>NC_138197.1:114396888-115122764 GCF_964194105.1 Spermophilus citellus
AACGAGTCATTAAGTGTGGAGATTCCTTATTGGTTGACTGCTGTATCTAGTTTATGTTAATTAAGATAAGCTGTATATATACTCCTCCTGTCCTACAATAAACGGCTCCCACTCCTGCTGTATCAATGTACACAAGTTGCTTGTCACCCCCCGGTTATTTTGCTGCAGCCGGACTGTGGCAGATGGTGGCCCGTATGGGGAGCCCTGGGACACTCGGGGGGTGGGGGGGGAAGTGACAAAAAAAAGTTGCCCATCCCTAGATAGGACGGGAGAAAATCTGCTCGTCCCTAGGCAGATAGGGTGAGAGGAAAAACGGCCATTTTGAGAAAATGGAGTAGATTGATACAGTATGTTTGTGTCTTGTTTTGTCTTGAAATGTTGCATTGTCTTTGTGACGAAAATATGGAGGTGGTAGAAGTAAATTACTAAGGGAAGGAGGCACCCCAGTGGAACCAAGAATAGTTAGGGCATGTGTTGATGGAAGCCCAGGAACTCTAGTCAGAAAGAAGAAAGCGCAGAGGAGGAAGGATTACCAGGAAAAAAGTTGCAGCAAAAGGCTACTACTAAATACTTTTCGTTACCAGAGGGTGCGTGAATCAGTGTGGTGGCTGCCACATGCGCGAGCCGGTCATGGCGCAGCAAGGACTTTCCAAGCGGCGGCAGCCGGCTCTTCCCCGCCCCCTGCCCAGGAGCGGGACAGGACGCCACTTCAAGAACCCAAATCCAGACCTGACCTGGAGGCACAGTCTCACAGGCTCTTGCTCCCTGTGCCCGGTGGCTTTGAGTCCAGGACACTCCCTGGACTCTCCCCGGGGCCATCTGGGGCTGCCCGGGATGCTGCAAGATGGCCCCCATCCCTGAAGTCTGATCATTTCCAAGGCCAGTAACTACAATGGTTCTCCCACACCTGGAAGCTAATGAGTAATGAGCACTATTAAGGCTTATTTCAAATGTAAAAAACCTTGAGATAATGTACTAAGTTGTTCAGAAGGTTGTTTTCTTAGCGCCTGCTGGAATACTACAGGATTTTCTTTAGCATCATTGCCGGAGTTCCTGCCTTCATCCCAGTGCCAGTGAAAACGAGGATGGAAGAATTTCCAGTATTGTTGAGAACCGGACGAGACTTCAGATCAAGCTAGCTGCCTGCAGAACTTACCTGGACTGTGATTTACCTGGACTGTGATTTAATCTATTGAGACACTGCTATACCTGGACTGAGACAATAAACTGTAATCTACAACAAATTGTAACTTGGTATCTTTGCTAATGGTGTCATTGCTGGTATAATTTTTCCAAGGGCTTCTTGCATGGAGCCATCAATTGGCTTGGTATTGTGGCATTTTATATCCTCCCCTTCTGCTTGTAGCAGATTATTTATGGTATTTGTGTAAAAACCACTATGGTCATTATTTAAATTAAACAAAAAGGGGAAATGTTAGAGTCTGTAAACAAGTCAAGATGGCGCCTGGCATTTTGCAGAGGGAGTGGTTTGTGAAGTAATGCCAGCAAGCCATTAAGTGTGGAGATTCCTTATTGGTTGACTGCTGTATCTAGTTTATGTTAATTAAGAAAGCTGTGTGGAATGTATATATACCCCTCTGGTCCTACAATAAACGGCTTCCACTCCTGCTATATCAATGTACACAAGTTGCTCGTCACCCCCCGGTTATTTTGCTGCAGCCAGACTGTAGCAAGCCAGATTAACTTCTATTCTTTATAAATTGTCCACTCCGTGGCATTCTGCAATAATGGTACTTAATGGATAAACACAGTGATGAAAGAATTAAATAGTAAAAGACCTACCCAAAGAAAGCTCTGGGTAACAGTTTGGGAGTAAGATAAGCAGAATAATTATTTCTATTTGCACAGTGGAGATATTTGATTTTAACAGTAAAAGGAAAAAACCCACAGGATTTCCAAGGTAAAGGAAAAACACAAAGAGGTGTGGGAATCTAGGACTCTTTGAGGAATTTAATGTAAGGACAATAAGAGAAATCACTGTGACCAAAGATAGATATTGGGATGGTATGGTAGCCCACCCTACCTGTATTTGCTTTCTGCAGTGTCAGTTACAATAAAATCAACTGCACTCCAAAATATTACATGGAGAATTTCGGAAATACACAACTTATAAGTTTTAAATTATATATCATTCTGAGTAGCCTAGGACATGAATCATCTCTTTGTCCAGTGTATCCAGATTGTATATTCTACTCTCCTGTTAGTGGTTTAGTAGGAATCTTTGTTATCAGATGCATTGTCATGCTATCTCAATGTTTGTATTAAATAAACTTTCATTTTACATAATAACAGCCCCAAAGCACAAGAGTAATGATACTGGTAATTTGGATAGGCCAAAGAATAGCCAGAAAGTGCTTTCCTTAATTGAAAAGGTGATGTTTCTCTACTTAAAAGGAAAAGGAAAACTGTATACTGAGGTTGCTAAGATCTATGGCAAGAACAAATCTACTTTCCTTGAAATTGCACAGAAGAAATGTGAAATTTGTAGTTTTTCTGTCACACTTCAAACCGTGAGAGTTATGGATGGCCACAGTGGGTGGTAAATGTTTAGCTAAGATAGAGGGCATTGAATTTGTATATGTATAGGGGGGAAAAAGTATATATAGGATTCAGTGCTATCCACAGTTTGAGGCATCTTCTGGAAGTCTTTGAATGTATCCCCAAGGCTAAGGGGGCATTACTGGAGGTTGTGTATGAAGTTACATTTTAAAGGGCCTTTAATGCTTATCCAACTTTGGACAAATGCTTCTCTAACTTTAGTATGTAAAGGAATCACATGTCACTTTTACTAAAGTTTCAGTTTTCTTTCAGGAGTTTGGATGAAGCCTGAGATGCTTCATGTCTAAGAAATACCTAATTGGTGACTTGCTGGCAAATATTTAACATCTGGCTCTGGGACCAGAGTTCAGAGGGGAATCTACCAATTCCATATTGTAAATACTCCCTCCTATTAGAACTATCAACATCGTGTCAGTAAAAAATGACCAGAGTCGTACACAATCACACTTCCACACTGGAACAAGGTGGCTCCAGGACACTATGACTCCTAGTGGTGTTCAGTGCTGCTGGTCCGAGGACCCCACTTTGAGTGGGATAGCTCTAGTACAGTGGCTCCCAACCTTGGCTGCATTTAAGAATTATCTATAGGTAACTGACTTTTTAAAAGTTGAGGTAGAGAAATTAAGAAACCCTATTCATGTATTCAACAAGTATTTTACGACACAATATTAAAGTGAGGAGGATTGCTTTATATTTTCTACCTCCCTTTCTGTTGCCTCTTGTGTTTGTGTTCTCTTGCTGTATTTAGAGAGTTCTTTACCCATTTCCTCATTTTGCTGACAAACTGGCTTTCCTTCTTCCTCCGATAATCCATAAATTTGTTTTCCTCAAAACTTTCTATTTCCATTCTAAGTAAAAAGAAGACCTTTATTTTTCTTCATTTAGTGTTTTCCCTGGGCATTGGCCAAACATGAAACAATCAACACTGTTTTGATAGGTTTTATTATGATTGGAGTGTTGTGAAGACTACAGATCAGGAGGTGACTGCCAATGAGAAGACACCCCTACACAAACAGTTCCCAAGAGAAGCAGTATGCATCATGGGTGGGGCAAAAGGGCATGTGAAGAAACCTCAGAGTCCAGGGTGGTCACTGTGAGCAGGAGCCTTTTTTTGTGATTTCCATGGGTAGAAAATGTCAAGGCAGGTACACAGGCTCAGGGTTGAGGAGTTGTGATAACTTCATGGGGCTTTAGGGTCTAGGTGTTGTTGCTGGTTTGTACCTGGATCAGAGATAATTATAGCACATCTGTAGTGCCCAAGATTATGAAAAGCTGATGAAGGAGGTGGATTAGGGTGTTGATTCTGGAAAGCATGCCTCCTAGAAGCGAATTCTTCCCAAAGGAGGCCAAGGCAAGGTAACTCAGGTGTATTATTGAATTGTCTAGAAGAAGGAATGTCTCACATATGCCTGGAGGATCAATGTTAAAGCAGCTAGTTTACAGGATGCTAAAGCATGGTTAGTACAAATTCAAAATGAGATAAATTACATAAAGCCCCTTTACTCTTTTGCCGCAGTCTGGCTGGGCACAAAATAACCGAGCGCCACAAGGCACTTGTAGGTTCAAACAGGAACTCCTTTATTGCCCAAACTCCACCGGCACTCCACGAGCACTCCCCAGGAACTCTCTCACCCTTCACCGGGCTCTGGGAGAACTCAAAAGTAGCGGAAGCCTCCCTATTGCCGGACAGCAGGGGTCTATATACAACTGAATACACAGCCTGTTTCAATCCAGCATCATCCAGTCACAGCTTAACTTAATTATCATCATATTAAAGGCTCCCTGGTCACATCTCAACCACTCCCTCTGGCAAAATGCTAGGCGCCATCCAGAACTCCGCTGTGGCTCTCAACACTATTTCCCTTGGGATCCCTAATATTTGTTAAGTCAAATAACTTTCTAGTTGGTGTAGTCTTCGATATGACTTTTATCAAGATTTATTCTCTTATTCAATTCAACAAATTGAAAAATAATACCTGCTACACACCAGGCAGAGGTATAGATGATGGCGATGAGGAAGAGGATGCATTGAGAATAAAAATGAATATAACACAGTTTGGGTCATTCTGAGTCTTGCTATCTAATAGAGGAGTCCAACATACAAACAGCTGCTTGGAATAAATTAAAGATTAGTGAATCTGGAGGAAAGAGATTTAACAGGTAATCCCTGTGGGATGGCGATTGTCTCAGCTCATCTTTGACAAGGACTGCATGGCAGACAATTAAAAGTAGAAATTATTCTCAGGCCCCAGAAATGCAGATTTTTTATGGTGTTAATTGAAAAGAGAATCATTTTCTCAACATAACAGTATTCCAAACAGCATACAAGATATTTTTTTGCTCTGAATATTCAAAAGTTCAACTTGTAAAATTTTTTCGAGAGTGCAGGCTACTTCCTCAACTGAAGTGTTGGCTGCTAGAATACTTAGAGGGAGCACTGGATCTATTAGAATGTGTTGGTAGGAAATAACAGAAAAGTGCCTTATGGTGGCTTAAGTCATAGAGTATTTATCAGTTACACTGCAAGAAGTCCAAAGTTAGGTGGTTCCAGAGTCATTTGGTATTTGTGGTGCATAGAAAAAAAATGGTCACAATTCTTCATCATGCCTCTCATCAAGAGGCCAAGATATTTTCCATCCCTTGGGCTGGACTGCCTTGCTTCTTGATGAACTAATAAAATTCATTGAAAGCAATGTTTGAGGATTCAAGAGATTTCGAACACTCCAATCTCATTCTTGAATTCTACCTGACCACTGTGTGAGGAAGCCCACACTAATTACTGAAGGAGGAGAGACCATGTGGACCAGAAATGAGCATCACCACCATGCTCTCCCCACTCCGCAGACCAATCAGCCTCAGTTGATCCAGCAGCTGACTACAGAGGCGTGAGTCAAGCTGGCTGAATCTAGAAGACTCCCCTATCCATATCCTGCTAAATTTCCAGCTGTCTAATCATGAGCTCAGTAATGGTTGTTTTGAGCACCTATGTTTTGGAGTAGTTTGCTACCAAGTAAATGCTAGCCAATAGAGCATCTCAGTGACATCATCTGACTTTCTCTCTCGCCATCAGTGATGTGTTAGCAATGGCTTTCATCATGGTTGAGAGTTGGCTGTTGCAGCTCCCAGCTTCATATCCTTACACCACCACAAGTAGAAAAGAAGGGAAGGGGAGCCGTGAGGCTTCTCTGACTATTCCACCCTTTTATAGGAGCATAAATTCTCTGTGACAGTTCTTAGAAAATATCTCCTTCTCACTGGCTGTGACTGATTTGCATGGGCTCCTTAAACAGTCCCTGGCAAAGGGAAATGATATAGTATACAGAAAGCCATGACCCAGTTATGAGATCGTTATGGTTTAGATATTAGGTGTGCCCCAAAATCTCATGTGAGAGATGATGCAAGAATGTTTAAAGATGAAATGATTAGGTGGTAAGAGGTTTAACCTCACGGATGCAGTAATCCCCTTAGAGAGATTAACTGCAGGTAGGGTGTGGCTGGAGGAGGTGGGTCCCTGGAGGTGGGTCTTTGGGGTTTATACTTTGTCCTTGTTGAGCAGAGTTCTCTCTCTGCTTCTTGGTGCAATGCCCTGAGTCACTTTCCTCCACCAAACCCTTCTGCCATGATGTTCTGCCTCACCTCGGGCCCCGAGGAATGGACTCATCTATGCACTGAGACCTTTGAAAACTAGTCCCAAAATAAACTTTTTCTCCTTAAGATTTTTCTCATCAGATCTTTTGTTTGCAGCAATGAAAAAGCTGACTACATCAGAGATGTTTGGATTTTCTTTCTTTCTTTCTGTTTTGCTTTTTCCAGCAGTCCTTAATTCACCAGTTTCAGGATAGGGGTCAAGTTCAGTCTAAAATGAAGTGAATTTCAAAAGAAGGGAAGAGAGGCTATGGACTAAATTGGTAATCAGTGAGAGGAAAGCTTTCTGATGTTGCCGGGAGAAATCAGGGCTGTGAAAGTATGCATGAGCTAAGCCAATGAATCATCGATTTGAGAACAGTTATATATAATGAAAATCAAGTGAGAAGGCCAGTAGCCCAGTAAGTTGAGAGAATTGAAACTTATTTTTACACATGATTGACATTTAAAATAAGAACACATTTGCTGGCAACAGGGTTTTTACACGTGTTAGATCAAGGTGACCCAGGCCTCAGAGTCAAGCATTTGACACTCTAGAAGGTTTGTATAGGCACCTGGAGGGAAGGTTGTAGCATACAGACTTTTGTGGGCAGAATATTTGGGAAGAGGGCATTTCATGTGACAATCTGTACCGCAGGACCATCTATTCTTGTGTTTTAGTCAGCTATTTTGCTGCTGTGACTAAGACCTGTCCAGAATAATTGTAGAGGAGGAAAAGTTTATTTGAAAGCTCATGGTTTCAGAGGTCTCAGTCCATAGACAGCAAGCTCCATTCCTCAGGGCTTCAGATGAGGTTGGACAGAATGGCAGAAGAGGTCAGTGATAGAAGTGGTTCACATGATGATCAGGAGGGCGCGGGGGGGGGGGGGAGAGAGAGAGAGAGAGAGAGAGAGAGAGATTCCATTCATCAGATACAAAATATATACTATATACACCAAAGCCATGACCCCGGTGACCCAGCCCTTTAGCCATACCCTACATACCCTCAGTTACCCCTCAGTTAATCCTATCAGGGGCTTAATTCACGGATTGGGTTAAAAATCTTATAAACCAATCATTTCTCCTCTAAACCCTCTAGCATTTTCTCACAAATAAGTTTTTGGAGCACATCTCACATCTAAACCTTAACATTAGTTTAATCAGTGCTTTATGGTCACCATTCTGACAGCAGAAAATCCCTACAATAACAACATCATTATTTGTTTTACTATAGTAATATCCCTGAGAAAATAGATAAAACTATTCTGAATAAGGCAAAAGAGTAGCATTATTAAAAAAAATTATAATTGGAATTCTGAGAACTGGCAACTGAGATGTAGTCATTTTCTGTAAGATGTTGTCAAAACAAGGAGTTTCAAATCACCTGTGGAACAAAACCAAATACTTGGAGGCAAAGAATTCTCAAGAGCCTGCATAATAGCTTGTTTGGGTTGAAATGAATGTATCTTTCTGAACGCTTTTAGATTCTTCCACCCTTGGTGCAAAATGTGGTTACGACAAGTGGATGGTATTTATAATATGAAATAAAAAGGAATTTGATTGTGATTGAAAACAAACAGAATAGCTAGTTTTACTCTTAAGAAAACTTGGAGGAATCATGTAACAGTTCTCTCATGTTAGAGCTGCATATAAAGACAGATTGGACACACCATATGCTTGAAGTTTATTTCTTGGTTGAAGGGAATGATGGATAAGGGGAAAGAAGAAGAAAATACAAAAATGAATAAATAATCTAAGTGTTTTTCTGGTCGTTAAACCAGCTTCAAGAATATAGATTTGGTCTCCACATAAGGAATAAGTTGACAAGATTTCAATCTTGACCTCACTGAGACTGGGTAACCTTTAGATATCAAGAGATGCATGTCGCTGGAAGTTTCCAAGGTAAATGTGCATGGTCACTCAGGTGTACAAGAGTACACAAGGGGTACTCTTGTCATAGATGAGAGTTGGCCAACAGGATATTTAACATCCTTTATAAATCTGAAATGATGTGAGCTGTAATGTGTACAGTATGGATTTACTTAATCATGACGACCAGACCTCCTTGAAATTATGGATAAGCTGATAGTTTCCTTACAAAATTCCTCCATCTTCCATACTCCATATCCGTTACGTTATCTCACTCACTTCTTTCCCCTATGTACCATCTCCCCCTTTCTCTTACCCCATTCTAATATGATCTCAATATTCATTGTCTCTATAGCAACAAAGAAAAGCAATCTTATTAACTCATTGAATTTTATGTGCTGATGACTCAAACCAGAGATTCCTCCATCAGATTTGTTCCTGATGTAAAAGGCAAGGCTTAAAGTAGAGGAGGGACTCTTGAGTGTAGCTTTCCAATCATGCTGCTCTTCTTGTAAAACACACCTCCCTTCTTCCTCTCAAGACTTGTGGTTGGCTATCTACACCTGAAGTCAGCCTTGTCAATAACTGAAGAACACTTGGCCATCACAGAGAAGCTGTTGCTGATAGGGACTTTGGTTTTACATATAGGGTTAATAGCATAATTTCTTCTGTTTCTTGTTTCAGGTAAATAACTAGGACTCTAGTATCCATTGGGGTACGTGGTTTGTGCTTATTTCATATTACTGATATAATAAGTCGTACAAAGACTGACCTATAAGAGAGATCCAGAAGCCATCCAGCTTCTGGGGAAAAAAAAAAAGCATTTATTTAAGTTCTTTGTAGATCATGTGTTCTGTCCTACAGAAATGTAACATTGCCCCAGAAATTCATGATCACCCATGAGCAGAATACATGGCATCCTGGGAACTTGCAAATAAAAGTATATACCCAGTGTCTTCCTTCAGATCTCAGCATCCCTTTCCTGGACACCTAAAGGAACCTCCAAACCACGGGCTTAGTCCCCTGAAGCCCAATTCACTTTGAAAAGGACCTCAGATCATGGCACTTTGCTACTTACAGAACTTTAGCACTTCCCAGAGGACAGCAGAATCAAGCCAAGACACACTATCTTGTTGTATGTAAAGCTGTCATAGAAGTCATATTTTCATGACAGTCCCAATTTAAATATATTATTCTTATTGCCTAGCCTATAACTTATATAATTTCCTAGACATGTCAACATCTGCCAGGTAGACTCATTCCTACTGGCTATCCTGAATAGTACTGCAACAAGCATAAAGGTGCAGGTGTCTCTGACATGCTGACTTCATTTCCTTTGGGTAAATAACCAGTAGGGAGATGGCTAGATCATACTGTAGTTCTGTTTGTAGTTTTTTAAGGAACCTCTCTACTCTTTTCTATAAATGGCTGTACAAATTGACATTCCTACCAGCAGCATGTAAGAATTCCCTTTTATCTCGTTTGTATTTTCACCAGCATTCTCCCCACAACACGTCTCTTTTTGAGAGTAACCATTCTGAGTTGCAGGTCACTGTGGTTTTGATTTGCACTTCCCTGATGCAAGACTTGTGGTTGGCTATCTACACCTATTATTTATGCTGTATGTTTTTCCATATATCTCTTGGTAATTTGTGTATCTTCTTTTGAGGAATGTCTATTTAGGTCTCTAGCCCATTTTAAGAAACTTGGATTATTTGGGTTTTTCTGAGTTGCTTGAATCTCTTATTAAATTCTAGATGTTAACCTGTTGTCACATGTCTGGTGGCAAATATTTTCTCCTATCCTGTAGTTTGTCTCTTAGCTCTGTTGACTGTTCCCTTTGCTTTGGAGAAGTTTAGTTTGATGTAATCCCTTTTGTCAATTTTTACTTTTGTAGGCTGTGCTTCTGCAGTCATATAAAAAGAAAATGTTTGTCGACACCAATGTCCTGAAGCATTTCCCATGTATTTTCTTCTAGTAGTTTTGCAGTTTCAGGTCTTATATTTAAGTCTTTATTCCATTAGAGCTGATTTTTATAGTTCAGTCTTCTACATGTGGATGTCTAGCATTATTTATTGAAGAGATTGCCCTTTTCTTATTGAGTGACTTAACTCCTTTTCCAAGAATCTATTGGCTATAAATGTATGTTTATTTCTGGATTCCTATTATGTTTGCTTGTCAGGGAGTCTCTTTTTATGCCAATGCCATGCTGTTCTAGTCATGATAGCTTTGTAGTATATTGTAAAGCAAATATTTTCTCCTATCCTGTGGATAGGAGATATCACAGATACTGTGATGCCTCCAGTTTCCATCTTTTTGCTACAGATTGTTTTGTCTATTTAGTGTCTTTTATGGTTCTACATAAATTTCATCATTGTTGTTACTATTTCTGTGAAGAATGACATTGATATTTTATTAGTAACTGTGTTGGACTTTAGATTGCTTTGGGTACTATGGATATTTTCTTAATATTAATTCTTCTAATCCATAAATATGGGGTATCTTTCTATTTATTTGTATCTATTTCATTTCTTTCATCCATGTTTCATATTTTTCTCTGCAGAAATTTTTCTTTATAGGTGAAATTTTACCTTGGCATTTTATTTATTTACTGTACTTTTTAAATGGGATCACTGTCTTGATTCTTTTTTCAGATAACTTATTATTTTTTGATAACTTGATTTTATATTTCAGATATTAGTTCACAGAAATACTACTGATTTTTGTGTGTCTATTTTATATCCTTCAACTTTTCTGAGTTTATTCCAACAGTTTTCTCACAGATTCTTTGGAGTTTTCCATTGTCTGAAAACAAGCACAGTTTGTGTTTCTCTTTTCCAACTTGGATGCCCTTTATTTCTTTTTCATGCCTAAAAGTTCTGGCTAGAACTTCCAGTACTATAATGAATAAAAATGGTGTGTTAAGTGGGCATCCTTTCTTGTTTTCAGATCTTAGAGGAAAAACTATCAGTTTTTATTTTTCCCCTTTTAGCATAATGTGAGCTGTGGGTTTCTCAAAAATGGCCTTTAATCCTTCTGAACCTAATTTGTCACAGGATTTTATCATGAAAGGATATTACATTTTATCAGGTACCTTTTCTGCATTTATTTAAATGATCATTGGTTTTTGGTCTTTATGTTAATGTGATGTATCACACTTGCTGATTTGCATACATTGTGCCATCCTTGTATCTCTAGGTGGATCCCACATGATCATGATGAATAATCTTTTTAATGTGCCATTGAACTTGGTTTACTACTGTGTTGTGTTCATCAGGGATATTGGCCCATAGTTTCGTTGCTGTTGTGTCTTTAGCTGGTTTGGGCATCAGGAAAATGCTGGCCTTATAGAATGACTGTAGGAGGATTTCCTTCTCTTCAAATTTTTGATTTGTTTGAGAGGAATTAGTGTTAGTTATCTTCTGAAGATTTTGGTAGAATTTAGGAGTGAAACCATCAGCTTCTGGGCTTACTTTGGTAGGAGACTTTTATTACTGATTTAATCTTATTTTTCATTATTGGTCTGTTCAGGTTTTCTATGTTTCTTCTTCTATATGTATATGTATGATGTATATATGTGTGTGTGTGTATTGGAGATTGAACCCAGGCGTACTCTACCTCCGAACTACATCTCTAGCCCTTTTTATTTTATTTTTGGGACACAGTCTTTGTAAGTTACTCAGGCTAACCTCAAACTTAGAATCCACCTGCATCAGCCCTCCCACCTCCACTAGTCCTCCCACCTCCACCTCCTGAGTCACCAGGATTACAGGCATGAGCCATCAAGCCCAGCACGATTTGTTCATGATTCAACTTTAGTAGTATGTATATGTCCAGTAATTCATCCATTTCTTCTAGGTTATCCAATTTGTTGGCATATACTTGTTTGTAATAGTCTCTTATGATCCTTGGCATTTCTGCAGTATCTGTTATGATGTCTCCATTTTCATCTCTCATTTTATTTATTTGACACCTCTCTTTTTTAAAAAAGTATTGATGACTTTGCTTATCTGTTCAAAAATCAGCTCTTCACTTTGTTGATCATTTTTATTGGCACACATTAATTATACAGAGTGGTGAGTGTATTCATAAATGCATATAATATAGTTTTATCAGTTTTTCTTTGCCCATTTATCTGTTGACGGACACCTATGCTGATATCATAACTTGGCTTCTGTGAATTGTATTTCATTAAACATAGGTATGCAGGTGCCTCCAAGTTTATTGACTTTAATTTTTTTATAAATACCAAGAAGTCATAGATTTGGATTATATGGCAGTTCAATTTTTACTTTCTTAAGGCATCTCCATACTGATTTCCATAGTGACTGCACTAAATTTATTCCCATAAACAGCACGTAAGAGTCCTTTTCTTCCACATCCTTGCTAGAATTTATTGTTATTAGTATTCTTGCAGACTGCCATGCTGATTAAAATAAGATGGAATCTCAACGTATTTATAATTTGCATTTTTTTAATGACCAAAGATGTCGAACACATTTTTTGTACAATTATTTACCTTTTTTTTTATACTGGGAATTGAACCCAGGGGCACTTTACTACTCAACTACATCCCCCGTGCTTTTAAAAATTATTATTATTATTATTATTTTGAGACAGGATCTCAATAAGTTGCTTAGGTCCTCACTACATTGTTCAGGCTGGCCTCAAACTTAGAATCTTCTTGCCTCAGCCTCCCACGTCCCTGGGATTATAGATATGTGCCAGCATGTCTGGCTATGCTTCTTTTTTGAAAAGTATCTCTTTAGTTCATTTGCCGATTTATTGAATGAGTTGTTTGGTTTTGGAGGGTTGAGGGTCTGTAGTTCTATTTTTCGTCTTTCATTTATTTCTCCTCTGATCTTTATTAGATTAAGGGAGTTCCCTTCTATTTTTTGCATGCGAAGATTTTTTTTAATTATTATTAACCATGAATAAATCCAACGCCAGACTCCTCCTCTTTCAAACTATTGTCTCTGTTAAATGGTACCTTAGCCCTCTCCATTTCTCATGATTCAGATATCTTCTTTGAAAATGTCTTTTACCTTAAATTCTATATCAAGTCTTTCAGTTTTTTACTTTCAATATGTATCTTGAGCAATAAAAACATTTCCCCCATCTTTTATGCTATGACCCCAGACCAAGTCATGATTGGTGTAAAATCGTAAATTGCTTCCTTATCTCCTAACTGGCCTTTCACCATTTTATTATTATTTCTCCATCTGGTCCTTCTACTTAGAGTAGCCAAATAAAGCGTTTGTAAATAGAATCATGTCACTCCTCTGCTTTAAAAAAAATCATGAATTCTCCTTATACTTGGGATAACAATTTTTCTTAAAATGTTAAGGTCCTTCAAGTTCTTGCATGACTCATTGGTAGCTCTCCATCTTATTCCTAACTGAACTTGGGTTGAACAACACTCACCTTTTCAGTTCCTTAAACCATCCATGTGGTTTCCTGCTAGGGGCCTCTCCCTGGACTCTTATTCCTAATATAGGCCAGGCTATTTTTAACCCATCCTTCAAATCTCAGGCTGAACACCAGTGCAACAGAGCTGTCTTCTCTGTTGCTCATTGAGGTCTCCCCGTAGTTTTCTATGAAAGCACTTATTATAATTTAAACTTTAAAAGAAATTTGTTGGCTTATTTGTGCTTATGTCCTTTTCTAGGAGAATGATTTTCAAGTATATATATCCAATCCGTAACACCTAAGAAGAACCAATATATATTTCTGAGTAGAAAAATGATTCCATGTTGTCAACCTTGTGAACCCATTTTTGTTTGTTCTTTGCATTTCTTGGTTTAGAAAATAGTCAGTCTTTAAGTTTGACAGGTATCATAAAATCCTTCTTAAACCTGAGGAAAAAAATTTTAGGGGAAATCCCAGAGGCTTCCACACCTGAACAGCTTTGTTAACTAATGATGTTACGAAGAGAGATTTCCCAAAGAGGTCAGCCATTAAATCATCTCTCTTTATGAAACAGTCTTCATAGCAGTAGTGATGATATTTTTGAAACCAATGAGTGCAGTTGCATCTAAACCGAAAGCAAATCATTTATATTTTAGATGCATCAGGACAAAGCATTTAAATAAGTCACATGGGAAATCCCAGATGTTGCTTGGAGTTGTCTGAAATTCTTATCACGGGTTACTAGAGTTCTCTGTGTTCAATAGGAACAGGAGAAAGAAAAGGTGAATAACTGACACTCTTAAAATTTAAGCTCTAGGGCAAAATTTGTAATTCCTGTCTTACAATATTATGAGGATTAGTTAAAATAATGCTGAACTGCTTGGATAACACTGGTATATAAAAGGCATTTAATAAATAGCAGCTATTATTTTCTTATCATGTTATTATTCTTATTCTTCTTTCTCTTAAAACCACATGTGAATACTGTTATTATGGAGCTAATAATAAGGAGCAGGGACTGATTTACTTATAGGGTCATTTCGACAGAAATGCAAAAACTTCGAAAGTTTCAGTGACTCTTCTCATTGCCAACTGGATAAAGTCCAAGTTCTTTAGAAGGGCTTTCAAAATCCTTTACAAACAATGGGTAAAGAACACGAGGACAGAAGAAGATATGCAAAAAGCCAATAAATATTGAACTTATATTTGGAATCATTTATACTCAAGGAAATATAAATTAAAACAATGGCATGCTGTGTTTTAAAATCAAAGTAGCATAGTTGTTTGGGGGGATACTATTTACTGTGGACAATGATACAATGAAAGAGAGAGGGCTCTAATGTTACCTCTTACAGAAGTACAAATCAGTAAACTAATTTTGAAAAGAAATGAGCAATATGAATCAGGAACTTGAATGTTATTCTTGTTTTTTTATTTTTTTTATCCAAATGGCTTTACATCTAACAGTAACAATTGGTAATATTTGACCCAAATGTTGTGGTAAGCTCCTCATATACCTTATCTCAGCAAAATATTTATACAAAAAGGGTTATCACAGCATTGCTTATGTCAGAAACTTAAAAACTATACAGAAATCCATCAGCTAAGGAAAGATTGCATTCACTGTGATAGGTTATGATACAACCATTGGAATTATGATCATAAAGAAGAGATAACACAATCATATGTTGGTTACAACGTTATTTTAAAACTAATACACTGAATTCTATGATTTAATTTCCACTTTGCCAAAAAGAAAAAAAAACATAGAAGGAAGATTGGAAAGACATGCACCAAAATATTAACAGTATTTTCCAGTGACTAGTAGGATTATGAATGAATTTTAAATGTTTTCCTTTATACTTTCCTAAATTTTATATGTCTTATAAAAGGTTTATATCATTACTTTTACAATCAGAAGAAAAACCATAAAATTCCCTAACCAGACCCATTGCATCCTGCAATGACTGTCTTTCACCATTCATCCCAAAAGACTTTTTCAAATTTATCTCACGGCAAACCTCTACACCAACCCATCCTGACTTAGATGCTATGTTCATGAATGCTGCTGTGCATTTATGTATAACATTTCTTTAGTGATATTACCTTTGTCTCCTTCCTTCCATGACTCATTCTTTGAAATACAGCTTGAAGAATCTCCTGCCTAAAGACGTCCCCCTAACAGGCTCTTTCCTTTGAGAGGTTATTGCTCCTTGGACACACCTCCAGGATTGTACTCTTCACTCCATCCTATGCTCATTAAATTATCCATCTCACAATAGTCTGCAATATTCTCATGACTCCCTAGCACACAGCACAATGCTAGGTACATTAGATAGACAGACACATAGGTTGATGATAGGATAGATGGGGAGATAGGAACATGGATGAATGGACCTGCATAGGGATAATAGCATTATATAAAATAGCTCAAAGTCATTTCACAGTGCAAAGACTGGCTGAAGAAAAAAGTTAAGAGAGTCTTTGAAATAAAAATGAAGTGTGCATGAAGTATCTCAACAATATCAAACACTTTGAGTTAATTGATACCAACACCAAGTTTGAAAAAAAATTGCAGACACAAGTTTCTTCTGTTCTAAAAATGAAGATAAAAAATATGGCATCAGAACATAACTGCTAAGTTTTTTTTATACTGGAAAGTTTGAATTGAAGGTCCCGTTTCGTACATTGGCTTTCCAGGTAGGATTTACAGCTTTTGCACTACATTTTTGTTTGGGGTTTAAAAACTCTTTCAGGGATTTTAAGCATAGGCTAATCTTGAAATAACTTCAGACCAGAGAATGGAGAGATAAAAAACATTTCTTTAAGTCTTAAACAGACAGCAATACTTTTCATAGTGTCCAAATATTATTTTTCATTCAACCTGTAAAATTTTCAACCTGCCCTAATTTTTACCAACAAATCTAATAGACCTGGATTAAACTGCAGGGAAGATGAGAACATAAATTTCATTCCTTTCATTCCTTGTAATATTAGGGTTTGTATTCTTTCCAGCTGTAATAACCTCTAGACTTCAACAAAATTGAAAACCTTTAAATAGCCTTTCACAACCTTTCAGTGGAGTAATGAAGTTTTAAGTGCTCGCTGGGGAATTTTCAGTTCAGAAAAATCTAAGCAGCAGTAGATATTAAAATCTAATGTTTACTTCAACTCCTTTACAGCCTAATGGGTTTTTCTGACAGTGTAATTTTTAAAAGGTTGGGTTTCGTTTATTAATATAGTGTACTCATGCTGGAAACCTTTCTTCTTTAAGGACTCTGATGGGAGTCTTAGGGTGAAACCTTGGTTGAAAGCCAGAGTGATCAGCAGGAAAAGAGAAAACAGAAACCTAAAAAAAAAGGACTCGCAAAAGCTGGAGCCTAGCAGGTTGTTTTGGGTTTTGAAAATGGAGAGAAGTCTTCTCTTTATGACTTCAACACGACAGGAGGTGAAAAAACAAGCGCAGGATGCGGAGACCCTCTGTGCACATAATTCTGAGCCTGTGAGCCACGGGAGTCCACGCAGTTGCTCACCAACCAAAAGGTCTGCCTGGGAATCCAGCTGTTTGCTAAACTGATGGGAGCCATAGTCTTCTCCTGCTCTATCAGGGGCCAGTGGGTGGGTATTTGGAAACCATGGAAAAATTTGTAGGATGAGCAACAGGCGAATCCACACTTAAGCAGAAAGAGGATGCGAGTTGGAAAGATTCCATTTTACATATCGAGTTGCTGAGACCACTATGCAGGGCATGACTGAGTGAACTCCAACCAAGTGGTAATAAAAAAACAAATGCCACCTCTCATATGCATAATGCCTCCGTGTAGTTAACAGAGATTTGCAAGATAAGTACACTGGAGTGGAAAGGGACAGGATTTATTTCCTTTGACTGTGATGTAGTAAAGCTACTCTCAGGTATATATATTATCCAGCATGCTATTTTAAATTATAAAATAAAAGTGCCACTTGAGGATGTAATTGAAAATAATACTGTAAACTAAAGGAACTTGATGGTCATAAAGGATGGATAGTTTGGCAGGCTTTTCATCTTTGCATTTCACAAATAGATGGTTCTGTTCTCGTGTGTATATGGGTAGCTCCAAAACTGGAATCTTGCCCTAATAGATACAGCAATTTCAAACAATGTTAGAACGTGTTCTGAATCATTCCTTTAACTATTTTATAATAGAATCAGGACTCATTGTTATTACTTGACATATGCTTGTAGGATCTTTTTAGAGAACTAATAATTCAGATAAGCAAAACCAAAACCAAACTCAAGATCTTATCATCCCAGTGACCTAAGGGGGGGCAAAGGGGAGGGAACCACTATTTGTGATCTAACCATTCCGTAGATTTTATTTAACATTAAAGCATGAAGATTTTTAAATTCTATCCTCTCCCAGAACACAATGATTATATAATATTGTTTTGGCCATTTTGCTATAAAATTTTAATAAGAGTCCAAATGGGAGTTACTGTAAACTGTTTATCATTTTGTTAAAAAAAAAGCAAAGAGGACCAGAGAAAGGAAAGGAGGGAAAGGGAAAGTAGTGGAACAAAAGTTCACCAACTTTTATTGTTATATTGTGTGTATCTACAAATATGTAACAACGAATCCTACTGCTACATATTATATATTATGTATAATTATAATGCACAAATGAAAAAGCAAAAATATAATGAAGTATTAAGAAGTATCTTATTTGAATGATTCATGCCAATGCTGACTTCTCAGTGAGAACTGAGAAGTGAAGATCCGGCCAATTTCTCTAGTAACCTTAGCAGATCTCCTTTGGGGGCTACTTTGAATTTCTTGGACATGTTTCAAAGAAAGCTCACCATCTTTTCTTTCTTTCATTTTCTCATTACCATCCATTTATTTTGGCTTACAGATTTGAAGGTTTCAACATTTTGGAGGTTCTCATCATTTTACGTCTGCTTTTTACTTCTTCTCCGTATGCAGCCTCCACAGTCCATCTGTTACTAAATATGGGACAATCATTTCTCCCAGACATCTCTGGCATTGGTGCCTATAGTTACTTGAAGCACACACCTGGCTATACCTAGTCTATCGCCATTAATCATTTGATCTCCTTTCTCTCTTCTCTCTTATTATATCATCCCTTAATGCTCCAGTGATTGACTGGTTGGTTGGTTAATTAATTCATTTCATCAGTAATTCATTCAACTAATATTTATGGCATGCCACTCTGTGTGCCAGGCAAGAGATGTAAAAGGAAATTACAACCATCATACTCAAGTAAGTTATACTCCGGTGGGAAATGAGACTATTAACCCAATGCTATAGTTTAAACTCTAAGCATGTTATGTGCTATGCTATGTGAACAATGAACAAACAGACTCCATTTTACCCTGAGACTCCATGTCATATAAGAAATGCTTCTTCCATGGGAACACTCTCCCTCTGTACCCATCAATAGTTGCTTAGCATAGCATGTTTGGCAACACAAAATGGCAATTCTTAAACAATGTGAAATTGTTCTCTCTTTGGTTCCCATTTTTCTTGGGCAGTGTATCCTGTCATGGATTGATTATCTAGACCTTAGTAACCATTCTCTAACTTGTACTCAACTAGGGTCATTTTGACCCACTTCCCTTCTGTTTGCTTACTGCTATGCCAACCTGGAAAGTCCCTTGGGAAATACCAATGTTCCCACTGCCTTGTTTCATTAACAGCTCGACTCAGGTTCTACACCCCTGCTTGCTTGCAGCTACATCAATCTGGATGTGGTTTTTGCAGTTTTTGCCTTTACAGACCCTGAAATTCTCAGACTCAAGGCTGTTCCTTGCAGAGACAGTTATGGGTTCTGTGGGGAGCAGCCACTGGCTGGCTGGCTAAATACAGATTCTCCAATTCAGACAAAATGAATTTTGGTATGTTTTCTGAGCGGTCTGCTCCATAACAAATGTCCCTGAAAGGATCCTGTGGTAAAGGGAGTAAATCTTCTATCCAGTGGCGGTGGTATCTTTAAGAGATGAAAACTGCCCTTGAAGATTTTATGGGACCCTGGTCCCTTCCTCTTCCTCTGTTTCACTTCCCAGCCATGAAATGAGCAGTTTTGCATCATCATATGCTCCTGCTATGATGTGCCACCTCAGACTCAAAGCAACAGGGCTATCTTATTATGGACATAAACCTCCAAAACTGTGAGACAAAATAAATGCTTGCTCTTCTTAAGTTGATTATTAATAAAATCAAAGCTCTTCAGCATGTCCAATCCTGTCTGCATCGTCTCTCTACAAATCTTTCCATTTCTGCTAATTTACTTCCCATGTCTGACTCTGTCATGGATCACACTCTTTCTTCACCCAGAATGATTTTCCACTCCCTTTGGATTCTTGTGCTCTAACTATCCATCAGGAGCCCTCTCTTTCATCCAGACCCCTTCATGCCAAGCAACAGTGATCTCCCCTGGCTCTGGACTTCTAATGCAGTTACTTTAATGTTTCCCATTTGGCTTAACAGGTGTGTGTGTGTGTGTGTGTGTGTGTGTGTGTGTGTGTGTTTTCTACATCCCTAAAAAAGATTGTTGGATCCTTGAGCAATGGCTTTCTTGCATGTGTATGCACAGTATACGGCAAGCATTATATATACAAAATTCAGACAAATATTCCTTTACTAGAAGAGTAAATAAGTAGTTGTATGCATTATTTAATTTACTATTCATTTAATATTTTGTGACTGAATCACAGTTCATGATATTTAATAATAGAATTTTTGCATATCATGGAATATATAGCACTACTCATATATACTTCCCAAGTACCCAGAGAACACAGGAGATGCACAGGCAGACAGCATACCCTCAATTCATTTAATATTTAACAAATAAAAAAACAAATAAAAAGTGCTTATTGCACAGCATCAGACACTGAACAAAGTATTAAGAGTCACTGGTGGGTAAGACTTTCATGATGTCTACCCCTCCTTAGGGTTATGATCCATGATGTGATAAATTTTCTGTCCAGAGGTAAGATACTGTGCTTAGTGGAGCCTAACACAGCCTGAAAGATCAGGAAAGGCTTCTCAGAAGCAGTGGCATTTCAAATAAATTCTGAAGGGTAATAGAAGTAAGAAAAATGAAAAGAAATAGCAGGTGACAGAAGAAACAGCAAGTACAAAGACTGGTTGGCACAGCAAGCATGTCATAATTGAGGACTTAGAAAAAATTAATATGTCTGGAACATAAAATGAAGGGAGAAAGAACTGGGAAGGTACAGGAAGTAGATAAGGGTTAGGTCATGTTAGAATCTTCAAAACTAACCCTAAGGGTATGGGGAGCCTTTCAAGGATTCTAAAGCAAATGGATGACATGATCATATCGTACTTAGAATGTTCACTCTGGCAAAGTGGGGAGTGAAATAAAAGAGATCAAGAGAAGAGTTAAGCACATTAGGCCTTCTCAATTATGATCCAGGAGGAAGACAATGGAGGCCTAAATTAGACACTGGATGAAATTTAATTGGAAATTTAAAAAACTACTTAGGAGAAAAAAAATGGAAATAACTTGGTGTCAAAACACAAAAGCCAGATATTCAGTAACTGACCTTGGAAAACACACGGGTTCTTGAGTAAGGCATATTTGGTTCAAGTTCTGGCTCTTGCTTGCTAGATGGCTTGGGCTGAGTTATTTAGCCCTTTCTATATCAGTTTGCTTATCCATAAAATGATGATTATAGCTGACATGTTTGTTTCTTCTTCAAATGCTTATGTTAAAAACCTCCTCCCAATGGAATGATATTAGGAACTGAAGACCTTGAGAAATGTGAAGGTTACGGACTTTGAGTCCTCATAAATGTAATCCATGCCCTTATGAAAGAAGCCCCAGAGAGATCTCTCACCCCTTCTTCTGTGTGACATTATAGCAAAAAATCTGCCATCTACGAATCAGCAGGTAGGCCTGCCAAACACTGAATCTGCTGTGTTTTAGTCATCTTTTCCACTGATATGAGCAAAGATCTGACAAGAACAACTTTAGAGAGAAAAACTTTATTTAGCCCTCAGAGTTTCAGAGGTCTCAGTCCATAGGAGGCTGAATCCATTGCCCTAGGCCAGAGGTGAGGCAGATGACCCTGGTGAAAGGGTGTGGTGGAGGGAAGGAGCTCAGGACCTGGCACCAGGAAGCAGAGAGAACCTTACTAGGAACAAAATATAAACCCCAAGGCACTTCCCCATGACCTGCCTCCTCTAGGAACACCCTACCTGCCTACTATTGCCACCCAGTTAATCCCTATCAGGGGATGAATGCACTGATTAGGTTAAAACTCTCACAACCCAATCATTTCACCTCTAACCTTTCTTGCATTGTCTCACCCACGAGCTTTCGGGGGACACTTCATATCTAAACTATAATATGCTGACACTTTCATCCAGGACTTCTCAGCCCTCTGAACTGTGAGAAATAAAATTTCTATTGCTTTTAGCCATCTAGTCTATGGTAGTTCATGGACATACAACCTGAACAGACTAACAGCTAGGGAAATGCTACACTTCAATGAGTATGTATGTGTATATATATATATATATATATATATATATATATATACATACATACATACAGGCAGATCACCTTTACACAGGAAGTAGGTTTAGTACATAGGAGATGTTCAGACATTGTTATTTTTCCTCTCTCTTCTCTCCTCCATGTGTAGGCAAGTTTTGTAATCAGGACTATATCAACTTTAGCAATAAAAGCATACTTTGATATGCCCTTTTATCTGAAGTCTTTCCAGGACAACTCTTTACCTCCTTTCTGCTTGATGTCTACCTGCAAGATGGCAGGAGGATATGCAGGTCAAGTGTTATTAACAGGTGCATTGACATAAGCAAGAGGAAAGACTGGAAGAAATTGAGGGAAGGAGAGAGAGAGACAGAGGAACAATAGAGAAATGAAAAAACATGGTAAACCCAGTTATGTATACAATTTGTCATTTAGATGCTTTCTTCAGTTGGATCATAAATTTATACAAGAAGAGATTTTTGCTCTGAGGAAGATTGAAAAGTTACAAGAGTGTAAATTCCAGCAACTTTGAAAGAAAAATGTTCTTAGTGCAACTATTTTACGGTCCAACACAAATAAAGCATATGTTTACAACTGAAGGGCAATTTCCAATATTTATTTATCACTCTAGTGAAATGTCGATCCTATATAAATTTTTCAATTTTTAGTTTTAGATGAGTAATTTAAATCTTGTGGCAAAATGGCAAAATCATGAAATTACCTGAGAGACCACATTAATCTTTTATTCTAGGATTAACTGGGATTTTCTTTTGGTGAATTTCATTAGACTCTGTCACCTTTGCTTGCTCTTTGTCTTGTATAGATTTGGACTCTCCTAACAATACTGGCTCCATGCTGTTCCAGCATTCTGTTGGGGGTCATAGTCAGGTTTTCATAACAGTAACCAAAATTCCTGATATGAATAACTTAAAGGAGGTTTAGTGAGGTGGTTGTCCAATGCCAAAGCTCTAGGCCCAATGTGAGGCAGAACATCATGGTAGAAGACTGTGGCAGAGGAAGGTTGATCAGCTCATAGTAGCCAGGAAGCAGAGAGAAAGAGGCCAAGAAAAAGGAGCCAGGGACACTATATAGAGATATAATCTCTAAGGGCTTGTTCTCAGGACCTACTTCCTCAAACTATACACCAGCTGCCAGAAGTTTCCAGCTCTTTTCAGTAGTCCATTCAAATTTTGAACCCATCAAATGGATTAATCCACTGAGGGTGTTGAAGCTTTCATGATCTAATCACTTCCCAAGAGCCCCTTCTCTGCATTAGAGACCCATTCCTCAACACATAAGTTCACATCAGATCACAACCATAACAGAGGAATGCTTAGATGTCTAGCATTCCATAAAAATTCAATTCAGCCCTAAAAGCTCAATCATGCACATAACCAGGAGTCAGAGTACTCCGTCTCCCCAGGCCTTAGACCTTAGAGACTTCTTCAGAAGCTTTACCAGACTATGTGGACCATAGTCTACAAAATGGTATTCAAATATTCTTTAAGAGACACCAAAATGTGAGAACCAGGTTTTAGCATGTGTGATTTACCAACAGATACAAGATTTTATTTATGCTATGAAATGTTTTTTGTTTTTTTTTTTTTTTTTTTGTCATGAAGAATGAATAGGACATGGGAAAACTATTCCAGAACCCAAATTGTTTTTCTTAGTTTAGAGACAGGACTCGATTTAGAAACAATGTGAAGAGTTCAAAGCCATCTCCTCCCTTCAGGATCCAGGGGCTGGATGTTTCTCACCCCAAGCAAGCCCTTTCCAGCTAGCTCCAGGCTGCTTGGACATAAAGGTCTCAGAATCAGCCTTCCTTCCTCCCTTTATCTTTACCTCCATCACATCTCTTTTGGTTACTGAATACTAGTCCTTGAATGACTTTTACCTAAACAATTCCTATAAAAGAAAATGGAGGCACTAATACACACAGGCATGGACATTAGCCTTCCATCCATTATCTTTCTACAAACACATGTGATTCAGTTCTTTCCCCCTAAAACAAATTCAGTCTTCCAGACTTCACCCTCTTCCTCCTTTTGCTTAGACACAGCTAAAAGGTTTAGTTTTCCAAAGCTGCTTTTGAGGGATTCCTCTGTTCCAAATTCTGTCTGTATACTTATAACACAAAGAAGTCCAAATCTCAATTGGCATTTGACATCCTCAAAATCTGCCTCAGTCTGCTGTGTGGAATGCATCTTCCACCATGACCTGTGCTTCCTGTTCACATCCATGTGATCTAACCTCCTTGCCATTTTTTTTCTTTATTTCTTTCCTTTGTGGTCTTTCCACATTTTTATTGGTGCATTATACTTGTAGGTAGTGGTGGGATTTGTTGTGATGTATTTGTACATGCACATACTATAGCAATATAATCTGGCCAACATTTCATATGTTCTTCCCTATACCTAGAATCCCCCTCATCTCTTTAATCAATTTGTTCATCTACAGTTTCTGAGAAGTTGCTGTAGGCTGGTCAGTATTCTCTGCCCTGGAATTGCAGCATTAATCAAGAAGGACGAAATATGTACTCTCACATAGCATTTGTTCTAATGAGTGAAAGCAATAGATAGAATTTCAGAGTATGGTATGTGCTCCAAAGACAATAAAACTGAGTAATGCAGTAGAAAGTGAAGAGGGGGTATCACTCCACTCAGTGTTCAGGGAAGATATTCTGAGTGGATGATGTTTGATTCAAACCAAAAATCAAGACGTTCTCAACCATGTGAAGATCAGAGAGATCCAGAAAGAGAGATCAGCAAGGACTCCTTTATTCAAACACCAGCCTTGTTCAGATGCTGCCTCAGCCTCAAACCTTCTCTAATCTTCCTATCTGAATTCCAGTCCATAATACTTTTTATCGTCCTTGCTTTCACATTATAACTTGGATGTTAGCTATTTTTGAATTTTTTTCTACCCTATTAAAATTTCTATTCTTTTTTTTTTACCACCTATGATGCTTAGTCCAATGTTAAGAAAGATACTTGAATATTTCTTGAATAAGAGAATTTAAAAACAAATGAATGAACAAAGGAAAATGGTGGAATCTTATTTCACTTGTGACTAACATGGGGAAGGCAGATTTGGTCATGTGAGTCTTGGAGTGCTTCAAAACGCACTATGACCCCTTCATGAGTAAGGCACTTTTTCCTGATGAAGATTGGAATTCTCCAATTTCTGACTGACCTGCTTTGGAGGAGAAAGTCCTAAATAACAATTGTCCAGTGACGGTTTGGAACTTCTGTTCTTTCACCAGACATGTTGAGTTATTTTGACGGGGCAGACTCCAAAACCATAGGAATGTTCTTCAAAGATCTGGCACAGTCTGAAGCTTGGGTATACTTTGATGAACTAATTGTATAGAGCTTGGGGTAATCGTACCATTTTCTTAGCAAAGTTGCTATTCAATGAAAGTGATGAGCCTGACAACTCTGTTAACAGCATTGACATTAAGCAACACTGACTGTCTTACAGTTAAATTGGGAAGGAAAAAAAATCACAATTTTGGTATATTTTAATCAAACTCTGCTGGTAGTCTGTGCCAGAAATGCCCTTGTTATTTTATCTGCTATTCTTGCAGTGTGCTCTTCCTTTAAGTGTTGCTGGGGAAATGTTTGTCCCCAGACACCTCTTTGCATAGGAACCCAGGGGGGTTCGAGAGGCTCCACTGCATAGAGTTCAGGACAGATTAGCTGTGAGCTCTCTCTCTAGCATGCAGCCTGCCACTCAGGGTATCCGACAGTTGCTGACTTTCATCTGTGGAATGCTCACAGCCAGAGAAAGATGCCCTATCGCAGTGTTTATTACCTTTCTAGAACTGCTTCTGCCTTCAAATAGTTTCCTGCAGATAAAATGCCTTTGTTCTTGACTAAGAAGGAATCCTGAATAGAAAATTAATTTCATTTCCCCAATTAAGAGGGAAATATGCAAATATGGAGAAACAAAGCAGGAAATGATCAGAAAGATAGACGATACACGGATGATGTTGTTTCAGCAATATATGCAGTTGATGGTTTAAGGAAAACAGTTGAATTTGGGATACAAAAGTATTCTCGAAATCATGTGTTTTTGAAGTAGGGTGAATGTAGGTCTTTTAAAACACCATAAGGGACTTTTCAATTTTTCCAATTCCTGCATTTATATTATGTTTTATGACAATAATGCATTTAGTAAGAAATTGCCATTTTGACAATTTCCTATGAAATGTCTCCATTTCATACATTTTATTTTTTCGTCAGTGCTTGGAGTCAATTCTCTCTTTACATGTATTCTATATGTATATGGTGTTTAACAAACAGCTCCTAATGGGGTCTTGTATAGTAATTGGATATCTACAGTTATTTTTTAAAGTTTTCCAATAAGAATTTTCTAGAGAGTTTTAGGTTCTATTCCTATACTATCCCTCTAGCAACCCAACTTTTTTTTTTTTCCGACACAAAAGTAACCTTTGACATGAGCTCTGCCTGAGCCAGATTGCATGCTCCAGATTGGTAGTAATGAATCCATTCTCAGGTAGAGCTGAGCTGTCAGTTCATTTCCCTGAGACTTGGTGTCAGAGGGATAATGCCAACAAGTCCACAATGACAGAGCTGGGTCTGCTTTTTTGGGATATGGTATATTTTTAAGTCTGTCCATGTCAGAAGGACAGTGATTGGCTTCCATCAAGGAAAGACATGCTTCTATATAAAATATAAATTTTACGTTCAAGTAAAACACAAGGGAAGAAAATGTCTGTGAAATCTCTTTTTGCCTTTGTGCATTTTCCCTCTTACCTTCTGAAGAGTTCCCACAGGACTAGCACTAAGCTTCTCTTCATTAGAACCCAGATTTCAATTTAAATTTTAATTAGAATAGATGACTAGAATACTTACCATTCTCTGTAGTTTCTGCATAGAGCTAATCAGCAATGAGAAGCAGGTCCCATGTTTTCATAAAAAGATTAAGATCTTATTCCACAAAGATTTACTGCTAACCATAAAATTATTTTATATACTATCCTACTACTTTTTTCTGTGGGTGAGTTACTTTGGGAAGAATGTTGTTTTCCCATTCATACAGTTACAAAACCAGGCAGAAAACTTGATTTTAATTGTTTGCAAGATCATAGCTTTACTAATAAACATCCTCTAGAACCCTGGAACTTCCCCCAGCATTTCAAGTGTGATTTTGAATACTGTGAAAAGGTATACAAACTAAAATAAATGACTTTTATCATATGATGCATGGTCTTCTGTAACCCATATTGGGTCCATGTTATCTGAATGATCATTTTATGACAACCTAATCAGCACTAAAATTGTGGCTCTATAACCAACACCTGAACTTTTGGCACATCGACAAAAAGCAATTGGTCTTGATCATTCATTCATTCAATCAACAAATATATACTGAGCTTCTACTCTGTGCCAAGAACGATTCTAGCCTGGGAGGATGAGGAGGTAGATTCTGTAGTGAATGGCAAGGTCTGATATAGCACAGCTCAACTGCTTGGAAATAGAAGTCAGAAAGTGACTATTATCTACAAGCTGTAGATTGAGGAGCTCAGCTCAAGGAAGCTGTGCCCAGGCTAACACCATCATGCAGCTCTTGGGTGACGGGGTTATGGCTCACACAAGGCCAAAGTATTTGATGGCAGTAAAAATAGCCAAGAAATAATGGGTTTCTTTGACAGTCCTTTTTTTTCTTATGCTTGCTGTAGGACAAATCTACCTTAAGATCACCTCAACTACACTGACAGGGTCTCAAATGGAAAAGAAAATTAAAATAAAACATGATAATTCTCTGGCACACATGCTTCACTACCTCTTCATTTGCTTTATTCTCCCCAAAATGAAAGTAGCTGTGTTATTTTTCTTTCATGACAAAGGTTATCCATGCTGTTGCAAAACAAAAATCAAACATGCAGACAAGAATGGAAAATAGTAATAGTCATATATTTTTTACATATAGGGAAAAATATTGCTCTATTTCAACACATGTGGAAACACATGATAATTGTTAAATATGATCTTTCTGTTCTATAATGCACATGCATTTTATGCTAATAAATACTGATCCAAGTGACCATTTTTAATGATTATACAGCATATCATAGCATCCTGAAACAATCTCTTTGCAGACATTGCAAGAGCTCCCATTTTAACCATGAAAACCAAGGTAAAATTACCACCCTTGCATGAAGATCTTTCTGTACTTGTTCATGTGTTGCCTGAGTATAAAAGTAGACATACTTTAATAATCACACAGGTCTCCACTGACAACTTCTACCAACAGGGTAGAAGAGTGTCCATTCCTCGTACTCATCATGTCTTTCCCATATGACAAGCAAGGGAAAAATACTAACTCAGTGTTGTCATTTTTCAGTTTTTATTTTTTTTCCTGAGAAAATTTACTTACATATTTTAATTGTAAAGAATTAAGAAAAGTATGCAAATTCACAAAAACAGAACTCACTAAATAACCCTACATCTGAAAGGTAAACATTATGAATAGTTTCTTATATATCTTTACATCATTTTTCTGAAATGTCTATAATATTTTTCAGGATAATTGGAATGATACTGTAAACATGCTTTTTTTTGTTCTTTATCTTTCAAAGTCAACCTTTCATTGGTAAACTTTACAGAGAAAACTATGAAAAGCCTAACTGATCAAAGTTTCGAGTACTCCAATGCAACGTGCATACAGGTCAGAAAACAGAACATTACTGGTTGTCCCTGTCTTCATTGCTCTGTTAGATATCTCCCTTGATTCCCCATCAGCCACCCTCCCCAACAAAAAGTACCCTTCATTCTCACGTGCACTCCTATAGATTGATTCTACCTGGTTTGGAAGTTCACATATATAAAATCATAGCATAAATGTTCTTTTGAACCTGATTTTTTATTTAACCTGATAGATTCACCCATATTGTTGCAGATGGCAGCAATTTGTTCAGTTTCAGTGTTTTACTTTATTGTTATATTGTGTTAAAAATATTTTCAATATTTCTGGAAGCACATTAAGGGAGGCTTTCTTCAGATCATAGAGTCAGGTACAGGGACTACTGCAATAGGTTTTGTAGTGGGGCAAGAGATTAGGGGGCTCATCTCTGAATAAGCTTGGGCCAGTAGGGATTTATAGCCAAGAAAATTGTTGGGAGTCAGTGGTTGGGAAATTACTGCAATGAAACATTAGTGGGAAGGAGTCTTCTGGCTAAATTGACCTAATAAGATCATTGCAAAAAAAAAAAAAAAAAAAAGACCAGGGTGATCAGACATCACCTGGGGGATGGTGCAGGATGCAGAACCCAACCAACTATCAAGAGTGATCAAATACTGAGGGTGGGAAAGGGTTCTTACTAAATTGATTTACCAGGCATCTTATTAAAACTGGATTTTTTTAAACTCATTTTATTGATGAAGAAACGGAAAAGCACAAAAGTATTAGTTACCTAAAGAAGACACTGTATGTGAATGGCAGAGACAGAAACAGAACTATAGCCAGGTGCAGTGGTGCACACCTGCAATTGCAGTGGCTCTAGAGTCTGAAGTTGGTGGATTCCAAGTTCAAGGCCAGTCTCAGCAATTTAGTGAGCGACCCTGTCTCAAAATTAAAAATGAAATGGGCTGCTGGAAATGTAGCTCAGGGGTTAACTGCCCTATGTTCAGTCCCCTGTACTATAAAAAGAAATAGATCTCCAGTGGCTGACTGCACAGTCCAAGTTCTAAGCCACTTTGGACCCCACAAATAAAAATAGAATTTGAGAAGGTATTATTTGAATCTTGGATCATATCCTGGATATATCCATTCTATGCAAAAAGAGAACTAACAATATCAGTCCCAGTCTAAACAATGGTAGCCAACTAGTTTTGACTTGTGGAAATATTAAAAAAAATCAAAGATAAGAACAGCTGGGCACACAGTGGCACAAACCTGTAATCCCAGCATGTTGGGAAGTGAAGTCAGGAGGATCACAGATTTGAGGCCAGCCTCAGCAATTTAGTGAGGCCCTAAGCAACTTAGCAAGACCCTATCTCAAAATTCAAAGTAAAAATGACTGGAGAGGCACCTCTATGGTAAAGATCGCCCCCCTCACCACCACCACCAATTAAAAGTGGATTTTTCATGGAAGTGCACAAATTGCCTTAGAAGAAGTTTCAGAAAACTGACTCTTTAATTGTTGCACAATTTTGCCACTTTTAAAACTATATATATATTCCACTGGTAATGTCCATTTGACTTGTTTTCAGTTTAAGCTATTGTAAATAATACTTTCCTAGGCTGGGGTTGTGGCTCAGTGGTAGAGTGTTTACCTAGCATACATGAGACATTGGATCCAATCCCTGGCACCACCTAAAAATAAAACAAAATAAAATTAAGTCATTGTGTCCATCTACAACTAATTTTTTTTAAAAAAAAAGAATCAATAATGCTTTCCTAATACTCTTCTATTATTTTGGTATACACATATATATTTTTGTGTTGGGTGTGCCTGTCAATATGATTGCTAAATATGCACATGTTCAGTTTCAGAAGATGCAGGCAGTTTTCCCAAAGTGGCTGAGCCAGTTCATATTTCCATGAGTAATGTGAGAGCATTCAGTGTCTCCAATATCACCAACACTTGGAATAGCCAACTTTTAATATTTGCTTGTCTTTGCCATTCAAATGGATGTTCATTATACATTATGGAAATAAAATGATGCCAGAAAGTTGCAAAACAATATTTTTGATTTGTGTTTCTCTGATAACTAATTGTGTTGATCATCTTTCCATGTATTAATTGGCCATTTGGATATATTACTAATTGGACATGTTTTTGAAACACTTTTGTGCTAGTATGTATTTGAATCGACATGTATTTCAACCTTTGAATCCTCAATGACTTGTCATTTTATATATTCAGTATTTTATATTTTCCCCACATACTCATATTTCATTGTTCTTCATTCCTTCTTATAATTCCTTCATTTTGTATAAACAACTTCCTTTCTTCCTCTGATTCTTTTTATCTGGGACCTTTTGCAATGAATCCTGTCAATTTAATTGACTTAAGACATCTTTCTCTTGTTTCATGTGAAACATTTTTTTTAAAAAATTTTATTTTCCTTTATTGGAGAGAGAGAGAATACTCGATTGGTAGTAATTTTCTTTTCTTCTAGCATTTCAAAAATATTGTTTTGCAACTTTCTGGTATCGTTTTATTTCCCTAAATCAATCTTCTGTCATTATTTTGTTGCTCTTTTGAATATAATATATTTCTCATCCCCAAATATCTATGTTCTTAAGAATTGTTTTCAGAAATTTTAACATGTGGTGTCATCAGTGATTTCCTTTGTATTTTTTTCCCGAGGTGCATAATATATCCTGAATTTTATAAGCCATCATTTCTTTTGGAAAACTCACTAGTTTCATTGTTTTGTGGAAATCCCTGGGCTGTGTGTCTTTAGAACAGCTTCTGCAATTTTCTGTGTCTTTTACCTAATGGAACTCCAATTATAGATACATGGACTTCAATCATACATATGTTACAACATTTCACTGTATCTCATTTGTCTTTTAAACTTCTATCTTTTCAGTGGGTTTTTTCTTTCCATCCTTCAATCCTTTTTTAAAATTAGTTTGAATACTTTCTATTGAATTATCTTCCAGTTGAGCAATTCTCTCTTCTTATGTATCTTCTGCCTTTAAACTTATATCTTGAGTTCTAAATTGTCATTATTCTATTTAGTCCACAATTTTATATCATTTTAATGGATGTCAACTTTCTAGTGAAATTTTCATCTTGTCATCCTATTTTTAAAATGTATTAATCAGATTTATTTTAACATCCATGTTCAGTTTATCATTATTTTATTATTTCTTCCTCTCTGTTGTCATGCTAGAGTTTCTATTGGCAAAGAATTCACTGGTTTCTGTTTTGTTTTACTTCTTGAGAAACTTTCTGAACATTCATCTCCAGTCAATTTGTGTTTGTTTTTCTCCTTGGACAATTTTCCTAACTTTACCTTCAACATTTCTACTGATTTTTTTAAAGGTTGTGCTAATTTATTTTTAATGTCTATTTTGCTTTCTCATTTAAAATTCTTTAAAATAGCACCCTGTTTCTTTTATTTCAGGAGATTACTTGGAGTTATTTTGTCTTTTATTTTGCTCCCTTTGTATGTTCCCCAAATCTCTTTTTAATCTGCTTATTTGGGTCTATTTCTATCATTCAGAGAAGTTTCTCAAAAACCTGATAATTAATGTGTGTGTGTGTGTGTGTGTGTGTGTGTTGTGTGTGTGTGTCTATTTAAGAGTGACACACTTAAAACTTTATCTCCAAAGGCCGGTTAGATGACTAGTGTAGGATTACTGGGAATGGTGTTGGTTGACTCTAATGTTCATGTCTATTTGATTATACTTTGGGGAAATTGTGTTTCACTGAAGAGTAATCTCCCGTGTTCTTGCCTCAAAGTTTTAAACCTTAAAACCAGGATTCTGGAAGCAGAACTCAGGAAGGTGTTGCTGTTCTCACCATTAAATACTGATCTTTATGTTTCAACTTCTTAACCACATCTATTGGGTCAATATCTCCAAGAAGTGAGCTTCCATGGTTGTAGTCAGACAAATCTCCAGAGTGACAGAACCAATAAGATATATAGAAATATATAAGGGAAGGTTTATTATGGAAGTTGGTCTATACCACTCAAGGCCAAGAAATCAAAATATCCAGTCTGCTACCCAGAGATTCAGGAATGCTGGTGGTATAATTCAGTCTGAGTCCAAAGACCTGAGAACCAGGAGAGTCGATGGTGTAACTCCCAGTCTTTGTTGAAGAACTGAGAGCCAGGGAACTGATGGAGAAGGGAAATTTGCTGGGCAAGTCCCAGAGTCTAAAAGCTCAAGAAACCAGGAGGAGAACAGGTGAAATCCCAGGTCAAAAAAGGAAATAATTCATCCTTCCTCTGCCTTTGTGTTCTACTTAGGCCTTAAATACATTGAATGATGTCCAATACCCATGTTGGCGAAGGCAGATCTGTATTTCATCTACTGGTTAAAATACTCATTTTCTCAGAAAAATCCTCACAGACATACCCCAAAAAGACTTTACCAGTTATCTGGGCATCTCTTAATCTAGCTGAATAAAATAAATAGTCATGCTAGTCAAATGTCTCCTGTTTGGGTAGGAAAGGAGTTGTCACGTGGCTGGCTGGAGGAAGGGAGTGAATCTGGGGATTTAAGCAATTTTTTGGGGGGACCACTTGTAGTCTTTTTCAGTTCCATCTTTAACTCCATATTTGGAGGTATCTGTGAGCTCCAAATATTAAGACTTTCTTGGGATTAGTGACACTAATAGATCTCTCCTTTTGACTTTATCCCCTGAGGATTTCTGTTTTCTCATGCTTTCAATCAGTACCCACTTATCCACTTGCTGCTTTGTCTTACAGAATTGTTTACATTTTCAAATGATGTTATTTTGCCTGTTCTCCCTGTCTTTGGGAGTTTCACACCTTTCTTCTGTTTATTTACAAACCTGAAAAAATGTCTCCAGTGACTCAAGAAAAGACAGTCACGGTGGTTTGTCAAGTAGTCACCTTAGGCACTGTGTCCTCTCCTGTCACTGAGACACTGGTCTCCTGACTCATAGGATTTATCTCAATCCATCCCCTCTACTTGCCCAAGGGATACTGGAAAAGTCACTCAGCTCTCTGAGCTTCAAATTTCTTATTAATAAAATAGATGCTAATTCCTACCTCATAAAGTTCTGTAGGCATCAAATCACATAAACACATTTAATAAATCATATAAAGAATATTTAATACATAACACATTGTTGACACTAAATGCTCCAGCAGTTATCGTTATAATTATTATAAAACTATTATTATTATCATCATCATTATTACCAATTTTAACTGCATAAGAACAGGCATCTTCTTGGATTCACTCTTATATCTCTTGGTAAAACAACTTGCTCTAGTTGTAAAAAAAAATGAGGAAAAAAGTAAGAATCAAAAGCATATTTTCCAGAATATGTCATTCTTTAACTTAGATAAGTCTTCATGGGAACATTTGATGAAAGTCAATGCAACAACCTCTTCAAGACAGCAATCCGTGGACTATTTCTATAAAGGAACAGATAGCAAATGTTATAAGATTCATGGGACATACATTCTGTATTACTATTCTACCACTATGAGAATAGCCATGTATAATTCATAAACAATTTTACATGGCCATTTTCCAAATAGAACTTTATTTATAAGAACAGGTGTTTAGCACATTTGGTTTGAAAGTTGTAAGCTTCCAGACTCTACTTAACAAAAACATATTATTTTTGAAAATATTAAATGGGTTAATTAATACTTACTACTTCTAAAGTACCCCCAAATTCTCAATGACTTTACACAATGTGTATTTCTTACTGTTTGATGGGCAACCTTACATTGATGATTGGGAAATCTTATTTCCTTCAAACTTGTATCACTTCTATCTTGTAGACTTCCTTAGAGTCATTTGCTGGATCCTTTGAACTGGACCAGTCTTGGGGGACAGAAGATTTTTCTATGGCCAGGCCACACTTGAACCCACATTTTATTGGCCAGACATAACTACAAGAAAGACCAGGAAATGCAATAACTTTCTACAAAGGTTCTCACTAAAGAAATGAGCATTGATAGACATGTAGCTAATTTCTAGCAATTTGGACTGGCAAGTTTAAAAGCAAGCCATCCATCTAAATGGCCATATTTTTTCTCCATTTATTGTCAAAAAATATATGCCAGAAACAATAAAATAATATCCTCAAAATATTAAAGAGAAAAGTGACAGTCAACCTACTATTGTTTATACAGCTTGTTAGTTTTCTGTGACTATAACAAAATATCTGAGATAATCAACTTAAAGGAAGCAAAGGTTTACTTTGGTTCATGATGTCAGAGGTTCATGGTCAGTTGTCCAATTTGTCTTTGGGCCCGTGACCAAATCTGCGAAACCAGAAGTTAAATACTCAGAGCCCTAGGAGCAGGTCAAATCATGTATGTGGGTTACAGAATCATCCTAGGGAAAGCTGTGTAATTTGTTGGGCCCACAGCAATATAAAATTGTGAGTCCCCTTTAAGAAAAATCTGGTAAAATGTTTCTATCTTCTTTCTGTAGTTTCTTGGTACCTGTCTTGGTACTTTCTTAATTTGCTAACTAATCTCACATTTCCTTGGTCATGGAGATGCTCACAAGAAAAGCAAATACATTGCAGACACCCCAGGTCTGTCCACAATTCATCATATAGGGCATACTCTGGACCCTTACTCTTTCTATGTTTGGACCTAAGTTTCCCCAATTATTCCTACAGCAGAGGAGCTAGTGGCCAAGGTCTCATCTCGGGCAGGCAAGCCTGTCTGTGAGCCAGGGTTCCAAGTTCTCAGTACCCACTCCATTGTCATAAGACTTCACATATAAAACAGGCATCCAAAGTCAAAAATATTAAGAAATTGAAGATGGCAATCACAGAATATTAAATGTCCCATCTGAGTATAGGATCCTAAAATTATTGTACTAGACACCCATCGTTCACATTCTTGAAGCTGTCCCTGTTTTCCTTTCAGGTTGACCATCTACTAGCGATGATCAAGCTTTTAAGATGATTAGCAAGGAGTCAAATCCTTGGTAGCAAACTGGAACCATTCTGCATGTTTTTAATCCAGTTCTTTCCAACACTAGTCTACAGAAAAGGACTTTTGTAGGATCCCTACAAAATTTTAGGTATAGATTGAATTGGTCTTTAAGAATATAGCCCTTAGCACTGGATGTTTTAAATTTTTGCAGGTTAAGAAACCATTAACAAAAGTGCTCCAACACTGAATCATTCTTCTATTTTTACAAGCAACATTTATTGCCATTTTAAAAGTTGTGTAAGTGGATTTTAAAACATTAGATGTCCATTCTTTATTTGTTCCATACAGCCTATACCATGAAAGGCAATATAGAGGAAGGGAAAAGAGTTCTGACTTGCAATACTACTTCCTGAATTCTCCAGCTTTATGACTGGCCTTCAACAAGATGCTGCGTTCTGTGAGTCTCCATTTCATCATCTATAAAATGGGTTTGGTAGTATTCACCTCACATTGAGACAGCATGAGCATAGAGCTTGGCACTCAGCAAGCATTCAAAACATGGGAACCACTGTTAGTGTACCTTGGTGGTAACACCAGTCATTATTATTGGGAGGAAGGAGAAAAATCTTCAAACACAATCATTAAGCTCTGCAAGATAATGAGTTTAGAGGAAGAAATGAATTCTGAACAAAAACTACAAAACCAGAGAATAAACACTCGGAGTCCCAGGAGCAGGACAAATCATGTATGTGGGTTACAGAATCAATAAGTGGTGCCATTTTAGTAGCTTCTCATTTAGGACAATGATCCTTGTGAGAGAGTATTTCCAGGCTAGTCTTGAGTCTGGTAGCTCCAAAGGTGGACTCTTCTTTGGCGGGTGAAAGGCACCATTTAAATATATGGCTATTTGGTGGCTAGGAATTTATAATGATGCAATTATCTGTGAAATGTGAGTACAAGTAAATAATGTGTGGTGTGTACCCATAGTAAATAATAAGATCAGGAAATGTGAGTCATTTCTGAATATTGCCTTTAGTGCTGCAATTCAGCCAGCATGGGTTATGTGCTGTAAGCTCGATGGGGAAGAGAAAGCATCCTCATAAAATAAACATTTGTCTGCAAATTTTCCAGTTGAAGGAAAGGCTGACTCTTAGTACTGCTATCCTCACTGCATATGATGATTGGACATTAGTGAATCACACAGCCTGGGTCAGCCTGAAATTGTCCTATAATGAAATTGAAATATAATAGGAAGTTGTGTTTATTTTTGTATTTTCAAGGAAACAGACAGCGGTGCTCCTCTGTTGAAAAGTGACCCTCAAAATAAGAAAATAACCCAGGGACAGTCTGAGCCCTGAGATTAAAAGAGGCAACAAGACAATCTTATTCCTGCCTCATGAAGGATATTCTCACCATAGAAATACCTCTATTATAACCAGTAATAAGAAAAGATTAAATCAATCAGCTTTCCCTGAACTTCAATGATCTTATATGTAATTTTAAATATGGAAGCTCTGTTCACATCATCAGGCTGATTTTATTTTTAATTTCAGAAATATCTAACTATTCTTAGAGGGTCCATGTACAAAAATACAGAAGTCTGTTCAGTTCTATAATGTTTGAGAAGAGCACTGGAATTGCATTTAAATTTAGAAGACTGGAAAGAATAAAACTTATAAATCCCTTAGTGAATCACAAGGCCTGCTGCATATTTGAGTATACTGTTACATAATACATTTATATTCGACTATGCAATAGATATGTTTATCTTCCATTATCCCTGGAAACATGTCTAAACCCCTCTCGTAGCTCAGCAAGAGAACAGGCCATTATATTTTAAATGTGTAGGGCCAAAATTGAATTTGTAAATTTCACAAACTCATTTATAAGGCAGTATGAATTTTCTATGGCTGCTACGATTATTGTACTTCTGTGGTTTAAAACAACATGAATTTATTACCTTTCAGTTCTGGAGGTCAGAAGTCTGGGTTCCCTTGAAGACTCTTCTGAGGACTCAAGGAGAATCTCTTCCCTTGCCTCTCCATTGTCTAGAGGCCATCTGCATTCTTTGGCTGGTAGCTTCTTTATCTTCAAAGCCAAAGAGCACCATCTTCACTCCTCTCTGATCTCTAGCTTCCCTCTGAAAATAATCCTTATGATTATATGAAATACTCTCAGGTTGCCCAGGATAATCTCCCCACCACAGGAGCCACAGTTTAATCACATCTACAAAGACTCTTCGACCACGTAAGGTAGCACACTCACAGATTCCAGGAATTAGAAGAGGTACTAATTAGAGCAGGAGGAGCAAGAGGGTCGTCACCCTGGTCACAATTCTTTTGTCTATCTCACATGCAAGTGCCTCTGATGACATTATATATCAGGATATAAACCGATTCAAGTCTTTTCTGTGCTTCAAATAAATAAAGAATTCCCCTTTGGGTTGTTGGAATCTCCCTGTAGTTCTTTCTCTCTCTTCCCATTCATGGTCAGATGACTAGACATGCTAAGTATACTTACCCTCTCCAGGACATCTTTCTTTCTTCCTGTATTAAAATCTTAACCTGCCGCTACCTGACACTTGCCTCTACTACTCTATCATGGTTTGAAGTAGGGTAAGCAAAATCCAATGTGATTGATGTCCTTATAAGAAGAGAAAAAAGACAGAGGACAGGTAAGGGACATAGGTAGAATGGGAAAAATGCCCATGAGAGCAGAGATGGAGACTGGAGTAATCAGATAGATGTAAGCCAAGAAATGCCAAATATTGACAACTGCCCAAGACACCAGGAAGGGGCAAGGAAGGACCATCCTCTGCAGAGCTCAGAAGGATCCTGCTTCTGCAGGCAGCCTGATATGGAGCATCTAGCCTCTAGAAATGCGCTATGATAGTTTTGATTGTTTTAAGTCACCCCATATGATATTTTTATCCCAATCAAGAAAGCTGGAAATTGGTTCAACTATCCTTTTTCGTCCCTTACTTTTCATGGATTTGATCAATCACTAAATTTTAAGATTTTGTGTCCTGAATATCACTCGTAAGTATTTATGTCAGGCTGACATGGACTACTGATGATACCTCCTTACATTTCTCCTAACTTCATTGATACTTCCCAATCCAACTTTTCAGATATGCAAAAGTGATCTTCTTTGCAAAGAATCCTACAGTGCTTTCCTGTTGCCTTCAGGATCAAATATAAGCTTCTCCACATAAACACAAGGCTCTTGAGATCTCACCTCTACCAGCCCAGCCTTACTCCCTGCCACTTTTCACCTTGATCTTCACAACACCCAAACACCCCATCTTGAAACTCTGTGATGCTCCTTTCTACTCTGCCTCTGTGCTCCACGCTCCAGGCTTTCTCTGTAAGGAGTGCTCATACACCAAGCTCTTACTCCATCTTCAACTCAGTTTAGAGACCACCCCCTGGGAGGTGCCTTTCCTGAGTTTCCTGTAGGGCCCTCACGTCCCTTCTTCATTCCCAACAGCTTTGCTGCTTCCGCCACTAAAACCAGCAATGACAGCGCTGTCTGGAGATGTGGGTTGGCAGGTCTGATTTATCTCAGGAATGTTAGCTCTCTGTGGAGAGCAACTCAACTCAGTCTCCAACTTTGTACTCCTTAGATCTATCACAAAGATGGGGCAGAGTGGGAGTTCAATAAAAATCTGCTGACAGCATACATAAATTAACTAAGTGAAGTAGAACAGTAAGGCATTGTCGGAAACAACCCAACATATTAAGAAGGGAATGCTCATTTATGATGTTAGTATTTGTCATTCACATTGATTAATTAATTAATTCCTTTATTCATCAGACATGTATTGTGCACATAGGCTGCAACAGACCCTCTGCGCACCACTGAAGACAGAAAGCCAAAAACAAAAACAAAAATTCCACAATCTCAATAGCAACACTAATGATTGGTATCACAACTGTTAATTGTACATGAACAACAATTAACTGAGGATTCTTTTCAGGAAGAATATGGGACAGAGTTTTGGTGAAGTGAGATGGTAAGAAGAGTAGGGAAAAATAAATTATCCTTATAATCATCTCCAATTTCCAAATAGAAAAAACATCACCCAGAGTAATTAAATAAAAAAAATTTTTCCTTTGTCAAAAAAAAATTAAAAGACTCGATTTGGAATTCCAAATTCTAGGTCCTGAAATATTTTGTTTGATTTTTTTTTTTTTTACATTTCTCACATACAACAGTTGCCTGAACTCCCTTTGTATTCGTCAGCTTTCTGTTACTATGACAAAATACTTGAGATAATAAACTTTAAAAAGGAAAAGTTTATTCTGACAGTTTCAGAAGTTTCAGCACATGTGGCAGCACAGTGCCTGTGGCTGGAGCAAGTGGCAGAGAAGACCTGTTCACCTTATGGTAGTCAAGAAGCAGAGGTGGGGGGCAGACAGGGATTCCAATATCCTCTTCAAAGTCATGTTCCCAATGACCTAATTTCCTTCTATTAGGCTCCACCTCCTAATAGTTCCACCATGTCCCACTATTATCACAGGCTGTGATTAACCCTTTAAGCATGGGCTTTCTGGGGATAGTTACCCAAACCATAACATCCTGTCTCTGAACTCCCTGTCGCCAAATTCTCTTCTCCAATTGTTCTTGTCCCTTGGTCTTAACCTCTTGTGGTCATTTTCTCCTCACTTCTTCCTCAGCCCCTGCATCTCCTAGGCCAATGACAATAACTGTCCCTCTGCCACCCTACTGTGTAGCCAGGGATTCCCTAGGAAAGGTAGAGATAGGAGATTGCCTACACCACATCCCCTGCTTCCTCCAAATAGTATCAGGAGGTTCCAGAAGAATGAAGTTGCTTTCATTAAAAGAAACAACATTCTCTCATTAAATTGGACAAATATTTTCTGAGTATGTTTGGAATGATTTGTGCATATGAAGCTACTTTTTCAATTGTTAGCTTTATGAAATCTGAATACAGATATTTCACATGAACAGCGCTTAGCACAGGCACTCAGAAAATAACTATTTTCGAGTTTCAATTTTGGCAAGAGAGACAGATAATAAACAATAAACATAATAAATAAGCAAATTATATACTGCACTAGAAAGTAAGTACTATAGAAAAAAACAAAAGGATCATTTTGGAAGAATAAATGTGAAATGTGAGGAAAAGCTTTTAGAGAGATTGCCCAATTAGTAGCCAGTGGAATACAATCTCTTACTATACCATGTTTCCTTAATTAATTCAGATTATAAAGTCATTATGTATTAATGGTAATGTGTAATGGCTTTCAAATTTGCAATCATGTTCCTGGAACACATATTCAGAATAACTTGGGAGTATATATTCATAGGTAATTTTCTGTAAACACCAAATTTTAAGTCTGTTCTGGTAGTAATTTTGGAATTTGATTTATCTTTAAACGCTTACACATTTAATTGGAGAAAACACAAGCACTGTTTAGTGGAGAAAGAATGGGATAGATGAGAGACATTGAAGACCTGAGTTCTTGTCTCAGTTCTGCCATTAACCACATGTTCAGTCTTAGACAAATCATTGAGTCTTGTCTGAATTTTTTAGGAGAGAGAGAGAGAGAATGTTTTAATATCTATTTTTCAGTTTTCGGTGGACACAACATCTTTATTTTATTTTATGTGGTGCTGAGGATCGAACCTAGCACCCCGCATATGCCAGGTGAGTGCGTTACCACTTGAGCCACATCCTCAGCCCCCTTGTCTGCATTTTAACCAAGCATTGAGCTGGGGATGGATCTGGCATTCAATAAAAGGTCTATCTAATATGACAGGTGTGTACGAAAGGTCATTTCTATATTTAACTCAGAAACAAATTATTTACACACTTGTTAACTCCCTGTTTTCTAAAGTTGTCATAAAGATGTCTAAGAGAATTCTAATTCCGTCTGCACAATGCTCCTTTTGTACAGCAGACTATATTCTACACCCTGCTCTTCATCGAGATTCCATCATTCATTCTCTATTAATTTTAAAGTGTTTCCCTTTGTCCACTAGGTTTTATTACTAACGGTGAAGGGTTATCCACACTGTGCCTTTCTGGATTGAAACGAAAACACTAAGTATTATTACTCTAAATTTCCGGGCCTCTTTCATGTCAAATATCGACATCGCTTTCCTGATGATGCACATCACATATTTGGTCAGGATTATGAAGACTTCTTCAGGCTTCTTCTTTCCAGGTTGCAAGTCTTTTCATTTATCTCAGCTAGAAACTCTCTTAACTCTTATTCTCTTTTGACTTCCACCCACCAGTTAGTGTTTGAAGGAATAAAGGCAGGTTATTTCAAGTAACATCTTACCACTATCCCAGAGAATAACTCTTGCTGCCTTCCCTGAATTAGCAGCTTCTCCATATGTCTCCAGAGCTCTCTAGGTTTTACTTTTCTGAGAAAAAGATTTAAAGGAAAAGAAAACCCTCATAGTTTATTTACCCTTTATATTGTCTATTTTAGGACCGTGGCCATTCCCTTGTTTCTTACCCACCAAATATTTGGAAAACTGTCCAGTAAAATAGATTTCCGCCTTCTCTGTAACAGTTCCGTTGGTGAGTGACTGAGTTCATCTGGTTCCAACCGAATCTTCAGAACTTTGGTCAGGTCTCATTTCGCATGGAGCTTTCTTCATACTAGCCCTGGCCTGTAGGACCAAGGGATATTTCCAACATCATCTCCAGTTTCAAGAACCTAACAAGAATCGACATGATGTTCATGTTTCATCTTTAACAGTTCCAGCAAAATCTACAGCTCTTCACTCAAAATCAGAAGACTGATCCAGAGACTCCTTGATTGATGTCAGAGAGACAGAGGGGAAGTTCTTCTGGGTTCTTGGTGTTGGCTGATCATGTAGGGAAGTAGGGAATATCTAACAGGGTTGCCATTAGCCTCATATGGTTACAACACAATTAAAATATGACTAGTAAACTAGAGAGATGAAATTTTCATTTTATTGAAAAAAAATTTAGTCAGTTACGTTAAAAAAACTTATAATTTGTTTGCTAAAAAACTTTTAAGGCTGGGCGCGGTGGCACATGCCTATAATCTCACTGGCTTGGGAGGCTGAGGCAGGAGGATCTCGAGTTCAAAGCCAGCCTCAGCAAAGGCAAAGTGCTAAGCAACTCAGTGAGACCCTGTCTATAAATAAAATACAAAATAGGGCTGGGGATGTGGCTCAGTGGTTGAGTGCCCCTGAGTTCAGTCCACTACCCATCCCCCACAAGAAACCTTTTAAGGTTCGACTTGGTATGTGACTTTGCATTGTCAACTGTTAATTTTACAAAAATATAAACACAGATTATTATTTCCAATGAAAATTTAGAGTCAAAATTGAGATATGGTGTAAGTTTAGAATAGAATACACTTCAGATTTCAAAAACTGAGCCTTAAAAAATATAAAATATTTCATCAATGATTTTACATTGATTTGATACTGGAAAGATATTTTGAGTAAATTGGGTTAAATAAGATATATTATTCAAATGGATTATACCTATTTATCTTGTCGATCTGGCCACTAAAAATTTTTAATTACAGATGTGGTCCATGTTTGGAAGCTCCAACCTGGACCAAGTTTGGGAGTTCAGAGACATAAATGCCTCTCTGTCGTGTTTGCATCCATCAGACTGATGCTGCGGGGACTAATTTCTGTTAATCACCTCCATGCTCCAAAATTATTCTGGGTTCCCTTCCTGTGTTAACATGATTAATAGCCATGACCACTCTGTGATGGAGATATCACTGAGGTTAACAAAGATGAAGCATCACACTCTCCAAATCAAGCCGCTCAGCAGTGGCAAACCTAGATCTAAGAAGAGTTCTGTCTCAAAAATGATGAGAGTATTTTTTTTTATTGGTTGTTCAAAACATTACATTTTAACAAAACTTCTGATGTGTTGTCATAGAAGCTTTTGGTATACTTGCTCATTTAATCACAAAATCAGTCTTGTGCTTTGCAGTTGTACCTACCTCATACAAGGGATGGGGTTTGAACCAGGACAATGGATGTGAAGTGTTACACAAAGTGACTGGTCCCTGTTAGGTACTGTGATGCTTTAGACGAGGAAGTCACAATGCCACTGTTGTCTGATTCCACTCTAGGGTGCTGCCTCCCGTTTCAGGATACTTAGGATACAAATTACCATGAACTCATAGGCATTGTGTCTGGTTCAGTCTCTGGGTTTTGGCTGTTGTTGTTCTATGGTTTTGTCTACATGTTGTATCCATTGCTCTGCTTTTTTCTTTACCTTTCTGATCATTTCATATGTGTAGCCTGTGTGCCCACAAGTATTAACCATCAAGTTAATCTTCAGGCAAAACGATCTTCCTTTAATATTGCAGATGGGAAATTCTAAACAATGCCTTTTATCCCCATTTTCTTATGATCACTCACTGGGTAGTTCCCAGTAATTCGACTAATTTTTTATTGTTTAGTATGAGCAGGGAGTACCATGTGCAGACAACAAACCTCCCAGTGACTTTTCCCATCTGTCTCCCAAATACTGTCATCCTCTAAGGCAAGCAGGTACACACAGGAGCCAATGACCCTGGTCTTCACTATAGGGACTCAGCGAGTAGATCTAAGGATGTCAGACACAGCCAGCTCTCAGAAGGAGCATGTCCCCAAAGCCCAAGGACACTTGCTCAGGGGAGCAAGCACATGCTTGGTTGGTTGGAGGTTCTCTCTTTCTGCCTTTTATCCTTGGTGAATCCATTTCAGAAAAAGCACAAAGAAGCCTTAGTGGGAAGCCCTTCCCGTGGAAAAATAGTCCTGAATGTTGTTTTTTTTTTTTTAAATATTGTTACAACTTGCAGAGCACATTTATTATGTACATTATTATGTAAGCCGAGGCTTACGGCTGCCTGGAGAACCCCATAGGCCTCTAGTGCACCATGGTGACCACGACATCCTTTGCCACCGGCTCCCATTGGAAGCAAACTCCCCAGGAGCAGAAATCGTTTCTGTTTTTCTCACTACCGTAATCTCAGCCCTTGGTCCTGTGCCTGGTCATCCAGTAGGTGCTCAATCAAGAGCTGACCAAATGAGTTTCGAGGAAGATCTAGAAAGCCAGGAGGCAGCCTAAACACAGCCCACAGGTGACCTGGAGTCATAGGCAGTGGGGACACACAGCATCACTCCCCTCAATTTCTGCCCTGTGAGCAGCTTCCCTGATCACCAATGAGCCCCTTCCTTTCATAGGAGGATTGATCACTCGTCCCCTCATCTTCGTGTCTGGACTTTTAAATGGATGAAAATGAGATTTCAGCGATCATGAAACCTAAGCAAATGCCATAGTGACCATAGTGAGTGCATGGGTCTGAGCCAACGAGAGCTGATGTGTGAGGACCTAATTACCAAGCCTGGAAACCTGGTTCTTCCTGGGGTGGGTTCAAGGTCCCTTTCGTCATGCTGTGGAAATGACCCACAACTGCAAAAACACATCAGAGTGAGTGAGCACCCATCTCCACACGGAATTAGTGCCAGAGGCGAACATTTGCATTCAGCCTTCAACAAATTAAATAAAAAGGCCACGTGAAAGGGAAGTGGGGGTGGGGTCAGAGGCGCTCTGTAGACCTTGGCCTCCCATGGAGCTGAACACAGCACTTTCAAGGTGCAGCGGGCACTGCCTTGCTGTGAGAGGCAGGAAGGACTCATGCACAAGGAAGGTTAAACCCCAGGAAACAAGGAAAGCATGAACTTCTAATTTCCTTTGATTTGGTGTGATGCTAAATAAAACCCAGCAAGAGCCAGAGCGCTCAGGACAACACTGATACAAGGCAGGGTGTGCAAAGCTGCGTTCAGAAATCCTTGGTTTAACACTTTGTGGTCAAGCTATTGAAATGTTTGGTTCTTTTTTTCTTTAACCATCCTTACTTTTATCTTAACAAACCCATACAGCATTACCTGTGCTTGGCTAGGCACAGAATGTAAGGACTTAGGAGGACTGAGGGGGTCCCCTCAAAGGGCTTACCCTGTTACATGAGAATGAATGGTCATGTCTTCTGGAAATTTCTAGGTTGAAATCCTGCCCCATAAAACAATGATATTAGGAGGTGCAGCCTTTAACGAGGTGCTTAGGTCATGTGGGTGGAGCCTCCGTAAATGGTATTAGTGCCCTTAAGAGGTCCTCCAAAACTGCCTTGTCTTTCTTTCACCACCTGAGGACACATCAAGAAGGTGACATCTGTGAACATACTGACTGGGTCAGCACCTTGATCTGGGGCTTCCCAGCCTCCAGAACTGTTTAAAATAAATGTCTGCTGTTATAGGTCACCCAATTTATGGTTTTTGTTACAGCAGCCTGAAGAAACTAAAACAATTAAAAACAAATAATTGGTCTGTAAGACAACGTTTCTTATATAATTCTAAAAGATTCATTTCCTGTAACAAGTTAGCACAAATGTGTTGTCTTAAAACAACCTAAATCTCTTTTTTCACAGTTCTGCAATTCAGAAGCCTGAAATCAAGATGGCAGCAGGGACACACGCTTTCCCCAAAGGCTCTCCAGAGAGAGTCCTCCCCAATCTTTGCCAGCCTTTGGTAGCTCAAGGTATTTCTTGACTTGTGGTTGCACTCCTCCATTTCTACCTCTCCATTCATACAGCCTTTCCTCTTTCCATCTTTCTCTACTCTCTGTCTGTCTCCTGACACTGGATTTAGAGATCACCCAGATAATCCAGGATAATCTCATCTCAGGAACCATAAATCACATCACATCTACAAAGACTCTTTCCAAATAACATTACATTCACACCCTCAAGGAGGTGGTCATACATCTGGGGTCCGACTTTCAATCCATGCAGATAGTATGGAGAAGTAACAGAGGAATGACCTATCTGGAGGGGCCACAGTTGAGTTGCATTTGAAGTAGCATATAGAAAACAAAAGAATTACCTAGGCACATTCTAGGCAGAGAAGTAGCCTGAGCTAAACATAAAGGTTGAGTATAGAATAATAGCAAACCACTCAGTTCCTCTGGAGGGCAATGCTAATGAAGAAGAGCACCAAGGAGGGACTAAGTCATGGAGAATGTATATGCCGTGCTGTGGGATTTGAATTCTCTCCTCTTGGTTAATACTTCCTGGTGAGTATGCTATGGCACATGGGTAGGCCACCAACATAGTAGGTCAACATTCAGAACTTGAAGGTCAAATGTAGAGCTTGTATTTTTCCACACTGAGTGTGTTAGGGTCATGCATTTAATAAAAGTTTGAACTTAGAGGTGTGACATGATGCAGAGGGAGGGGAAACTATTCTGACCTAAGAGATGTAATGCAATGGGACAAAACAATGTCACAACGGACCTTTGCTTGTTTGCTGAATCCATGAATATGTTGAGTGTCTGGAGAAGGCGGTGAACAATTCTACTTGGAAACGAATGTGATACTGAAGGGAAAACGTGTGCTTTGAATTGTCTGCTTATTTCTTCTCAAACTTCTACTCAAAATCATGTCGTCTTCAGAAAAAGATTAAAAATCATTGTTCAAGGTGAGAGAATGTTGCTGGTTTTAGTAACAGAGCCATTTTTTTTTCTTTTTTTGTTCCTTTCTATTTAAGTCTTACTCTGGGCACTTTTACCCCAGAGGCGATGAGGGGGAGATGGTGAGACAGGACAAGAGGTGGGGGTCAGTCAGGAGGGCCGTGCATTGACACAGGGAGTGACCAGGAGAGCAGGACATAGGCCGTGGAGAGAGACAAATGTGACAAATGTTCCAAGAGCAAAATCAGGAATATTTAATGACTGGTGCAATCAGGGTGAAGGGGAAGAAAAGAGAGGAACTCCAATTTAGGCCAAATTTAGCAGTGGATGTCTCCCCAAGCCCATGGGAACATACTACCCTACTCACAATCTACTCCCAGAAAGACTGCCAGCTCCTCAGACTGCGCTCACCCGCCCTCACCTCTAGGTCTTGCTACATGCTCTTCTATTAGGAACGTTGATCTTACTAAACAGGAACATGAAGTTCAGAATGCTCCTTACGACATAATCCCAGTGATTTTTTTGCCTCCCAAATTACTTGTCTAACACAGTACATTACCAACCCAACATAAAACATTCTGGGGATAAATGATAGGTCTGGTACCTGCAGGCTCTAGGGTATTTGATAAGAATAGATTTGCTGAATGTAGAAAAATCTTTAGTAGTGACTTAAACAAGTAAGAAGTTTAGTTTTACTCTGAAGTAAATGAGGTACTCATCTCATGCTAGTCTAGGAGTAGCACGTTGACTCTGTTGTCTAAAAGTCTCAGGCACCAAGCTCCCCCCTTCCCTGATATTTGGTTCTCACTTCATGATTCCAAGATGGCTGTTAGAAATCCTACCATCAAATCTTTTTTCCAAGCATAAGGATGGAGAAAGGAATAAGGAATGAAAAGAAAAATGACACCTAACAGATGGTTTAAGGGTAGTTAGTGGAAGCTGTTTCATGGGACATATGCATTTATGACATGAGTGCTCGCATTCCCCTATTGCTCATGGCAGCTGCAGGAGGCTTCACTGGAAAGATTTGTAGGGTCTGGATGACTTTGCTCCTGCCCCCACTTTTACACCACTATGGCAGGAGTAAAGAGGGGGAACTTGGTGCTTCTAACCAAACCTCAATACTCACAGCTCACTACTCCACATCTGTCCAGCTGTTACCCCAGTGTGTTTTTTTGTCACCCTTTCCATCAGTCACCCCAAGAATTCCTGAATCCCAGGCCAGTCTTCATTGAGCACTTGAATTCATGGGTGGCGAGACTACACCTGCCTCCCTGTCGCTCTCCATCCTCCTGCCTTGGTGCCTTTTCCTCCTTTGCACTTGGCACCACCTGAGATCATGTTTTCAACTTACCTATGTCCTTCCAATAGGCTCTAAACTCCATGGGGAAGAGCAGAGATTATAAGGATTTTGTTTTAATTTTAGTCAGTGCAGGATCTCTAGAGCCCAGAGTACAGGGAGTGCACAGTAATTGTTTGTTGAATGAATGACTCTCATGGGTCAGGACTTACAGACCTGGTGAGACTTACAAGGGAAGCTGGGGATTTTTTCTTTATGCCAAGTGAGCATACGCCTGGCTAAAACTTGGGAGGAGAGAAGTATAGATATCACAGGACAATCTGCAGCCTCCACTGTACAGGACAGTAGCTAAGTGATCCCATGTCAACCTTACCCAGAGTTTACCTTCATAAGATAAAACCATAGAGACAACAGGCAAAAATCTGTTCTGACACAAAGGATGGCAAATGTGTGACTTAGACATTTTAAAGACAGAAAACCCTGCTAAGGGGGTAAATATACAACTCTTGAGATTTTTCTATGCATACATATGGGTAAACTGAGGCTCAAGAAGGGAGACTTACTCTAGGACAGTCTTAAGTGTTCAAACACAGGCCAAACTTTTTCATGTTGTGTTCTAGCAGGTGTGTCATGAAACATTGGCTCATACTGTTGGGTTCTTCTTCTTGTTGCTTTTCCACAGATGGAGACGTCCAGTGAGGGAAAGATGAGGATATAAGTGGTAAGAAAATTCCAGATGTTTCAGATAGGGATAAAGAACAAGAAGTGAAGACGGCTCAAAAGAAATGAGAAGCCAGTCAATTTGGAGTTTTTAAATTGATGTGTCTTTGGTCCATGGACTTTTCAAATACTCTGTCAGTGACTCTTGGAGTCTGGCTAGTTCCAGACATCTTTTTGTTAGTCCAAAATAAGGAGTTAACTTTCCAGTTTTCCCAGCTCCCTTTAGAAGATCTGAGTGCTCCAGGATGTTGATGACTTTGTTGGGGATATAGGAGGCTGAGCCAAACTCGGTGTTCTCTTCTTCAGATGTTGTGTTTAAAGAAGTGTTGACAAGCAGGATTTAAAAAAATAATGGCACTTTTTTTTTGGCAAGCTATTTGACAAGTTGGGACCATTATCATTTTAGAAAGAAGATGGCTTCCTGCGGCAGTCCCATCTCCCACCTTGCCCACCCACCACAGGCAGACATAAGATCATCACCTTGGCCCTGAAGTCTGCCAGTAAGCAAGAATAGAAAAATAGAGCTGCTTCCACCTTCATGCTGTGTTTTAAAATAAGAAGCAGCGGGAGAAGTCTTTCTACTCAGGCATCCATGCCACCTCATCAAGGAACTTGAGGGATACTGCCATGGCATGATACTGTCCCTAGCAGAGCCCTTACCTTGTTTAACTACAATGCCTCATTAATGGGTCTTCATCTACCTATGACTAAGTGCTCTGTGAGGGCAGGAGCTGTTTCTGACTTCATTTACACATTTCCAAAAGTGCTATAGAGCCTAGAGCCTGCTGCCTAGTAGATGTCCAATAAATATCATTAAATTGAATAAATTCACCTATCACAGTGTAGAAGGAAGATCTAGGGGTTTAGTGAGTGGAGGTATTAAAAAGTCTCAAGAACAAGAAGAGATGGATCAGTGCAGGAAAAAACTTCTTGAACAAAACCCAGTAAAATTGGAATGTCTGTTCTTGGAAATTTGGTCTTCACAATCAGGTGACCTCAGCTTATGAATAATTTTTAAATTTTTACAAGACAGATTAGCAACTCAAATTATATGAGGGAGTTTGAATAGCTTAAATTATTGTTGTTAAAGATGGCCCCGATTTGGGGCAAAGTCATTTCGAGCCTCACAGGGAAATAGAAACATAAGTTGGTTGTCATAGAAATTAGGAAATGATTCATATTTGTAAAGAGGCTTGGTTGGAATTTGGACTTGACTTGCAATTCAATATATTTTTAGTTGATGGTGAAGCCAAACTCAAAAAAAATGAAATCCTCCATCAGTTCATTAAGTGTGTAGAAGAGTTTTTAATTCTATTTTATCAAAAGAAGCTCTGTGAGGAAATAATGGTAAGCTATTTGGTACATTGGCTTCAAATTTGGACACATCCCTCTCCCCCATTAAATTGAATAAATTTAATTAAATTAAATAAATTTAAATCAAATGGGCTCCACATTTCCATGACCCTCCAAACACAAACTAACTCTCTCTCTCTCTCTCTCTCTCTCTCTCTCTCTCTCTCTCTCTCTCTCTCATAGATTAGAGGTCTGTAATTTGTCTTCTCCTAGGAAACTTGGGGTCCTTTATAGAGGTTGCATTTGAATCAGCTGTTAATTCCTCCAAATGTGTGAATTCTCACCTCAACTATCAGGGATAAAGTCCTGAAATGCTAAGTAGTAAGCAATAGGAGAGCATTTGTATTTCTGTACATAAATAAATCATGATGATATATGTCTGTAAATATAGTACAAAGGAAGGAATGTCAGAAATGATCCTAGGTAAACTCATAAAATGTTTCTCAAATATTTATCTGATGAATATTTTTACCATCACTAAAATGAAACTATGAAACCAACAGCTTTATGAAGAGACTATCCTGATGTGTTATGATATAGATGACAACACAGACACTGTTTTTGGTTTCTATCTACAGTTACTTCTTCACTAAATGTTTTCTAGTATAATAATGGCTTTGCTCTGCTCATGGTGCCATATTCAGTGTTCATGTACATTATGGGCTTTCATCTTCCCACCAGCCTATGGAGATATATATATATATATATATATATATATATATATATATATACACACACACACACACACACACACATATATATATATATATATATACACACACACACACACACACACACACACATATATATATATATATATAATGGTCTTCATTTTACTTTGAAAAATGAAGCATAGAAAGGTTAAATAATTTGATAAGTAAATGGTGAAAATCTTCCTTTAAAATCAAAACCCTCATTCCCTGTAAGAGTTTTAGAAGTACTTATAAGAGTCTTTGGCCTCTTTGCAAAAAAGTATGCATTATTAAAAGCTTCTAGTTTCTTTCCAATGACCACTCAGTTTGTCATTTTATAAAGTTTAGAGTGCTTCTCACTAGACCTCAGTCCAGTTCCTGTCACTCTCCCCCATTGTCCTGGGTAACCATTCTAAAGATCAATTTTACATACAACATAGCTTTCTGGTGGAAAAAGTTCAGTTCCTTCATTATTATCCATTTTTCCTCCTTTCCTCTCTCCATTAGAAAAAAATATCTCCAACAGAAAGATTCATAATGTTTATATCCAAGGACCATGTTCAGAAGTACATGGAATGACCCAAGAACAGTGGGACCTGAGACACATATTGAGTGACCGCATCGTCCTTCAGAAAAGAAGGCGTGTGCTAAATTATGACAGCTCCCACTTTGAATTAAGCAACATTTTGAAAAAGTTACATAAAATTGTTTTATGTTAGCAGCTGAATGAAAGAAGAATGATATGTGGATCCAGAATGTCCACTTTCGGGTTGAATCCTTGAATCTTCTGAACAATGTCACCTGATCTGCAGGAAGTTCCCTAGTCCCTGGTTGATGACTCTTCATCTCAAATTATCTGTAGACTAGGCGGGGGAAAGCCATGATCAGTGACAGATGTATTATTATGAGATGTATCCTGAAAAAATGTATGATGAAAGGGTCCAGAAAAGCAATCACTTCATAATGTGTCTTGATTGTGACAGATTTCAGTGGGATTTGAAAGATCTGGCAGGATAGTCATGACTTTGGCCCTGATCACAGTAAAAGTAAAAATAAAGGAAGAATTATACTCTAGTCCTCTCCTAAGAATGGAACTGAAGCCACTTTTTTAAGAAACCCTATCTTTTGCCAACAGCAAATTGAGCTAGAAGAGTTTGAAAAAGGTGGGAATGGATTTGGAGAAATTGCACCTGAAAACTCACTCCAACTTGATAGAAAAGAATCTGCCGTATCTTAAAAGATGTCATAAAAGGATTTTAAATTCTTTGAGGACTCTCTAACTCTTTAACTCAGGTTAAAATCTCTGGTACCTTCTTTCCAATGAAGACCTCCACATGAGAATGTCATAGGCCATTCATGCTCTTAAGTTTTTAAAGTATGTTTGAAGTCAATGAAGGCAGAGAACAATATGTCTCCATTCTCTTTGTCAAAACTTTCAAAAACTTCTAATAAATTTTTAATTTAAAAATTTCCAATACTTCCTGCCCTTTAAGCTGAAAACTTCTAGCCCCTTCAGTTTTCTCCTCTTAGATCTTTCCTTTGTGTATTAGAATTAGTGGATCTGAAAGCAAAATTTAGATTTAAATGTCTTAGGTTGAAGTACTTTTACAAAAAGGTTCTCCTTTTCAGAAAACACTGATGGTTTTTATTTATATTTGAACACCCTTGTAAATTAAGTGGTTTTTTTCCCCTAAAATGGCTTAAAACTTTTACATCATAAGATGCAGGTCACTTGATGAGATGCTACTCAATTCAATATTTTTAAAAAAGAGTTTCTGATAAAAGTAGCTTCAAATCAGTTTTCCTAGACCATAACTATAAAAAAGTCCATTTGCCTATTTAGTCTGCCATTGCTGAGTGAGAAAAAGATATAAATGTCATTGAAAGACAGATTATTTATTATATTTTCCCATCTGCTTACTGCATTGGTTATTTGAATCTCTTCTAGGTGTAAAATGCTTTATATTAATAAATTCAAATGGTGTCTGTTGTCTTGTACAAACACAGATGTCATTTTTGCGGCTTGAACTTGTTTAAGTACACAAAATTTTAAAAAATATAAAAAAGAATGTAAATATGAATTTTGAATTGACAGAAACAAAATTTATAGTAAGAATGGACAGTCCTGTTCAGTTGTTAGACATTCATGTTCAATTCAATAATGCAATATTTCAGCTTATCACTAGACTTCCCTAGATAAAGCACTTTAATATTTTTGATGGGTTTGCATCAAATGTAATATTATTTGCATTTCCTAAAGACCCTTATAATTATAAAGGCTTCCTCTACAGAGGGCTGGATTCACAACTATTGGGAAATTTTTTGTTGTTTTTCATTGGTGTTTATAAAAATAAAAGCATTGGTAAACAGGCCAATCTCAGCCTTCTGCCTCCCAATAATCACAACAATGATTCCATCAGAAAATGACAAGATGGGTTGGACGATCGACATAGCCTGAAGGAACTTTGAGGACACTGGTCTCAGCTTTTGGTTTCAAAGCAATATATAGTAATAATACTTCATATGACTGCAGGGAAAGTTTAATATCAGACAAGGGCCTGACTTGGGAATCTAGCTCCAAGCAGTTTTCTACCTATTTCTGTGAAATTTATATTTGCAACATTCCAGCTTTTTTTTCAAGAGCCACCACCAGCAGCCAGCAAGAAATTGGAAGCATATTTGAGGACTTTGCCTCCTGACTCAGAAGCCTTTTTGTGTGCTTCTGGATTGCCATCGTCATCATAATCATTTATTGGGCACTTACCATATGCACATATTGAACTTAGAACTTTTAATTATTGAGCCTATATGAAAACTCTGAGATAGATTTTATTATTATCTCCATTTTATAGCTGTGGAGAGACAGAAATCAGAAAGCCTACACCCTTGCCTGAGCTCTCATTCCTATTAAATGGAAGAATCAGGGTTCCAACCCAGGCTTGGGTGAGGCCAGAAGGTACACACCAAACTCTATGCAATAGTGATTTTAACTATTGAAGAAATGCTAACTCATTTGATCTAAGGTTCAAGGACAGTTTTTGTTTCCTTCATTTGTGGCCTTTTGATCACTTCTAGACACCTCCAACCAGAACTGACCTCAAAAGCTTTGTAGGTGCTGAGTCTTTGGAATTAGGTCTTTTGAAATTAAAGGAAAGATAAATCCTCCGAGTTGTCTCTTGGGTTTACTCTAGGACTTGATAGGGAGTCATCAACTATTCTGCCAGGATATTTATCAACTTGGCAACTCTAGAGGAGATTATTTTGCCTGAAACAAATAAGATTTTCCTCAAAGGTATATATTAGGTTAACATTAAATGTGTCTAGAATCATTGAGATCAATTTCAGCATAGCTGGCCTTATGTAAGGAAACAGAAGAGTTCAGACATTACCTTCAACATTGCTGAAGCCCAGGACAAAACAGAACCCCCTCTGGTCACCCTCCCCAGTTACCAGGCATCCCACGTCTTCATTCTATACCCAGACTCTCAATCTTCTCTCCTGCATCTCCGCTAAATACAAACGGCCTTCTGCTGCAGCCTTCACCAACCCTTTGGGCTATGAAATATAATCTGTATTATGTCCTCTTAGACCCCTGCTTCATATAATTCTTGTGGAATTACAAATTTCAGAGCTGAGCAAGATTGGAAATACTATCTTGCTACCATCTTCTTGATGCAGACAAGAGACCCAGGACTCAGGTGCATGGCCAAGATCACCCCATAGATGAGCAGAAAGGGTAAAAGTGCCACATCCTGCCTGCTGACCTGCAGTCCAGGGCTCTTTGCACAGCACCACCCTATCTCCTCCTGCAGGGTGCTCCCAGCTAGTTAGTGGAAAAAATTTCATCTGCAACCACAGATCCTCATGAACCACTCCCCTTCCTTTCCAGGAGATGCTTTTGGAGAAGAAAATGTTAATGGTTTAAGGGGCTCCGGGCCTAAGCAATCCAGTTAGAGAGAAACTTCCAGGTAAAATAGACTTATATTTATTGTTGATATACATTCATGATGACAGTTCGGTTGGGCCCAACTAAAACTGGAAAGATCTCGGAAAGCTACAGCTCATCAAAGAGTGAATTATGAGATAGAAATCAGGTCCCAACAGGGGCTGGGGGCTACCTACAGAATCTAGGATTACTCAGACCGAAAAACAGAGGAAAAACAATGAAGCTACTTTTAGAACTGCCTTTGGTCAAGTGGATTTATAATACAGGAAAAGTTAACTTGTTTTCCATTCTAAGAATGCACAAGAAAAAATTGGGCTTAAAATGCAGCAAGATAAATGAGTGACCCCACTGAGAGTCAATGTGGTCAATTAGCTAGCCTCTAGAGGCCTTCTGTAGCCCTACCATCAGGGATGAACTTGACCTGTACAATATCGAAAGGTATCTTATTAGAAAAACAGTGAAGGAGATGTATACTTTTGTGATGGTCAAATCGAGCTTTTTGCTGAAAGCAGAGGTGTATACTGCACATGATCTTGAGTTTCCTCACAATCACATTACCCTAGAGCTTATTTTGTTTGCTTTATAACTGCTGAGAAATTTTGAGGAATCACCTACCACATGCAAGCTTCTATTGTGTGAGCAATGAACCCTCTATTGTCATTGACAAAGGGATCAAATTTCATCCTGTCTCAAAAAGAGTGTCCAATTTCGGACCATAATATGGTTAAAATGGCTCTCTGCAAACAGGTTTCTAAATCAGTTTCCTTACCAGCACAATGGGGTAAGATCTGTAATTCTCCTCTTTGAATTACTCTGACTGTGCCACGAGAAGTATAAAGTCAATCTTCATTGCTACCAAAATCTGAAGGTTAAGTTTCCAGGCAAGAAGGAGGTGGTTCTGAAGCCATGATCAATCAGGGGTGTCAACCTGCCAGAAGTAACTTATCACAGTGGAGGCTCTGGACATTTTAGTTGAAGCCTTCTTTTTTCTCACTCCTGAGATTCTGACATCCAGTTACTTTTTTTTTTTAATTCATTGGAAGGAAGATACAGTGGAAGTGAATTTATATCCTCCACACAAGGAACTGCCCTTTCATTACCATCATTTTGCTGATTTCTTATATACTGGTCTTACTAGCACTTTCCTGTATCCTTTTGAAAACATAATTGTTCTCCAGCTAATAATGAGGGTCATTGGAATAAGTGGAAAGCGCTAATCACATTTTTTGCTTGTCGAGATAGACTGTTTCCAAGGCAGGAACAGATTCTTTTACTATTAATTCCAAAAGTGAAACAACCACTAGTTCATTCTACTCTTATCATCACTTTGATTTTAAAATGAAAAGTCATCTTTTCAACACCTAATCCCTTATAGGTAGTCCGCAAAGCCTCTCGTCTACAGGGTTCGAAGTGTATTAGGTATTCAGACTTAGCAGACCTGGTGTCTAAAAATACTCTTTCTTACTCAAAATCCAAAATGAGCAAATCTGAACTACATAAAGTAAGTTATATTTGCAGTGGAATAGAAAACAGAAAAGGGAACTGGACAGGAGAGACTTTCCATATAAGAGATGATCCTGAGTACAAAAGAGATAAAATCATGTTTATCAGGTTGTCAAAGGAGTGACTGTCTTCCATGGACTGTCCGCCATATTTTTGCTGATTATATTCTCCCAAATTTACCTGACATTCTTACAGTGTCTTTGTCCTCTCTCAGGCCACCATAACAAAATATAAATTGGGGGGCTTAAACAATAAAATGTATTTCCTCAGAGTGCTGGAGGTTGGGAGTCTAAGATCGGGGTGCAGCATGAACATGTTCTGGTGAAGCCTCTCTTCCTAGCTGGTAGACTGCTGCCTTCTCACTGAGTCCTCACCTGGCCGAGAGAAAGACAGCAAGTGTCTTATAAAGGCACTGGTCCATCATGAAGTGCCCATCCTCATGACCTCAGCCATTCCCATTCACCTCCCAAAGGTCTTATCTCCAAATATCATCCCCCTGGGGGTTAGGACTTCAACCTGTGAATTTTGAAGGACACAGCCTTGAGTCCATGCCAGGTAGTAAAAGCTGTGCCTAGGCAAATCTTCCGTTTGTACTTTCACGCTTTTAGGAATCTTTAAAAAACCCACCTTCCACTTCTCTTGAGCTAAATGTCCTCTGGCGCCTCTCAGCCACGTAGCATCAGTCCGTGTTCTCTTCTACTCCTTGTTCCCCCATCACACTGCCAGTTGTCACTTGGCCAGATTGGAAGAGGGGCCTCTTGTGAAGTCAAAGAAGGGCTCATGCTGCCGCCTTACATCATTCCAGGGAAGTATCCTTCTTCTCATCCTTCCTGTACACCTGTCTTGTACTTCTCTCATCTGCTCATCATGGCCTATAAGGACAAGACCCCCACACTGTTCCCAATGCCTTAGCAACTAGGGGGAAATGGAACCTGAAGGATCCTTATGACTTACAAGGCTTTCGATGATCCTCGATTTTAAAGGACACTATTATTACCTCCATTCAACAGGTGAGCATACCAAGATCAACTGAATCCCTGGACTCTTTGGCCTTATGATCATGAAACAAAAGCAGCAAAAGATGATGAGCCCAAGTCCTTTGGACCACAGGTCTAGGCCCTCCCATGACATCATAATTATTTACCATAGACCAGCATCATGTAGCCAGTAAGCTCAAAATGTTTTCTCCACAATCTTTGCAATTATGATACATTATACCTTCTGTTGCCCCATTATTCTGAAATGCTTTTTCAACCTAAAAGCTAGAAGTTTAGTAATAAATTATATAAAGAAATGCATAAGTATGCATATATTTTTTAAGTATGGAGAATACCCACTACCTATTGAGAATACCCCTATTGGATACTTCCCCTGCATGCTTCTCTCAATTATGCTGTGTCAAGCTATTTCCAAGGAGGGAAAATCATTTGTTGAGCCCTCAGCAGATTCCTAGCACAAACCTATATCTCATGTGGGACTCACAAAATACCTGCCTGATAAGGGCATGTGTTTTGAAGCTTGACAAATCCTCATCCCAAACCTGACCACACCCCTAGCCATGTGAATGACCTTCACCTAGTTAATGTTCCTTTTTAAGTCTCAGCTTCCCTTTCTGTTAAACTGGAATAAAAGTAACAGCTAGTATTAACTGCAAGTATTTAAAAGGCAACACATATAAAAGACACAGCATAAGAGCTGGCACATAGTAAACATCACCTGTTGTCTTTATGGTTGCCATTTATTATTAAAAAATAAATAAGGGGTAGTTCTTACTTAGATGACTTGTAGCATAATGAAAAACCAAAACAGGCTTGAATAATGCCATTACAGGCAGATTCTGGAAAGGGAAGGGAGTAGAGAGAAGCATACATTTTCCTCCCGGGGCTCTCTCCCTACTAATTCCCAAATGCCGTAACTCTCTTGCCCTAAGATAACAGCATCCTGACTGATTTAAACCCCAGTTACTTTTTTCCCAGGGAAATAGAAATCTCAGTGCATGAAAGTACGTCTGCAGAAGTGCTAAGCATATGGGGTAAAAACCCAAAGCAAAAAAAAAAAAAAAAAAAGTGTAACAGCTTAGGACTCCAGCTTGATGTAGTGTTGCGATTCACAGCCTTGTCAGTCTGTTTTATAACACCATTGCTCAAATTTGTGACAAAGTCCCAGCCCCAGAATCCTAGAATGAAGAAATTTGGCATGGGGAAGATGCGTTTACATTTTCTTCCTCTGAACATTTTCATTTAGAAGTTTCTCTGGTCTGTGTTTCTGGCAAGGCACCCCAGGTTCCAAGAAGGAGGTAAAAAATACCAAGGCTAAGCGGAGCATGGGTTCAATTGGCCCCAAGTCTCTCCCCCCTGCAGGCCTTTGGGTTGCTCATCAGCAGAAATGGAGGGGGGCACAGCTGGCTTTCCAGGCATGGGAGTAATTTTTTCTCCCTCAAATATTTCTCATGGCCAGAGATAGTTTAAGGAGATTCACAGCTGTTAATCCATTAACCCTCAGAGAACTCTCTGAGGTGGAGAGTTTCATTATTCTCAATTTACAGATAGGGAAACTGAGGCACAGGGGTTAATTTACCCAAGGACACAGAGACAGCAAACAGGGTGTGGACTATAAAGCAGGCAACAGAATCCATACTTGAGGCTGTGCTAGCACTTGTAGGGGAGCTGTGGCAGGTGCTGGTTTCCATTTTGCGAATGCATGCCATTCATGAAGCTGAGATCAGAGGTACCGACAATGGCTGTGAGTGGGATGTGGGCCTCTTTAGGGCTCCCTGACCTGTGGAGTTTGAGGCCATTAATGTTCCAGGGTTAACATTCTCACAGTTATTTTGATTCATAAATTCACACTGGTTCATAAAGATTAGACCACCTCTATCCAGAGACAGATAGGTTTATGTATTTAAATTTTACCAAAATGTGAATTCTACCGCAAGTCGGTAGTCCTCATTTCTACTAGGTTTGTGATTTATGATCTTAAATTATAGTCTTAAGGATATGGGAGAGAGCAGTGAACATCAGATATAGAACATATGGCTTCTTTTTAAAACAATTTAAATTGGACTTTTTATGTAATTTTTCATCTCTCTCCCTTTTCACACTCAAATTGCAAAGCCAAATTCCACTTTAAACCTGATTATGAGTGGACAGATATTACAGAGTTTTTTTAGCTTCTTAACATTTTTTAGAGGGGAAAGTGGTAGATTCATTCAATGTCCTCCATATCTGAAATCAATCAGGAATTAAGAAGCACTGAGATTTCTTAATTATCTATTACATACTAAAAAATATGTGTACACCTTGACCAGTGGCTAGCATTTTGCAGATGCTTGATAGAGTGTTGATAAATTAATGGTCCCAGAGCGTCAAAGATGAATATGACATGCCCCGACTCCCAGGGGTTTATAATACAGGAAGAGTCAGTCATGCAAACCAGCAACTAAAATAAAATGTGGTAGATATTCAAACAATGTAGACGAATAAGCACTATAAATGATTACATATGATAGTAATATTAAAAAGAGAAGCCCTTCAGAAAGAGGTAACTCATTCTACTTTCTTAAACTTTATTATTATATGCTTTAAATTGAAAAATGTAATTGTGTTTAAAATGTACAGATGTAATTAAAAAAAGAATACCATCATCTCCCCTGCTCCCTGCCTTTAATTTTAGCACCCTAAAGTGATAAAAATTAAAGTTGCTTCCTTATATAAAGTTCCCTAATAATAACATAGGCATATTCTCCACATTTTACTTTGGAATTCTACAAAACATCATACATGTATCTTCAAACCAATAATACATGGATGCAAACCTTTTAAAAAGCTATCTAATGTTCTTATTGAATGTACTATACTGTGCACAGTGATATGTTATAGAAGGTCAACCAGGTAATAGCCATGATGTTATTTTTTTGAAGGGGGAGTGTCTTTAAAAAATCCTAATATATCTTTCCTAGATGAAAATGCTTTTGTTTGTTTGCTTCTTTCAGTAAGTTTTATTGAGGCATGGTTTATATACAATGAAAGTTGTCCATATTAAGCACACAGTTGAACATGTTTTCACAATAATATTTACAAAATATATATGATTGTGAAAGTACCAGAATTAAAATATAGATCACATCCACCACACCCAAAGAGGTTTCTATTATATCCCTTTGCTCCCCAGCCCTGGGCAACCACTAATCTGCTTTCATGACTAGATGGGACTGCTTATAAAATTTAAAATAAATAAAAGTTTACAATTCATAGTTTTTATTGATGGCTTCCTACTTGGCTTTTAGAAATCATGAACTAGAATTTTCCAAAATTCTTCTAATCTGTGGTTTGGTTTATCACTCTTTGAATAGAGATTTTTGAAGAGCAGAGGCTTACAATTTTGATGAAATATAACTTATCACTGTTTATCTAATTTCTATTTCTTATTTTTTTTGTCAAAAAAATCAACTGAACAGGCATGCACTGGTCTATTTGCAGACTGTCCTTATGCTGATTCTATGTTCTCTTGGTTACTAGAGTGTTGTGTTGAATTCAGATGGTGTAAAAGGTCCAACTTTGTTATATTGAAATCCAAACTATGGTACATCTCTCCATTTATCTAGATTTTTCTCTTAGCAAAATTTTGCAGTTTTCAGAGTGCACATTTAGCACCTATTTTGTTAAATTTGGGGACTCTTAGATAGTTTATGTTACTATAAATTTGTTTAAATTTTAATTTCCAATCATTCATTGCTTTTAAATAGAAATACAACTGATTTTTGTATGTTGACCTTGTATCCTATAACAACGATGAGCTTAGTTAAGTTTTTTTGTAGGTTAAGATTTTCCATGTTCATTTATGATTATATGAAAAAGATAGTGTTATTTATTTTTCCCAATCTTTATACATTTTTTTCTTGAATCACTGTACTGATGAAGACTTGTAGAACAACACTGAACAGAATTAGTGAGTGTGGCTATTCTGCTATCAGAGGGAAAGTAGTCCCTGTTTTTCATCTATTAACACTTGTTTTATTATCTTTTTAGTCAGTTAAATTGGTAAATTTTTGTTCCAAAATGCTGTATTGACCCTGAATTCTTAGAATAAACCTCAGTTGGTCATGATACATTATATATTTTATGTTGTTGGAATTGATTATATTGTTCTATAGTATTCTCTTGTAATGACCTTAGTCTAGTTTTGCATCTGGCCTATGTTACTGTCCTCATAAATGGAATTAGGAAGTTTTCCCCTGTCTTCTATTTTCTGGAAAAGTATGCAATATAGGTATTATTTCTTCCCTAGATGTTTGATATAATTCACTGGTCAAAGTCATCCAAGTCTGCAGTTTTCCATGTGAAAAGGTTTTCAATAATACAAGGATGTCTCTGTTGCCTATTTTTCAACTTTCTGAGCTTGGTAGTTGGTCTTTTTTCAAAGAATTTGTTTATGTTATGTCATTTTTCAACCAAATTGATATGAAGTTTTTTTTCCATGATTTTCATTTATTATTCTTTGATGTTTCTAAAATCTGCAGTGAATCATTGCTTTAATTCTTGATGTCAGTAATTTGTGCATTCTTACTGACTTCTATTTTTTTCTTTTCTTTTCTAGATTGACATAGCTAAAATTTTATCCACTGAATTGAGTTTTTCAAGGAACCACCTTGTAGATTTATTGCTGTTCTTGATTGTTTATCTAATTTCCATTTCATTATTAATACTCCAATCTTTTATTTCTTTATTCTGCTTATTTTGTTCTTTTTTTCCTGGTTTCTTATGGCAAATCATTGTTTGAGGTCTTTTCAATTTTTCTAATGTAAGTTTTCCATGTTATAAATGTCATACAAATTTTGATAATTAAATCTCATAAACGTTGATATTTTACATTTTAATTTTTATTCAATTCAAAATATTTTCTAATCTCTCTTGTGATTTCACTATTGACTAGGTAGAAGAGCTCTCTTTTAAATTTGAATATTAAATTATACTTTTGATTTTTTTGCTGACTTCTAACTTAATTCATTTTTGTCATGGAATATATTATATGATTTCAATCCTTTTAAGTTTATTAAGGATTTGTTTTATGATCCAGAATATGATGTTCCACTGGTGTTTTTTATTTTATAAAATCAATCTCCAAAGTGAGGTTGCCATGTGAAAGAATATGTCTAATGCTATCTTTAGTAGATATTGCCTAATTACTTTTCATAAAAGCATGTACTTCATTCTGCTCTATTCCCATGTCATCTTCATTGTAAGATGTTATCAAGCTATTCTATTTTTCTCATAAGTTTTGTGAAACACAGTATTTGTTTTTAATTTTGCATCTCCTGGAGAAAATAAAATATGGCATTGAGGGAGTTTTTTCACAAGCATACCATTCATTTACATTTCTTTTTTTATGACTTGCTTGTTAATACTCTTTGCCCAGTGCTTAATTTTTAATATAACTTTTTAAGAATTTTATTGTTTTGAGTCTTGGATTTGATACAATTTTAATAGAAATTATACATTTTGGCCTTAATGTTTCTTATATACAGTAGATAAAAATAATATAAGCTGAATACCATGGTGCACACTTGTAATCGCAGCACCTCAGGAGGCTGAGGTAAAAGGATCATGAGTTCAAAGATAGCCTCAGCAACTTAGTGGGACTCTAAGCAATTTAGTGAGACCCTGTCTCTAGAATTTTTTTTTTTGTGTGTGTGTGTGTGTGTTTGTGTGGTGCTGGGGATTGAACACAGGGCCGTGTGCAAGCACTCTAACGACTAAGCTATATCCTCAGTAAGACCTTGTCTCTAAATAAAAAATAGGAAATAAAAAAGTGGGGACTGGGGATGTGTTTCAGTGGTTAAGCACCCCTGGGTTCAATTCCAGGTAATATTAATAATAAAATCTATTATTTACAGTGTCTACAATGGGTTAGGCTTTTTTACATACATTCTTCAAATAATCCCCAAAGCAACATATTTGTTTATTCAAATACCATTAATAATTTCCTGATACTAGTAACCCACCTTTCCAATGACAGTTGAGGAAACTGAACTAATTGAAGCTATTTTTTGAAAGTTTACACAGGAAGTGAAGAGCTGGATTTGAACTCAAGGTCTACCGTCTTCACAGCCTGTGTCCTTATCAACCTTCCCTTGAATGAAGAAAAAGTTCAAAGTTCCAATCTCTGTTTTTACTGCCACTCTGATTTTAGGCTAAAAGAAAATAATGATCCATTGTCATGTTCAGGGGTCTCAGGAGGGCCTAGTTCACCAGCTTTCTGAGGTCATTTGTCCCCTTCAGTCCAGTTAGTGTCAAAGGTGAGTCTTAGACAACATCTGTCACTTAGGCAGTTTAATGTGCCTGTACTCTTACAAAAACAGCAGGAGCACAGAGTTGTGGACCAGATACAGTCAAGGGCTCAGAGGATGAACCAAGTAGGAAGTCTGAACCAAGACCATGCTCATGGTTTGTCCCATTCTTATACATAAATTTAGTCCAGGTCAGTTACCAGGGTTTCTTTTGAAATTGCTCTTGCAAAGGAAAGCATTGTTCTAAGGTTCATGAAAGTTACATCTATGAAGGTAGCCTGACCTTGTCTCTTGGAGTCCCCAGGCCAGGTTGCATCAAACTTCTAAGTGATATGAGAGCTAAGTTGGCCTATGAGATACTTAAGTTGGCCTTCAGGTCATCCATTACTTTGTAACAACAATGTGTCTCTTGTCACCTACGATAGCCATTTATATAAAAGTTTTAAATTTATCTCAGAATAAATAAATAGAGCCAAGGAAAATCTCTAGCCAGAAACAAGGAGATGTACTGGCAGAGTAGTTAGTAGAATTAGTAGTTAGTAGAGGATAGAATCTTCTATCCTCTGACCTTTGAGAGTAGTCATCTCAAAGGTCAGAGGATAGAAGATCCTCCTGAGATCATGCCTTAGTCTGTTCCATCCAAAGTGTACACTTTCTCCCTCTGGGGACTCAAAATTCTACTAACTACTCTGCCAGTACATCTCCCTCTGATGTTAGATACAACTTCAATAGAAAAAGTCTCAGGAGTTACACAGAAGTTCAGGGTCCAAAAGCCTGAGCTGATTCATGAAATACGTGATCACAGCTACCACCACAGGCCGTGATCTGTACACAGATAGATGAATCACAGATGTCAGAGAGTTGAGGAATCCCATTTGGCAGAATGGCAATAAGTAGCCCTCCAAAATGTTTTGCATGCAATTATTATTATTTTAAATTCTGGAAACAGAGAGTGAGTAAAATAGATGCTTTTCCCATTATCCTTATTATCTCCATAGAAGCAATTTGTGCAGAATTGTCATTTCATAGGACTGGGCATTGCAAATGCTTCTAGCTACTGCTATTGCTCCTCTATTATGTGATGAGGCTGCCCTCTACTCACCCCGACCCCTCCACTGCATTCTGTCTACCTTGCTAATATGGGCTTCTGAAGATAGGCTACAGTTTCTCTGGTTGTTTGGCTCCATTCAGATCTTTCATCCTAGTTAAGAGTTTTATCTCTTCCTCAAATTTTTGCTTTAAATAAGGCAGAAAAAAATGTCTACCCTCATGTAGCTTATATTCTTGAGGAAACTAAGTGTGGTCATTAAAAAACTGTGCCCCTAGCTCTTGTCACTTAGAAGTTGTGTTTATAAATTACTTAGGTGGTAAATTACATGATATTTCATCTTCCTCATCTGGGTTGTGATTATGTCTAGGCTGGTTAAAAGGCAAAAATGAGGCAATATAGCTGGAGTGTCTTTGCACAGGACCTACCTAATATATAATAAGTCCCCAATATCAGAGAGATTTATCATCATCATTATTGTTATTACAGCTCTGCTCATGTCTATTTTCAGTGACCATATACACATTATTTCAGAAATGCATTTTCTACTCCCTCCACCCTTTCACTCAGATGTCACAGTCTGATTCTCTATTGTAGTTTCTGTATTATGTCTGTCAAAAATGCTAACGACTTCCCCCAGAATTATCTGTCCTCAACCACACTCTATTTTCTTTATTTTAAGCTTCCAATAACTTAAAATGCATCTGGGATGTCCTCCCAAATCCAGCTTGTTCAGCCCAAACTTCCCTCTGCATATTAAAGTGAGTCCCACCAGAGAAATGTGTTGATATCCAGAGTGATCTGTGGAGAGGGAAGCAGTCGTGAGGATCGGCAAGGTTGTCTTGCAGACAAATAGATGGTTGTGTGCATCGCGAAGCAGGATGCTAAGGAACAGATCAGCTCTGAAACATTGACTCTCTGTCACTTCCACTTCTAGGGGGCAGATGAACAGCAAAAAAAAAAAGAGACCAAGAAAAAAAAATGCTAATTTAAAATGTCACGCAGGTGTGTAGAGGGGACAAAGAGTGGGGTGGCCTGAAGAGTACTGAAGTACAATTAGGAGGTCTGGGGTTCAAGTCTTCTTTCTGTTCCTAACCTGAGAAGTGAACTGCAGCTGCAAACATCATATACATTCTCCCCATGCTTATTTTCTCAACTTTAAGATCAGCAGAGTGTACCTTAAGGATCCTTCTTCCTTCTAAACTGCTGTGTAAGTCTCTGCTGCATAGCTAATTTTGAATGAGAAGCCTTTATGAACATTTCCTCTCTTGTTCATCTCTAAATGGAGGTAAAGAAAACCTGCCTGCCAGGGCTACTGGGAAGTTCAAACTGAAAAGCACAATGTCTAGGGCATAGCAGATTACTAATCCATGACAGTTTTGCTTTTCCCTATCTTGAAATCAGAGTACGATCCTCTCAAGGTAAAATAATCAAATAAAAAAAAATAAACCATCTTTGAAATAAACATGGGGAGAATGAACACAGAAACAAAATTACTCTGAAGGTGGTGGGATTATAGGTCTCTCTGCTTCCTCCTTCTGTTTGAGAGGCCACATATGATAATGGTTTGATTCATGGATTTTCTGGACATTGAATCCTGTTTCTGATACCAATTCTCACTATAGCCAAGTTGTATAAACTCTCCACCAGTGTGGGTGCTAAATAACACTTACTTTCTTTTTAATAAATCAGTTCACATTTGTAAAGTACTATGTAAGTATTTGTTAAATACTTTCCAAGCCTGGAACAATGGACATGCATGTTTATAATGAGAAGGACTGGGTCTTTTTTAATAAGGTAAGAATTATTGCACCTAATGTAGTTACCATGCCAGGCCCTGTTCTAACCAATTTATATAGGCCAACTAATCCTCCTAAAAGTCCTGTAAGATGTGTGTTGCCATCCTCACAGGTGAAAAACACTCAGGGGACAGCTGTCCCCCATGGGTTCTCTTCAGTCTCACCAATGCATGAGGGTGGAAGTCTGCTCATCCTGAGGTGCCACTTTATAATTGACCTCTACAGGCAGCATATCTTGAGATATGAGACTGAGCTGCTGAGACTAAGCTGGGATAAAAATGGACTCATTTTATCTTCTTGTCCTTTTCTCTGCTGGCCCTTCCTTAGGGATCTGGTGTGCATGCTCCTGTTACTTGTCCTGTCACTTCAGGTTCTCATGAAGGGAAGGGCAGGAGGTGGATGGCCAAAAGGCTTGGTGTGAATCCTTCTCTGGCTCCAATACTGATAACATTTGGAAACACTACTTGATGGAAACCTCACATTTGTATGTAAAATTCAGTTCGTTCAGAGTTTCTGACAATTTTTTTTTTCCATAGAACAGGAGAGAAACAGAAAGAGAGGTTGTCATCTGTTAAGACACTGAATACATGCCATCCACAAAAATATAAGCATAATGTTTAAAATACCAACATCCATTCTAGAGTGTTGTGATGGACTCTAGATGACAAAGGTCCCTCTGAACTACCTTCCTATCCACCCCGCCATCTTGCCCCAAGGTGCTGTTACAGAACCACATAGGGAAATGCATACTGTAGAGTGGATGTCTGGTATTTTAACCACTGTTCTCCTTAAGTTTTTGTAGACAACCTGTATTCAGTGTCTTAACGGATGACAATCTCTCCTTCTCTCTTTTTTTAATGGCAAAAATGGTAAGAAGCCCCAAATGAACTGAATTTTGCATACACATTTGAGGCTTAAAACAAGCAGTTCTAAAATTCAAGGTTAGAATGTGTGACCTTTTTGATTTCCAGTAGATGGATTGTGCAATGATTTTCATTAGGCATAGTCTCTAGTGATTTACACCTCCATAAAAGCCTGCACTTGAAATTTGCAGTATCTTCTGCATATTTGTTGCTACTAAGGAATAAGAGGGAAGAGAAGGAAGCCATTTACAAGGTGATGTTTGTTTACTTACATTTATCCTTATTATCCAGAATAATCCCAACTTGAGAGTTGTCAGCCAGAGGACTATCAAATGCTATAATAAAATGCTCTTAACATTTCTTTTCTGCTTTCTCAGAAATTGCCCATTTTGACACTATTTAGAGTAATATTAGGGTTTTCAGAAAAATGCTACTAGGTGGCATGCATATAATTTGGCCTACCACTTTAAAAATTACTCAAACTTAAAGTTTAGGACCTGTTATATTTACAGCATGACTATTTTTCCCCCTAAAGAATGAATAAAAAAAGCTTAGTGAAAAACTCCAAATTTATTTTCATGGTGAGCATTTTCACCCGACCATTTTAAGCTCGAGAAAGAAAAAAAGGAATGCATTTGTTATTTCGACCTTTGACAGACCTATTTGCCTTGCAGATTGCATCAATAATTCTTCAACATCCCTAGCAGTTATGTGTGTGAGGAAACCATTTCTCATCCATTTCTTTTCCCTGATCCTTTATGAAGGAGACATTCTAATTTTCTGGTTCGAAACATTAGCATCAATTAGAGTAACTGCTTTCAATGTCACCAGGTAAATATCCACTCAGTATAACAAGAACAACTGGTGCCTTAGGTGAAAACAATCTGCCAGACATCCTGCTAGATATGTTGTACTTATTATTTATAAGTTCACAACAATCATGGAATGCAGATATTTTGATCCCCAGTTTACAGATAAGAACATCAAGGATTTCAGCACTTAAGATGCTTGATTGAGGTTTACAGAGTTAACATGTTGCCGAGCCTGAATTTAAAACCACGTTGATGTTTCTTCTAATTCACATACATTAATACAGCATTTTATAATCAAAGAATAGGGAGAGCCATGCAGAAAAAAGATGTGAGTGACATAAACATTTCTAAAGCAAAGCTGATTCTACTTACAAGTTTCTATAGTTAGAGAGAGTTGGTGGAGTAGAGTAAAAATAATTTGGACTTTTCTAGACCTTGACTCAAAACTAGCTCCACCACTTGGCAAGTAAATGATGAGAAGTTAATTCTATCTTTAACGACACCTTATAAACTTGGGAAGATTAAATTAGAGACATTTTATCAGTATTGAGCACACTATCTGTACTGTATGGCCTTAATAAGTGGTCTATTTCTCTAACCTATTTTTTTTTCAAAAAGCAAATGTGCATTTTAGCTGCTCCCCAAAATAAATATACTAAAGTTGTTATCGTAGAACTTCCTAATGCCACAGTTATTGTATCTTTGTTTTGTCACTTATCAGCAGGGAAATAAACCACCTTCTTACTGAGGATTTGCAGGATTTGTAAGGGAGTTGCTTCGCATGATTCATGTGCAACAAGGAGCAATTCTTTTTTACCACCAGAAAAATAAAGGCCACTTTCCTTCCTCAGATGCACAAGGTTTCTATTATGTGAAAGCAGATTGAATGCTGGTCCGACAAGATTTGGCATGGGATCTAATAGGAAGTGAAATGGAACTGGGACTCAACATGATTTATCACAGTAATTTTTATAAATACCAAAATGGAAAACTTTTTAGGTGTCGGAATGAAAAGGTGAATTGACTATCCCATTAAAGATCAGTCAGTACATTTCACACAGTTCGTTTGAACAGAAAGATGTTAAAAGGACACGAAGTACTGATGTCTGTAGTTACTAAGTGCAGTCTGATCAACACCCACAAATTTAATGGGATTAGACAGAGGTTTCTTTGAATGGTGGACAGAGTAGCTTTTCTAAAAGATCAGGGAAACTTTGTTTACTGAGATCTGGAAGAAGTGACAGTGAATTTAACCCAAGTCCTCCGTGAACAAGAGGTTCAAGTAAGGGAAAGCTTGGCAGGGCTGACAGGTACCCAGGCTGAGACCAAAGGATCAACATTCCAGTTTTCACCCAAATGGGAAACCCCACAAGAAACCTGCCCAAAGCAGAAGTTTCTTTCTTATAGTGGAAAAAAAATATTCCACTATACTTTTGTAATGTTCTACTGGATGGAATTTTTAATAATTTCCATTCCGTACCTTTTGCCAGAATTGAAGTTTGTAATGACATCATTTTCATCTGTATCCCTGTGGAGTCGTTCTTTACTCGTGGTTGAACTTTAAGAAACTCAATACCATTAGGAAGGACAATGTGTGTTCTACCTAGACATTTATGTGTTTATGCAGCTCTGTGAAGCTGCATAAATGCAGTGATCCTTGGGCCAGCTGCTCTGTATATATAATGATATTCAACCCTTCCAAATGTCTAACAGTTTACAGAAGACTTTTCATACAAGCAAAGAAAAGGGAGAATATATTTACTGAGTGTATATGAGGTGTGGGGTTCTATGCTAAATGTTTCATTCAGCCTTCACCATTTTCTGTAAGACAATTATATCTATATTTTGCTGCTGAGAAAACCAAGGTTTGGAGAGGATCAGCATCCCTTTTAAATCACACAGCCAATAAGTAGTAAATTCTGGACTATCACCCAATTATTTTGAGACTAAGCCAAGACTACAACAGGAAGAAGGTAAATTGGAATCAGTATAGATAGGTAGATAGACAGATAAATAGACAGATAGATAGAGATAGAGATACAGGTGTATGTATGTTTATATATATATATATATATATATGTATATATATATATATATATATATATATATATATATATATATATATATATATATATATTATGGGATAGATATATATGACCTGGAAATCCAGCTAGTTAATTCAGAGTCCATGTTTTAAATTGTGGGTGAATAAAGAATAATTCAATGGGATGGTATGAAAATGTCTGGAGTCTTCTTTGTCCCTTCAACCCACCTCTAGCTGTCCTGCCATCTTTACTCTGCTCATTCTTGTTTACATTCACTCCAAGAACCTGTGCCCTGTCATTCATTTGTACTTTTCCACATTATGAGGAAGATTCTATTACTAACTTCATCTCATAAACCAGTAAACTAAGTTCAGGGATATACAGGGGAGAACTGGGCAGAGACAGTATTAGAACTCACATGTCTCTGGCCTCCCTCTTCAGCAGAGTACATAGTAGCATAGATTTGAATGATAATATATATTTGAATATATAAGGTCATATAAAATTTCAGCTTACTATAAATCCCAATGCCAAAAAAAAGACATTTCAAAACACTATATATTTCAGAGGTAGAATATCCAAAATGCAACCAAAACCTATGAAATGAAGAAAACAGCAAAAACCAAGGAATACAAATAATTGCTGCAATAACCAAGCTAAAGTCATGGGATGCTAAAGGTAATTGAACTCCCTCACAAATATTTTAAAAGCAGTGACTCTGTACTATGCTGACTAGTGATCATTTTTCTCAGGTAATATCATTGTTGCACAGAATATCATTACGTTTAGGAAAAAAAATAAAATAGTTCTAGAATTCTCTACAGGGAGGGAAAAAAAGGTACATTTCAAGGAGAAGTGGATTTTTTCCCCCATTTGTTTTTGCTTTATCATGGCACATTAACTTGATGAAAATTTCCCTGGTGGATATGAGGAATGGTTTTGACCCTATGTACTTGTATGTTTATTTTGATGGTTCTAAATTTAGCAAAGCATTATTGTCATCATTGATTGTAGAGAATTATTCACCTGCGAGTGAGTCAATGGTTTCATGGGTTTATGGTATCATAAGGGATATTGACTGTCAAGTTTATTTACAGTAATTGATGGATTTTTAATTGTTCTCAGTCTCTGCTCCTAAAATAACAAAGCAGTTATGATCACTTCAGGGGAAAAAGAGGAGGCTCCAATCGGGGGGCGGGGGGGGGGAAGGGCTTCAGGTTGTGTATACAAGAAAGTGGTGTGTCCTGTTTGTTCTAGTGGGTGGGATCTAGCAGCTCTGGAGACAAATTAGAATTGATCTAACACTGGCAAAAGTCTAAGTAGCCTCGCAAGCCATGGGTGTCAGTCTCCCACAGGATGTGTCCCCATCTTCCCAGTGTGACATGGTTCCCTCCCTCCTCCATGTCTCCATCCTAACCTGACCTTTACTGCCTTTCATCATGGACGACTTTCTTTCCCTGCAAAGTGTCTGACAGATCCAAAAACTTAGAAAATTATTGAATTCATATACATGGCTGTTTCCACTGTTGTGATGTGAGCTCCTTAAGAATAAGAACTGTCATCCAACATGGCCGCTGCCGAGGAAGCAGCGATTCCAATGTCTCCACATTAACGGGATCAGAAAGACCCATTGGAACAGCGGCAGTCTACCTACTGAGGAACTTCTAGCAAAATTCCGTTAAGAGGGGACCTGCCGGGAATTGGTAGGTTTATTAGAAGTGTCAGTTTGTCCCAGACAAGTGGATCTTGGCCGGCCACGCGGGCGCGGAGGTCCAGCCCCGCAGCCACCAGCCGCTTCTGCAAGCGGCTGGCAGCCCAGAGCGCACGGCCCGCCTGAACCCGCAGACGGCACCTGCCATCCCGCCGTCCCGGGAGGCCCCGCTCTCGCTCAGCGAACGGCCACCCCGCCTGCCCGGATCTTAGCCACGCGGCCGCAGCTGCCCGGCTCTACAGGCAGCCCCCGGCGGCCCAGCACAGCGAGAAGTGTCCCCGCCTGGCCCAGCAGACAGCCCGTGCCCTCCCGGCTCTACTAACAGCCCCGCCCACCCGGCGAACGGCTCTCCCCCTGAGACAGCGTGAAGGGAATCTAACCAACCCTTTACGAAATAGCGAACTGGGAACTAAAACCAGAGATTGTGTCAGACCAGAGACAAGCCAGTTCCACCCCTCCCTTCGGACACTCCGGCAAGGAGCCAGGGGCCCGCCATAGCAGAGAGGGGAAGTCACCAAAGTTCGGCTAAAGAGATTCCTTTCCAGCGGAATCTACTTTAGCAGGTGTGTGACTCCCACCCACATCAGATACAAACAACCGGGAAACTTCAAAATCTCTCCGTGGACATGACCGTAAGGGCCAAAGGACTCTCGACCCCCAACTCCCCCTACTGCCAGTGACAAGGGCATGACTGTAGGGGCAGAGGGAAGCAGAGAAGACTCCCCACCCCCAAATCCCCCAACCGCAAACTGAGAGGGTGTGACAGTACGGGCGGAGGGAAACAGAGGACACTCCAGACCCCCAACTCCTCCTACTGCCAGCAGTGTGGTTGTGACTGTAGGGGCTGAGGGAAGTAGAGGGGATCCTCAACCCCCAACTCCTATTACCACCAGCAGTGACACCAATGGTCTTAGCTGCCAGATTCCGAAGGTGTGCCCACCAAAGGGGTCCAGAAAAATTAAACAATTGACTCCCAGACCACAGCTCCACAGCACTGGGGCTTAGATGAATGACAGCGAGAGTGCTCAGTAGTTAGGGAAATAGAGCACTCGGTGGGGCTGAAAGTGTAACCAAATCCTTGGGGAACTGCCTCCGGTGAGCAGGACCTGGCTGGCTGGCAGGAGGAAGGGGGGGAGGGGCCGTAGAAGTGAAACGGCTCTGGACCAACAGGATTGAGAGACTCCCAGGAACCGCCTTACAGGGATTGCTGTTGACACATTGAGGGCAAAACTCAGCCCGGAGGGCACAGCTTTGCCTACGGGAAGAGAAGAAAATGGATCTCTAAGACCTAATTTTATTTCCTATTTCATTTTAATTTTTTCTCTCCCTTTTCCCTCTCTCTCTCCCCTTCCAAGTTTTACTGCTCTTTCCATTCTCCTCTATGCTATCTATCTCCCTCTCCTTCTTTCTTTTCAAGAGCACCTACCTTCCCCTTCCCCCCAACTTTCATCCCAAGCATTACATCCTCCATTCCGCGTAACTGTCTAAATACAAATAGGTGTGCGCCCTCCCCCCGCGCCTGCAAGGTAGGCGGACCTGCAACCCACCAGCAGGTCAGGCCCAGCAACCTGGGAGTGGCAGAGCCGCCCCACGCGCCTGCAAGGTAGGTGCACCTGCTACCAACCAGCAGAACAGGCCCAGCGGCCTGCCGATGTAGTAGGCACAGTGCCCCAATTGGAGGAGGAGCAGAGTCCCTGCCCGAGCCTGCGCGGGAGACTTTGCAACTATACAAGAGTGATACAAATATATAGGGGGAAATTAAATAACACAACAGTCTCAGTAAGCAGAAAGAAACGCGAACAGTATGAAGAGATAAGGAAAAAAAGGACCACAAGCAATGCAGGTCAACTCAACGTTAGAAGAGGTAATATCTACAGCAGATGGAATGTCAGATAAAGAATTCAGGAGATACATGCTTCAGATGATCTGGAGTCTCAAGGAAGACATTAGACAGCAAAATCAGACAATGAAAGATCTCTTCAACAATGAAATACATAAACAAATCCAGGAAGCAAAAGATCAACTATACAGGGAGATAGAGGTTATAAAAAACAAACAAACAGAAATCCTAGAAAGGCAGGAAGCAATAAACCAACTTAAAAACTCAATTGAGAATACTACCAGCAAAGTAGAACACTTAGAAGATAGAACATCAGACAATGAAGACAAAGTATTTCAACTTGAAAAGAACATAGACAGCTCAGCAAGACTGTTAAGAAACCATGAGCAGAACATCCAAGAAATATGGGATAACATTAAAAGACCAAACTTAAGAGTCATTGGGATACAGGAAGGCACAGAGCTCCAAACCAAAGGAATGAGCAATCTATTCAATGAAATAATTCGAGAAAACTTCCCAGACTTGAAGAACGAGACAGAATCCCAAATCCTAGAAGCCTACAGGATGCCGAATGTGCATAATCATAAGAGATCCACAGCTAGACACATTATAATGAAGATGCCCAACATACAGAATAAGGAGAGAATTTTAAAAGCTACAAGAGAAAGAAAGCAGATTACATTTAGGGGTAAACCAATCAGGATAACAGCTGATCTTTCAACACAGACTCTGAAAGCTAGAAGATCCTGGAATAACATATTTCAAACACTGAAAGAAAATGGGTTCCAACCAAGAATTGTGTATCCAGCAAAATTAAGCTTCAAGATGGAAGATGAAATTAAAACCTTCCACGATAAACAAAAGTTAAAAGAATTTGCAGCTAGAAAACCATCTCTCCAAAAAATACTCAGCAAAACATTACAGGAAGAGGAAATGGAAAATAACAATGAAAACCAACAGTGGGAGGTAGGACAGTAAAGGGGGTAAAATAATCAAAGAGGAAAACAAACCATATTCAGTAACATAAATAAACAAATATGGCTGGAAGGATAACCCATATCTCAATAATAACCCTAAATGTTAATGGCTTAAACTCACCAATTAAGAGACACAGGCTAGTAGAATGGATCACAAAACATGACCCAACAATATGCTGCCTACAGGAGACGCATTTGATAGGAAAAGACATACATAGACTGAAGGTGAAAGGTTGGGAAAAATCATATCACTCATATGGACTTCAGAAACAAGCAGGAGTGTCCATACTCATATCAAATAAAATAGATTTCAAGCCAAAGTTTATCAAAAGGGATAAAGAGGAACACTACATACTGCTCAAGGGAACCATACACCAACAAGACATAACGATCATAAATATATATGCCCCAAACAATGGTGCAGCTATATTCATCAAACAAACTCTTCTCAAGTTCAAGAGTCTAATAGACCACCATACAATAATCATGGGAGACTTCAACACACCTCTCTCACCACTGGACAGATCTTCCAAACAAAAGTTGAATAAGGAAACTATAGAACTCAATAACACAATTAACAACCTAGACTTAATTGACATGTATAGAATATACCACCCAACATCAAGCAGTTACACTTTTTTCTCAGCAGCACATGGATCCTTCTCAAAAATAGATCATATATTATGTCATAGGCTAACTCTTAGACAATATAAAGGAGTAGAGATAATACCATGCATCTTATCTGACCATAATGGAATGAAACTGAAAATCAACGATAAAAGAAGGAAGGAAAAATCATGCATCACTTGGAGAATAAACAATAGATTACTGAATGATCAATGGGTTATAGAAGACATTAAGGAGGAAATTAAAAAATTCTTAGAGATAAATGAAAACACAGACACAACATATCGGATTCTATGGGACACATTGAAAGCAGTTCTAAGAGGAAAATTCATTGCATGGAGTTCATTCCTTAAAAAAAGAAAAAACCAACAAATAAATGATCTCATACTTCATCTCAATATCCTAGAAAAAGAAGAGCAAAATAACAGCAAAAGAAGTAGAAGGCAAGAAATAATTAAAATCAGAGCTGAAATTAATGAAATCGAAACAAAAGAAACAATTGAAAAAATTGATAAAACTAAAAGTTGGTTCTTTGAAAAAATAAATAAGATCGACAGACGCTTAGCCATGCTAACGAAGAGAAGAAGAGAGAGAACTCAAATTACTAGCATACAGGATGAAAAAGGCAATATCACAACAGACACTTCAGAAATACAGAAGATAATCAGAAATTATTTTGAATCCTTATACTCCAATAAAATAGAAGATAGTGAAGGCATGGATAAATTTCTTAAGTCATATGATCTGCCCAGATTGAGACAGGAGGATATAGACAACCTAAACAGACCAATATCAATTGAGGAAATAGAAGAAACCATCAAAAGACTACCAACTAAGAAAAGCCCAGGACCGGATGGGTATACAGCAGAGTTTTACAAAACCTTTAAAGAGGAACTAATACCAATACTTTTCAAGCTATTTCAGGAAATAGAAAAAGAGGGAGAACTTCCAAATTCATTCTACGAGGCCAACATCACCCTGATGCCTAAACCAGACAAAGACACTTCAAAGAAAGAAAACTACAGACCTATATCTCTAATGAACCTAGACGCAAAAATCCTCAATAAAATTCTGGCGAATCGGATACAAAATCATATCAAAAAAATTGTATACCATGATCAAGTAGGATTCATCCCTGGGATGCAAGGCTGGTTCAATATACGGAAATCAATAAATGTTATTCACCACATCAATAGACTTAAAAATAAGAACCATATGATCATCTCGATAGATGCGGAAAAAGCATTCAACAAAGTACAGCATCCCTTTTTGTTCAAAGTTCTCGAAAAAATAAGGATAATAGGAACATACCTCAACATTGTAAAAGCTATATATGCTAAACCTCAGGCTAGCATCATCCTAAACGGAGAAAAACTGAAGGCATTCCCTCTAAAATCTGGAACAAGACAGGGATGCCCTCTATCACCACTTCTGTTCAACATAGTTCTCGAAACACTGGCCAGAGCAATTAGACAGACGAAAGAAATTAAAGGCATAAAAATAGGAAAAGAAGAACTTAAATTATCACTATTTGCTGATGACATGATTCTATACCTAGCAGACCCAAAAGGGTCTAAAAAGAAACTATTAGAGCTAATAAATGAATTCAGCAAAGTGGCAGGATATAAAATCAACACGCATAAATCAAAGACATTCCTGTATATCAGCGACAAACCCTCTGAAATGGAAATGAGGACAACCACTCCATTCACAATATCCTCAAAAATAATAAAATACTTGGGAATCAACCTAACAAAAGAGGTCAAAGACTTATACAATGAAAACTACAGAACCCTAAAGAGAGAAATTGAAGAAGATCTTAGAAGATGGAAAAATATACCCTGTTCATGGATAGGCAGAACTAACATCATCAAAATGGCGATATTACCAAAAGTTCTCTGTAGGTTTAATGCAATGCCAATCAAAATCCCAATGGCATTTCTTGTAGAAATAGAGAAAGCAATCATGAAATTCATATGGAAAAACAAAAGACCCAGAATAGCAAAAACAATGCTAAGCAGGAAGTGTGAATCAGGTGGTATAGTGATACCGGACTTCAAACTATACTACAGAGCAATAGTAACAAAAACAGCATGATATTGGTACCAAAACAGGCGGGTGGACCAATGGTACAGAATAGAGGACACAGAAACCAACCCACAAAACTACAACTCTCTTATATTTGATAACGGGGATAAAAGCATGCAATGGAGGAAGGATAGCATCTTCAACAAATGGTGCTGGGAAAACTGGAAATCCATATGCAACAAAATGAAACTGAATCCCTTTCTCTCGCCATGCACAAAAGTTAACTCAAAATGGATCAAGGAGCTTGATATCAAGCCAGAGACAAGGCATCTGATAGAAGAAAAAGTTGGCTATGACCTACATACTGTGGGGTCGGGCTCCAAATTCCTCAATAGGACACCCATAGCACAAGAATTAATATCTAGAATCAACAAATGGGACTTGCTCAAACTAAAAAGTTTTTTTCTCAGCAAAAGAAACAATAAGAGAGGTAAGTAGGGAGCCTACATCATGGGAACAAATCTTTACTCCTCACACTTCAGATAGAGCCCTAATATCCAGAGTATATAAAGAACTCAAAAAATTAGACAATAAGATAACAAATAACCCAATCAACAAATGGGCCAAGGACCTAAACAGACACTTCTCAGAGGAGGACATACAATCAATCAACAAGTACATGAAAAAATGCTCACCATCTCTAGCAGTCAGAGAAATGCAAATCAAAACCACCCTAAGATATCATCTCACTCCAGTAAGATTGGCAGCCATTATGAAGTGAAACAACAACAAGTGCTGGCGAGGATGTGGGGAAAAGGGTACACTTGTACATTGTTGGTGGAACTGCAAATTGGTGCAACCAATTTGGAAAGCAGTATGGAGATTTCTTGGAAAGCTGGGAATGGAACCACCATTTGACGCAGCTATTCCCCTTCTTGGTCTATTCCCTAAAGACCTAAAAAGAGCATGCTACAGGGACACTGCTACATCGATGTTCATAGCAGAACAATTCACAATAGCAAGACTGTGGAAGCAACCTAGATGCCCTTCAATAGACGAATGGATAAAAAAGTGGCATTTATACACAATGGAGTATTATTCTGCATTAAAAAATGACAAAATTATAGAATTTGGAGGGAATTGGATGGCATTAGAGCAGATTATGCTAAGTGAAGCCAGCCAATCCTTAAAAAACAAATGCCAAATGTCTTCTTTGATATAAGGAGAGTAACTAAGAACAGAGTAGGGAAGAAGAGCATGAGAAGATGACTAACATTAAACAGGGATGAGAGGTGGGAGGGACAGGGAGAGAGAAGGGAAATTGCTTGGAAATGGAAGGAGACCCTTAGGGTTATACAAAATTACATACAAGAGGAAGTGAGCGGAAAGGGAAAAATAATACAAGGGGAGAAATGAATTACAGTAGAGGGTGTAGAGAGAGAAGAGGGGAGGGGAGGGGAGGGGAGGGGAGGGGAGGGGGGATAGTAGAGGATAGGAAAGGCAGCAGAATACAGCAGACATGAGTATGTCAATATGTAAATCAGTGGAAGTGTAACTGATGTGACTCTGCAATCTGTATACCGGGTAAAAATGGGAGTTCATAACCCACTTGAATCAAAGTGTGAAACAGGATATATCGAGAACTATGTAATGTTTTGAACAACCAATAAAAAATAAATAAATAAATAAATAATAAATAAAAAAATTAAAAAAAAAAGAATAAGAACTGTGTGTTTATTGACTTTGCATCCTTAGCACCTGGCTTCATGTGAGGACCTTCACACATGCTGAGTGGAAATTTGTTGACACCCAGAATGGACAATGATGAGACTGGAGCCAGTCAGCCTGTGTTCAGCTCCTGGCCCTGCCATTGACGAACCCTGTGACCTTGACCAAATTACTAACCTCCCAATGCCTCAGTTTCCTCATTGATAAGATGGAAAAACAGAGAATTTACCAAGTATCTATGAGGACTGAGTTTCTATATGTCAAATGGCAAGAGAAGAATAATAGTGAGACTATTAGTCATGACAACTACCAGTTTTGCAAAACATGCCCAATTTCAGTGGCTCTTCCAAATCAAAGTTCATTTCTTCAGCACTAATGATCCTTGCCAGGTGGCAGTTCTTCTAGTAATGACTCAGGAATCTGCCTCTATTTGGTACCTTCTATTCGGAATGCCATCATCTTTAATTCATAGGATGGAAGATTCCATAAACAGAGAAAAGAGGAGAATTATATCTGGAAGTTTTGCTTAAGGACCAGACCTGGTGATAGCATGCATCAGGTACCCACCAAACCAATCACAGAACCTCACCCAGGTGCTAGGGGATGGGTCAACGTAATCTTCATATGTGCACAAACATGAAGTAAATGAATCTGGTTAATGCATAGCATTAAATATATGTTACCTATTATTTATAAGATCAGAAACTCTGTGAACATATAAGCAAGTGTTTGTATCCAGGTAGGTTAATTTTTATTGCTTAAGTATTACAATTTTAATTTTAAGTTCAATAATTTTTGTACACCTCTCTGTGTGATCCTGGTACCAATCTGCTATGCTTGATAGCATCAGCCTATCTGGGATATTTAAATGGGGAGTCACAAAGGTTTACAAGAGCAGGTGTCATAAGTGAGCTATGTAGTAGGAGTGGGTGGGATCTAGTAGGTCTGGAGTAGCCCTTGTCCCATCAAAAGAGTGGCTACTCATTGGGGCATCATGGTGGTAGTCAGCAGGACCACCATCCCAAACTTGCCTGAGCCTTGTAACTTCTCAAGAAAAGCCAGAAACCAGAACTTTAATTTGAGATCTCAAAATTTAAGATGTTGAGCATTCTCTCTAATGTTTTAAAAACACTGGGTGGGTAAATATGTGTTTGCCAAAGAAAACAAAGCCTTTTTAAAGAAACATTAAGGTAGCTTTTTGGACACATCACTTGAATCTGTTAAGGTGATGTGTTGATGATAGTCAAGACATGGATGAAAAGCTGCTTGAGGAAATGGTGTGAAAGCAAGACCACAAAATGTGTAAGCAAGCTCCTCAAAGGTGGGTTAGGGCTATGAGTTGACTCCTTCTCCAGACAGTCTGGGCTCATTCTGTCACCAACCTTGAGTGTTTTCTCCTTGATTCTATAGAATATGAACCCTGTTCTAGGAGGGTGGGGTACTGCATCAGCTAATTATCCCAGATCACACAACCAATAAGGCAAAGAGTAAGGAAGATCTGGGTCAGTTTCAGTCGCTGAAGCCAGGGGTCCCAGACTTTCCATCCCATTGCAGTAAAACTTTATTTTGCTGAAGCAGAAATTTGAGTTTCAGGTGATTATGAGGCTAGTTTCTGAGAAAAACCCCTCAGCTAGGAAATCAGCCTAACAGAGGATTCACATTTCAATGGGCATTTGCTGTTCATGGCTCATTATTGAGGTGTGCAGAATTCCCGTGACATAATGAAAGCTTTGTTTCCTTATGAAAAATGACCATACAGTGGAAGATCAAATTTTAATGACAGTTTAAAATGCTGTTAGCTCTCAGCAACAGAGCTGCCTAGGAAGCTGATGAATCTCAACTGAATTAAGAAGGTATTCATAAAGATCTGGATGTTTCTCTCAACAAAAATTAAGGATCTACATATACACAGGGCCTTACAAAATGATGGCCTATTAGCTCAGTATGATGATTTGGAGAAGTACAGAGGATGCTGCTAAAAAGCATGTCGATGCTGTTAAATGGAACAGGGGCTCTCCAATACGCATCCAGTATTGGCACTCTCTATTGGAATTTTGGCTCATTGACCTTTTAGAAAGAATAAAATGAGTACGAACAATCAAGTGTCTATATATAACATTTTGAATTATTCCCATATAGGCTGGTTAATTTTGCTACCTTATTGCTTAAACAATGCATAGTCATTTGGAATGTTTTGACAAAATGCCTCTTTTTCATGACTCTGTAAACTGATTCAGAAAAGGCATATCCCCAAGAGAGTGTTGTCTGAGGATCAGGGAACTACCTGGGTACAGAACTGAGGTTCACCTTCTAAAGTATGGTACCCACACATGCCAGACACAGCACTAAGAACTTTTACACACATTTTTTCCACTCTTCACCATAACCCACTGCATTTTAGAAATATCCATTTCCGTGGTTTGGGAAACTTTGGTTCAAAGAGGGTTAGTACCTTACCTAACATCACATTGCTTGAAAATGGCAGATCAGCATTCTGCTTGAAATTCAACATTCTTCACCATTCATGCTGTCTCCCACTGACTTGAAGCAACTGTTGGGGCTAATTTTAAAAATGAAGTAGCTCATAAAAATATCCAGCCATTAAAAGTTATTCCATTGTCTTCTTCTGTTCCCTGCCATGACTATGATGGAGGGGAGCATCAGTTGTTTGAAATATTTCACAACAATTCTTTGGATGGTGTTTCTAATTTTAGCTTCCTGTGGACCCAGTTTCTTCAGGCAATGAATAATTTGCATGGCAAGTTTACTTCTGTGCAAGACATTAGAGATGAAACCAAGGACACTTAGAATAGTTTCATAGGAAAAGTTGGTCTCCGAACTGCGTTAAAACTTGCTCAGAATTCAACATTGATGGTCCACTATTGATTATGTACTTAATCTTTTTATAGTTTTCAAGTTGTCTATTAAATTCTCCTTCAACACAATAACCATTTATATCTCCATAATGATAATGGTAAGACAATAACTTTTAAAATCTCATTTGAAACTATATTTTTTTTAATTCCTGGTAATAACCTTTGCCACTCCTAGGTCAATCTCTCTGCAGGATTAAAAATATTAAAATATTTAAAAGCATGGAACAGATGGAACCCAGGCTCTAGGTTTCAACCTTATAGTATGAAACTGTTTCATCCACTCTTCTCTTGCAGTTAATGACTTTATGATTTTACGTTTTCACTATTGAAAGATTTCCCTAATTTCTCTCCTAGCTCATTATCAATCACTTCAACACTATTTGATCACAATTCTTGGTGAATTCTGTAGATCACAGTTTGGTTGGATAGTCAATATTTTAGGCTCTTCAAGTTAAAAAGGACAAAATAAGGACATTGCATAGGGACTTATATACCAAAGCAGAAGATTCGCAGCCCCACTTGACCCACCTCATTCGCCTGGAGTGCTCTCGTTGACATAGTCATCTGCCCCAGTTACTTGGATCCTGGAGTCCTCTTTTCCTTCTGGAGATCCCAGATATAATTACTGACTCCTGGGTTGACATTCCACATCTTGATGCCAGCAGTTGCCAACAGTGAGTCCTTACTGGATAAGACCATGATATATCTCCACCCCAATACCATCTCCCCAAAATAGGGTTTAATGCCCTCCTTATCTGATGGGCTCCCTTCATGCCGGAGAAAAAAACTAAAGATGTTACAGCTCATTGCTTACAAAATTTTGCCACTGTGGGCATTCCAAAACAGTTAAAAACAGATAATGCCCCTGGTTATACTTCTACCTCTTTTAAACAATTTTGCTCATCATTTGGAATTACTCATATAACAGGAATCCCATACAATCCACAGGGATCTAAATGCCCTCATCTAAATGCCCTCTTTGATTGTTTTCCCCATGAGCACTCTGACCTCACACTCTACTCCGGCCACAGGGGACCTCTTCATCATTCTTCACACCACCCGCCGTGTGACATCTGACGTTCTGTGCATGTGCTGCCTCGACCTGTCCTTCTCTCCCCCTTTATGTCCTTGGCTCAGTCCCTTACCTACTCTGAGTGTCAAGTCCTTACTCAAAACCTTCTCTAAACACTGTTTAAAATTACCTACTCCTCCTGTTTTAGAGCCCTCTCCCCCCTTAATATCCTTATTTTGTCAATAGCAAAAGTCACCACCATATAGAGTCTGCATTTTACTTTAAAACTTATATATTTGTCTCCACCACCATCACTACCCTGTAACTAAAGTGAAAGCTCTGTTAGTGCAGGGATTTCTTTTCTTCTCCTTTTTTTTTAAATTTTTTTACTGCTGTGTCCTCATGTGTCCTCAACCCTCAACAGTAAATAGCATACAGTCACTTCTCAATGGGTACATTTATTTGGATAAATAAATAAATCTGCTTCTTTTGTCTTCTTTTGATTTATTCTTCTTTATAAAATTTTGCACAGAGATCTCAAATACACAGCCTGATGAAGTTTTAGACTAGTACTCATCTACGTAACCACTATTCAGATAAAAATAAAGGGCATTTTATCACCCATAAAGTTCTAGGCTCTTTTGTATTTGCTAGTGTATTCTTATTGTTAGTGTCCACCCTCTGAGATATTCTGACTTGGATCACCCACCATAGAATAGTTTTTTCTGTTCTCGAACTTCAAATAAATGACATCACATAGCATGTACCTCACATCTTTCATTCAACATGATGTTTTTTCCTCTTTTATTTAATTGATATGCAATTCCATACCAAAAAATTTACCTTTTCAAAATGCACAATATAATGGTTATCGTGTGTTATCAAAGTTGTTCAACCATCATCACAGTTTAATTCTAGAACATTTTCATTACTTCAAAAATAAATCACATAACCAGGCACAGTGGTGCATGCCTCTACTCTCAGCAACTAGGGAGGCTGAAGCAGCAAGAGGACTGCTAGTTCAAGGCCAGTCTCAGCAACTCAGCTAGGCTCTGGGCAACTTAGTAAGACCCTATCTCAAAAATAAAAACTAAAATGGGCTGGGGATACAGCTTAGTGGTAAATTGACTCTGGGTTCAATCCCCAAAACAACAACAATAAAAATAAGTAAATAACTAACTAAATAAATAAATAAAGTGCTTAACCCAGTAGCAGTCACTACTTAGTTATCTTCTCAGCCCTTGGAAATCATCTACTTTCCATTATCTTATTTTTTCTGGATATTTCATGAAATATAATGATACAACATGCGCCTTTTTGTGCCTAACTCTTTAATTTGCCACAACATTTTCTGGTGTTATACATGTTGCAGCATGTATCAGTACTAATTTTCTCTTAGTAGCTATGTACTATGCCATTGTGTGGATATATCACAAATGTTGATGCATTCTTCTGTTGATGGACATTTGAATTTTTCCACCTTTGGCTCTAAGGAATAATGTTGTTTTGAACATTTGTGTACAAGTTTTTATGTGACTGTATACTTTTATTTCTCTTGGGAGTATAATTAAAAGGGGAATTCCTGGGTTTTGTGTTTTAACATTTTGAGGAGCTGTTCAAGTATTTTCCAAAGCAACTACACCATTTTACATTCCACTAACAATGTATGATGTATGAGGAGCCTAAGTTCTTCATATCCTTGCCAATATTCATTATTCTGTGTTTTTAAATATTGTTCTCTTAGTGGTTCTGAAATGGCATCTCATTATTGTTCTGATTTCTATTTCCCTAATGACTAATGATGTTGATTATAATTTCATGTGCATACTGTTTATTTTTGCATGTCCTTCAGGGAAATATCTATTGAAATTTTTTGTCCATTTTAAGCAATGTGTTGTCTTTCCTTTAATTATGAGTTCTTTATGTATTAGGGATACTAGGCCTTTATCAGATATATGATTTGCTAATATTTTCCTCCCACCCCATAGATTTTCTTGATTGTATCCTTTGAAGGACAAATTTTTTTACTTTTAATTAAATTACACTTGTATTTTTTTTCTTTCGTTGCTTATGCTTTTGATGTCAGGCCTACAAAACCATTGTCTATTTGTGCTAATGAAGATTTCTATATGTTTTCTTCGAGTTTTATAGTTTTAGCACAATATTTAGGCCTTTGCTATTTTTTGAATTAATTTTTATATAAGGTGGAGGAGGGGTCTGACTTTATTATTGTGAATAAAGAGGCTACAAATACCCTTAGGCAAGTCCTGTGTAGACAATAGATGCACGAATTTCTCTCACAATGTATCTGATTGATCAGTAGGTGCATGTTTAAGTGGAAATGGCTAATTTCTCAAAGTTATTCTTACAGTATACAGTTTCCATTGTTCAACACTCTCACTAATCTGGAGACACAGTAGTGACTCTAGATGGTTTTAATTGACACTTTTTTGATGATTAATGGTTAGGTACCTTTTCATATGTCAAAAAGGGAAATTTGGCAATTTCTCTTATCAAAGGGATAAAAATCATTGCCAATTTTTAGTTGTCTTTTGATTTTTGATTTATAGGAGCTTGTTTATCTATCTACAAATTCTTCACCAGATAAATGCTCTGTAAACATTTTATCTCAGGTCCTTTCATATTTTTAATATTGTTCTTATTGAAGTTTTTTAATTTGACAAAGTTCAATTTTCTTCCTTGTTCATGTTTGTTGTTCCCTATTTAAGAAATAGTCTCTAAGGTCATGAAAATAGCCTCATATATGTTCTTTTAAATGCTATATGACTTTTGCTTCTACTCTGAGGTTTATGGTCCAACTCGAATAGATTCACATGTGATATTTAATTCTTAAGATTTACTTCTCCATAGACATATCTGGTCATCCCAACACCATTTATTAAAAATCTCCTTTACCTATTGAATGGCATTGAAGTCTTTGTCGAAAAATAATTGATTGTATAAGAGTGGTCCTATTTTTAGACACTCTCTTCAGTTCTATTGATCTCTTTATTTAGGCTTATGCCAATATGCCCTTATTACACTGTCTCGGTATAATTTTATAAGTATTGATTTTGGTAAAATAAGTCACAAACTTTATTGTTGGCTATTTTAGGTTATTTACATTTCTATAAAAATTTTAGGACAGGTTTTTAAAATTTAAAAGAACTGTTGAATTTTAATTGGGAATCCATCCAATCTATTTGGCAATTTGAGGATAACTGACATCTTAATGATATTGTTATCTATAAAGATCTTTCATTTATTTAAGATATCTCTTATTTTTCTCAGCTATGTGTTAATTTTTATTTTGTAGAAGTGTTGTACTTCTTTTGATAAAAAATTCGTATGTATTCAATACTTTCAAGAGCTAATGTAAATGATGATTTTAGATTTATTTTTAATGTGTTTATTGTTCTGAGATAGAAATGTAATTGGTTTTTGTATGTTAATTTTATATCCAGTGACTTTGCTAAACTCACTAGTTCTAGTAATTTGTTCAAACATTCCTCTGGGTTTTCTGATAATGTCTGCTTGTAACTTTAGTAGTAGTATTCCTATTGATTTAACACTACTTCTTTGAGTTTATCTCTACTTCACTTCTTACTTTGGATTTGCTGAGGGGAAATTGGAGCAATGTGAGAAAGTAATCTAGATGAAAAGCCACACAGGATCCAGAGACATAAAATAGGCCAAATATTTTTCTAGCTGAGGTTTCTTTTTCTAGTCTTATCTTTCTCATTTCTCATTGTGAACCACATAAAGCCTTAAAAACCTTTGGCATTTTCCAGAGATTTTGACATACGTAGGAATTATTCCAAACTTCTCTTTTATCCTCAGTTGACTCTTATGACTAAATCCTGAGGACTAGCAGAATGAACCATATCTTAAAGCTTTTATGTCTTTACCAAAACTAGGAATGACCTGGATGAAAATATAGACATAATAAAAGGCAAAAACTCATTTAAAATGAGTTTCAGGTCTTGTTGAAAGACAACATTAAAAAGTGAAAATAGTCTAGACTTTGGCAAGAACTTAGATTTAAATCTCCTCTCTTCCATTTGATAGATGAGTGATCTTGAATAAATTTACCTGTGTAAATCACATTTTCTAGTTTTATAATGGAAATCTTCCTTGCTTCCTTTCAAGGACGTTGTGAAGGTTCAATAAGATGACACATGTAAAACACCTGACCCCATGTCAGGTGTCCCTCAGACACAAGAAATATCACATGTATGCTTTCCTAGGAAACTTGGACTGTGAATCACTGGAAAAAAAATCTGGGATTGTTAGGTTTAGATATTAAGTGTCTCCCAAAAGCTCATGTATGAGTAAATGCAAAAATGTTTAGAGGTGGAATGATTGGGTTCTGAGATCCTTAAACTAATCAGTGTGTTAATCCACTTATAGGGATTAACTAGATAATAACTTTAGGCAGATAAGGTGTGACTGAAGGAGGCAGGTTCCTGGGGGCATGTCTTTGGGGTTTATATTTGCTCTTGTTGAAGAGAGCTGTCTCTCTGCTTCCTGGTGCCATGTTCCCAGATGGTCTCCTCCTGCATACTCTTCTACCATGATATTCCAAGCCCCAAGGAATGGAGCTGGCCATCTATTTCACAATATGGTTTTCCCATTTGAACCAGCTCTTCTTGGATTACAAACAGGCTGAGTTTGATTCCTGCCTCTCTTCTCATTCTACATTAGATCTTTGGAATCGTGTACTCTATCTACTCTCCTTTGCCAGTGACTCCAATTTTCAGTTCTGGCTGTGATTTTATGCATGAGCTGAAGATCAGTGTTTCCTACTTGGCATTTTCACTGGGGTATTCCACCCACAATTCAAATTCAGTGAGACCAAAATGAAATGCTATACTCTTCCACACACCCTCATCTGATCTGGAGGAATGCTAAGCTCTCTGTGTAGGGCTAGGACGAGAAAAAAGGAACTAGAGGTAGCAGACCTGGAGCTATAGGAGCAAACTTAATTGTGAAGCCTATCCAAATGTGTAAGGCAAATAAGAATAGGAATGACATGATCAAGAGAAACTAATGACTCAACATCCTATACAACCAGAGAAATGAAAAGTTTTGCTCCATTTGTGTATAGTGAAAAGAAACGCATTCTGTTGTTGTGTATAACTAATTAGAACCAATTTAAAAAATATTTTAAAAGAGAAACTAACAGGGTGGGAACAAAGTTTCTAAATCTAGAAAAATGAGAAAGTTAGGCAGGTGAGAGAGAATTGCTCCTTCCCTGTGTCATTTCTCTGGGTGGGAATAGGCTCCATTGTGGTTGGAACACAAAGGCAAAGCTTCCAAGAACACAGAGCTAGCAATTGCTTGTCAGAGCTCTGGGGCCAAACTCATCAACAGAGGTGAAACCCAAAGTAGTTTTCTTCACCTTAATCATAGAATTGAGTGCAAGTTGAAAAAATTCAGTACAAGGCTATGGCTGAGTCGTAATAAGATGGATGCAGAAGGTATGAGATGAAGTTTCCTTGGATGCCAACTTAATGAAGTCTAGATTAATTGAATCAAATTTATTTTCTCAACATATCTTTATTGCATACTTACTGTATGCAGATCAATACTAAGCTAGAGACTGGCAATACAATTGTGAATAAAAAGAAACTCATACCTCCCAGTTCCTTCTTCTCAGAGATAGTCTGGAGAGAGTTTTAAAATGGTAGAGAACCAATTATAATATGGGGGTGGGAAAAGATACCAAGAAGAGGAGACAGGAGGGCTGAGGGGACACCTAGATATAAAACTAGGAAGTGGGTAATGCATATTTGTAGTTTTAAATGGTAGCCCAGAATCTTTGAGTTCTTTTTCAAATCTACATGAAGTTTCTAGATTTATATATCTAACTTCCCAGAAAACTTGCCTCCCCAGCCTCTTTTGCAGTGGGACCTAGTATGTTCCTTAAACCACACCACTCAGACACACGTATGAGAGACTTGGATTTAGAATTAAATCCAAAGCCATTTTGTATTGTTCCATTTAACTTTGAACAGTTAGATCCAAAGGCCCCACATAGAAATACTTGGCCTTCAAATTGGTGCTGCTCTGGTTGGAAAGTCAGGTTCTTGGCTCAGGTTTTGTGTGAATGCTGGTGTTAATCAGGGTTCCAGTCAAGTCAGGTTTCTGGCTGTAGTCCATACCTAACACTCAAGGCTAGGTGACGTAATCAGTGACTGTTCCTTCATTGGATGAGTCCTACAGTAGGGCTTGGGGCACAGTCTCTGGAAATGAGCCTTGAGCTTGATTAGCCAGCATGCTCCAAAATTTTATGAACCATGTAATATCCTTTTCTGCTTAATAAGCCAGATTTGGTTTCTACCACTTAGAACTAAAAATAACCCCAACAAATATGAAAGGCTTTCCAGAGGAAAGTCATGTCTAAACAGAAGTGTTTAGAAGAATGGAGTTGAGAGGAAAGGGAAAAGCAAAGTGTTTGGAGCAGAAGTATATCCAGCAAAAAGAGAAAGAGAGGATCGTGTGTTTAAGGGACAAAAATATTACCTGTCATGGAGATGCTGAGTGATGAAAAGGAAGATGCATCAGTTAAGCCACAGACTAGACTAAGATGTTCCTTAGCAAGACTGACTCAGCAAAAGAGAAGTATTGAGGTTGTAGCTGATGATCACAATGCCAAGAATTAAGAGACTGAGATAAGATTAGTCCAACTTCATTGTTTTTCTAATCCTGTTTGCTGCCTCTATGATTGATGTTTCCTTCAGTTAAGGCTGAGTTTCCTTACCTTCATCTCCAAGTCAGAAATGACAAAAAAGAATATCTCATGGAAGGTGTCAATCATGAAATGCTTTGCATCATGGAAGAGAAAACTACCTGTGAGAGATTCATCCAATAGAAGAAGTGAAGAAACTTTCCACACAGCACAAAATATTAGATGAATCACTTATTCAGCTTCTTTGTTTCAGTGGTTCTGCCCAGGAAATCCAATTCATGTTCCATGCACCACACCTTAGGACCACTGTTTGTTCCAGAGAATGAGACGGAATGGTACCAACCACCAAATGTCAAATTTATGAGTTGGATATGAAAGATAATGCTGTCCTCAATGTACCCAGAACCATTTCGTGTTCAAGTAACAAAGACTTTGAGAGGAGTAAATTCCCAGAATATTAAGAGATTTTGTTTACAAATGGTTCTAAAATAAAATAAGATTGAGAAATTCTCAAACAGCTCATGTGCCAAAGCACTTCTCTTTAGTGTTAAATGTGCTCTGAAATCTCCAAGATGGAGAAAAGCACACAGCATCTTCTAAATTAATTCAAAGACTATCTTGCAGAGTTTGTATCAGCATAGATGCGATGATCTATTCAACCCATCTTAGAAATTCTTTCTTATTTATATGACCCATGAGTCCTGTAAAGCTGAGTCTCAGGTGAGTATTTACCTGAAAGAGAGACTGACCAATAGGAACAACTTAGGACATGCCACTTGTGCAGTGACTGTCCATCTCAATCAGATTTGATTTCTTTTTTATGAGAAAGACTAATTCCATATATCTAGTATTTGCCTTTATCATCAGGCTGTTTGCTTCCTTTGTTTTTATTACTCATTTCTTCCCTGTGACGTTGATTCCCTTCCATATTGCAAAGAAAAGGATTCATTAAGTTTCCTTAGAAAGTCTTCACTTCCCTGGATTCCATCAGATTTTCACATTCTAATGGTGGATCTGACATATTTCCCAGCTAAGAAACACACACTTGAATATAACAAAAAACCAAGACGTTAACAGGAGGAGAGAAACTTTCTTAATGAGTTAATCTGTGTTAAAAGGCAAGATGATGTGAATCAAAATTAAGAAACCTCAGGGACCAAAGATAAGTATACATTAGTGTGGGGAAGGCAGTGAAGAGAGAAATTTTAGACCCACAAAATGCTATGAATCTGCAGGTTGAATGAAGAATCAATTTTCTGTGACTTTAGTTGTCCCATCATGAGGCAATAAACCATATTTACCTCGTTGTCTGAGACTGTCACATCCTAAACAAACAGAGGGCATTGCAGAACCTCCCACATTTGCCTAAACCAGCTACTCTCAAACTGTAACCAGCTTCTGACTCACCCAAGGGTTTATCTAAATTCAGTTTTTCAAGTTTTACCCCAAGTCCTCCAAAATTAGTAGCCAGGCATTTCTATCGAGTTCCCAGGTGAAGCCGACTGTTCTGGGGAACATACTTTGAGGATCAAGCCTAGAAATAACAAACTAGAGACTGAGGATCCATCTCATGGTGATGAAAGGCTTCATAGAAAAATGCTAGCGAGCACCTATTTATTTGGTCAGAAAGACACTGGGTTCAGTACCAGCTATCTCACTACCTGAGGTCCTGAATAAGTTTATCCTGTCTAAGCTTCAGCAATGCCATATGCAAAATAAAAATAGGGACTGTTAGGAGGATTCAGCAGGTCAACATCTATAAAGCTCTCAACAGAGACTTTGGTACACAGTAAAAAACTCAAAAAATGTTGAGAAACAATGTGTATTATTTTGTTGATTTTTAAAAAGTATCTGGTGTTATCCTACCACTAAACTGTTAAGGGCTGAGCAAAGAGGGTCTGAGTTTCTTTTTAATCGCATTTATCAAAAATCCAATACATTATATATACTAAATCTCTAGCCCTCTAGGAGATAAACCCAGAATTCTTTATAGAACTAGTCCTGAAACCACTGAAATTGTTCTATTTTGAAGATTTGTGTGTGTGGGGGGGGGGGATATTTTCTCTAATTGCTTTGGTGGCCTTGAAATGGTTCCCATCAGAACCAGGAGTTAGAATTTGGAGTCCACAGGCAATAAGACCCGTTACCCATTACTGATTGAAAAAAAAAATATTTAGTCAAATTTTGCCTCTGAGAAGAGCCCTAGATTTCTTGGGCCTCCTCAGTTTCCCTCAGAGCCTCTCTCTCTAATCCAGCCCTCTCCCTCCATCAGGCTATCTTCATGCATGGTAGTCTATGCTCTTACCTCTTGGTATTTTGCACATTTACAATCATTTAATGAATTATTTATACCTGTTTTCTCACATCTAACATTTTTGTCATGGGAGGACCATGTCTATTAAGTTCCCTGTGGGGCCCCCTAAAATGGAACCTGGATCATCCTAAATAGTAAATAGAGCCATATTAAATATTGAGTGAGAATCAGACAAAATGACCAAATTCCCAGAAAACTTCAGCAGAACAGTGAGAAAAGAAATTTTATTTATCTTGCATATAGCAACTATTATATTTAATATGTGTATATTAATATATATGTATATTTAAACAAGAATAAATAATGTGATTCCTCCTGTGTTTTGATGATTGGATATTGGATTTCCCCACCAAATTCAGAACTTTATTAACCCAGCTTAAGAGCCAAAGTCAAGAACCTGTAATACAGGAATTTTACTTAAAATAAGGAATGAGTCTTTAGGGTTTCCTTGCAAGTTGAAGAGTCAAACAGTGGTAAAGTACTTATACAATATTTGGCAATAGTCATTCAATTCGGTTGTAATTTTTTTCTTACAAAACACTAATCTTTTCTCTATTACTTTCTTTACACCCTCCAATATGGTTATACATGTAAATGAATTTTTGAGTCTTTGCTTTTCTTTTCTCATTTTAAATTACATCTCCACTTCACTATAAATTGTATATTTGGAGATTCATTTGTGACCAAAACGCAATTGTTTAATTGTGCAATATGCAATTTGTAATATAATTATGCTGGCCAAATTATTTCCTGGGCTGCTCAATTACTGTGATTACATTTGTTAAGTTTACAAGACACATGCTGTTATTCTCTTTTCCCTCTGGCTGGGAAACAGTACTATTTCACTTTTAGCTCTTGGATTCAGGGTTTTGAGTGGGTGTCATAAGGGGAGTGGAATTTGATATCATGTTCCTGCCATTATAGCCCCACTTGTGTTAATGAAACTGGGGGTTGATGCTGAAAAACCTCCAGCAAGTTTTACTGTCTTGTATCCACTCAACACTTAGCAAGAGAGATTGATGATGGCATATTGCAAATTTATCTTCCAGAACATTCCATCTCAGAAAAAACAGCTAACCTTTACTGGATGCTTTCTATGTTCCAGGCACCAGCCTCAGCACTTTACATAAATTTACATGTTTTTTTTTTCTTTTTTTCTGGACAAAACAGTGATTATCCTTGTATTTCAGTCTGAATTCTCCAAGAAGCAGGACCTGTGACAAGGGCTTGAGTGCAGGTAGTTTATTTGAGAAAGTGACCCTAAGGAAAAAGAGTGAGGACTAGGAAGAAAGCCACCCCAAGGGTGGCTATCCAGCTGATTCACTCTGTGGTGATGGGGGTTCTAACTGGCAAGGACAGCTCTAGAGCTGTGCAGAAAATGCCCCAGGATTATGCCTGTGACTCTGAGAGTCCTCTACTTTGGGATCCTGCCTTTCTTGGTCAAGAGTCATCCCATAAGATGTTGTCACCATAAACTTCCCAGGTTTGCAGTGCTTGGGAGCAATGAGTCCTGCATCTGCCCCACATGGCTGGAGCAGAGAAGCCCTGGGGTGGTAAGATCAGCCAGGGAGAGTTGAGGGGAACTGCCATCAGTTACAACTGATGACCACACTGTTACAGTTATACTGTTTCTCCTGCTGTGACATTAATTCATCAGCATTTTTATAGCTTTATTAAGTTACAATTGATATTTTAAAATGCACATTTTTAATGAATACAAATTTGATGAGTTTGGACATATGCATATATTCCTGATATCATCACCACACTCGAGATAATAAACATGTCCATCACCTCCAAAAGTTTACTTGTGTCCCTTTTTAGTGTGTGTGTGTGTGTGCGCGCATGTGCGTGCACACTTATGGGTGTGGGATAGGAACACTTAAAATGAGATCCACCCTCTTGAGTTTTTAAGTGTATAACACCCTGTTGTTAACTGTAGACACTGGATTGTTCAGAAGATCTCTAGAAATTATTGTATAAATGTAAATTTATACACATTAAACAACAACCCCCGCCCCCAACACCCATCTTCTAGAAAGCACCATTTTATTTTCTGTTTCTATAATTTTGACTACTTTAGATACCACATTTAGGTGAAATAATAGTTATCTTTCTGTAAATGGCTTATTTCACTTAGTTTAATGTCTTCAAGGATTATTCATGTCACAAATGATAGGATTTCCTTCTTTTGAAGGCTGAACAATATTTTATTATATGTGTAGACCACAGTTTCTTTCTCCATTGATCTGTTGATGGATAATTTAGTTGTTTTAATATCTTTACTACTGTGAATCATGCTACAATGAACATGAGTGCACAGATACATTTTCAAGATCTTGATTTCAATTCTTTTAGCTATCTATCCAGGATACAATTGCTGGATCATATATTAGTTTTATTTTTTGAGTATCTACCATACTGTTTTACTGAGTGGACTCAAAATTTTCCATTCACACCAACATTGTTCTAGAGTTCCAATTTCTCACAATTGATCAACAAAGATATGAGAAAACGTTCAACATCTATAGCAATTCGATAAATATAAATTAAAACGACACTGAGATTTCATCTCACTCCAGTCAGAATGGCAATTATCAAGAATACAAGTAACAATAAATGTTGGCAAGGATGTTGGGGGAAAGGTATTCACATGTTGCTAGTGGGACTGAAAATTGGTACAACTACTCAGGAAAGCAGTCTGGAGATTCCTCAAAAAACTTGGAATGGAACCACCATTTGACCCAGTTATTCCACTCCTCAGTTTATACCCAAAGGACTTAAAATGAGCATACTACAGTGATGCAGCCACATTCATGTTTATGGCAGCTCAATTTACAATAGCTACTTTTGGAACCAACCTAGGTGGTTTTCAATAGATGAGTGGATAATGAAAATGTAGTAGATATACACAATGCAATATTACTCAGCCATAAAGAACAATGAAATTATAGCATTTGCTGGTAAGTGGATGGAACTGGAGACTATCATGCTAAGTGAAATAAGCCAGTCCCAATAAATCCAAAGGCCAGATATTCTCTCTGATAGATAGATGTTAACTCACAATAACTGGCACAGGGGGATGAAGAATAGAAGTTCACTGGATTAGAGAAAGGGAAATGCAGGGAAAGGAGAAGAGATGGGAATAGGAAAGACAGTAGAATGAATCAGACATAACTTTCCTATGTTCATATTTGAATACACAAATAACTCCACATCATGTGTAATTCCACATCATGAACAACCACAAAAATGAGAAGTTATACTCCATGTATATATTATGTCAAAATATATTTTGCTGTCATGTATAACTACTAAAAAGAACATATAAATTTTTTTAAAAGAGTTCCAGTTCCCACATTCTTCTCAGCATTTGTGAATCATTTTTTATATAATGGTTGTTCTAACAGGGGTGGGTCCTAATTGAGGTTTCAATTTGCATTTCCCTGATACACTCTCCATATATTTGTTGGCCATTTGTATGTCTTAGGAGAAATGTCTATCCACATTGTTCATTTTTAAATTGGGTTATTTGTTCTATTGCTGTTGAGTTATTTTGTTACTTGTACACTTTTATGTTAGCCCTTTACTAGATATAATGATTTGCAAATATTTTGTCCCATTCTGTGGGTTGTCTTTTTATTCCATTGATTGCTTCCCTTGCTGTGCAAAATTGTTTGGTTTGACATAATCCCACTTTGGTGTCATATCCATGAAAACATTGCACAAGACTAATGATATGGCACTTCCCCCCCCACCCCCCCACCATGTTTTTCTAGGAATTTAGCAGTTTCAAATTTATGTTTATGTCTTTAATCCAATCCAGTCAATCTTTATGTGATTATGTAACATGGAGGTCCAGCTTCATCCTTTTGCATATAGAGTCTCAGTTTTCCCAACATCATGTGTTGAAGAGACTATCTTTCCCCATGGTCTATTGGTGGCACACTTGTTGAAGACCAGTTGATCTTACATGCATGGATTTATGAATTTATTTCTAGGCTCTCTACTCTTTTTCACTGGACTATATTTTTCAAATGTCTATTTTAATTACTGTAGCTTTGTAATATATTTAAAATCAGGAAATGTGATGCCTCCAACTTTCTTCTTCTTTCTCAAGATTGCTTTGGTTATGCTGAGCCTTTTGTTATTTCATATGACCTTTTTTAAAAAGAGAGAGAGAGAAAAAAATTTTTTAATATTTATTTTTTAGTTTTCGATGGACACAACATCTTTATTTTATTTTTATGTGGTGCTGAGGATCGAACTCAGCGCCCCATGCTTGCCAGGTGAACGTGCTACCGCTTGAGCCACATCTCCAGCCCATTTCATATGACTTTTATGAGTTGTTTTTTTCTATTCTGTAACTAATGTCATTGGGAGTTTATTGAGAATAAAATTGCATACATAGATCACATTGAGTAATACAGGCATTTTAAATCTTCCCATCTATGAACATGGGATGTCTCTTCATTTGTTTGTGTCTTTTTTAAATATCTTTTATCAATGTTTCATAGTTTTGGGAATATAAGCTTTTCATCTCTCTGGTTAAATTTATTTTTAAGTAATTTTATTCTTTTAATGCTATTATAAATGGGATTATTAATTTCCTTTTTAGTAGTTCATTGTTAGCATACAGAAACATATTTGTATATTACTGTCTAAAAGATATCACGTCACTTGCAAAGAGAAATCATTTTATTTCTTCCTTTCCAATTTGAATATATTTCCTTTCTTCTCCTTGCCTTCTTGCCTAATTGCACTGGCTAGGACTTGCAGTATAATGTTGAATATAAGTGCCAAGAGTGGGCATTCTTTTTGTTCCTGATCTTATCAGACAAGCTTTTAGTTTTTCACTTTGAATATGATGTTAACTATGGATTTTTCATATCTGGCTTTTATTATGTTGATGTATGTTTTTTTCTATACTCTATTGGTTGAGTACTTCTATTATGAAAATATCATTTTTTTCCAAACATTTCTTCATCTATTATAATGATCATGTAACTCTAATTATATTGAACTTAAGAATCACCGTAATTTAGTATGACCCAATGTTAACTTTACATCTGCAAAGATCCTATTTGCAAATAAAATTGTACCCTCAAGTTTCAGGTAGACATGACTTGCGGGGGACCCTATTCAAACCAGACCTAGGTCCTCTCCTTTTGAAATATGCTAAAATATTTTCCATACATTTTTCTTTAATTAATTGAGCATTAAAGATATTTCCCTAGAGGAATCAGGTATTTCTTATTCTTTTTAAAGAAAGCTTTGTGTTTTGTCTGCAGTTTTCTCAGGTCCCACCAAGAAGACAAGCCTACCAGCTGATCAGGAACCATTGTAACACACCATGTTTTAGTACTAAGTCAGTCCCATCCAGAGTTCACCTTGAACCCACAGCTGTTGCAAGAATGACTGAAATTACTACCTTGAACAGACTGGCAGGCATTGGAGAAAAGCCCAGACCTTTACACTGGATTCATCAATCTGAGAAAATCATTTTTTGTCAGGTTCTGGTAAGTTTGGCTGCTTTAAGAAATTGACAGGAATTCTGCTGGCATCATTAGGCATGTCAGATTTGATTACATTCATTTCAACCACAGTTCTGTCCTGGTTGAGTGAAATAAATCTAGGGTTAAAAGTAGTTTATGCAGTTATGACTTGACCTTTGTATATGTCATATTTAATCTTCACAAGACTCCTATTATGATAGTATCATTTCTATTATAACAGGAAACTAAACTTCAAAAAGACAAGAAAGTTACACAAGGTAACAGCCAATTAGTTCTAAAGCTGGGGATTAACACCAGGATTTTACGACTGTAGTACCTGGGATACTCTCCAATATTAAGCTGCTATGACCTGGTTCAGACATCAAATGCCTTCATTTAAGGTTCACTTTTTTTGCTTTCAAATCATTCATATAATGATGAACCATGTTATAGTAGCTATAGCACTTAGCAAGTCTCCTTCAATGCACCAAGTACTGTATATAAATGAAGTTGGAGACATTTCCCCTAATATAAAGAAATAAAAAGTCAGAGAGTTTGTTTGCCCAAGTAGATCATAAAGGCAAGGATTCCCCTCAAGTCCTGCTTACTGGTAACTCTTCTCTCAATTATAGCACATATTGCTTCTCAAAATCAATGCTTTAAATACAACAATATAGGGCTCATGTTGAATACAGGTATTGGAGAAAACTGCAGAGTTGACTTTGAAGTAAGTCTTAAAGCATAAGCAAGATTGGGATAGTTAATGAATGGGAAATGGAGTCCAAATACTCAATCATTGTGTTCAATGTGTGTTTTATGGAGCACATACTTTGCACCAGGCTCCATGATAGTGACTGAATGAACTTGAGAGCCATGATTTATGCCCTTGTAGGGCTTAAGGTCCACTGGGAAAACAGTCAACAGTCAAACAAACATACCAGTCACCAAATTCATGACAAATGTGACAAGTCCTATGTATGGCACAAATAAATTGTAGAAATAGACTCCTGTGCTGTGAAGGTCAGTGAAGTCCTTGCTAAGGAAGTTCCATAAGTATGAGTCATATTTGAGAAAGAAGCAACTCTCCACAAGCAGAAGGAAGATCATTTGAATCGGATGAATTTGGGCAAAGCTCTGGATTGAAGAAAGACACTCAGAGTGAGGGAAGCTCAGAGTGAGTGGGAAGAGGATAGCAACAGGAGCTGGGGGTCAGTGGTGGGAGAGACTTTATGGGGCTTCATAGGCCATGTTCCAGAATTTCAATTTTATTCACAGGACAATGGGAATTCATTAAAATAATTCAGCAGAGGAATAAAATTCTCCAACTTATCTTCCAGAGTTGTCAATCTGGCCACTTTATGGAAAGAAAGAAAGGAAAAAAAAAGATACTGGTGGGTGTGCCATACTAATAATATTAAATCTCTTAATATTCTGGGAACATACTCTTCTCAATGGTTGCGGAACAGATGAAATGAAGAGAGAATTTGAGGATAGATAAATTATAATGACGGATTTGATATGACAGGAAATGTAAAGAGAAAGGAACAAAATGTAGTAGATAGCCCAGATTTCTGGCTTACACAATTAAGTGGAGGGAGGTACCATTTTCTAAGATGGGATGCAATGGGGATGGGGCAGATGGAATTAATGGAGAAAAATACATGTGGATAGGTGAGAAGAAGAAAGAGACCTGTTGTTATGATGAGTAATTTATTTGGATGTAAAATGATATGCCACCTCAAAATTATAGACCAGTGAGCCTCACTGAATGAAATCAGGGCATAGCAGCATATGGCAAATAATGAGAAATGTGACTGAGAGATTCCCCTGCAGCCTAACCTTTCCCACCTAACTAAAGACAACCCCACCCAACTCACACCTCCATGAAGCATGTTCTCCCTGGGTGTGCATTGAGAGATCAATTCTGATGATAAAGTATGAAAAAAAATCATAACAAATACAACTAACTCAAGTTCTGCCTGGTGGGCAAACATAATTAGAATGGGGGAGGGGGAGGAGGCAGAAATACCTTCTAAAAGGAAAGGGAAATGATGGGGGAAATTTCCTATCGAACCTATGTGCTGGCCTTTAAAATGAGTAGGAACTTACCACAAGGAGAAGACAAAGTATAGCCCAGCAGATGAAGTAGGGTAGGGACAAAAGATGGCATACACGACATACTCAGGGGACACCTGGTGGTTCCAGGAAAGCAGGGTTAGAGTAAAAGGGATGATGCATTTGTGGTCAGGTTGTAAGAAACCATGGAGAATGATTCCATTCAAACTATCTGTAACCAAAAATGCCTCTCACTCCTTCCCACCCCATAAAATATAATCATTCTCTTTTCTCTGTCTCGTCTCTCTCTCTGCCTCTGTGTCTCTCTGCATTGCTCTGTCTTGCACATAAAGGTGTGTGCGCACATGCGCACACACACACAAACACACACACACACTCATCCTCATAATTCTGCAATGCACTTTCTCATGTTCATGTTGCAGATTCCTCCTCCTCTGTACCTGGAGGGAAGAGAAGTGAGGGAGAGAAAGGTTATGTGGATAAAGTGTTCCCAGCCGCAGCTAAAGATAGCTCTGAGCAGGTGGATCTCAGTGAAGACAGCTTTGGCAATTCAGAGCATAATTTCTTTCCCATTTTCATCAAGACCACCTAACGGCCCGTCTTTATCTCTTCAAATCATTGTAACATCACTGCCAGATTCATCTTTTGGGAGAAATTAACTGTATATCATATCAATCCCCTGTTAAAAAACCTTTCCTTAGTTTCCCAAGCCCATCAAGGAGCTCCTGCTGTTCTCAATAAGAGAACTCAGGGTAAGTGGTTCCAAGGGGGGATATTCCTCTTTAAATTTTAAAGGAACTGGGAATATTCAAGAAGGGGAATTGGGTAAATATGGTCACCTGGGTATGACTCACCTAGCATTTACAGATAACAGTGACATGTTTGATGGTTGCTATCCTAGTGATTTGGGATGTTGGCTTGGGAGAGAATTTCCGATCAATAGTATCATTTAATACGTTTGTTGTTTTGGAAGATGGCATGTGTGAGGAAGCCTGAGACAGGTGGCTGAACTATATTTACACCTTGCTGTTTTTGTCCCTTCATAATCAAAAGTGACACCACCAGCGATAACTGCTATCTTCTGGTGCAGGTGTGAGTGAATAGACAGATTTGAAGCCCATGGTCCCCACACACGCTGCTTCCCCATAAAGATGGGACCTTGATTTGTAGCTCCTACAGCTGTTACCCTCTACAGCACTGCAGTCTGGTAGAACTTTCTACAATGAAGGAAATGTTCCTATCTGGGCTGTCTCACTTGGGAACTGTGTGCTACAGCAGCTACTGAGCACTTGAACTGTGGCTAGTGCAACTGAGGAACTGAGACTTTATCATATTTAATCCTAATTAATTTATTGAATAGCCATATTTTTGAGCAGCCTAATATGAGAGCATTTAAAGAGTATCTCTATTGCCCTAAACTCTAATGCTACCATATTCTAGACCTACCAAATTCCCCACTCTCAGCCCCATATCTCCTCTTTGTGTTTGTGTGTATTTTTCTGGGTGGTTCTGTTAGCTTCCTGAGGCTGCCATAACAAATTACCATAAACTAGAAGTGTAAACCAACATAAAAGCATCTCTCATAGTTGCAGAGGCCAGAAATCCAAAATCAAGTCATCATGTTTTCTTCTGGAAACAGAGGGAGAAATTTTCCATGCCTGTATCCCAACTTCTGGTGGTTGCTAGTAAGCCTTGATATGTTTTGACTTACAGTTGCACTGCTCCAATCTCTACCTATGTCTTCCCATTGCCCATTTCTCTCTCAGTGAATTTCTACTTCCCAAGAATCAGTCTCTCTCTCTCTCTCTCTCTCTCTCTCTCTCTCTCTCTCTCTCTCTCTCTCTCTCTCCTTATAAGGACACTAACCTTAGATTTAGAGTCTACCCTACATGCATAGTAATCTCATCTTGAGATCTTTAACTTAATTACATCATCAAAGACTACACCTCCAAACAAGGTCTCATTCACACGTACTTGGGTTAGAATTCAGACATGTCTTTAGGGGCACAGTTGAACCCACTACGGTAGTTTTTCCAGCACCTTCTTCCACCAGCATGTCCTTTTTTACATCTAAGGCAGTGTATAACTTCAGGTTTGCCCAAGACACAGTTCACCTTCCCAGATACAGGTGATTCGCATGTTAATCACTGTGATATCCAAAACCACACACATGCCTCTTCTCCCCAACCTAATTCCCACTTCCTGTTAAACACACCATATTTCAAGTCAGTCCATTACAAACATATTTAAGTGCTTTCTAATGTTAGGGGTGACTACTTCCTTGGAACCAGACCTAATTTTTGTTCTTAAAAAAATAAATAAGTCCATGGTACAGAAGTCTTGGAATAATATGAGAACATTCAAAGAGTATCTCTATTCCCCTGAGTTCTTTAATCAGAAAAATATTAAACAATACAAAGATAGTACTCGGCCTTGTTTCAGCCATCTGCCTATGAGATTTCTTCTTTTCCCAGGTGTGGGAGACCATATGGATACTTCCTAGCACCTTTTGTGGGGAGGGGCAGCTACAGACACTGGGAGACAGTGGATCAAAGGAAGAAAGGTGCCCTTAACCTTATTCCTAATTCCCCTGGGGTAGAAGCAGTTGATGAGGTAAAGTGCAGCCGAACCCCATTATCTCATTTAAGATGGGTTTAACAGGCGCGATGGCTCTGTTCTTCGTACCAACTCTATATTTAGTGAGCTGGCACAATTTTTAGACAGAGATTTCTCACAAGAACTTGGCAAACATTCCATGTTTCCTTTACTGCAATATGTAGAATTTATATTTCTGACAAAATTGCTCACACATCTTAGCGTAACTTGCTTAGTAGTCACACTTCGTTAGTTTTATTTTTAGTGCAAGCAAAAGGAGAAATGATTAATGATCAAATGTTGGGGTGAGGAAGAGGGGAATTTGACCATGAGTGTCCCAGATAGCCAAGGCCTGTCACATCTTCTTTTGAGGAGGTCACAACTCCCCCACCCAGCCTGCCACCTACCCTGTATCGTTGCATGATGACCTCCCAGTAATGAGAACTTAAACACTCCAAATGTCCTCCCTCCTCTGGGGTTCCACCTTTCAGTTCATCCTGTAACATGTTACCAAGTCAGTCTTCTAAAACAAAAAGCTGGCTAAATATTAGCATTTGAGAGAATGAGGGCAGTCCTTGGCAACTAATATATTTTTTTCTTCCCTTGACTTTATAAATATTTCTAAACTGTGTATTTTTAAATTAAATTGTTACATAGTAAAGTGAGCCTTAAATATAATTTTAGTAGACGCAAGCCACTCTCCCACACAAATTAAAATATTAAACTGATGAAAACCTGTTTGTTTAGACTAAAAAAAAAATTATTAGCTCTCCCAAATTCCAAACTTCTTCACCCAATATTTAAGATTCTGTAGCTTTGCTTACTTTATTTCTCACTTCTTCTTTATAGAAACTATTATGGTTTGGATCTGGAATGTTCTCCCAAAAAGCTCATGTGTTGAAGTCTTAGTCCCCAATACAGCAATATCCAGAAGTGGGGCTTTTGGGAAGTGATTGGCTCATCAGAACTCTAATCTCAACAGTGGATTAATCCATTTGATGGATTGATCATTTGAATGGACAAGTAGAAGGTGGAAACTGTAGGCAAATGGAGCATGGTTGGAGGAAGTAGGTCACTAGGGGATGTGTCCTTGGGAATTATATCTTATCCAGGGTCTCTCTCTTTCTGGTGTGTGATGAGTGGATCAGTTTTCCTCTGCAGTTCCCTTCCACCATGATGTTTCTGCCTTGGAACCAGTCAACCAGGAACTGAAACTGAACCAAAATATACCTCACCTCCTTTAAACTATTCTTGTCAGATATTTTGGTCATAGCTTTGAAAGGCTGACAAACACAAAACCATATTATTCTTGATTTATCAAAAGTAAACACCAGTTGTTAAATGCCAATAGCACTCAGCTTATATAATTTATCTTATCTTTAATCTTTAAAACCATCCTACAATATCTCATTTTATAGATGAAGAAACTGAGTCTTAGAAATGTAATGAGGCTTTTTACCCCGAATCATAACTGATAAACATCAGGGCAGGAATTTGAACCTGAGTTTGTTTGATACCAATGTCATGTTCTGGACCTGAGTACAGTACCTGGCACAATGGTAGTGTACAAAAATTAGTAATTCTCATTAGGTTTTACTGGATAAGACCTGTTCTGTCTTGTTCCCTGTTTCAGAGGTCCTCTCTTGAGGACTTTAATGATCATTGAATGCATTGCCCTCTTCTGAAAGCCAGCTGCAGGATTTCTGCTTGCTATTGCTGCATAACAAATTATCCCGAGACTTAATAGCTTAAAACACCAATTTCATTAGGCTCCCAAACTCTGTGCCAAAAATTTGGACAGAACACAACTGGCATGGTTTGTTCCAAGTTCTACCTGGAAAAAATTCAAGAGCTTTGTAATGTTGTGAAAAACCAATAAAAAAAAATTAAAAAAAAATTCAAGACCTATGGGGCTCTGTCCATGACTGGAGAATGGAATCATCTAGAAGTGAACCTGGATGTTCAAGATGGCTTACTAACAAGCCTATCCTTGATGAAAGCACCATTTCAGTGAAATTCTGAACTCCTCTTCCTGGAACTCTAGTATGGGAAGGGTCATCCACATGGATACTGAAGTCACCTATGCCGTTGGCAGTATTAAGAGAAAGGGGAAGCCTGTGGACCAATTGCCAAAGATTTCAGAGAAGGAATGTGAAGGCGTTACCCAGGAGGGTGGAGAACATGGCAACAACATGCAAGGGTAGAGGATGTCTGAGCCAGATGGCAGCTATTATTAGGCATAATCAGGTATAATCACAATCTGTTTCCTCTTTCCTTCTCAAAGGAGGAGGAAGGATTTCTTTCCCCATAATAGTAGAGAATTAATGGTCTACTCAGGCACTAGGCATCTAGGATAATGCCATCCTTACCTCTGATCCCTGTGACATTTGGAGAATGGAGAATGACACAATTAGCTGAAAGGGCTGCAACCGAACCAGTGCCCTCTGAGGAGTGCCAGCATTCGGTGAGACAAAGAGATGAGAGTGGGCATGGCATCAGAATTATTTACAATAGAACCCAGGTTCCAAGATTCTTGTAAAGTAAGGAGGGTAGACGCAAACAGTAAGTTACAAAAGACAAAAGTTAGCAGTTTAGATATGAGGTATCCCCCCAAAACCCATGTGTGGGACAATGCAGAAGGTTTAGAGGTGAAATGATTGGGTTATGAGAGCCTTAACTTAATCAGTGCATTAATTCCCTGATAGAGGTTACCTGTAGGCAACTGTAAGCAGGTAGGGTGTGGCTGGAGGAGGTGGGTCCCTAGGTGTGTGCCTTTGGGGGTATATATTTGTCCCTGGTGAGAGATTGCTCTCTCTGCTTCCTGACTGTCATATTCTGAGCTGTTTTCCTCCATTACACCCTTCTGCTGGGTGTTCTGCCTCCCCTCTGGCCTAGAGCACCAGATTTGGCCCATCTATGGATGGAGACCTCTCAAACTGTGAGCTACAAATAAACATTTTCTCCTTTATTTTTGTTATTCTTGTCAGGTGTTTTGGTCACAGAAACAAAAAGATGACTAAAACATTAGCCATGTTTATCATCGAAAGTAAAAGAAGCATATGCAGATTAAACCAAAAACAGGAATTGTTTTCTAGGAAGTCTCAATAGAAGTTGATTTTGGTTCTTTTGATTATAGCAATCTGTCATCTATCATGTGTCAGCAATGTCTCCCTTCATGGCATAAATATGTCTATCCCAGCTCGAAGTGTCACCTCCTCAAACATAAGCATCTACCTTTGAAATAAAGTAGAAAAGGCCAAAGAGCCTTCTCACTGGTCTTTTGTTTGCTTGCTTTTTATTCAGAAAGGAAATCTTTCCTTGAAGCTGAAGCCATCCACTGAACTTCCTTAAATTTCATTGTCACACTCGAATCCCTTTATCAATTATTCACAATAAAGGGGTGGGATAGCCAGCCCAGATTCATTCCTTGGGCTGAGCACATGGTTACACAACCAGCAGGATCCTGTGAGCAAGGAGAGAGCAATGGCTGCTGGGAAGGCACACTGCAATGACAGTCACACCAAGGGGTGGGCTTCAAGTGATTCTCAGAAGGCAGTACTCAGGAAAGCAGGAGACTTGGAAGGGCCTCAGGTTACCCAAGTGTGTAGAAAAGTAATATTCTACCCATAATATTTATTACCCTCATCTATTTTCTTTTGCTGTAGCTACTTCTCCATGTTTAACTTCTCCAACTAACTTACTGGCATATTAATGGTGGGGAGCTTGTGTGCTTTGTCTTTCTCTTTCACATGGCCAGCAAATAAGTGAGGATGAAAGCAATGCCCAGCACTCTTAAAAGCCGTGTGGTTTTCTTTGTAAGACCAATTTGGTTTTCTCTCAGTAGCTCCCCAAAGAAAGATGAAAAGAATAGGCCATCATTGTTTCTCCACTGAACATCCCCATGTGCCTCCCGCTATTGTGGAATCTGAGAAAAATCTAAGAGCCATTGGCATAAACAACTCTTTAAAAGAACAGACGTGCACGTGGAACCCCCGTGCAGCATATTTAGCCAGGAGCAGCTGTGCTTCCTCAACTGTGTTCCAGAAAGATGGGTCCAGATAATGGTCTGGATGTATTGCAAAAAAATTTACCTTTCTCTCTGTGGGTAGAGTTGTAAAGAGCTAGTGGGTAACTGAGAGAGGGTGATTGACAGGGCAGCACTGAAAGAAAAGGAAAGATAGGAGAAGCTGGAAAGATTCTATTTTTGTAGTCAAAATGAACCATAAATTTAGTGATCATTTACACATAGCTAAACTCTCATTATTCAAAGCAACGTTTTTTAAAGTTATAGATTCCATGTTTTTAAAAACCTGCTGCAATTTCTTTCCAATTGGCCATTTTCCTATGGGGTTCTAAAAGAAGTGATCAGATAGAGTAAATGCTTGTTACATAAGAGGGTACGCGGAGTTCTCAATTTCGCTGTGTTTAAAACTCAGCATTACAGTTTCTGAAAAGTATAAGCTCAGTGGGATGTAGAAATTATAGAATACTATAATGTTAAAGCTGGAAAAGATCTTTAAGATCATCAATTCTAACCACCCTCCCGATGTTTAGATCCCCTGTAAAATGACCTTACTATATCATTCAGTGAACTTGAGTATCTCCAATGATGCAAAGTTTACACCTTCCAAGGTAGCACCTTCTATCTGAGGAGCCCCAAGATTACTAAAGAGGATACACACGCACACACACACACACACACACACACACACACACATATACACATATATATATATATACATGATGCTATGAGGCTTCCATCTACTTCATCTGTTAGTCTACTGAGCATGTTTAATCTTCCTCATGACAGTTCTTAAGTTTGAGAAAATAGTAACACGATCCTTCTGAATCTGTCTATGGTCACATTGATGTTGATGGATTCTTTCTGTCTTCTTAATATATGATGCTTACATGTTTATGGTTCGGTCCCCAAAAGCTCCTGTATTCATGCAGGACCTTTCAGAAGTAAGATGATTGGACTGTAAAAGTTGTAATGTAATCAGTCTGTCCTAGTTTGAATAGCCTGGGTGGTAACTGTAGAAGGTGGGACATGTCTGGAGGAGGTGAGTCACTGGGAGTGAGCCCTAGAAGGGTTAATTTTTCCTGTTACTTCTTTCCTGCTTTCTTCTCTCTGCTTCCTGACTTCCATATAGGAGGTGACTTGAATATAGGAGCATTCCTCCACCAAGCCCTTCCTCCATGATGTTCTGCCTCACCTTGGACCCAGAGCAATGGATTTAGTCAACCATGGACTAATCTTCTAGAACTGTGAGCCAAAATTCACTTTTCCTCCTCTAATTTGTTCTTCTTGGGCATTTTGATCACAGATGAAAAGGTGACTTAATGCACCACAAAATTCTTCACTAAGCAAAAGAATTTTTTTCTCTTTTCTTGCCTCTGAAATACCACATATTTGTACTTGTTATATTGATGAAGTATGCTTTGTGGCACAATTAAAATGTAACACTATTTTGTCTCCTATCTTCCCTTTAAAATATGATCAGAGAAAGTAAACTTCCTCTCTCTATAACAGAAACATGATATTTTTCTCACTCTTAGATAACAGATATTCCTTATGTCACTTTGTCACAAAAAAATAGACTGTTCAGTAGTTAAAATGCCTAGTTCAAGATATTAATCAAAATTGCCAATTTTATCCAACATTTTATCTCAGCTTGGTTCTGCTCAAAATTAGAAGGCTGAAATAGGAAAAAGGTGGCAACTCCATGTATTCATGTGGAAAAGGTAGTGGTATGGTCTTTGGTTTGTGACCTGTTTCTCTGCTTACCAGATAAATTCTGACCTGTCCAGAGTTGACAAGGTCTTGAATCACATCCTGGCTTTGCTCCCTCTGGGACTGGTAGATGTATTATACTAACCCCACCCCCTTTCATGGGCCTACCCATATATTTTAGTGGAGAATTCCAGCCCTGGAAATTTCTTTTCTGGAAAATCTCTTGACCATAACATCTATCTCAGTTGATGGCTTGTTATCTCCACTATGGTTCTTTGAGACCCTTCCTAAACTTTAGAATTCTTTATTTTCTTCCACTGCCTTGCTTCTGAAGTTGTCTGTCTCTTAGGTGGATAGACTAAATATAGTCTTCCACCTGTCTCTCTGTTCAGCATGGTCCACCATTGTCTCAGTGAATTTTGGGTATGTCAGATGCAGCCACCTCCAGCCTCAGGTATATAAGTCAGGCACCAGCTCCCCTCTCGGTGGTAATGAATACACACAGCAGCTTTCCATATGGATTCACGGAAGCTGCCCTTAGGAGGCTAGAAGTTAAGGCCACAGCTTCTTACAAAGATATTTCCTGCCAAATCTCCCCTGTCTCTGCACTGTGGTTTGTAGCTATCATCTTTGCAGTTCTTCATAGAGCAATCAGTCTGATCCTGGCTTTGATCTCTATTTTCTATACTGGAGTGCAAAGTGAAACTGAGGCTGGAAGAGTCTTATTCTAATCTATTTTAGACTCAGAAACACATAACATGAGATCTTATTAGCTATCTTATTCTTTCAACCTAAATTGAATCTATTCTTCACTAACACCCCTGTGGCAGACCACCAATAGTCTCCAAAAACCTGTGTTCCTTGCTTCTTCATAAAAGAGTTTAACCTGTCACATTACCTTTTCAGCTCGAGGATGTGTTTTCCAGCCTTCCTCACTGTTGGGTGTGACCGTTATTAAGTTCTCACCAATAGAAGCAAACACAATTAAGAATGTCCATCCATGCCTTTAAGAGGAAATCACAAGGTTTAGTTCTGATTAAGGTGGAGTAAACACACCCATAGTATCTCTCCCAGTTATTACAGTTCAAAATTCTGTGAATAATACATAACGGAACTATCAGAGGGCTCTGAAAAGTACTTGAGAACAAGAGGACTGAATAGGGAACTCAGGACTTGAAAGTGACCCCACAGCATTGTTGTTGTTTGTTGATTGGTTCATGCCTCTGATAAATGTCAGTCTAGGCTCTGGGGTAGTCCAAACATGGAACTCTGAAAGAAAGCTCCAAGAGAAGCCCATATTCTCTAACCAGAGAGCCAAGTGTGATGACTATAAAAATTTATGCATTCATAGGACTATGTACTCCAAAACATGAGTTTTATTATATATAAATTTAAAATAATTTTATAAAACAAAAAAAAGAAAGTCACTTTCCCTTCTCCTTCCCACATTCTGGTACACTGACATAAAACTGGGTCATTTTGACCTTGTGGACAAGACTAATGTCCTGACACACCAAACAATGGTCCAGGAAACACAATTGTCCCAGTGAACTCAGACTATCATGTATGAAGTCAACATACTGTATCAACTTCACCTCAACCTTCTCTAATCAAACCTCCAAGTCTTTTCGCATGTGCTATTACTGAGCTATGTCTGTCCCATCTAATGTGGGTGCTACCAGCTGTTAAAACTTGGCAGGACCCCAAATACTTAGTCTTGTTAGGAGGAACTCTCCATCCAAACAAGCCTAGATAGTATCTGACCCACTTTATGTCATTCAATACATTTGCCATTTCTCCCAACCAAGTGTTATCTAAAAAATAATGTTGATAAACTTACTGGTGAAGGTATTGATTTGGATGAGGAAGGGAGCCACCGGGTACTACAGATCACTACCTAGAGGAGAAAAGGAAAGGATGGAGAATACTCATCAAAAATGGAGAACTGATTAAGACTCTTTGAGTGGAATATGTATGTAGGCTGATGGCAATCACTCTGGTTGTTAAACAAACCTTTAATCCATCTAATTATGTACGGTCTAGCTTATTTTTGCTCGTTATGTCCATAATAAAATAATGGGAGATTTTTAATCAGTGCCTTTAATCCGTGACAAAAATAAACTCTGCCACATTTTTCTGGAATTCTAGTTTTTAAAAAGACAAATTAGAAATTAAATTTAGTCCACCACAATTTGTTCTTCGTATGCTGATGGCCCCTAACTTATGCTGATGGCCCCTAACTTATGGTGGTTCAACTTACTGATCTTTGTATCACGGTTATGCAAAATCATACACATAAAATTCTGTTTTTCCTTATCAGTTCAGCATTCAATGAATTACATGAGATATTCAACACTTTATTATAAAACTGGCTTTATCGCCAATTATCTTTCCCAACTATAGGCTAACAGAAATGTTCTGAGCATATTTAAAGCAGTCTAAGCTAAGCTATGACATTTGGTAGGTTAGGTAAATTAAACACCCTTGGAACTTACAGCATTTTCAACCTAAGAATGGGTTTTTCAGGAATACATAATTCCACCATAGGTCAAGAAGTCTCTGTGCTCATATTTGGTCTTGGAGGTAAACTTTCCCTAGTAGGCAGACATAGATTATAATGAACAAATCTAAAATCACGTTTACAAGCAAGTGTAGCAATGTAAATGTAAAATACTCAGAATGACGTATTTTAAAATCTATCATGTTCTGGCAATTCTTTTCATTCATGCACACACACACACAAAAAAAAATCAATTGCAATTTCTGAGATTTCTGTCTTTCAAATTCTCATCCAATGAAGATTTCAGCTTTTTTGTATCAGAGATGGTTCATTCATTATCTCTCCCCTCTATTCATTTCACATGTACTGAGAACCTCCAATGTGCCAGCATTGGTGCAAATGTTGCAGATTCAACAGAAAACCAACCAGACCAAAATCCCTCAAGGCATTTCCATTTAATCAAATAAAAATACAATATGATCAAGTGTCAGATAGTTATCAGCTGGGTGAAGAGCAATACTTTCAGGAAGAAGAAAAATGAGCTGATACAAGTGTGGATTAAAATCTTTTAAAGGAGGGTCAGGAAAGAACTTGTTGAAAATAAAAAGGCTCACTTGAGCTAAGGATTGAAGGGGTGAAGGGATGAGCAAGCCATGCAGATGTGGGGATAAAAGGGCTTAAAATCAATAAGTGTTGAAGCCCCAACACAGGAATGTGCCTGGCTTGTTGGAAAAACATAAGAAAGATAGTGTTGCTCAGGTGGAATAAAAGCAAGAAAGAGAACTAGGTAAGAAGGTAGAAAACAGAAGGTAATGAACAAAAGTCACAGAGGAGGGGGTCAGTCACCAGGAAATTCTACATGTCCCTTACCTTACTGGGAGTTTCTGAGCAACTTTCAATTATTATTGACATATAGTATTACTTTGTTTCCCTTCCTGAGGAGCCAGATTTTTACTTGACAGATTTAGAAAATATTTATTAAGAATCTACAAGGTGCCAGGTGCCATTGTAGGCACTGAATAAAGTTCTCAGAAAGCTAGGAATGTGGCAGGAAATGAAGTCGCTATGGTTTGGATCTGGAGTGTCCCATAAAAGCTCATGTGTTGAAGATTGGGTCTCCAAAGTGTCAGTGTCCAGTGATGAGCTTGGGGGAAGTGATTGGATGATGAGGGCTCTAACTTCATCATCGGATTGATCCATTTTATTCATCACTGGATTAATCATTTGGATGGACTACTGGAAGAAGTGGAAACTGGGCAGATGAGGCATGGTAGGAGGTCACAGGGAAATGCCCTGAAAGGGTTTATTTTGTCCCACCCTCAGCCTCTCTCTCTCTCTCTCTCTCTCTCTCTCTCTCTCTCTCTCTCTCTCTCTCTCTCCTTCCTGGCCACCATAAAGTGAGCACCTGTTCTCCACTATGCCTTTCTGCCTTGCTTCAGGCCCAAAGCAATGGAGTTGACCAACCATGGACTGAAACCTCTGAAACCACGAGTCAGAATAAACCTTTCCTATTTTAAATTGTTATTTTCAGATATTTCAGTCATAGTAATGAAAAGCCAATCCATGCAAAGCTTTTAGAGTTCATTACTGGGATTTAGCTTAATTCTAAAGCAAGAAAGCAAACACTGGTCTGAGCAAAGTGGTGACTTTGGCTAATCTAGGTTTTGAAAGTTATCACTCTGGCTGCCATGCTAAAAATAAACATAGCAGAACAAGACGGAAAGAGGAAAACCCATTAGAAGAATATTAAAGAAACCTGGGTAAAATACAGTGCATTGGCCAAGAGAGTAATGGAGAGACATTATCAGATTGTCGCTGTGTTTTAAAAGTGGAGCCCACAGAATGGATGTGGGTGTTGAAAGATGGAGAAGGAAATCAGGCTGTTTCCACAGATCCAGGTCCCCCCCCCCCACCCACCACTGGAGAAACCATAAAGATAGAGTCAACATTTTCTGAGCTGAAGATAACAATGGATTTTTGTGGAAAACAGAAAAAGAATAAATCAGGAGTTTTGTTTTGAACATTCTCGTGCTGAGAGGTTTATTATATATATCCAAGTGGAGACGATGTATGGGCATAACTTGGAAGATGTTCAAGCTGGAGATGGAAATATGGGAATCATAAAAACATAGAAGAAAAGTTAAAACTATGAAGTCGGCAAGGAAGCCAGTGAGGATAGAAATGGAAAGGGACCCATGATCTGAGTCCTGGGGCACTGAACACTCAGAGTTGAAGGAGACACAGGGAAACCAGCAAAGAGCACTGAGAAGAAAAGCCAGGAAAAAAAGACAGAAGGAGGATGGGGAAGAGAGAGCAAGGGAGAGAGAAAGGGAGGTACCTGGAAGCCACATGGAAAAGTGCATCAAGGACAACAGAGTGATCAAGGGCTACTGCAAGGAGAAGTCAGAGGAGACAAGAGATTAGCTAAGTAGAGGTCAAGTGTGGCCATCTCAACAGTGTTTTGGGGGTGTGATGGCGGTTAGATCATGTTGGAAGGGAGTTGCGGAAAGGCACTGCAGCAGCAAGAATAAGCATCCCTTTCAGCAAATTTTGCTGTAAAGGAAAGAAGAGCAATAGTCAAAGGGAGACATGGGGTCGGATTGAGATTTTATTTCTTTATTTTCAATTTTTTAAAAGAAGAAAAAAAATCACACTCTCTTCGTGATGACTGGAATGATCTAGTAGAGGATGAAAAACGGATGATTTGGGAGAGAAAGAGGACCTAAAATGTTGTCCTTGTTGGGTGAGACAATGGTAACTCATAGGCAACAGAAGGGTTTGACTATTTATGTAAGCATAGAGAGGCTGAGTATACTCTTTTTAGCCCTCATTTTTTCTAAGTAAACCACCAGCTCTTTCCTGTGTTTCCATTATTCTTTCATGTCATATATGTTGCTGCGACCTATAAATAACATTCAAAGTTTATCCCCTGACCCCTGACCCCTGCCTCCTGTCCATGGAATGAGGCTAAACTTTTGAATAATCTGTATGCATTTGTATTTATTGAGCGTTTTCATTGTTCAGCACTAGCCTAAGCAGGAAAAAAAAAAGACAAAATAACAAAACAAGCTTGTACTCACTCTGTCAATCTAAATAATAATCAGAGAGGGATTCTCCAAAGAATAACGGTGTTTATTTTGAAAAAAAAAAAGAGAGAATTGCTATGGGATATACCTGCCATAGTAAGCTTCAGGCATATCCAAGGAGATTGAGACAAAGGAAAATTTTTATTAGGAAAATGGGAAATTTGCATACAGTGATTAGATATAAAGTTCAGGTCTTGGAGACTCCAGATAGGAGTTGGTGTTAGCTTATCCATGGATATACTGGACAAGCGTTAGGTACAGAGCACCTTGTCTGAATTGTTGCAGTCTTAAAGAACATTAATATAAACTGTTACAGAAATCTGCCTACATGTAGAGCATGCAAAGCATGAGGTACTTGCAGGAGAAGGGATTTCTGGTCCAGTTTTAGAAAGTCTTTGAAACAGTATTTATCTTACACAGCAGGTATAAATTCTCCCCCTTTGTAACCTCCCAACTCTGATCTGACAAGAAATCAGATATAGTTGGTATCAGCAACTTTCACAACTCAAGAGTGTGCACTAAGACAGTTCTCTTTGGACATAGCCAGAGCGCTAGCTGACATGTTCCCAGAGAGAATGGTTTCAGAAGGAGGTAAATCTAGTGACAGGACTACCCTGAAGTAAGGGCCTGGGGGCTCACTGAGGGTCAACTAAGGAGTTGAGGAAAGCCTGAAACTCTTGAACTGCAACCTGAGTTTTTTTCCCGTTCTGGGAATGGAACCCAGGGCATTGAGCACTCTAAGCACTCTATCACTGAGCCCAGGCTTTTGAGAATTTTGAGAAGGATTTTGGATTTTGAGAATCCACTCTGTGTAGGGAGACAGAGTTAGGGGAATAGAAAGAAAGGTGATGCAGAGGGGGTAGATGGAAGAACAAAGAAAAGTCCTGTCTGCATGGAATGTAATGGGCAAGGAAGAGAGAGTTACAAGTGTTAGAGGAGGTCAGAGAGCCAAAGCCTGGGGTTCAAATACCACAAGAAGGTGATTGAATGTCATGCTAGATGCACTGGTGAGTTCTTGCTGAGCCATAAACCCAATCCCTATGTACATTTGGGCATTGCATGGAGAATGCATCATATAAAAGACAGGATGCAAAAGGAGCAATGAGCAGGCTCCTACAGTCCTGCAGGCAAGACAGGAAGTGCTTGCTGGAGAACAGAGGCAGCCAGGGTGGGATCAGTTGATGGGTTTGCTTTCTATCTTAGACATTAAACCAGAATGACCTGCTGACGAACTGGATGTGAAGTATAAGAGAAAAAGAAGAATCCACAAGGATGCTTAAGCTTTTGGCTTGAGTCATTAGGTCAAGTTGCTATGACAAAGATGGAAAAACAGAATGGGGGAACTTAGCTGGGGGCAACAGCAAACCAGCAACGCCATTTTGGACTTAATTTGGAAATAACTATTAAACATCAAAGTGTGAACAGTTATTGGCAATTAACTATAATAACTAACAAGAGATGATGCTTCTATGTCATTTACTATAAGCTAAGCACACTGCTAAGAACATTACAGATGTCACATCAGCATAGATGACATTTAAAGAGGGAAGGGTGGGCTTGCATATAGGGGGGAAAAACAGAGAAAGAAGTTCAGTTAGATGCCCTTCTTCCCCAGATCCCTAGGTAAAAGTCTCTCGTTATAGGCTTTTACAAAAGAGATCAGAATTCCAAATCCTATTTGTTGACAACATCTGTGCAGGCAGCTGCTTACCTCCTATCTCTTGGTCTGTCTTCCAAAGTCTCAGGTAGCAGTGGGGAGAAATCATGTAAATAACAGCTGTGTATATAAGCCTGTCTGTTTTTTTTTTATAAAAAGAAAAAAATATTGTCTCTGAGGATGCTTCCCTTGTCTTAGGATGCTGATTACCTGTATTTGAACCTCCATCAAAACTCTACTTTCTAATAAGTAACCTGCTCAATTCAGAACTAGTAAATAATGTATGTTTCCTCCACTTGGGAAATAAGGGGAAGAAGTTCTGAATCCCCTCAGAAAAGAAATTTTAGCCAACACCATCAGTCCCAAGGGAGACTAAAGAAGTCAGGTTTAGTGTCGAGCTCAGAGCCTACCATCATGGCTCCTGGGAAAACAACCCTAGAGTTTATTACTGATGAATCAGCAGCCGCATCTATATAGAAAAAACATCTCCTACTTCACCAATCCTAATGCACTGCATTCTTAGGACTATTTAACAGCACTTACTTGAACCATTCTTAATGATGTGACCCAAGTGCTTAAACGGTAGAATGCATTATCTTTTTCCCCACTATTTTATTATTAGGAAAGATCGGACTTGGATTCTATTTATGATAAGCTCCAAGAGACTTAAAAGGGGCTTTGATTCCAAAGTGTACACATAAGTCGTGAATTTTTTTTCTTCTTTGGAGATGATGAAAGGCCAATATATTTCTTTTATGTTTCAACACTTAATAGAAGTACTTCTGAAAAATTTAAAATACCAGTTCTTACTAATTACAAGTGAAGGCTTAAATAGGGTTTAAATAAGAAGAACCAAATGATCATATTGGTGGCAATGGATTCTTTCTTACAGTGTATTGTGCTGCATATAAAAACTGTCAACTGTCTGTCTCTCTCTCATCTTTCCCTCACCATCCTCTCCCTCTTTTATTCTTTCCAATTTCCAGCCCTTGTCCCATGACATTTCTCTCTGTGATAGCATCGTTTTCTGAGTTCCTCCCTGGAGTTGTCTCGCTGGCTCCTCACCATGGCATCCAGGATGTACCCAACGGGGAAATCACACTGAAAATGAATCTGAAAGCAAGCAGCCTTTAGTTCATCAAGGAGATAATACAAGTCAGAAAGATGTCTCATATAATTCTCTGGATTCTGTCTTATAATCTGCCATAAAATATTGAATCTCTGATTTTAAATCAGAACCTGAAATGAATCCAAGATGTAGATATTTAAATGGAACTCTCTAGGGATTTCCCCTCCCATATAAAATTAATATCTTGATTTTTCTGCCAGTTTGGTATATGGATTTCAGATATGCTGATGAATTGATTTTTTTTAAAAAAAGGACTACAGAAATAAACTACTGTGGTATGTCTTTATTTAGGGAAACCGCTTCTAATTAGAAAACTGCTTCTTTATTATTTATAACATGTTATGAATTGGGTTTGTTCTACAGTCTCCTATCCTATATATTTTTACAAATCCTCCTCTAGATTTTAAGTTGGAAATATAATACACAGAACTACAACATTTTGTAAAAAAAAAACACACAACTGATTTACATAAATGTAAATATTAAAACAGATTCAGGGGAACATACTGGCATAGTTGAGTATTGGTAGAGAGCCCTTAAGGGCACAGGACTCCTTTTGAAGGAAAGATCTAGAATTTGGGAACAGCTAGAGGCAAAAGTCCCAGTGGATGAATGTGGGACTTTCCGAAATCCTAAAACCTACGGGACAGGTCAGCTCTAAAGCAGATCTGATGTGATTTCACATAAATGGAGGGCTTTCCACATCTCTAGCAAGAAAGGTAACTCCTGTTGAAAAAAATAGGAAACTTTATCATATTTTTATACTTAACATATTTCATCAATTCCATTTTCCCAATGGTCTGATATAAAATTTCTGAAACCCACAAAGAGTTTTGTTCTTAAAAAAAAATAAGAAATTGGACATAAAAATAGTTCTGATAACCTGATCTAATTCTTCTAAGAAAAATACTGGCATCCATTCTCTGCAGGCCTCTGGAGAAAAGAAAAAAAGTGACCAAGAAGTCATTCTAACCCCAGAGGTCTCCTGGCTCCCCAGCCCCCTGTGCATCAGAGCTCCTTGTCTCTATCTCTCCTAGCGCCCCAACTTCCCCTGTCATACACTTCCAGCTGATTCATCCTTTGGCTTCCTGTTCAGTGCACACCTTCTACTTACTTGTTCTAGGAATCCAGGGGCCAGGTCTGTCTTTCATCTCACTAATGGAAGGACATTGTATGGCACTTACCAGTTTCCAGAAATACCTGTTGAATGAGAAAAAGGAACATGATCTCAAATAGCCACAGACTCTGAAGAATTTGAGAAGATGAGAAGGAAGCCACGTGAGAATGGCAATACGGTTACATCACCAACACGGTAATACCAGCAACCCCCTATTAAATGCTTGTTCTGAGCATCATTACCTAACAAGGAGGAGCATACACCTGCGGTTCAGCTGCCTGCATTTGAAATAGTTGCTACCATCTTCAGCCGGTATGATCTTGAGCATGGTATTCAAGTTCACTCTCTGTCTCTCTCTCTGTCTTTCTCTGTGTCTGTCTCTGTCTCTGTCTCTCTCCTGGTGTGAGCACGCTCACACTTGCATGCTCCACTATCTATGAGGATGCTACTTGTACTTCATAGGGCTATTGATAGGGTTAACTTAAGGCATATCTGAGAAGAGTTGAGCAAGCATCAGGCTCTCCGTGGTTGTTAAGAGAGCTCCTTACAGGAATGCTATAGAGCAGGTACTACCATTCTCACTTAACAAATCCCAGGCTCTTGAAGCTCAGCAGGCCCAGTCTCATGTCCTAGGTCTCTCAGGAGTAATTCACGTGCTATGTTTGGATATGGTTTAAACGTGACCCCCAAGGTTACATATGTTGGGAGATTGGCCTCTTCTGTAGTAGTTTAAAGATGGTGTGGAATCTTTAAAAGTTAAAGCCTAGTGGGAGGTCCTAGATTACTGGGGGCATGTCCTCAAAAAGGATTAAAATTGTCCTCATAGGACTCCTGAGTTTTCACAAAGGATTTGTTATAAAAAAATAAGCCTGACTAGTCTCCAGGATCTGGCTTTCTCTCCAGTGGTGGAGTCTCTTTCTTATTCTCTCTCTCTCTCTCTCTCTCTCTCTCTCTCTCTCTCTCTCTCTCTCTCTCTCATACACACACACACACACACACACACACACACACACACACGCACGTACTTCTGCAATTATAGCTCCACCTGATATGAAGAGATGTAATCAAAAGGACTCTCTCTAGAGCCAGCACTACGCTATTTGGACTTTCAGATTTCAAAACTACGAACAAAATAACCTATTTTCTTTATAAGTACCCAGCCTTAGGTATTTTGTTCTAAAAAATCTTAAAAATGCACTAATACATCACAGACCTGGGATTATACCAAATGTGTCTTTTTACTGTGTCTCAGTGGCTCAGAGACAGATTTTTTACCAATCACTATGAACATAGTTCAGTCACATTGAATAGACAGAAAAAAAATCCCTAGATGGTGAAAGTGAGATACAGCCATACTGTGGAAATTGAATTCAATGTCAAAAGGCAAAATCTGTCATGGAGCTCATGCTTGCTTACGTGCTGGGCTCAAAATGATTGCTGCTATGGTGGTCAGTAACCCCACCCAGCCCAGGGAACATTCTAACACAAGATTTCACATACCTCTCTCCAGTGTCTAGAATTGGCTAGGGACCAGTTAATTGCACTACCAACAAGGTACCTGTTATCTAATAAACCAATAAAAGATTTAAGGAATCAATAAACTTTGGTTGGATTAATTAAAATAAAAGCTGAAAAGTCTGAAGAAAGTTGTCTCCCACCCAATTAGGAAAAAGACTGGAACAAATTAGTGAAATTTCTGAAATATAGAAATACATTCACATGCAGTTGAATCATTAAGCAGCATGCCTCACAGTTCAAACTAAGCTACAGCATGATTGTTTCTGTTCTTGGTCAATGTGCCATTTCTCCTCCATTTGAGTCATTTCCTCTTCCAAAATTATTATGCTGGGCTGAAGGTGCAAGTACTGGGTAGCTCTTAGTGACCCAGTTCTGTGTCCAGTAGGAAGATGTTGATGTTTCTTATGGAAAATTCCATGGTTATGGAGATGGTGAGCCAGTAGTGGGTTCTTGTTCTGGCTCTGCACTGACTAGCATGGAAAGGGTCCTCAATTTCTCTGAGTGCCAATTTTCAAAATAATCAAGATGTGACTTTACAGTGACATGAGGAAGATTAAATTAGATGATGCATGTAATACTGAATACAAAGCAACAAGCTTTCCCTGTCAATATACCTACCATTTGCAGGCATCTTATCTACCAGTAATCATTACAGTGAACCTATATGATGCAGATCAACAATTCCATTTATAGATGTGTGTTTTAGCCAAAAATATATATCATTGTAAAATATATATGATTGTAAATGTATATATGTGATTATAAAAAGTGGATTTATTATATTGGTTTATAGGATTTGAAGCCAGGTAGTTCCATAATGGCCATCTGAAGGCTGGAGAACTAGAAGAAATCAGTAGCTTCTTGGTGCAAGTAACTGGAGCCTTGGAAGAAGAGAAACCAATGATGTAGCACCTGGAAACTCCCTGGAGAATCACGGGCCAGAGTCTGCTTTGGTAGAGTGGAGAAGCTAGAATCCAATGTCCTCAGGCAATCACAGCAGCAATCAAAGCACCTGCTCAATCAGAATCCAGCTTGCATCTCGCAGCCTCCTCTACCAAATCCATAGCAATGCAGGCAAGATGTAAGGGGGAAATAACTGGAAACTTTTGTTCCATCCAGCCCTGCCCCCTCAATTGGATTGTGTCTCTTGTATTCAGGGTGGGTATCCCCACCTCAGTTTGCTGTCACACATTCTGATCACTTCTGGAAACATCTTTATCAACATACCCAGAAGTCTCTGCATCTTAGGCATCTCTTAATTGAATCAAGTTGACAACCAAGATTAAATTCAGACAGCTTTGCAAATTACCAAAATTCGCCCCACTCTCTAAGTGAAGGAGCCAGGATTTGAACTCAAGACTTACTGACTTCACAATACTCCCAAGTCAGTGGCCCTAGGATCAAGAGAGGCAGCATTTCCTCCTAACAGAGAGGAGCTATCTAAATGCGTATCACACAAAGCCTCTCTGCTCCTGTGTCCTTCTAACAAGAATCCCTTTGTGGTCTAATTGCTCTTTCTTTCCTTGAAAAACAGCTTGAGTGGGGCCCCCTGGCATGCCATCACAGGAACACATCACTCAGATGAATCCTTCTGTCCCTCAGCAAGCCTTCAGAAAGGATTTACCCTATGTCAGCTTCCATTCTAACTGGGGAGAGAGCAATGACCGGACAAGTTCCCTGCCTGTAATGCTCGTGTTCTAAGCAAACAAATAAACAAATGCATAAGTTTATGACGTGTGGATCAGTCAGGATCTGGTAGGAAACAGATGGCACATTTAAGAGATTTAACCAGAAAGAGTCTTAATGAAAGGATGACTGACAAATGTGTGAGCAAGTTAAGGGAACCAACTAAAGATGACAGAATACTCAGGGACTGCAACAGCAAAAAGTTATTACCAAGCCCCCCAACCTTGACTGAGAACAAATACCAAAACCCAAAAGACACAAAGAAGGAACACACAATAGGAGCCGGTAAAGGAGCTCAGACACTTCCAAACCCACAGCACTGCAGGCAAGAGGCCAGGGGAGAATATCTGGATCTCTCTAACCTTCCTCCCATTGCCTAAATCCAATCAGAAGCCAAAGGACAAGGAAGCCAGAGTGGCCCAATCTCTAGAGGTAAACTTCTACAAAGAAAAGTTAAGAATGGATCCAGGGGTGAGATGAGACTCGGAGAATGATCGACAGTGTTGGTGACATGCATTAGGGGAAAATAAAACAGAATATGCAGAAGAGGGAATACTGGTGCCAGGGAAGGAGGGATAGCTTCATTCTATAGAGGTGACAAGGAAGGGCTCCCACGACAATGTGACCTGATGAAAAGGAGCAAGCCAGACGGGAAGATCCACGAGGAAGAAGCACTTCTGGTGTGTTTGCGGAACAGCAAGGAGGCTGACAAGACATAAGCAGGGTGTACAGAAGAGGAACTCACAGGAGACAAGGAGTAGGAGACCAAAGCATCCGGTACTCATAGGACATTATGCTTTTCCTATGAAAAGTTAATTGGGAAGTGTGAGAGAGTTTCTAACAGAGTAACAATCTGATTTTTCCCCAAAAGCTCATGTGTGAGACAAGGCAAGAAAGCTTAGAGGTGAGATGATTGGTTTATGGAAGCTTAACCTAATCAGTGCACTAATCCCCTGATAGGGATTAACTGGCTGGTAATCATAGGCAGTTAGATTATGGCTGGAAGAAGTGGGTTGCTGGGGGTATGCCTTTGTGGTATATATTTTGTCCATAGTGAGGAGAATCTCCCAGTCTCTCTGCTTCCTGAGGTCATGTCCTGAACAGCTTTCTTCCACCACACTCTCCTGCCATGAGATTCTGCTTTACTCAACGCCCTGAGGAATGGAGTCAGCCATCTATGGACTGAGACCTCTGAAACCAGGAGCCTCCAAATGAACTTTTCCTTCTATAAAATTGTTCTTTTGGTCATAGCTACAATAAAAGCTGACTAAAACATGGGGTGATAAGAAGCTGGGGTTCAGTTTGGGACAGGTTAAGTTTGAGTAACGTATTAGGCAATACATTAGAGATGTTTTATATAATAAACTAGAGATGTTTTATATTCTCCTGGAATTCAGGAAGAAGTCTAGAAACATAAATCTTGAATTCTAGAAACATAAATCTTGAAATGATTATAGAGTGATGATGGGAAGGATTGCAAAGGGTGGCCACAGATTCTTTGCATCATCTCCCATTAGTGGGTGGAGTTTATTTCTCTATGAGCAGGACTTGTGACTTGCTCTGATCAATAGAATTACGTAGAATAGAATGGAAGTTTTCAGCAAGTTCCAAGTCCATGTTTCAAAAGGCTTTACAAATTCTATTCCTGAGGTGGGAGTTCTTCTAGCATCATGTTAAGAGGCCTGGGTTAGCCTGCTGGAGAATGCAAATCAGGTGGAGAAGACCTCTACCACTTTACATCCTAGCTGGGGTTTAAGACCTGTGAGAAAGTCCGGATTGAGAGGAGATGATCTTGGACAGAGGTCCACCAGCTGAGCTCAGCCAAAACTGCAGTCCAAAAAATCATAGCAAAATAAAACATAGTTGTTTTAGGCCAGTAAGTGTGGGAATGCTTTGTTAACAGCAGTAGATAACTGATACCATATATGAAGTCTTAGGTCTAGATGAACTACACCAGATAAGTGGTTCTCAATCTTGGATACTATATTAGCTTTCTATTGTTGTATACAAAATTCCACAAATTTGCTGGTTTAAAGTAATAATATATAATTACTATAATTTTATATATATATAATTTCACAGTGAGTCAGAAATTTAGCTGCGGTTTAGCTAGGTCCTCTGCTGAGTCTCATAGAGCTACATTTTGGGTGTCAGCTGGACTGTGTTCTCATCTGGAAGTTCACTTTTAACCTCGTTTGGCTATTGGTCGAACTTGTTTCCTCGCAGCTACATGACCATAGACTTTGACTTTTTGTGGCCCACCAGTTGGAGGCTGCTCTCGGGTCTTCAAGGTTGCTCACAGTATCTAGGAACCACCCACAGTTCCTAGAGATCACATGTGCTAGTCAGCTTTCTACTGCTGTAACAAATATGTAAGATAAATAACTTAAAAGGAGGAAAAGATTTATTTTGGCTCACAGTTTCAGAGATTTCAGTCCATGGTCGGTTGGATCCATTGTTTCTAGGCCTGTGGAAATTGGAACATGATGTGGGGGAGCAAAGCAGCCAGGAGGTAAACAGAGAGAGGAAGGGGCCAGGGTCTCAATCTCCCCTTCAAGGACATACTCTCCATTACCTAACTTCCTTCCCATACATCCCACTTCCTAGAGGTTCCACAGCCTCTGAATAGTAACACAGGCTGCTAACCAATCCTTTACCACTATCCCATGGGGCTCCCTTAACATGGTCACTTACTTTATCAAGCCCACAAGGGAAGCTTCTCATTTTAGTATGCTAAGAATGTGTCACATGCAGTGTAATGTAAACTCAGGAAGGACATCCTGCCCCTTTCACCCTATCACACAACCTAATCATGGCAGAGATATCTTACCATCTTTGCCACATTCTATCTGTAGAAATTACAGACACCGCCCACTCTCAGGGAGAAGATGTAATAAATAAGGATGTGAATGCCAAGAGGTGTATTCATGGGGACTACTACATAGTTTGTCACGGTTCCATCTTGGAATCACCTGGGGAATTTTTAAACATCTTAATATCTAGATTATAGTCCCCCAAGATTCTTCTATAATTGGTTTTGGATTGAGGCCCAGATATCATGATATTTAAAAGACCCCCAGGAGATTCTTATATGCAGCTAAGGCTAGGAATTAATGGTGTATGTCAGTCAATATGTATATGAATCACCTGAAGGGGTCTTATTAAAATTCAAACTCTGTTTCAGGAGGTTTAGAGTGGGACCTGAGATCCTGTGTTTGCTAACAGGCTCCCAACTGATGCTGGTAGTGCTGGTTCCATAACCTACCCTTGGAGTAGTAAGATGGTAAATATGCACTCGACATCCATGGACTGAGCTGGAGGACACAACAGTGTCAAGAAGCTGTGGAAATGAGGGAGACAGAAAAGGAGACTGAAGAGAGAGGGTCAGTACGTTGGGGGTAAAAGCAGCAGCGAGAAGTCCTGAAACCTAAATGAAGGAAATGTTTCTCAAGTTTGTCCTATGATGCTCATGGTCAAGTAAGACGAGAGCTGAGAAATAACCCCTGAACTTAGAACTCTAGTAGTCACTGGTCACTAGTGACTCTGAAGACAATGTAGTTATAGTGGAGTGGTTGAAGCAAAGTCTGGTAGAATTAGGATCAAAAGGGACTATAAAGCTAGAAATTGGAAAAGAGCATGTAATTATTATTTTTTTCCAAGAAATTGTGGTTTGAAAAGGAACAGAGAAATAGTGGTTGCTGGAGGGTAAGCAGACTCAAGGGAGGATTTTGCTTTGTTTTGTTTTCTTGGGTTTTTTTTTTCCTCAATGTAAAATAAAACAGATAATTTGTATGCTGATGGAAATTATCTAGGAGAAATGAGAAAATGATGATATTGAGAGGAAGGAGGTTATGGCTGGAGTGATGACCTTTAGTGGGCAATAGAGAATGTGATTTTGTGCATGGGAGGAGGGGTTGGACTTAACAGGGAGCACACATCATTCAACTCCTGTATCCAGAAGGAAGCAGAGTGACCGAATGCAGATGTAAGTGGGAGGAAGTTTTAATGGTGGAATCATGCGAAAGGTTATCTTCTGAAGGTTTCTTTTCTCAGTGGAATGGCAAATTAGGCTCAGCAGAGAATGAAGAGGGTGTAGAAAATATAAGGAGGAAGGGAAAGATGGGTGTGAAAGGGGCTTCTCAAACTCTAGTGTACATACAACTCTCCAAAAAATTGTGTTAAAATACAGATTCTGCTGCAGAGAGTCCAGGGTGGGACTTGAGGTTCTACATTACAATAATTCAGATACTGTTAGTCCATGGAGCACACTTTGAGCAGTGAGGCTCTAAAACAGGATTTCTCAACACTGGCACTCTTGATATGTTGAACCAGATAATTGTTTATTGTGTGAAAGGCTATCTTGCATGTGTCAGGATGTTTAGCAGTATCCCTGGCTTCTACCCACCCAAAGTCAATAGCACCCCTTTTCTACTTTTGACAATCCTCAATGCCTTCAGAATTGACAAATATCTCCCAGTGGAACATAGTAAGCTTTGGGAGAACCACTTCTTTAGGAAAATAAATGGACAAGGGAAATGTAGTATTAATGACTTTATATGAAAGGAGGAGAGACCTGAGCTAGCATTCTCTTACCATGTGTTGCTCTCCATCATGATTTTATGCCCTTGAACTTCCCAGCCTCTAGAACAATGAACTAAATAAACCTCTATTCTGTATAAATTACCCAAAGGTGTTTTAAATAGCAGCAGCTAACAAACTAAAGCAATCTCTAAGCCTAGGAGATGAATCTTATGTAAAAGATATTCTTTATCTGAGGAGAAACAAACCACCACCACCTTTCTGCCACCATTCCATAACCTTTGTTAAACCCTAGGTATAAAGTTTGGGGAGGAGTATCTGGGGGCCAGGCCATTTACAATCTTGTAGTCTACTTAAAAGATTGTGGTTTTATCTAAGAGCACTGGAAAGTCATTGAAATATTTTTAGCTGAGAGATGGAGGAGGGTCCATTTAATGTCATGTTGTGGATTTGCATTTCAGAAAGATTGATGTGGAAGGATATGAGGTAAAGAATTATCAGTAGGGAGGTCAGAATAGATACTGAGGTGTTGGTTATGAGATTATTATATTAGTAAAGGTAAGGGTAGGATTTGCCTGGGTTAAAGTGTTAGAACTGGTAGAAATGGCAAGAAGCAGCAAGATTCAAGTGACTAAGAAGTAAACCCCTCAGGAGATGTTAGTGTAAATAGAATGAAAGAGTGGGAAGTGTTGAGGATGAGAGTAGTTTTGGAAGATGTGATGTTCATGGAAATGGGCAACCCTAGAATAAGATACAGGCTGAAATAGGATGAGGATAGATCATGAATTTGACTTTGGATATATTTTGTTGACTTTGCTTTGACATGAACTATTAGCCATATGGAATAGGCAATTGACCAAACTGAGCAGGAGCATAACAGAGGCTTGGAATGGATATAGAACACAGTGAGTCATATGCATGTGATTGTATTTAAAATACATGGGATATTCTTACACTAACTAGTCATTGTTTATCTGAAACTTAAGTTTAACTGGTTTTTCTACATTTTATTAGTAAAATAAAATAAATTTTATTTTAAATAAATTTGGCAGGCCTCTTGTTAGGTTCTGGTTGGCTGAAAGCTCAACATATACCTTAAAACATGGGTGCCCTGAAAGCTAATGGATTTTGTAGAATAGGAATGAGAAGATGGGGAATAAAGCAATAATTTAAAAAGGAACCCAGGGTTCACTGCTCAGTAGGAGATGTTCTGATGGCTTTGTGCCTTTCCAAGCCCCACTTTTGGAGATTCTGCCAACTTTATTGCTCTTCACAGAGGACAGTGGACATGCCTTACCAAAAAGAGCTGAGCAAATCTGGGAAGGGAAGACCTTGGTGGATCATGCTGCCAAGCACTTGGGAACACCAAGATTCCTGTCTTTACTGCTGAGTCTTATTCTCCAGGCCTCTTTCCAAAATTCCAAAGTTCCTTTTCTTCTTAGATTCATCAGAGTCAATTTTTGTTGCTTGTATTCAAAGATCTCAAGTGATATGATTTTTTTTTTGGCCAATATCTGTAGGGATCCTTTTCTGAAGAGAAATTTGTCATATTTAGACAATAAAGCTAAGACCCAGGAATGGAAATCAGATTTTGCAGTCAACACAGGATCTTTCTAATACGGTGAATAGGCCTGGATTGTAAAGAACTGGGTGCGTGAGAGCCCCATGTTCTGAAAAGTTTCACGAAGGAGCAGAATGATCAACAGGCAAGGACCAGATTCCCCTTCTAGCTGGGAAAACTAACTAGATCCGTGCCTTTTTAAAAACTTACTTTGTTGAAATAATTTTTAAAAAAATAAAGCAAAGTATCTTAACTGAGCATATGTGGTGCTTACAGATGGAGAACAAGTGTCCCTTGTTCGTCCTTCCCCTAAATTTACAGGTGTTCTAGAATGCAACCCAGGACTCATCAAGGTATAGTTTAGACATCAGTAGACCAAAATAGCTAACATTTACTGTGTACTTTCAAAGTCTCAAACAATGCCAAGCATTTTTTGATATGTTTATCTTATTTAGTCCTTCCCAAAACCTCAAGAAGAAAGTACTATTCTTAGCCCCATTTTACAGATGAGAGAATAGAAGCACAGAGAGAATAATTAGCTTATTCAAGGTCACACAGCAAGAAGATGGAACACCTGAGATTCAAATACAGGTGTTTTTGACCCCCAATACTGACCCCAAACCACTATGCAATTTCGCTTTTAAGATTTTGTGATTGAATGAAGTTTGATTTCCAGTTCTTGCCATTCTTATTGATTTCTATGTTCCCCATCTTTTATTTATTATCAGGCTAATTTAAGCTTTTCTAGACTTTTCTATAATAGCATCAAATCAAATATATTTAATTTGCTTTCTGTGACCCTCAGTTCATAGCTTCCCCTTTAACAGGCATTCCTCGGTTAGGACTTTTTAAACATGCTTCACAGTGCTCCCTAAACTAGTTGTTTAAGGTGTGAGCTCCGAGGCTGTATAAGCCTGTCACTTACTGGGATCAGCCTTCATTCTATCAGCTGGGCACGTATTGTGTCTCCTTTATCTTTTCATAGCGAAACAAAGGAGGGGAGAAGGCTCGGATTGTTTGCCAGGCTTCATCTGACCAAATGAAGATGGAGGTTTCCCTCCCTCCGCATCCGGGAGCAGAGGCAGCCGAGGAGACAAGCTGGGGTGGCGTACATTAATTGTCTTGGTGTTCGCTGTGACCTTTCTTGCCTCCTGTCAGGAGCGTCAGACAGGTAGGTCTGAGCCAGCAGGAGCAGTCTGACCTAATCAAGAGCTGTCCCAAACACTCCAAGGAAAGTCACCAGCTGCAGCCGGCTGGGGTCAGTACCCAGTGTGAGCCCTGTGGCTGTCACCCATCCTCCTGGGCTCCGTGCAGTCCTTGAATCTTGCATGCTGTCAACTCTGCCGCTATTCTCTGTCCCTATATAGGAAAAAGGATTCTTAGAGGCACAGGCCTTTAGGACCAGCCTCAGTATTGGGGACCTACATTCAGATAACGGGGTGCAGAGGAGAAGCACTCCTCTCCCGTTATGAGTGGCCCCTCCCCCCACAGGTGGGCACACTACATGCTGGAAACCCTCCCTGATCCATCCCCTACACCTGGCCACCAACAGTCTGCCATTATCTCAGCTTTCTCTTTGTGAGGTGCCCAAGAACACTGTTTGTCTAACATCCCTGTGAACTCCTGAGGCGTGGGCTGCTATTTCATATTTTATAAAGGGCTGTGTAAGTTCAGCACTCTATAAATATAAGATGGTGAATAGCAAATTTCCCCCATACTGAAGCCATTTCATTTCCTTCAGCCAAACAGCTACTTTTACTTCCACGCAGAAAACCCAAAGAGGAAAATTTCTTCGTTTGCTCAGACAGCTACAAAATGTGATCACATTTTTTCCCCACAGCTAATGTGCTCTTATGTATAAAATTTAAATTTGAAAGTCTGAGCAGATGGCCTATAAAGCTCTTGTTTTCCCTCTGAATTTAATTTCTTCCTGCTTATAGTAGGGTTTTTAGAAAGAAATCACTTGAAAAGGAACAATAAAATATTTCTATAAATTGTAATAATCATCTTGATGATGATTCTCTTCAAATGGTCTCCTGGAGGGAGACTGGACACATCTATGATCTTACCTGTCCTATCATGTTCACGAACGACAATCAATACCACCAAGCCTTGCCAACTGGGACCTCATTTTGGAACTGGTGAGGTTAAAGTTCTCCATAAGGTCAGGAGCTGAAATGACCTAAGCAAATCATCTGTATACAAGAGTACAGATGAAGCGGAAAGCCCATTTAGAAAATATTTTCAAGTACTTTAAGAGCTTTTCTTTTCATTTCATTTGGAGCCCATTAATGGGCTAATTATCTTTTTACTAAAGGAGGCCCATAGGACTTCAACTTAGTGATACTTAGTTGATCATCAGTTTTGTGATTACATGTAATGAAATTATGTTGTTTTGCAACCTACTCTGTAATTCAGATTCTTCCCTAATTTACTAGCACTTCCCAGTCCTGAAGGAACGAAGACTGATGCAATGTGTTTTGATCTGATTTAATAAGAAAAGTATCTCTGGCAATATATGTATAGATTGGTTTTCCCTCTTTATTTTCCTGTAATTTTCTGCATTTAAAGGTATCTATCAATAGTAGGTTAAACCAGTGGATAAAACATAGATATTGATATCATCTTTTTATTCTAACATTATTTCTCAAGTTGAATTCATTGATATCAGCCTGTCTTAAAATAGGCACAAGGGTACAAATGAAAGCCCACCTAACATATGCCCATATTTTTAAAAATTTATGCCTACATTGAAAAATTCACCTTATCATAGAGCCCTGCTTTGATCTAGAAAACTGAAGGCCAGGTTCAAATTTAGAACCCTTGGCTCATTAAAGAACTATTGCACAGGGCACATTAACCCCAGGCTGCTACCCACTTCCCACCAGCTCCATCGGCACCACGGCGGGATGGGGGCATACATTGCCAACTCACATTTCCAAGCAGCAGTTCTACCTCTTCCCTCCCCTTTCTGCAAACAGCTACCCCTTGGCCACCCTGCAAGTCTAAGCATACAACCACCAGCAGCATAGTATTTCCTTGGACCAACATGGAAGAAGGCCTTCTCTTGGAAGCACATTCAGGATCCAGAAGTAAACCCAGGATAGGAAATTTCAGGGTCACTGCTATAAACTGGAAGATAAAGAGCAGGGAGAGACCCAGGTAAAATGTCTTCTGTGTGTCAGGTCATGTTCAGAGTCATCTATGGATTTAGTGAACCTTGGGACTCTTCACTGTAGTAGTAAGTATATGGCCACAGGAAGGCCAGGACAGGGTCCCTCTGAGGGCAGGACAGGCTTTTGTCATAGCATAAAGAACCAGGCCAGCTGAACCTGTTTTACAAACATACTAGGCACTGACAAGCTGCATGGTCAAAGAATCCTATTAAGTGTATTAAAGAAGATAAGCGTCTATAGACTAATTCTTTGTCCTTAGGAGCTTCCAGTCTAGTTAGAAAAACCATAAATGGAAAAATAATTGTTCTACAGAGGTAAAAGTCCTAGGGACAAACAAAAGGTAAAAGTCAAATCAATAACTTTTCCGGAATTAATTAAGCACTAAAATGTAGTTAGTAAGCAAGTCTTCCTCAACCACTCAGATAAAATGTTCTGCTCCCTTTCTAAGCTCCTTGAAAGAAGGCTAACGATATCCTATGGAACACTCTGGAAATGAACAGGTTAAGGCTTTGGCTTCCATCCCCGAGCAAATCTAATGCAGGCAGGATTAGGAGCAGAAAGGTTTAGCTCCCAGTTCAGCACATTGTGTGCCAACCCATCTGCCCACATCAATGTCTATTTAAAAGTGAAGCCAGTCACACTAGCCCTGTCTTCACCTGTCCTGCTGATCGCCATAGCAAGGGAGGGACAGAAAGCCTGCAAGTTGGTCTGGAAAATTGAGCCTCTGTGCAATCTCCAGTCGTGTGTCTGCTTGGAGGCACGCAGCCAACAAAGCCATCAATCTGGCAGTTTTTTAACATTGACCCAGGATATATTTGCTAGGCCATTTGCACCATCTGCCATGCAAATGTCCGTTAAGGAAATAGCCTAAAGTTGTGGGAATAGCGGGGTTAAAATGCCATTTAGCAGGAATACACCAGTTCCAGCAGCAATTGTCCACAGGAGAACAAAGAGGAGGGCGAGCCAAGGGCAATAAGAAGACCACAGAGGCGGAGCAGACCAAGGCAACAGACCCTGTTGTCTCTTTATCCAAGGCTCATTTCTTCATTGCACCTTCAGCGCCATGGGTCTCACTGTCAAAGACACTGCATGTGTCCATTAAGTTAAAATGCTGATATGTAGATATCTCCATAGAATAAACATATAGGTAGCTACAGGAGCTATGTTAAGGTGATAGAATTATATTTGCTGTTATATATACAAATATGTGTATACATATATACACACACATATGTACATGTGTATGCTGTTTTATACATACAGGAATATATAATATATATGTAATATATAAAATATAATATTTATATATATATGAGTCCCAAATAATATTATGACATATAAATGTATTTTTTAAGAGAGAGAAGAGAGAGAGAGAGAAGTTTTTAATATTTATTTTTCAGATTTCAGTGGATACAACATCTTTATTTTATTTTTATGTGGTGCTGAGGATCGAACCCAGCACCCCACGCATGCCAAGCAAGCATGTTACCACTTGAGTCACATCCCCAGCCCTAAAAGTAATTCTAACCGGGGAAAAGCAATATCTATTATTCCATCCCCCAAAATATACCCCTACCCTTCTGAATTTTGCCCTCTGGTTTTGTTCTATGGATTAGAAATCTTGGAATCTTCTATTAAGCCCTGACTATATAATATGTTAGGTGCCGTATGTGCTGCTGATTATAAATTTCTCTAATGTTTACGTCAACACTACAAGGTTGATATTTTCTTCTGATTTTATAGCTACAACAGATAGGGCTCAGAGAAAGATCATTTTGATAGCCCATGGACATACAGCTTGTAAATAAAGGACCCAGATTCAAACCAGTTCATCCAGTTATAATATCCATGACCTGGCAGTGTGGCCACTCCCTGTATGTAGGCTCACTTGGTTACCATGGTTAACATCAAAGAATATAAACTAGTTTGTGCTTAGCTTTGTTCAATTAATCAAACATCATATTTTTCCTGTTTTTTTATGACCTTGTGTTTATCACTTTTAAGAGTTGAATGATTTTCTAAAGGTCTACATTAATTTGTTAATTTGTATTTAAACTGTCTTTCATGTTCTTTCTCATGAAGAGCTAATTCTCTAATGAACATGTTGAAATATGTAGTTTTGCCTCTGTTTCCTTAAGATACTTTTGCAGGAGTAGACCCTTGGGCCGAAGACTATTACCATTTTTATGGGACTTGATATATATTGTCATATTGTTTTTCAAAAGTATTTCATTGGAAGAATATGCATGTTTTGATACATAAAACTAGCCACTACTGAATGTTTCATTAAATTTTCTTCCTGCAAATCTTTTTTTTCAATTTTAAATGGCTCCTCAGGTTTGCTTTGGCTTGTATTTTTATTCTACAGCACCAATGGATGGTCCCCACATCTGCTTGGTCACTGCTCTCTCTCCCAAACCCATCTATCCCAAGATACTTGTGTAAATATGCTTGGACTCTTTATGTGGATTAACCCCTTGCCTTGTTTTCTTTATTCTTGAGGAGATGCCTGAAAAGGAAATGTTAACTTGACATAGAAAATGCCAGTGACCAACTCTTCTCCAGGGTGATATCTAAAACTGAAATCATCAGGAGAGAAGAGTACGAGCAAGTTATTTGGAAGTATGTGTGTAAATAACAAGAGGAACAGTGAAAAGGCTTTAAGGTGGTAGCTTCTAGGGGGCATGCGTGGTGGGAGACAGGATAGAGAGCTGTTCTTTTTCACCAGTCTTGCATAACTCTTTGACTTTTTATGTGGCAATTATGATAGATGGAAAAGATAAAATTAAATTTCTAAATTCTCCTCAACAAATGAATTGGAGGCTAACATAATGCTCTGTGCCCCTGCTTGAGAAAAATCTTCCAATTAAGCTTTCTTTTCTCAAAACTTAATTTATGTTTTGCATCTCCTTCCCATTGCTCATGGCTATAGGACACTGAAAGGAAGGGGCATACTGTGGACAAAGTGTGTGCAAGGTGGCTATCAGAGTCATGTCTTTCTGAATCCCAGATTCTCATTATTTCCTTTTTTAACTATTTTGCATAGATTTAATTAGAGCTCCTACATTGCAGTGGGGATCCATAACAGGAGGGGGTCTCTCTCCAGAGAAAAACTCATGCTCATTAACCAAGGAAAAATGGATTAATTTTATTTTAGAAACCAAAGATTCAAATGTGTGTGAGCAGTGAGCTGTCATTCTGTTCTCCTATAGGAGCAAAGAAATGACCTGAGATAAATCGTCAGGCAGATTTTTGTTCTGAGGCTACCTCAGCTGAATCCCTCACTCTGCCACCTTTTGAGGATATGACCTTGGGAAAACTCTTTAAACTTCGTCTCAGTTTTCTCACCTGTAAAATGGACATAACGATAACCTTGACTTCTTATAATTTTTATGAGAATTTCATGAGTAAATACATTTAAAGAATTTAGAACAATGCCTGTCACAAATAGGAGTCAATAAGTTTTTTTTTTGATGAGCATTACCTTTGTTATAGTTCTCATTTTAACAGTTTATTCTAGTGCACAGAAATCTTTATCCACAGTGATGCAATAGAACATAACTATGAATAGAGATTTGCATGGAATTAGAAGTCAGACATATTTAGATGCTAGCTGGGGCTCTGCTACTTATCAGCTGTGTAACTCTACCCAAGACACAAGTTTTCTCATTTGTATATAGGATCCCGATACCTAGTTCTTAAGATCAAGTGGAAAGATCAAAGAAGATAACATGTCTGAAATTTGCCCTTCTCGATTTTCCTATGGATTTATTGTTCAAAGGTGCAAAGAAAGCAGGGGCGCAGGAAGAATTAGAGCAGTTACCTGAGCTGATTGAATCCAAGCCATCTTGTGTTGTCCCAGTGGTGCCAATTGTAGGTGATGGGTAGCAGAAGAGTGGCACAGAGGGCCACCAAATACAAGTTCATTACTTAACACACAATCATTGTTGAACCAGATGCTGTGCTGGGAGAGAAATCAGGTCACCACCTTCAAGTTGCTGCGTGCAGAATCACAAACAGAGACAAATATAATTAGAATATTGTATTCTAAGTGCAAGAATAGAGCTATACGATGGCTTTACAGGAGAGGTGCCTACAATGTGTGGAAGCTCCTAGGAAGAGAGGTATATTGCTATTGCTGCATAACAAATTATCCCAAAACTTGGTGGCTAAAATAGTACTCATTTACTATTGCTGTGTCAAATAGCTTAGCTGAGTCCTGTATTGTATTGTTTCCTGCATTTCTGTAACCAAGGTGTTACCCATGTACTTAGTCTCATCCAAAAGTACTTCTGGGAATGTATCTACTTTGCAAGATATTTTTTTTTTAATTTTGTACCAGGGATTGAACTCAGAGGCAGTCAACCACTGACCACATCCCCAGCCCTTTTTTGTATTTTTATTTATTTATTTATTTTTTATTGTTTATTTAAAGCATTACATAGCTCATGATATATCATCTTTCATACATTTGACTCAAATTGTGTTTTGAACTCCCATTTTCACCCCAAATACAGATTGCAGAATCACATCTGTTACATATTCACATTTTTACATAATGCCATATTAGTGACTGTTGTATTCTGCTACCTTTCCTATCCCCTACTGTATTTTTATTTAAAGACAGGATATTACTGAGTTGCTTAGGGCCTTGCTAAGTTGCTAAGGCTGGCTTTGAACTTGAGATCCTCCTGCCTCAGCTTCCTGAGCCGCTGAGATTACAGGTATACACCACTGTGCCCAGCTCTTTGCAAGCTTTTTGAAAGAATTTGTTTCTTGTCACACTGCTGGGCCGAGGTCCCAATTCCTAACTTTTGGTCAGAGGTTGTCCTCAGATCCTTGCCATATGGACATCTCCAAAGTAGGAGCTTCATCTACTCCTACAAGCTGACAAGGTGAACCTCAGGCTATTCATAAGATGGTTATCACAACTCTTTGTAACCTTGCTGTGGAAGTGACATCCATCACTTTTATCAATGCTTGGCAAATACTTGTATACAGCCCACTCTCAAAGGGAAAGGATTATGTAAAAGCATGAGTGCTGAGAGTTAGGCACCATTAGGGGGTCATCTTCAAAGTCAGTCTACCCCCAAAGATCTTCCTGAGCTCATTCTTGAAGCAAAAGCAGATGGTCTCTTCAGGTGGAAAATGCAGAGTCACGGATCACACAGAGCAGAAAAATAAGGGGAAAAAAGATAAATAAGTTATCCTATTTTGTAAGGTGTGTTAGGGAAAGAATGGCGGGGGCGGGTCGAAGGGGCTTCAAATAATGGGAGGAAATGAGACAATTGGAATAGATCAGGGAAGAATACAGGTGAATTTTGAAGGGGAAACAAAGACAGTTAGCTTTGCCTGTGGAGTGGTCTGAGAGCCACAGTGCTGATGAGGGCTATTTTCTTAAATTTATTTTGAATTGGTGAATAGATGAGAGGTCAGAGTGACAGAAGTAGGCAGCGCTCATGGGGTGAGGGCTGGAGTCCTCGTGGCAGACACAGTTTGTTCCCCTGGCTTTTGACTTTTTAATTTATTTATGCAATAGATAGACCCCTCCCCTAGACTACACTACGTGATGTCCATTTAATTTATCAATGAAGCCGTCGCCTAACGTCAATTGTTTTACTTTCCTGTCCTTTTTAGTTTTTTATTGTTCCTTATATTCTCATGTCCTCGTTGTTTCCCTGACATGGTTCTAAAGAAAATGATGGCAAAGAATGACTGCCATTATGTTGAATGTATCAACCTACAGCCTGGCATTTCCACAGGTCTCCCACCCCTTACTCCAGGCACACAGCAAATAGTCTAAAGATATATTAAAGTTATGATAATGAAGGAGAATTATTAATAAGTCTCTCAACTGAGCTTTTCTGATTCAATTTGGTCATTCTCCTCTACCTCTATGTTCCTAGAGATAAAATGGAAATAACAGCACCTACCACCTTTATCTTTTCACCTTGACATCATTATCAAAGGAGGTGAGTTGGTGAAAGCTGTTAGAAAAGTACAGATTATACAGTTAAAATAAAAAGTGATTTGCAGTCATCGAGGACACTGAACAAGACATAGTGGAAATGTCTCATCCAAAACCCAACCCTTTTGCTCAAGGGTCTCAGGAGTAGGGAGAGAGGATATACCCTTAAAATACAGTTTCCTAAATGGGATAATGGACATTCATACAAAGGTCATTAACACTTGCTAAATTTATCACATTTTTTCATAGCCGCCCCATTGAAGTAAACTCACACAATAGCATTTAAATATATTATTTAGAACCTTTTTCATTTTTTTTCCTTTGAGATGAGAGTCTCACTATGTTGCCCAGGCTGGCCTCTTATTTGTGATTCTCCTGCCTCAGCCTCCTGAAGAATAGGGATTACAGGCATGAGCCCAGCTAGTACCTTTTATTTATTTATTTTAATGTGACATATTATGCTGGCTAAGTGCATGAACTCTGGAGAGAATTGAAATCCTGACCCTAATACTAGCTGTCTGAACTTGGTCAAGTGACTTTATTGTGCTTTGCCTCATATACTGGGGCAGCCAGCACCCTGCCAGAGTCGTTTCCTATTCAGAAGGTGATAAGCAGCCACCTGAGAAAATGAAAGTCTGAAATAATTAGTAAAGAAATAAGAGATAGAGTCAGAAATTAGGTTCAAAAAAGGGGAGCTCCTGATAGGCCCTCCAGTCCACCTAGGAGCTGAATAACTAGAAAATGGCTCTGGTTCTTTATTTGAGGGAGAGGACATCAAAGGCAGGGATAAGGTTTCAGCGGGTGGAGTCCTGCTTCTGGTGTCCTGCAGTTGACAGGTTCACTGACATCTTGGCAGGGAGTGCATTATATTTTTGAAATATCCATTAACTATTGTTCTCTGACTATGTAATAGAATAAGCCAGACACAGAAAGACAAACACCATGTGACCTCACGCACACGTGGAATCTAAACAACATCTTGGAAGCGGAGAGAAGACGAGTGGTTCCTGGAGACTGGGGAGGGCAGGAACGAGAGGTTGGGTACAGTTACAAGAACAAAGGTGGAACAAGTTCTAGAGTTTGCTTTGGTAACTATGAGCAAGGCACTGTTCCAGGCCCAAAGGATGCAGCCATGAGCAGAATGTGGCCCTTGCCCTCCAGCAACTGGGAGCTTAATGGATGAGTCTCCTGCTCCAGTGCTCACCAAATCATGGAGACCAGGGACCTAGAAATTATCCTCCATACATCCCTCTTCCTCAGTTTCACCATTGACTCTCAGCCCTCACAATCAGTCACTGGTTCAGATTATACACATTTTTAAATATGTCACATCCACTTTCTCCCCCCGCCCAACCCTTTATCCCCTGAACACACCCAGTAACTCCTCTCATCTACACCAATGTCCTTGGGCCCCTGGCACCCTCCATGTTGCTGGCAGTGTGTCAGCCTGAGATTCAAACCTCTCTAGAGCTTCCTCATTGCCTCCACATTCAAATCCCTTCAAAAGATCCTTCATAATCTGCTCCTTGAAGACCTCAAGACTTTCCAGGAATAGTACGGCATAACAGTTCAGGGCAGACTCAGTAGCCAAGCAATTTGAATCTACCATTTACAAGCTCCGTGATCTTCATCAAGTTACCTGCATTGAACTCTTTTTCTTCATCTATTCAAGGTGGTAATGTCCACTACATGGGGAATTTAAGAATTAAATGATTTTATACATACTCTGGCTTGGAATGGGCATTATATAAACATTAGCAATGATTCTTAATTGCCCAGTCTTGCCTTGAGTCCATCTTCCTTTACTCCCCCATCTTTTATCAGTACATAGGACCCTTGTTTATTCCTTACATCTTCTCTTATTTATCTGCTTCTTCCTCCTATTTTTCTTATCATTCCAAGTGGTGGACAGACCTTAGGGTGAACTCCAATGGATCCTTCATCCTGGTGCTTCTTCTCTGTGTAATTCTCTCCCTGTGGGTCCAGGTGAGAACTGTTATTTGCTTCTGATAAATAGAATGTGTCAAAGGTGATGTGATATCACTTCCATGATTTTGTTCTGTGGAATAAGTCTCCATGTTGGTGGACTGGAGACTCTCCTTGCTGACTTGATAAAGTCAGAGGTCATGTTGGGGATCAATGGCTAAGAGTTATGGACAGCTTCTAGGATCCAAAGAATTGCCTCACCTGATAGCCAGCAAAAGTCTGAGGCACACAACCACAAGGAAGCAAAAGCCATCAACCACCTGAATGAATGTGGAAGTAGATTTTTTTCCCCAGTCAGACCTTCAGATGAGAATACAGCCCACTTTACATGTGGAGTGTACCCTTGTGTGACCTTGAACAGAGAACCCAGCTAGCCCGGGCCCAGATTCCTGACTTGTGGAAACCACAAAATAATAAAAACTGATTGTGTTAAACTACTAAGTTTGTGATGATTTGTTGCATAGAGAAAGAAAATTAATCTGCCCAATCCTGTTCACTTGGAATCACTGTCCTTTTTCTGTTGCTCTAATAGAATACCCAAGACTGGGTGATTTATAAGGGACTGCTTATCTTGGCTCATGGTCCAAGCTCAGGCAACTGTATCTGATGAAGGTCTAGTGCATCAACCCAACCTGGTGGAAAATCAAAGAGGGCAAAGAGGCCCACATGGAAGAGGAAATCTACTCTGCCAAGACTGGACTGGCTTTGTGACAACCCATTTTCATTATAAGAGGGGGGGAAAAGGAGAGGAGGCATTAATCTCTCTTAACAACCTGTCACCTCTTAAAAGCTCTACTTCCCAATACCGCAGTGGCAATCGATTTCAATGTGAATTTTGGGGGGACATATTCACATGATACCTCCTCCACGAAGCCTACCTACCCTAATGCTCCCCTGCACAGATGGGCTCTCCTCCCCCGTGCCTCAACTGTACCTCCTGCACCCTTCCGTAAAGAACTAGTGGCACAATATTGTTAGTGCTTATTAAGTTCTAAATTCATAAAGATAGAACTGTATTTTATTCATCTTCAATTTTCAGTTTCTGAAGTACCACTGGCTATTTTAAGAGAAAGAGGAAGGGAGAGAATAAAAAAAATTATAGCATAGCAGGGCAACTAAGTACTCAATAAATGTTTGTTGATAAGTGACTGAATGAATAGTATTTTGACTATTTTCTTCTCCGGTCTATTGAATTCTACAGAAATGTTTTCATTTCACTCTGATAGGCATCTCAAATATTGAGGCTATCATCATAATAGGAGATTGAATTATCACTAACTCAGGTTGCAAGCAAAAAATAAAAATAGCTTTGAGGAAAGGACTCTCCAATAAAAATATTTATATTTACTGTTATTGTTAAAAGAAAGCTGTAGCAGAATAAAGTTCACCTATTAGATGAAGACATGTTCAGGGTGATTCTTTTTTCAGTATGCCAAGTACTTGAAATACATGTTAAAACAGATCAAATGATAGAAAACATGGATAAAACACAACCAATTTGGAAAAGATGTCATTTAACTTTGGTCAACAGAAAACAATATAAGAACTGACAAATTCTCAGTTTCTTAAACTTAATGATTTGTTAAAAATATTTATTTGACAGAAAAGTGAAATAGTTAACAGTTCTTCTTTTCTGTTGGGTATTTGTCACTTTGGAGTACATGGGTTAGACTGGGAGAAAGCCTATGTTGTTAATTTATCCTTATTATATAGACTTAATATTTATTTGGTGTGTGTGTGTGTGTGTGTGTGTGTGTGTATGTGTGTGTGTGTGTGTGTGTTATGTTGCACTGAAGAAAAAATAAAAGCAGAAGAGGTAAATTTTAGTAATAGAGTATTAAACCTGGCCAAAGCTTAATTTAACTACAGGTCAAGTCTAAATTTGTCCTAGTGTCTGCTTTCTGCAGATCAGGGCTCCAAGCAAGAAAACAAATGATGAATAATCCAGCTGCAGAGATGGAATGATGGACAGCTATGTGGACAGGCACAGGCTGATAACATTCAGCGACAGCAGCTGCCTGACAAAGTTAGGTTAGTTGCTGAGAGGAATAAGGTATTAACTTGTAACAATAACAGCAATTTCACACTGTGTGTGTGTGTCCCACAGTTTCTCAGTTAATCCACTGACTTGCTTGAGGAGCTATTCCAAATGGCAACCTTGGCATGCCCAATGGTACCCAGCTCCTGGTAGGGATACGTTAAAGTTAGTTGAACTTAACCTGAATGGCTGCTCTCAAATGATTCCCTACCTTTGGGAACGGAATGCTTGCCATTTGAAATGACATTACCTGTGTTGAAATCATTTCAGTGGCATTCTGACCTGACAGGCTGAACATTGCAAGTTTAATGATGAGAATGAGAGGGAACTCTTTTAAAAAAGAGAAACTTATTCCTGCACAGAGACAATAAGGAAAAACAAAATCAAAAGCATTTTAATGATGTTTTTGACTCAAGCAAACAAAAGGGGGAAAATAAACTTGCCAATGAGTTAGAGGGGAAAAGCAACTAACTCAATTCCAGTTGGTCCTCAAACAATATGAGTTTGAACTGCAAGGGTTCGCTTTTATATGGATTTTTATCTATTTTTGGGAGATGAGACAATTAGGAAAAAACATTACAAATAAATCCTGTAACTTAAAAAATGTCAAAAAAATAAGAAAAAAGGTATGTCATGAAGGCATAAGATTTATGTATATAATAATCTAGTGAATCCTTTTGAATGGAAAAAAATATTGCCCAAACCTATTTTTTAAATGTTAAACTTATCAATACTTATGCACACAAACACAGACCCAGACTATACATGGCACCATTTGCACTTAAGAGAAATAGAAACCAAGGCAAACATGCAGTATTAAATTAACTGCACAAAATGAGCTGTAGTGCATCCTTTACTGCTGTAAAAATTGTGCAGCCACCTGCTGTTGCTATTGCTGTGAACTTAAGCTTGTGAGTATCCACTTGAAATGCCATGTGACGCTAATCATCTTCGTGTGGGACACTCAACTCTCCAGTAAATTGCATATGACAGTAAAAAGTGACCCCTTGAGATTCTCAAATACTTTTACACTTTGTACATACAAAATGTGTTAATCAACTCTTATGTTATGAGTAAGGCTTCTGGCCAATAGCAGGCTCTTGAGTTTGGGGGGAGACAAGTTATATTCATATTTTCAATAGTGTGTGAATGGGGTCATTGTCCCAACCCCCCTTGCATTGTCCCAGAGTCAACTGTAGTTGATTTGATCACAGCAGGCAATGGTCAATATTGCTCCAAACTCTGCAACCTCAGTGTTCTTCCATGTTGGACCACTTTGTGTCTGCTACATAACAATATGGATTTTATTAGTTTCCTGTTGTGGCTATAATAAATTATCACACACTTAGAGACTCAAAACAAAACGCATTTGTTCCCTTAAATTCTGCAGGGTTAGGGTTAGGGACCCTACAAACTTTACCCAGTCTCACTTGGGTAAAGTCAAGGTATCAACAGGTCTGGATCCTTCTGCAAGTTCTGAGGCAAGTATCCAATTCTTTGCCTCGTCAGCTTCTACTGGCCACTGGTATTCCTTGGCTTCTGGCCCCTTCTTCCATTTTCCCAGCACATCACTCACTTTCTGCCTCCCTCCTCACACTGCCTTCTACTCTGATGGGGCCCTCATGATTTTATCAGGAACAGCCTCATAACCCAGGACAATCTCCCTACCTCAAAGTACTTAATCTCAGCTGCAGTCTCTGTTGTCATGTAAACCATACATCCATGTTCCCAAGTGTCAGGGATTAGCACATAAACCTCTTGGGAAGCCACCGTCCAGCCTTCCACTAAGATTTAACAATAAGTCTAGCTGACAGATTAAGCGGAGTTAAATAAAACAGAGCAAATTTAGGATCAAAAGCAAATGTTGGACTAACAAAATGCCCTTTTGAGTATAAATAGGTACTTTGCTTTGATGTTGTCAGCCAGCGGTTTCTTATCGTATTTCCCCTCCACAGGACAAGGGAGAATGCCTGAATTGCTTATCCATAAAGATTGTACCCTCCCTGTCTCCACAGTGTTCCATTGCTGGGACCACTGTTTTTAATCCTTTAGGGGTCTGCAGTGTGTCCAGGGGTTAGGAATTTACTACCTTTTTCTAGGAGGATGCCCTCCTGGTCTCCTGGTGATGGGATTTTATTTCTGATTGTGCTCAACAAACTTGAGGGAACTTCTCACCTTTATCAGCATAAAAATGTCCCCCCATTGTGCTTTCTTCTGAACTGGCCTCATTTCCTCTCTCAAGCTCCGACAACACAAAGTACCATCAACCCCTAGATTTTATATCCTGTGACTTGTGCACATCAGGCCTTATTGTTGTCAGTAGGTGGGTGAAAATTGGGAGCCCGGGGACACTGCACTGGGCTGAGCATGATTCATTCCACTTGGTCTATTTGGCTCCTGATGTCATTGAAGACGTCTATTCTCTCTCTTATATTAGCTGGGACAGAGTTGCCAGCAGGGAGCAGCTTGCCCTCCACCCCTGCGATAAAGTCAAGTGAGTCTGACTCTCCCCCGCAAGTCTTGTGCCCCGTCAGAACATCCACGGGCTGAGATCTTCTCTACTTAATTAGAATCTGTTTTAAGTGAGCTCGTTAGGCCCTGGGAGCCCAAAGATGCTCCTACCCAGCAGTTTTCTTTCTCTCACTCTTCTTCTGGCTTGGCACAGCCTTGTCAACAGGTGTGATCAACAGGAAAGAAGCACGCAGTGCCAGGGCTCCCATTCTGGTCCAGAATGAGAACCCACGACTGAAAAGATGGCACTCACAGCCTTAGGCAGGCTGCCACGAAATCGTCGTTCCTTGGCACCGGTGCCCGTGGCGAGCGTCTAGGCAACTTTTGATTGGGCACCATGCCCTCCAAACAGATGGGCATGAATGTAGGCAGGCAAGAGACCATTTATTTATATCAACTGTATTTGCTGAGGGCAGGGTTCCCAGCTGGGAACATCAAAACAGCTCTTTGTCCTGGCTGTCTGAACTCTGATGGAGACGACGCAGCCTTGCAAATTCAGCTAGATTAATTTTGAAAAATAAGAACAATGTTTCTATGGACACCAGGGGACATTTTTGGCTCCTATCAATGTTTCAGAGCACAGAGCAGGCTGGGCCCGAGTCATTTTAATAAAATCTTCCATCCCTGTTTGGATTTGGTGGGAGAAAGCCAAGAGAGCTTTCCAAATCAGGCCAGAATTAGGTGAACAGAGTTAGGCCCACATGGAAGCCAGCTTGGTGAGTCCTTTTACACACAATGACAAGTGGCTTCCAAAGAAAATTAAGCTCAAGTCACCCAGACTGGGGAGCTGGGAAAGCATTGTTATTGAGATCACCACGGCACTGATTTCCTAAGCATCCATTAACCTTCCTGTTGTCCCTCCTATAAGTGATGAATGGGATCCTATGCGAGCTGAAAGTGTAAAGTAGACATTAGGGTTCACTTCAATGGGAGTTTCAGTTGGATTTCATGGTAAACAGATAAATAAAAAGGAATTATTGCCTGCATTTGAACGTGAGAGCTATCATTGAGGTCTCTAAAGACAGCAACTTTAATATGAATATTAGTATTAATCACTAAAACCTATTGTTTGCTTCCAGTACATCTGGAATTTACCTGAAGCACTTTATATGCAATCTTTTGATTGATTTTCACAATAGTTACAGGAAGGTATATGGGTATTAGTATCATAACAGATGAGTCACTAAAGTTTGAAGGTACATATCAATTTTTTATGAACAAAATACCTGAGGCAGGCTAACTTTATTAAGAAAAGAGGATTATGTAGCTCATGGTTTTGGAATTTCAAGGGCATGGTACTGGTACCAGCTGGGCACTGGTGAGGGCCCTTGGCTGTATCACATCATGATGGGAGTTTGTGCATAAGGAAGAGAGCCCATGGGTGAGCCTGGAAGCCAGAGAGGCTAAGTTCCCACAGTTCCCTTCAAGGGCACACTCCCAGTGACCTAAGGACCTTCCACTAGTCTCCACCTCTTAAAGGTGCTTCACCTCCCACTGCCACATGAGGACCAAGCTCCCAGCACATGAACCTTCAGGGAAACAAACAATATCAAACCATGGTGACAGATGTACCCAAAGTTCCACAGCTCACGGCTGGGACGAGCAGGGAACAAACCTAGGACTTCCTGACAGCAAAGCCCACTGCTACATGCCATCCCACTTCCTCTCGGAACACAGGAAGCTGCCAATCTGTTAATGATTGGCTTGCCTAACTCAAAAGAGTTTTCTATATCAGTAGCCGGTGCTCCTCAAATTTTAAGGTGCTTACAAATCATCTGGGGAGGAGGCTGCCAAAATGCAGATTCTGATTTGGTAGACCTAGGAGGGGGTCCGGAGGTTTCGACCTTTCTAACAAGCCCATGATGCTGGCAGCCAGCCGCATGAGATGCTGAGAGTAGCAAGCTTTCCAACGGAGCCCAAAGTCTCAACCTGAGCTGCACATTGAAATGATCTGGGGAGATTTGGAAAAAATACCCACGCCCACTTCGTACCCCCAGAAATTCTGATTTAATTGTTGTACAGCTGTTGGGTTAGCAATTCTCTTGCTTACCAGCATTCTGCCATTTGTTTCAGATGGGAATGCTGAATGTTAAAAGATGTCATTGATTACATTCCACCCAGATGGAAAATAGGACAGAGGATGAAGATGTACCGGTGGAGGACCTTCCCAGTTCCCGGTCTGTTCATTTTCTTGACGCTGATTATTTATAACCATGCTGGAGGCAGGTTATAGGATGGGCCTGTTACTCTCGCAGTCGTCTTTAACGGGAACAGCTGGAAGCAAGACTGAGATCAGCAGCACTGTTACAATTCTGTAATGTCTGTTGACGGAGGTGATGAGAAATTACAATCAGAAACATCATCTTTCTATGGCATCGTTCTAATTATCATTTTTTGGTTGAGAGGATCTGAATAGAGAAACCCGGGGCCATTTGAATCTCAACGGTGTCAAACCTTTAATCAATTACACGTAACAAGCAATAGTATGGATCAGGTGTTCAATGATTGCATTTATTAGAGAAGCGCAATTGATTCCATGTTGGCGGATATGTGGCCGTGGCTCTTTTTAGGGTTTCCCGCTAAGTGTGATCAAACCAAACGGACTACAGATTATTAAATCCAAATCAATATTTTTGCTGGCAAAAGCAAAGCATTCGGTGAGGGGGGGGGAAGTATCCGCTTTTCAGAAGATCTCTGCCTCATGTATTATTGATGCAAAGATGATCAGATAAAAACTGGAACTTGGCAAGCTGTCAAATAAAAAATGCAGAGTGAATCAAAAATTTATAAAACAGTATTGAGTTATTACAATTCTATTACAGATACCAGTAATCATTTTTGCTGAAACAAACCCCTTATATAACTATACAGCACGATGTTAGGGTACAAGGACTTAGAACTCAACCTCATTTTGAAGGAAGAATACGACAAAATTAAAAATTAAAGGTTAAGAGTAAATGTTTTAGTCACAGTTCAATAGCAGATTGAATAAAAACAACAGAGGTTTTTTTCGTGGGTTGTTTTTTTTTTTTTTTTTTTTTTTTGATAATGACAGCATTTTCCTTCTCAGGCCACATTTTGCTGACTTCCTTGAAAAATTACTGGCATTAGATTCAGGGCAGGATGAATTGCTTTACAGAATCTGTAAACCTAATTTGTGCATGTGCCAAGCACACGCACCACACGAGACATTCGGGAGGAAAAATGACTTGCTGAGATATTTTGTCACTTATGGATTTTCTTTTATATAGAAAAAAATCCCAACTCTATACTTTTATTAGCTATCTCATCTCCTATAAGGCCCGTCTCCCACCTCTGCTGTGATGGAAGGTTTGACAATGCCAGGAATATATTCAAAAATGGAGAGACGGCTGTCACCATTCCTAAATGTTCAGAAGATAATTGCCAACCAAAGTTAGAGCATCTTGACATAGCACATCCCTTATCTCCCAAGCCAATTTGCCCATCCAAGATCAAATAAATAGCTACAATTATAAAATCAGGAAAGTCCTGAGACAGAGTCAGCATCAGAAAAATGGCACCAAGAGAGTTTGACAGTGAGATCTGTTTTTTATGTCCTTGGCTTTCTTGGTTTCTAGGTGGCTTTTTCTTGGTTCCTAGGGTCTCCTGGAGCGGAAAGCAATTCCCAAGTTAGTTAAGTTGGGAGCACACCCAGAAACACCTGTCCTGGTCCCTGGTTTGTAAGAAACAGAACTGACTCCACTTAAATGAACTTTAATCAAGAGCGGAAAGTGAGGAAAGCTTTGCTTGATCGGATCTTGAGCCAAAGTACCCAGTACCATGGCCAGCTACGATAGGGTGGCAACCTTTATTCAGACTTTGATAGACAGCACCTTCACAGGAATTACACCTCACCAGTTAGCTTTAATATTACGCACTGAACATGTCACCTGAAAGCACCAAAACCAAGAAAACCTGTGAGATTCACCAATGCCCGCGTGAAATAGCACAAAAAAGTTCAGAATGTCTGAAGCAACTGACAAATTAGGTTGAGTCATTCTTGCTTGACTTGATGCCTCATTCATGTCCCTGTGGCTTGTGTTCAGGAATGTAGGAAAAATGGAAATGCCAGGGGAATTTTACTTTTCCACCTAAAACCAACTCTAAAATGTTCCCACAACACTTGTGACGAATGAGTCTTGGGTAACTGGTTGTGTATTCATGTTCTCAAGATATTGGGCTAATTATGCCCTGTGGTCCTCCCAGTTACTAAGCAAGGGAAGTCAGCAGAGGCCAGATTAGGGGTGGAAGTGAATGGGCTATGATATGTGAAGTAAGAGCAAACTCAGTTTGAAATCACTCTGTTGCATGCCCTACCTCCACAAGAGCCCAGTCCAATATTGCTAAGGAGGGATTGCAATAAATCACCGAGTCGAACTTAAAAGCAAGTGACTAACTTTCTTCACCAGTTGGCAGTCTGGATCCACCAGCTGCCAGGCCAAGGGGTAGACTGCGAGTCTACACCCTTCGACCCCACTCCTGGGGTTTGAGTACACCTTTTATAGTCCAAAAACATATGAAAGTATAAGTGGCTGTTGCTATGATTCAAAACCATAAACAAACGTCATGAGATCTAAAATCATAAGCAGAAAAAGGAGTGGGCCCAAAAGTCCCTAGTTGAGTACAAGTTAAAGAATGGTTACTAACGTCTAGACAATCTCTGACAGGGTACATTGTCCAAGAAGAAAACGGGAACCAAAGAGAGAACACTTCACATTGTATAAGAATTGCCATTTTGTGTTGCCAAACATGCTATGCTAAGCAACTGTTGATGGGTACGGAGGTGGGGCTTTTCTTACATGAGAAAAAATTTCAAACATTTGAAGATAAGCATTTCCTACATGACGTGGAATCTCAGGGCAAAATGGAGTCTGTTTGGTTTTTGCCCATATAGCCTGGTCCACAGCATATATATATATATATATATATATATATATATATATATATATAAAACACCGTGGTGAGAATTTCATGTAGAAGGTAGTTAGTAGAAGGAGTTGTCTACATGAGCATAAACAGGGGCAGAAGCCCATTTGGACAAAGTTCAGCCACAGGATGCATTCTGGGAAATGTGACATTAGGTGATTTCGTCTTTGTGTGAACGTTGGAGAGTGCCCTTACACAAGCCCAGACGGCACAGGTCAATCACTCTCTCTGGCCTCCCGATGCAATCAAGAGACACAGTAAACACAAGATGGATGAGGTGGCTACTGGTGTAACGAGGTGTACTGTTTCACAATAAACTTCTTTTATAAGTAGGACTGCACTCTAACAATAGAAAGCAGAGTAAATACTAAACCAGCAACATAGTCATTTATTATCGAGTATTAGACACTGTACATGATTGTATGAGCTATACTTCTAACTGGCAACTTGCAGGTTTGTTTAACCTGCATACCATGAAACTGTGAGTCATGTATTGTGCTACAATGTTACAATGTAGTTTCTCAGCTCCACTGTAATATTGGGACCCTCATCATATAAGGTGGCCCGTGGTCCATCACTGATGGAAATGTGATGCAGGACTGTGAATGCAAAGCTTGCTAGGGTGAAATGTTCTCCAATGGCAGAGGCTTAGCTCGATAGGCTTAGCTGGTTCAAACTTCACTCCAGCCATTTGGATCTGTTGACTTACTTGTGTTAGAAAGTATAAAATCTCTTCATTTCCTATCATCGTTTGTGGTGTACAAATGGCCGAGAGCTGTTCGAGTAATGACTGTTTCACCAACTGGGTGAATTAGGCCACAAGGGGCCCTTTGGGGATTCCAATAGTTCTGCAGGCATTTCCCTTCTTGGGCTGAGCCTGGTACAAATGGGCAGTGATTTTGAGAATTTGATTTTGAGAATGTGGTGCTTTTGCTCACTGAAGGGGAAGTTAGGTTCTGGAAAAAGCACTGTTTGCTCTTGGAACTATGTAGTGATGGGGGGGGGAGTGGAGGGGTGGAGGGAGCAGCAGAGAAGAAAGGGGACAGAGAGGATCACCGACCCCTACCCTATTCAGTACCACTGACAAGTCCAGCTGATTCGGCCTCCTAATTATCTCGCAGGTTCATTCCCTTCTCTATTCTCACCACCACTGTGTTCCTCCAGGCCACTTTATCCCTCGCCTCCTAACTGGTTCCTCTTCCTTCTAACCAGGGCTCTTCCTATCCAGAAGTCTCCATGGCAGTGGTTCAACCAGGAGGACACTGTCTCAACTGCACCCCTCCCCTATGCTCGCCAGCAGATATGTGTGAGAGGGCACAGGAGGCTGTCACAGTAACTGGGGTGGAAGTGGGGGTTGTTGGCATGAAGGGGCAGGAATCAGGGATAGTGACAGGCCAAGGGTATTAATTTCCCATTGCCGTGATAACAAAGTACCACAAATTTCAGAACTTAAAACCACATTTGCTTATTATCTCAGTTCTGTAGGTCAGAAGTCTGACAGCATCCTAACTGCACAAAAATTCAGGTTTCAGAGCACTGCACTCCTTAACTGGAATCCCAAGGGAGAGTCCCCTTGGAAGCACATTCGGTTGTTGGCAGAATCCTGCACTGTGTAACTGTAGACTGAGGTTTCAGTTCCCTTGCTGGCTGTGAGCAGGATCTTTCTCAACCCCTAGGGACCTCCTTTGCTTCTTGGTTCATGGCTCCCATCACCTTTGAGGTAGTAAGGGTTGATTGAATCCTTTTCTTGTCTTGTGTCTTTTGACTTCTCTTCTTCTATGTTTTTTTCTAACTCTTCTTTCTTGCTGTCCCCCATGTGATTAGATTGGGCACACCAGATCAGGGAAATACAGAACAACCTCCCTAATTCAAGGTCCATAACTTTAATTCTGTCTATTAGGTCCCTTTTGCCACATAGCATGCAGTGTTGTAGGTGCCAGGAATTAGGACAGGGATGTCTTTGGTGGTGAGGGAGGATAGATATATTCGACCTTATGTATTTAAAATGATCGATCTCCTCGATAAAGAACTGCTCCAACCAAAATGCCAATAGCAGCCCCATTGAGAAATACTCAGTGGCCAATCTTTCTCAAATGTAAATCTGATTTTCTCTCTCTCTCTTGCCTTATAATCCTTCAGGGAATCCCCATTGGCCTCAAGATAAAATCCAGGGCAAAGCCTTACTATACTTACAAGAATCTCTTCATCTTTCTAGTTCACAGCTGGCTGCTCTGCCTCTCTGCCTCTTGGCTCTTGGCACATTGAACAAATTTCTGCCTGTCCTTATTGTTCTCTTACCTCTCATTCTTTACCAAGGCTCTGTCTTCCACCTGAGGAACTCTTTCCCCAAACCCTCTCCCACCTCCCTTAACCTAAGTAATTCCAACTCAACTTTCAGGTCTCACTTTGTCCCTCATGAAATTCTGCTGTAACCCTAAAGTCTTGGTTAAGAATCATTCCTATGGACTTCCAGAGCACCAACCTTTCTCTCCACACTATTTATCACATGGCTTTATAATTTCTTGCCTATCTGTTAGATTCTCCCCTAAGCTCTAAGAAGGTAAGGATGTTGTCCATCTTGTTTTCCAATGTATCTAAAGCACTCAGCTCACAACGGACATATCCTTGGCCTCCATAAATGTTCATTCATTACATAAATCACTTACTCATGTTGACTTTGATATATAGAATACAATATATTTCATCCCAACCCCTTTACAATAGATATTAAGAAAATAATCTAAAGATATCTGCATGAAATCTGAATAATTATTATTAAACCAACCAAAGTGGATAAATAACGACTCAAAAGAACACAGGACTGCAGGAGCCAAAACTAAGACCCAAACCTAGTTTCTGATTCCCAAAGCAATACCGTGATACCTTTCCAAACAAACAAATAGTGACCGATACAAGTGCTCCTCGAATTATGGTAGGATTACATGCCAACAAAGCCTTCATAAGTGGAAAATATCATAAAATCAAAGTACATTTAATACACACAGCCTACCAAATGTCATAGCTCAGCATCATGGAGCACCATAGAATTTGGGTTGTTTGGTCTTGTGATCAGGCAGCTCGCTGGGAGCCGCCGTGGCCCACTCTGGCTTCCCAGCATCACAAGGGTATAGTTCAGCATTTGGCCAGGCCAGGAAAAGATCAAAAATCAAAACTGAAGAATAGTTCCTACTGAAAAAGCATTGATTTCATAGCCATTATAAAATCAAGAAACTGAAGGATTTGTGTCTTTGTACCTATAACTAAACATTATATATTATAACACAAAGCAACTTTGTCATCTATCTAAGTGGCCACGCAACTCCCATTTCAGGACCCAGGGAAGTCCTGCTTCAGTTTATGACAAGGACAAATAATAGTCAGAAGTAACATTAACCCTCCTTGCTTGAGATAGTTAATTTTGAGTTTACAGTTCCAAAAATACTTGTGTCATGTGGTCTAATAAAGGTTGTTTGGTCTTTCAAATGAGACACAGTTCATCTTAAAATAAATAAATAAATAAATAAATAAATAAAATCAAGAAACTGTTAAACTGAGCCATCCTAAACCAGGGACTGCCTGTAGTTTATAAAGCATTACATTATAGAGTCCTCATACCCTCACTGCAAGATGAAATTGTTGAGCCTTGTTTTTAAAACATGAGGACAGCGACTCATCAAGGTTAAGTGACATGACTGACATCACACAATTTGTATATAGCAAACTATATCTAAATGCCAGATATTTTAATTCCCTTTCGCCTCTTCTAAATCTACCTCTGAACTGAGAAGAAGACAGAACTTAGATAGTCAAAGAAACTGTTTTGGCAATTTATTTTTTGGCTGCTTTATGTCATGATCTCATCCCCACTTCTACATGTACCCAACTAGTAAGGAACCTAGACCAAGAAGAAATTTATTTAGGCAAAAGGAAATTATCCACTCATGAATTCACATTCTATGGTGGCAAAACAAGAGAGAAATATGTGAATTTAAACTCCAAAATATAAGTGATTACGCCAGTTAGCTTGAGAACAAATGTTGATGATCAGTGTGATCAGAATACCTATATGATATAAAACCCAACTTTGAGAAACGAAATCTGTTCCCCTAGTGTACCGGTCAGGACTTCGTTGGTTCTACTGTGGCTAGCTTCCAAGATGGCCTCTTGGAGTCTTCACCATTTGGCATTCACACCCTCGTGTATTTCTATTCCCGCATTAAATCAGGGTTGATCTGCATGAACAATCGAATACTGAAGATGCAGTGGTGTGTCACTTTGCAGGCTGGAGCATGAGTCACATTTGTGTCATCTGCCTTGTTCTCCTGGATCCCTTAATCCAGTGGAAGTCCTCCACCATGATGACAGGGCACATCGAGCTCTAAGAAGAGGTCTCTGGGGCAGGAGGCACTGAAGACCCTTACCATTAGCCAGTCCCAACTCATTCCCATGTGTCCAAGACACCCTGAAATCAGATCCTCCATTCCTGGCTGATCTTTCAGGTGGCTGGAGCACCTCATCAAGTGGCTCCTGAATTCCTGACCCAAAAAAGCTAAGAGATAGTAATTGTGTATTGTCATCCTAGGCCACTTGGTTTTGTGGTAATTTATTATAAAGAAATAGATGACAATACTGGCTGCAAGTGACACAACTCCTATTTGAACCAGCTTTCGACAAAGTGGTACCTAGGAACCTATTAACCACAGGAAGTTCTAGGTGCATTTGGCTTCAGAGAGAGCGGAATCAGGCACGGCAGAGGTGTCAGCCCCTTCTTCTTGATCTCTTATCTCTGCTTCTCTCCGCACATGCTGAATCCTGTCACTCTTCCTCCACCTGTCAGGAAATATGGCCACCAACGTGATCAGGCATTTCATCTCACTTTATCCCACCCCAAGTTTCCAGAGTCTGAAAAATGCTACCATGGGCCTAACACAGACTCCTTACCCTGTACCAAACATTGGGGGTCACATCCATAGGAATGATGAAAGCATGTCTGTTTCCATCCTCACCATATGATCAAGGTGAGGAAAAGAACATTCCCTAGAAGTGGAATAGGTAGACAGAGTTATCCTGGAAGGAACACAAGAGGTCCAGTATCCACGGTAAGTTTGTGTGGAGCATGAGGGTTTATTTACATATGTGCCCAAGGGGTGTTTCTGTGCTGATCCTAAGGGGACACTTGGCATCACAGCTTTCATGGATCATTTCAGCATCTGGCCCTAAACACAAGTCTCTCTCCATGCAGGAGATCACATCAATGAGCAGTAAAATCAAAGAGGAAAAGAAAGAAAGGGAAAAAAAAAGAATAGACTAAAGCATCTCAAAATTAGAAAATAACTTTGAAAATTGCTTTCCCAAAAACCTAGGTGATGAGAGAGAGGAATTATCATATAATAATTCATGATAGTAGATACCTAGGCATCAAGCGCCAGTCAGGCACGTGATTTGCCTCTTATCACACAGCTCCAAAACCCCCAAGATAAGGCAAACCCATAGCACAGGCAGGCCACACAAGGAAGAAGAAACTCAGGACCTCCTGGGAAGTCTGGGAAGCTCTGAGGACAGCAGAAGCGAAACAGTGGGACCTGGGCAGGGAGAAACCATGAGCCCACAGAACTCTTAATGCAGGAGGCCAGAGCATGCCATGTCTTTAAGTTGATCCTGCTCCAAACTCCTCTTGTCAACTCCCTGCAGCGTAGATCAACCTGCCTGTTTTCTGAGCCATGCAGCACAAAGAACCTAAAATCAAGAGGGAGCCTGAACAAGCAAAAAATAATAATAATTGTGTTTTTACTCCCAGGAAAGTCTGCAAAAGTTTCATGCAGATCGTGTATTTCAATTTGTTTAGTAAAGAGAAAACTAACTCTGAAAAAAAAAAGCCATCAGCATGCCCCTTACCTTGTCATGAATTTCTAGTGAAAGCCCCAAATTGGCGCATCTGAGCTTTCTCCATCTAGCAAAGTGATAACCCTTATCAAAGAAGCAGAGTCTGAAGCAAAGAATGTCTTGCAGCCCCGATAAGCTCCAGGGCGCTGGGCCAGGGTAATGGACCATAGGAGATGGAGTGGGGGTCTGCCAAGCTCAGTAATTCGGCATTGTGGCTGCATTGGAAAATGTTTTAATTTACATTTTCAAGCGCAAAATATTTTCCCCTCATGCTTTGGCTAAATTAGGTAGTTAAAGTCTGTGAAGTGGCAGTAATTGGAAACAATGGATTTTATATTTGACATTTATTATTTTAGCAGAATCTGTTTTACATTTACATCAAACAGCCAAGGACCCCTGCAGAAGTTTCTTTTGCATTACCATTTAGCTCTAATAATGCCTTTGAATCCCCAATTCTCAATTATAATTATATCATTTCAGATGAAGTAAAAGATGGGGGTAGAGATAAAATTTCACTGGAAATTGTGCCCAATGCCTTTCTCCCCTTGCGTTGAACTTTCATAAGTTGATAATTTGCTTAATATATTTTCACTCTAATTCTTTACGGTTTTGTATTCTTCTCTAATTACTTTACATATTTTGATATTACTTCATCCAAAGTCTACTTAAGGACAAAGATCATGTTTTTTACCCTCATGGTTCTTGCTTTGAATCCAAGAACATAACGAGAATCAGGAGGTGTCTGGATGACTCTCCCCAACTGCTCTAGGAAATGGGAGCAGAACCCAGAAGAGACAGGAAGGACCGAGACAGAAACTGGTGAGTTTGTGACCCTACAAGTTTACAACAAAGGACCCCAAGGACCATTTGATAGTAAGGAAATGAGCCAGGCATAAAAAGATATGGAGTCAGAAAGAACTGGGTTTGACTCCTAATCCTACACCTTAAAACAAAGTGATCAGGGATAAGTTACTGAACCTCTCGGAGACTTGTTTCCTCATCTTGCCATAGGATAAATAATCTACCTGTTACAAAAATTCTGAATATGTGTTCACATAGTAGGCCAGATATCCTGAAGAGTCCCCAGGATCTAGATATTCTTTTCCCCAAAAGACAGTCTACTTCTTTCATGGAGGGAGAAGGTCACCATATACCATGCTTGACTTCAATGATCAAGTAAACATGGATGAAGCAAAACTTTAAAATAAAACCCAAAGACAGCCACCAGTACAAAAAAGAGAATCTGTGCCTTCAAAATCACAGGACAAACTGAAAGTGAGAGAGAATAAAAGGACACCTAAGATCACAGGAACTATAAAGCAAAATATTACAACAAAAACAATCTATGTTTTATTTGTGCAAATTAAAGTATTGGTGCCAGGAGCTGTTCACGTGTTTCACATATTTGATCTCATGTAGTTCTGACAGTGTCCTAGAGGTTAGTGTTATTAGGATGTCTATTTTAGAGGTGAGAAAACTGAGGTTTAGAACAGTAGGAACTTCTTGAATGTAACCTAAAGTAGTAAATTTGAACCAGCAGTCCATATGCAGACTAAATAATAACCCTTATGCCCCCGCAGTGCAAGAAGGGAATATATACTTATATGTCAAATATACTTCCATACATATTGATATTGGTACAAAACAATTAGTCATAAATCAGTGAAAATGTTCACCTATTTATCTCTAGGTAATGAGATTATGAGTAATCTTAATTTTCTTTTTATAGTTTTCTGCATTTTTTCCAAATTTTCTGCAATAACCATATCTTTTTATGGTCAGGGGAAAGCAGTAAAATTTACAGTAGATTGCCCTTCTTCTTGTTATATCAGGAAGCTTAAGTTCTGATATAAAATTCTCGAGATTTTCATGGGATTTATGCTTCCTGAGGGAAAATGTTTCCAAAGTGTTCTCATCATTTCTTCCAGTGGAGCCGGCGGTGAAATGAGTAGATGAAGCTGTTTGTTTTGTTGTGTCTAGAGCTTCCTGTACACATAAAACCAAAGCCAAAAGAAAAAAGGGAGGGTGGTTGCCAGAGGAAAATTTAAATAATTCCTCATCCTGGGCTCTAATTTGACTCCAAGTACAAATTTTAAAGAGCAGTTGCTGGAAGTTCCACAGATAGGTTGGAGCTGTGTCTCCGCCGTGTCGTGAATGTCATGTGAGAGGAATCTGAGAGATCCCCCAAATCCAGAAAAAGACCCCACACCCAAAGAAGGTCAGGGGTGAAATTCCCATCTGCACACATTGGCTTGGCAAATGCCACTCATATTTTCACACAGTGTCACACTGTCTTCCAAAGTATTTCCATTCTATCAAGCCACAGACATTGCAAAAAGGACCCCAATGTTTGATTCAGCCCTTCTCTTTGCAGATGAGGAAATGAGAACCTGAAATGCTACTATTTCCACCATTACCTCTCTAGACCCAGCTATGGTTCCTCGCCTCACCTGGATTCCTACGTGCTCCTCCCGGATAGCCTCGCTCCCTGGCATCCACTCATCACCATGCTGATGGCCCATGCGCCCACTCAGGGCTTCTTACTGTTCTTAGAATAAAAAACAAGGTTCTTGTCATTTCTTACAATATCTCCCGAAATCTGACCCCCATCCCTCCCACATCACCTAACTCACTCCTCTTTCATTCTCTCTGCTCTAGCAGCACTCTTCTATTTTTCAAACTTGCCATTTTTCTCTCCCACCAGAGAATCTGTGCACATATATTCTTTCCCTCTGCTTGTCATTCACCTGGATAATTTCCACTCAGAAATTTTCTCAGACTCCAGTCCAAGTTGGATCCCTCTCATGCCGCACATCCGCGTCTTTCCTAGCACCCGACACCAGTTGCAGCTTTACGTTTCTGTGCCTGTATTCCCCCACTGGATTGCAAATTCTCAGAGGAAGGGACGTGTCCATTTCATCGTGCACATATGTCATTGCCTGACACATCCCAGGGCTCCACCAGCCCTTGGATGATTAATTGAGTGGGTCAGAGTGAGTCAGTGACAGAACAGGGTCAGGGCTTCACCGCATACTATTTCCTTACACTCTGGGGGAGAAGAAAGGAATACCTGGCACCCAACTCTTCTGTGTCTAAAATTGCCTCCCATTCCCATCTTAGAAACACACTGTCAGATGTGGCATTAGATGTCATCTAATCCAAGCTTCTTGTTTCACAATGAAAGAAACTTGGGTCCAGGGAGGTGACGACGTAGTTTTCATAAGGTCACACAACCAGTTACTGATAGAGCGAAAAACTCCAAAGCAGTCTCCAGCGCTATGTCCTAGAGAACGCACTGCCACTTTCATGCGAGGCCACTGCCTTTGTCCATCAATTGTAACTGTACCCCGGCACTCATTTTTCTCCCAGTTTTAAATTGTCAGACCTGGTCTCTGTGACTCCTCTCAAAGTCTTCCTTCTCCTCCTTCCACCCTGAGTCCCCACTGAATTCCTTCGTCTTACTTAGTTTCAAAATTACTTGCTTGTGTTTGTCTCAACACGTTTCCCTGACATTCTGAACTCTCAATAAATCAACCAGTGACAAAAACGCACTCCATCCTTCCTACGTTCTCGGAACTAAGCTGGATGCGACAGGGAAGAGAAGGAAGACGCAAATGTCCTTTTCACCCTTAAGAAACAACAACAAAGAATCTATTTGAGGAAGTGGAGATTACATACCTAACACCGCAAGGGTGGAAGAAACAGTAACGACAGCAATCAGGTTTGTAGAATGCAATCTCTGAGTGCTGCAGAAATTTGGCCAAAGAAAGATGAGGAAGGTTATACGTGGGAGGTGGATGTTGATCTGGAGTTTGAGGGGAGTGAATAATTTGGACAGGTAGAGAGGAGAAAGAGAAAAATAAATTAAAACATCTTCCAACAATCATCTCAGGAAGTATCATCAATAGGTTTTATAAAACACTTAACTCAGGGCTGGGGCTGTAGCTTAGCGGCAGAGCACTTGCCCCACACATGTGAGGCACTGGGTTCAATCCTTAGCACCACATAAAATAAAGATATTGGGTCCATCTACAACAAAAAAATTAAAAAAAATTTTTTAAAAAACCCACCAACTCAAATGGAGAACAGACCAGATATGGGGATGTAAAGGAAAATGAAGGCATAAGGAATAGTAATGGGCAAGTTGGGAAAGTTGAAGGACAATGTGACCTTCAAGTCCCACTATGGCCTCTCTACTGTCCAGAAGACAATACTAATAGTCACTGGTAAAGTTGATCCTCATTGAACTGTCTGCCAGGCATTGTTTTGGGTGCTTGGTGCATATTAATCTTCTCCGTAATCTTATAAGAGTAAGTAGCATTACCACCCTCACCTTTCTGTGAGGAAACTGAGACTTTGGCACAGCAAATAACTTGCCAAAGAAGAGTACAGAGCTGGATTACATAGTGGCAGAATCTCAGTCCCCACTCTCTGACTTTGGAGGGAAAATAAGAATGACTCAGAAGTTTCCAGTGTTAATTTTAAAACTGAAATAATAGCCCAGAGTGTAGACTCCGAGGTCCATCCACTCTGCCTGTTGGGTATAATCTTCAGGAATTTTACTGACTTATGCAGGAATGGAGAGATGCCAAGGGTTCGGTTCCTTGCAACTTCCTGATGTTAAAATTTCATGAGTTTAGAACCATTACTTCAAAAAAAGAATAAAGTGAAGTTCCTTTTTCAAGTGTAAGTGGGTGAGTGACCCACAGGACAATGCAAATCGCTCTCCATCCTTCACCACTGAACTTGTCTTCGCGATGTCATGATCAAGTTTTAACACACCTGTTACTGTAACATACACAGGTGATACAAATTGCAGCAAGGGAGGGAGGTGGGAAGGGAAAAACCAGAATTTATTTCTCTCCTCTTGCTGTCAAAGGATGCCGGCCACCTCCTCTCATCGTCCCTCCATCTCCGGGAATGTGTGTTGACAACAGCGACACCTCCTGGCGAAAGCAAACCCGACCTCCTGCAGGATTTCATTTTGCTCTCTCATGGCAAATTACTCTTGACTCTTCCTGTCGCCTCCAGGTGCAATTTTCTTTTCCTGTTCTGGAGGCACGCGCACTAACCGGGCCCATCCTCAACCTTAGAAACTCAATAACCCTGCGCTGACCTGACGGCGGAAACTCTGCTATTCAAAGCCCCAGAGTTTCATCCTAAACACGTCAGCATAATTAGCCCAGAGACCCAGTTCACAGTCTCCCTACTCGCAGCTACATTAAATATAAATAAAGCAAACTAAATACCAGCTACTGAGAAATAGTTCAATTAAATCCTACAATGAGAGCGCCTCTTGATTTTAATGTGTTTAATCCCCTGGGAAACATGGTTGGAGCAGATCTTTCTTGTAGATTTTTTTTTTTTTTTTTTTTTTTTTGGTCTCAGACTTGTGTACATCATACAAGCACCCAAAGGCTAAAATCTGTTCCTATTTTGGATAACCAAAACAGGAAGGAAAAAAAATAAGGTTTTGATTCATCTCATTGACCAAACATCCCAGGCCATAATCACCTTGGTACTTGCCTTGAGAACAATATATGGAAAACCATAATAAGGTGTTTTGTCCTAACTTGGAAAGAACCCAGCATTTTATTTGTTAAACCAGACCGCTGAAGAAGCACAGTCGATCGCGGTATAGGACGAAGCAGTCAGACCCCTTGGCATTTTCCTGTTCTCCAATTTTTCTCTAGACAGAAAGTATTGAGTGACTCGGAGCATGAAGAATTTACCTTTGAAACCTGTTTCCTTCTGTTCCATTCGTAATCTGCACAAGAAACACTTTCATTGGGCCAAGGGAAGCTGATAGGTTCATGGATTGGAAATGTCCATGAATTCTCCTTTGGTTGCAGCTTCATTTTGAAGTTTCCTATGACTACACTTTTATTCTCAGATGAACATGCATCCCAAATTAATAAAAACTCAAACCCTGGATCTTATCCACATCTAATGATTCTTTTGGCAAATAAACCTTAGAGATTAAATTATGTCTTTGCCAGGCAAGAACAGAAAACATGGGTATTGGAGAGAACAGAAGCCTTTCAAACTGAACAAAAAGGGGAAAGGGAGTCAAATTGCCAAAGTTATATTCTTGCTTCTCTTTTGTTTTTACAATGAAAATTGTGATTGGAGTTTACACTCTATTCTGACAGGATGAGGATTCCAAACCTGGGCATTTTGAGACATTTATGGGAAAGCCAATGGTGGTGCAGGCAGTCAATTTCTAAGATCTCTGTTTGCTTTAAAACACACATGAGAGACAGACAATGAAACTAAAAGAACATGCTTCATGATGAGAATAGTATCAAAATGATAGATCAGGAACACATCAGCACCTAACATGCAAATAATGAACCCACACCTGGGCTGCATTGCATGGTATATTCATTTACTCAGCAGTGAGTAAGGCATGTGAGGTGTCCAGAAGGAATAGTGACACCTGGCCCCAGTAAGCACAGTCTAATAGGAGAGGATAAGATGTTTGGGCATGCTAAAACTGAAAATCATTCCTTGTTTCCCTGAAATTCAAATTTAATGGGCATCCTGCATTTATTGAATCTGGTAACCCAACGGAGAGGTAAATGAGCATATTATGTGAAGTGTAGATCTGAGAGCTAAAGTGCATAAGAACATCTCTTCAAGACCCCAATTTCAGTTCCTTATGATATGTACACAGAAATAGGATTTGTTGAATCCTGAACACTGTAGGTCTATAATGAATTTTTAAGCAGCCCCTATACTAGTTTCCACAATAGCTCTACCATTGTACACCACAAAAGTGTGTCAGGATTCCTTTTGGTCACACTTTCAACCTCACTGAGGACCCATGTGAGGTAACATCTCACTGGAGTTATTGTTGGAGTTTTCCTGATGATTCACATGTTTAGCACCTTTTCACGTAATTGTCAACTATTTGGATATACTCTTTGGCAAAATGTCTATTAAGGTCTTTTGCCCAGTTTTACATCAGGTTATTTCTTTTAGTTTGCATTGTTATATTGTTGCATTTCTTATATATTTTGGATCCCTTATCACCTATATGATTTGTAAATATTTTCTTCCATTCCGCATGTGGTATTTTCATTTTTTTAGATTGTTTCCTTTGTTGTGCAGATCTTTTTAGTTTGATACAGTCTCACTTTTTTATTTTTGCTTTTGTTGACTATGCTGAGAGAGAGTCATGTTCGTTGCAGTATTACTCACAAGAGCTAAAATATGGAAATAACTTAAATGTCCATCAAGAGATGAATGGATAAATACATTATATATATATATATATATAAAATATATGATATATGATACCTGATATATATATATATATATAATACATACACACACACATACACTTATATATGTATCATGTATCATTCAGACGTACAAAGAAGATAATCTTGTCATTTACAACACCATAGATGAACCTGGAGAAAGAACGTTATACCAAGTGAAATAAGCTAGGCAGAGGAAGAAAATTCTGCATAGTGTGACTTAAATGGAATCTCAGAAACTCAAACTCACAGAAGCAGAGACTAAAACAATAGTTATCAGAGACTGGGAGGTGGGGGAAATGGGAAGATGTTGGTCAAAAGGTATGCTATGGTTTGAATAATGTTTTCCCCACTAAAGTTCATGTTGATCCTTAATTTCTCAAAATGGAAGGGTTTAGAGGTGAGGCCAATTGAGAAGTGTTTGGGTTATGAGATGAAATTTTTAAGAATGGATAAATGCCACTCACTCTGGTGAATGAATTCTCATTATCATAGGACTATATTAATTATCCCAAGAGGAGGTTGTTACAACTGACCTTGGATTTTACAGCCTTCAGAACTGTGGCTCCAAATAAACATTTTTTCCTCATAAATTATTCAATCTCAGGTATTCTGTTATAGCAACAGAAAACAGACTAAGACAGGGTACCAACTTTCAGTTATAAGATTCTTTGTGAATTATGCCTTCATAACAGTGGGAGAGAAAAAAGAAATGCATAAGGATAAACCGGTAACCCACACTTGAGAACCATGACCTGAAAGATGAATTGGAGTTAACCAAGAAAAGGGAAAGAAATAAAGGATTCCAAAAGGAAATGCAAAAGCAAAGTACATGAGGTAAAAAAAAAAAAGAGAGAGAGAGAGAGATTCTGTGTGCCTTATCTTGCTGTTCAGAATGAATGGGCTTAGGGTGATAGGCAGAACAGAATAACAAAAAACAGTTCATAGCAGGTACCATATTGAGGATGATGGAAAATTATAAAGATTTCTAGGCAGAAGTGTTACATGATCAGAGATACCATGCTGGAAGAGTATTCTGAGTTAATGGTGAGAAATGGATTGATAGCTGACAAGATGTGCCTAAGAGAACACTAAAATCTTATCATTGGGATGTAAGAAATGAGTAAATTAGAAAGATACTTGTAGTACACATGGATTAAGACAGGAGCAAAAGAAGGTTTGGTGATCAAGTGAGGGCTTGCGGAAAAGGAAGGAATAAAGTATAATAAAAATAACATTAATTTGTATTATATATGGCATCATTGCTTATTATGTCACTACCATGCTAACTACTACATAGATATAGGTAAAGTCCTCACAAGGCTGTGAAATGGGCATTATGATTCTTATTTTATAAATTAGAAAATAAGATTTAGAGAGGAAAAATAATTAGCCTATAAAGCTAGTAATTCCCGTATTGAGAAGATATCCAGGTTTGGAGGAAGGACCAGAAGCTGCATCATGATGCCCAGCAAGGACTGAGATATGGAAGGGGTACACATCTATGGGAAAGGTGCTGAGCTTCTTTTTAGACTATGGAGTCTCATAGGCCTCTGGATGGTGTCTGGGGATAGCTGAAAAGACATGTTGCGCTCAGCAGAGGAATTAGAATGGAGATAAGGGCCAAGGAGTCATTAGTCTAACAATTATCATGGAAGCTCTGAGAGCATCAATTAGATGGCAAAGTTACACAGAGTGAGACCAGAAAGGGACATTGGGAAGAATCCTGAGAAACCAGCTCTTAAGGATCAGATATGATAAGAGAAGTAGGTTCAAGATCAGGAGAAGATGATGTCAAAGAAGAGAAGTACCATTGTCCAAATGTCTGTATTCCTCTAAAATTCTATGTTGACATTCTAACCCTCAAAGTGATGGTATCAGGAGACAAAGCCATTAGGGAGTCACTGGATTATGAAGGTGTGTTCCTCATGAATGGGATCAACAACCTTGTAAAAAAGATACTGGAGAGTTACCATGTCCCTTTTAGCATGTGAGAACACAGTGAAAAATCATCTTCCATAAGAAAGAGGACCCTTACCAGATGCTGATTTTACAGGTGCTTTGATCTTAGATTTGCATCCTCAAGAGCTATTAGAATAAGTGTCTGTTGTTTATAAACCACCCAGTTTATGATATATTGTTACAGCAACCCAAATAGACTGAGAAGTAGAGGTGCTGCTATGCATATATCTAAAAATGCAACAGTCGATTTAGAACTAATAATGGGTTAGACAAATTTTGAACTGCAAGCTGGAAAAGTTTATATTACCATAAACAGGCTGTTAGATGACAGTCCTAGAGAGGGCTCAGCGGAAAAGAACTGCAGAGAGAGCTTCCATCTTCTTAGAGACTACCTAAGCGGTTGTGCACAGACTGAAGGTCATTCTGATGAGGTCTCAAGCAGAAGTGAGGAACAGTATTGGAAATTGGAGAAAAGGCAATTTTCACTAGAAAAAAAAAATGTCAAAGAATGTGGCTGACTTGTGTGCATGTCGTGTGCATGTTGTTTTGTGGAAGATAGAACTTATGAGCAATGAAATGGAATATTTCAGAAAATATCTAAGCAAAGTGTTCAAGGAGCAGCTCAGCTTCTCTTGGATGCTTATAGTAATGCAAGAAAAGAGAGAAAGGATTTAGGAATGGGATTTTTTTAATCAAAAAGAAGCAGAACTCAAAGATTTAGAAAATTCTCATCCCTTCCACAATTGTAAGAAATAAAAAAAAAATGTGTTTGGGAGGAAAAAAAAATGAACAGAGTAGCCAAGTGACCTGATTGGGGAATTCATATGGATGGGTAGAAGCCAGATGGTATAAATCAAAACAATGAAAGAATGACCCCAACAGTATTTCAGAGATTTTAGAGGTTGTCCCCACCCCATCACAAGCACAGAGTGCCATGTCCTTGGAAGCAAAATGATTTCAAGTCTCCACCCATCCTGGCATAGTAATTCTTAGCAACTGGTCCAGGTACAGCCTACACTAAGGTGGCTGTCCCTCTTAAAGGAGCAAGTGATAAACATTGGTGGCAACCATGCAGAGCCATCTCCACTGGCCTGTAGAATGCACAAAGCATGGGGTATGGCTACCTCCACCAAGATTGCAAAGGATGGGGACACCAGGAACCTTGAGAAGACAACCCAAGCAGAAAGTTGCCTCAACAGTAGATTCACCAGAGAGTCATCTCTGAAGCAATACCTAGTACATCCACAGGGATGGGGCTACCCCAGTGACCTCATACCAGTAGAGGAGAGCCACAGGCAGGAAACTCCAACCTGTGAGAGCCACAGTGGGGGCTGCACCCAGACAAGCTACAGGAGCAGAGCCACTCAGAGTTTTGGGAGTCCAAACTAAACTCTACCCCAGTGTGTACAGCGGGCGGGACATGAAGTCAAAAACCATTGTACTGGAGGCTAACGAATATATTTTGTTTGCCATGTTGAGCTTTGGAGTCACCCCTCCTTCCTTTTGGAATAGGAATATCTATCTGTAACCTGTCCCGCTCTGGTCTGAATGTTTGTCCTCTAAATTGGTATATTGATATCCTAACCCCAAGGCAATGGTGTTAGGAGACAGGGCCTGTGGGAGGTGATTAGGTCATAAAGGGAGCACCCTCAAGCAGGAGATTCGTGTATTTACAGGATACACTAATTTTAAGCTTTATTAAAGCATATGGTTTAGTTGCTTTAATAAAAAAGAAAATACTTTGTTTAATAAAAGATAAAATAGAGTTTAGTTGCTTTAGTTGGAATTAACCTTAACCCCACGTGATCAAAGGGCCCCTGTGTTCTCAGCTCCCTTCTTTGCTGGGCCGTTGCCCTCATCCCAGAGAACTATGATGCCCCCTTTCACATGTGAGAACACAATGAGAGGAAGCTTCTACCAAAGAGCGGGCCCTCGGCAGGTGCTGAATTTGCTGCTGCCTTCATCTTGGACTTCCCAGCCTCAAGAACTGCCAGAAGTAAATTTCTGTTGTTTGTAAACTACTTGGTTTATGGCATTTTGTTATTAACCGCCTAAACAGACAAAGGCCAGAAAAGAGAACACTCCAAGAGGTGGGCAGCATCGGCCTGAGTGATGCCGGATGTGCCGCTGGGGGAGGAAACTGGGAACGTTGTGTACAGTAGAAACGCTTCCAGGCTAGCTAGTGGAGAAGAAAAGTCAAATTAGCACGTTTGGCGGAAAGTATGCAACCCTGCAAGGAGAGACAGCTAAAACGGGATGAAGACAGGGTGATGGTGTAAACAGCTGGCTGTGATTGTCCCTGGCCCAGCAATGAAGGGAGCTGAGGACACAGGAGGCACTTTGGTCACGTGGGGTTAAGGTGAATTCCAACGAAAGCAACTAAACTGTGTTTTATTTTATCTTTTATTTAAAAAGTATTTTATCTTTTATTAAAGCAACTAAACGGTATGCTTTAGTAAAGTTTTAAAAAGACTGAACTCACCCCAGTTGGCCTGGGAACTGGAACATGGAGTGGGAAATTCCACCCCCAGGCTGATGTTACTGGGAAAAACAAACCTGGACATGGAGCCACTTTAGGTCAAGCTTGTTCCATCTTAAGGGAAAGTCTGGGGAGATTTGGGGGTGGGGCTGCATGCTTCGGACAAAAAAAAAAAAAAAAAAAAAAAAAAAGATGCCCTTATTAGAGAAAGAATTTAAGCTGTAATAGAAATAAATTGAGTCTAGATGCTGAAGAATTTGTAGAGGCAGCATAACCTGTTTTTCTTCTACTGTCTTTGACAAACTCATGAGCCCTTTTTCAAAGTCCTATTAACAGAAGAAAGGCACCGCTGCATAAAGGGGGGAGACAAAAGAACTATACCCTCTGCATTCGAGTAAATGAGAAGCCAACCCACTACACTGAAAGGGACAATGAATAGATGCCTCTGCTTTGGTACTAGGTAAAGAAGAAACTGAAAAGTTTCCTCAGAGTTATATGAGCCACAACCCAAGCTTTGGCCTGAATTCACACCATCAGTGTGGCCTTGAAAGACCTCAAGCAGAGAATTTATTTTAAAGTGGTTTCAGGTTAGTGGGCCCAAGCAATTTGCAGAAAGAAGGCAACTTAAATCTTCCAGGGAAGGAGTTTGTGTCAATCCAGGCTAACGGTGATTCGAAATGCCATGAATGGTAAAAGATGCTAGGCTATGAGAAAAATGTACTCTAGAATCCATGGAATAGAGTAGTATTTTTACCCTTCTGCTAGAGGACCTGGGAAGGAACTGGGAACTTCCCCTGGTGCCATGTGAGGTCGCCTTGAGATCAGAATGCAGAGGTTACCCGGGGACCCCAGCTTCGATTGCCCTGAGTGTTGTATTCTCATCCAGCAGCACCAGGCCTGCTACTGAGAGGAGCCCAGGAAGTTGGCAGTACAAAGCAATGAGCAGGGTGATGGCAGCCTTCAGGCCTTAATTGTTCCACCCAGTACAGTTCTTCTCAGGGCAGATGGCACGCCACATCCCTGGGTTCACTGCAGAGACCAGATCACACACTTCTTCCAAGAAGTCAATTAAAAAAAAAAAAAAAAAAGGACAAAAAGATTCCAAAGGGCTTAACTATGACATTGCTGCTCCTTCGCCCAAGAATAATTTTGATGGATCTGGGGAAAAAGCAGAAAAAAACTGTATTGAATTGAAGATGGAAAGGAGGAAAATAATCAGGATTCCTATAGAAATGAGCTAATAATAAGCCCAATTCTAAATGGGAGGAAAGAAATTTTAATTCCCAAGCATGGTGTTTCTCTTCAACTGAAGGTCAAAATAATACATTCCTGAAAAACCTTTTTAGGAATTCCCTGGTGAGGGAAACGAGTCTAAAATCAGTAGCTATATTGAACCACAGGCTCTTAAAATAAACGACTTCTTCATGAGGGTTACGTTAGGTTTTTTCAATTAGACCACTGAAAGGGCATGATAAACCCTTGCGTGTTAAATGAGTTTATCTTTTGGGTCCAGTGCAAGAGAATGTTTAAATTTATTTAACTGGCTTTGATCCACTAACCAACAGTCATTTGTAGCTTACTATCTAGTTTCTCTATTGCCCATATAATACTTTGGCTTAAAGATATCTGGAATATGTCTTAAAGTTCTTCTGTTTGTGATTTCCAAGTGAAGAAGTAAAGTAGATGTTGTTCCTCCTCTAAGGGCTCTCCAGCAAAATATCCTATTTTCCTAACCAGAGCAATTAGGGGGAAAAGGAAGAAAAGATAAAACAAATCCAAATCAGAAAGAAAGAAGTAAAACTATTTTTGTTCATAGATGACATAAACTTATCCATAGCAAAACCTAAAGTCTTCACACACACACAAACACACACATACACACACGCTCTTGTGCTCTCTCTCTCTCTCTCTCTCTCTCTCTCTCTCTCTCCCTCACACACACACACACGCGCGCGCACACACACACACACACACTTTTAGAAATAAACTAATTCAGTTAAGTTTCAGGATTCAAAATTAGCATACACAAATCTGTTGTGTTTCTAGACACTAGTGATGAAGTATCTAAAACAGAAATCAAGACACTCAAAACACTTAAGAATAAATTTAACCAAGAAAGTGAAGGCTTTTTACATGAAGAAATTGAAGAAGACATTAAAAATGGAAAGATGCCCCACGTTTATGTATTAGAGGAACTAATGTTGTTAAAACAGTCATGCCCCTCAATCTACAGATTCAGGGCAGTGTCTATCAAAATTCCAATGACATTTTTCACAAAGCAGAAAAACAATTCTGAAATTTGTATGAAATCACAAAAGACTCAAAATAGCCAAAGCAATTTTGAAGAAAAAGTACCAATCTGGAGTAATCATGCTACCTGATTTCAAAATGTACTACAAAACTATAGGATCTAAACTGCATGGCAATAGCTTGAAAACCAGCACATAGATCAGTGGGACAGAATAGAGTCCAGAAATCAATTCAGACATTTATGGTCAAATAATTGTTAACAACAATGGCAGGAACATAGAGAGGGGAAAAAAGAGTCTCTTCAATAAATGTTAGTTGCAAAAGTGGGTATCTCACAACATACACAAAAATCTACTTAAAAGAAATTAAAACTTACATGTAGAACCCTAAGCTGTAAAACTTCTAGAAGAAAACCTAGGAAATAAATTTCCTGACATTGGGTCTGAGCAATGATGTTTTTGAAGATGATCCCACCAAAGTAAAGGTAACAAAAGCAAAAATAGAAAAGTGGGATTCTATTAAATTACAAAGCTTGTGCACAACATAGGAAACAATCAACAGAATGAAGAGAGAATCTATGAAATGGGAGAAGATATTGGCAAATTAGACATCTGATAAAAGGTTGACATCCAAAACATAAGAAACTCAATAACAAGAAAATAAACCCCCAATATAAAAGTGGGAAAAGGACATAAATATACATTTTTTTCCAAAGATGACATGCAAATGACCAACAGGTATTTGAAAAGAAAATACTCAGTATTAATCATCATGGAAATGAAAATAAAAATCACAATGAGACATCACCACCCTTATTAGAAAGGCAAAATATAAGTGTCAATAAGGATGTAGAGAAAAGAGTCCTTGTATAATTTTTGTGGGAATGTAAGTTGGTATAGTCATTGTGGAAAACAATACAGAAGTTTCTTCAAAAAATTAAAAATAGAATTTACCATATGATCTAGCAACCCACTACTGGGTGTATGTCCAAAAGAAATGAAATTAGTATCTTGAAGACGTATCTGCACTCCCATTTTTATTGCAGATCATTCACAAGACATGGAAACAACCTACGTGTCCATCAACAGATAACTAGTTGAAGAAAATTTGGAGGTTATTTTATTGAACGGAATAAGCCGTGCATAAAAATACAAATACCACGTGATCTTATTTATTAGTGAAATCTGAAAGAGTGAAACACAGAGAAGCCAAGGATAGAAGGGTGGTGGCCAGGATATGGGGTTGGCAGAAGCAGAGAGACCAAACTGTACAAAGCTATGAAGGATGAGTAAGTTCTGGAGTTATAAAGTAGGTCATAATGGCTATAGTTAATAACTGTGCTGTATACTTGAATAGATGAAGAGAGTAGATCTTAAATGTTCTCAACACACAAGAATATGGTAACTAGCTCCAGTGCTAGATATATTAATTAGCTTGGCAAAAATTACCATTTCTCAAATTATACATATCTTGAAACATCATGCTGTGCACCTCTAATATATGTTTGGTGTTTGGGGGTTTTTGTTTGTTTGTTTGTTTTGTTTTGTTTTGCTTTAACTTATTGTATCACAAGAAAGCTTGGAAATTAATTAATTAATAATACATTTTTTTTGTAAAAGATCTCAGGGCTGGTTTTGCTTCCTGGGGACCAAAGATCAGAGATCAGGGTCCCAGTCAGGGACAGGAATGCTATGGTGGGCATCTTACTTCTCTGGACTAAGGACCCAGCCAGACTATTTGTAGCTTCCCCTAGGAGAACATGACAAGTGACTAAAAATGGAAACACAGCAGTGGCAAATCCTGGTGTGATAGGAGCCCTTTGTATCTAATCCAGTACCTACTTACTTCCTGGCAAAGAGCACCCATGTTATAAAGCTTTTCCCTTTTCAGAAATAAGAGGAATGAATTCATAATTGTCATGTCTATATATTTTTTTGTTCCACATCCCTTAAATCAATATCTCTTTTCCTTTTGTTAATTTTTGTTTCTGCTTATAGGTTGAAGCAGGCAGCTGAGTTATATTCTCGATAGCTTAGAAGATCATTTGAAAAAATAGAATTTTAAATATTTATGTAAGTTCATTTGCCTGGCAAATGTGCCCTAATGGTTGGATATTATGAGAGTGACCTACTGTATTCATTTCTTTTTGCCACTATAATCAATTTCCACATTCTTGGTGGCTTACAACACAGGAAGTTACTCTTTCAAGGTTCTGGGGGTCAGAAGTCTAAAATCAGTATTACAGCCACAACAAGGATGCCATCAAGGTTGTACTTTCCCCAGAGGTCCAGGGGAGAATCCATTCCTTGTTCTTCGAGCTTCTGATGGCTGCTAGCATTTCTTGGTTTGTACTCTCGTCACTCCAATTTTCAAGGCTAGTATCTCGAAGTCTGCTTCCATTTCCTCTTCACATCACCTTCTGTGCTGTGTGGGTGTCAAATCTCCCAGTGATTCTTGTATCTGTAGAGGGATCCTTAGGGCCCAAAGCATAACCCAAGATAATGTCCCCACCCCTAAGAGTCTTAACTTAGTCACATGCCCAATGACCATTTTTTTTCCATACAAGGAAACATTCAGGGGTTCTAGGGATTAGGATTTAAAGGTCCTTTGAAGTCCTACTCAGGTAGGTCATTTCTCAGCTTCTTATTCAGTACATACAAACTTACAATCATGAAGGTGAAGATCAAACCCAAAATTAAGGGACAAACTATGGTTCTATTCTTTAGACTTTGCCATCAAGTGGCAATATTCATTTAACTTGAAAATTCACCTGAGATGAATTCTTTATTTATACAATGCTGAATCTGTACTTTAAAAATTAGCCAAAAAAAAAAAAAAAAAAAAAAACTTCAGTAGTTGGATTTCAAAGTATTTACTTTGAGTCAGCGTTTTACATGAGGCTTTCGGAAGGATTCCATATGGAAACGAGAATGAAAACAGAAAACCAGAATCCCTCTATAACCTCTAACGGGGATACATCAACCCTCACCTTCTGTCGATTCAGGCAGTGTTTGCAAAGAAACAATGAAGTTGTCCAACCTTGGACTTCAGTATATCCTTAAATTCCCTACAGAAACCATGTGACCAAGTGAATGTCACTTGCTTCTGTATTGGAAAAGAACAGGAGTCCCTAGGGTAATAAAGCTCAACTCAATTCAATCCATGGCCCAAGAAAGGATATAGAATTGGATTCAGAGTTAAACCATATTCAGAATTTAAATGTATTTTAATATCTTAAAATGTCATGTTGATGAGTCATCTGCACAAGATGGTATGAGGGGCAAGATTAAGGGAGGAGATGGATGGGATGGAAACTGTGACCTTAGCATCTGCAAAGCCAGAGGAACCCAAAGAAGCCTCTGAACCTCAGAGGCGGAAAGGAGAACCAGAGTTGCCAGTGAGGGCCTCCAAAGGGAACTTTGATTTTTAGTTTTTGGTTTACACCTTTACTTCCACTGTTTTCTCTCTCATTAAATATTTTCTAGTCCTATAATAGGGATGTTGCTCTAAGTGGGTGAGCAAGAGGTAATTTGAGATTTAGACTAGAAAGCACCCAACAGAGCACTCGGTCTTCTCTCTCTCTCTCTCTCTCTCTCTCTCTCTCTCTCTCTCTCTCTCTCTCTCACACACACACACACACACACACACACACACACACACACAAACACACACACAAATCACCCACACGTACACACCTTTACAAGTAGCTGGGAGGACTGTGAGGACGGTCACATGGTACGTCAAGGGTGGAATGAGTCACAAAGCTAAACTGCACCAAAGGTACTAATCTCAGCTCACCAGGGATTTAAATTCTACAATAAGGAAATGACTTGTTGGATCACATTCAGAATTTTTCTTAAAATTTAATTGCAGTATACCTAACACTGATAAAATATGTACATTTTACTTACATTTCTTAGTATATTCCTCTAATCTCTTTTTAAACTTATTTTTTAATTTTTTTTTTAGTAAGTGACAAAGGTGTTCTTGTTGTAATTAATGGAGTACAAAAATATTGGGGAAACACGCCTAAAGGCTTAAACTCTAATTCTATTACTAATATATTCCCTTGGCTTGCCTTTTGAACTCTGCTGCCTCTTGCCTTGCAGCTGTGTTTAATGAGTAGAGAGATTATTCAAGTGAGTCCGCAGCAGAGCAGTAGTGCGGGGGTCGTGGCCATCTCTAGCAGGCATCTCCTCTTACACTCAGGGAGTAAGAACAGACCACCACTCTTTAGTTACCTGGTCATGTACGTGAAAAAGAATTCTGTAGACACCAGATCACATCCCTAGATTGGGAGAGAAGCTGGTAATGATCTTGTGACCCAGCAAAAGCACATCAGAAAGAGCCTTCAAGGTGACAAATGAGAAGGCACCTACACTTGCCTCTACTAGCTTTCGATCTGTCATTACCTGTCAGCGATGGAGACTGTTCGTGTCTAATAATGAAAACATGCAGTCTTACAAAATAGTCTTTTTTTTAAAAAAGCATGTGGCGTTTGTCCCCCAGTAAACACTGAAATCAGGCACGTTGCAAAATGGGCAGGCCGACATTTAATGATTTTTAGGATGTTAAAATGAGTTTCTACTCATGTTAAGATTTAAAAGTAAAAGTAACTCTCTAGGGGAGAAGCCCCAGAGACAGTTACAAAGTTGCCAAGAAAATTTAATAAGAACTAATTTTGAACTGATAAGCATTCTATCCAATATGGTGGGATTAAGCAATAAGAATTCTTCCTGGGAATTTGCAGAGAGATAAGCATCTCATGAATAAGTAAATTCTGAAACAGGAGGCTATGGGGTGTTTATTGATTTTGAAATCATGTGTTTGAGAAATTGCCCTTGAGGAAAAAACTATTATGGTTGATAATATAATAGTTATATTCAGAGACAACCCACTTCTTTGGCTCATGGCAGAATAGAAAGATTACCCATCCAATATGAAGTTTATAAGCATAAGTTTGATCTGCAAAATCCACTCATTATTATAATCTTCCATTTTCTCATTGCTAGAAGTTAATTTTCAGACACAATAAAAAAATAAAAAAGCTAAGACATCAGGATCCTCAACTCACTAAATACATTTTGGCTACAACTGAATTTGAGGGATTATTATTTTTTTTATGCTGTCCCTGGGGACATCCAAAGGTACATAACCTTCACACCAATCCTTTATACAATATCATCTATCTTTGCAAACTAAAAGAAAATTAAAATTTGCAGGAACATTCTGAGTTATTTCAACAGTTTTAAAATAGTTTTGTTGGCAGTTTATCATTTACTTTAAAACAAAAATCAGAAAAAAAATGCAGTCTCTTTTAACAATGGTGGAGCCATAACCAGTTTTTGGTAAACTCCCGAGTTAGAAAATGCCACAATAGCAAATCCTGTGTTTTATACAGTTTATTTTTTTTTCCTGAACATTCCACTTTAAGGACTCCCTCAGTTGCCACCTTTTTGTTGTTGTTGTTATTTTGTGTGTTGTTTGTATTTGATACCAGGCATTGAATCCAGGGATGCTTAACCACTGAGCCACATCCCCAGCCCTTTTTATTCTTTAATTTGAGATAGGGTCTCACTAAGTGGTTTAGGGCCTTGCTAAGTTGCTGAGGCTGGCTTTGAATTTGTAAACCTCCTGCCTCAGCCTCCCAAACCACTGGGATTACAGGTGTGTGCCACCGCACCAGGCTGCCACCTTTCTTAACTGCTATTCAACAACAAAAAAAAAAAATAAAAATGAGTTGACAGGATTCAATTTAGATGCCCATGCAGTCTCAGTTTCTATGACAAGACTACCTTCTCTGACAGTATCTGTGATGAATCACTACTGGGTTCCACTTGACTGGTGAGATTCTCATTCACTCCCATGAACCTCTAGTTTCTAAGGAGGAATGAGTTCTTCTCAGGCCAATACTCCCTCTCTGTCCTCGTAATTCCCTCCATTTCTGTTTTTCCCAGGACCACATTGCATCAACTTCACCCTCTTCTACTGTCTATCCTGGCTTCTACTGCTGGCTTTTTCTCCTTTGCCTACTAGCATGCTTAACTGACCTGGTCTCATTAAAAACTAAGGCCATCTTCTCTTAAATTGCCATTCATTATATGCCAGAGTCTGGAATAGTACATGCTGGTCTCCAAGTTGTCACTCCACATACTTCTTCATCCTTCAATCCATTTTCCACCAGCCCCAATACACAGCCATGTCACTCACACCTCACACTCTGCTGCCTTGAGTTCTCATCAACATCCCATGCTATTGGTCTCTCCCTCCATCCATCTTCACCTTCCATGACCCTGCATTCTCCTGGTTCTCCTGCTTCTGTAAGGTCCTATTGCTGGGCTCAGCTTGAAATGCCCTCCATCTTCTCCTAAGGAAACTGTACATCCTTCAAAATTAAAAAAAAAAAAAAAGTTACATTTTCCAGAAAATTTCTCAACTCCAGCCAAGACAGGAGTCATCTACATCTCACACAAACTTCCAACATAGCTATTAGTACCTCCAATGGAACTTCCATTGATTCACCAAATATGACTGAGCACCTTCTTGGTGCCAGGCACTGTTATAAGCCTTTGGGACACGTCCACAGAAAATAATCCCACTATCTACATTTCCTACATTAGTGTTAGTGAGTTTTTTGGTTCTGTGATAAAAAAAAATACCTACAATATAGTTTAGAGGGGGAAGTGTATTCTAGTTCACTGTTTCAGAGGCTTAGTCTGTGGTGAGCTGGCTCCATGACTCTGGGTCCAAGTGAGGCAGAACATCATGGCAGGAGTCAGGGTGGAGGAGTCCTGATGCATTCATAGTGACCAGGACGCAGAGATAGAAAGCGGAAGGAGCCACAAGAAAGAGGAACCCTTCCAGGGCACACCCCCAGTGACATCTCTAACAGCCATGCCTCTTATGTGTACAGTTACCACCCAGTTAGTCCATTCAACCTAGGATGGACTGATTAGGTTTCAGCTCTCATAGTCCCATCATTTTACCCCTGAACATCCCTGCATTAACACAGAAGCTTTGGGGAGACATCTTATATTCAAACCATCACATTCTATCGATAGCCCTCAAATCTCATGTCCATCTCGTAATGCAACATGCATTTAGTTTATCTCCAAGATTCTCTACAGTCTTAACAGTTTTAGCATTGCCAAAAAGTCCAAGTCCAAAGTCTCACCTGAGACTCAAAACAAAGTCTTGACTGTGAGCCCATACAAAGATCAAAAATAAGATATAGATATAGATCTCCAATAAACAGTGGCACAGAGTAAACATTCCCACTTCAAAATGGAGTAATAAGCTGGCTCAGTGGCACACACCTGTAATCCCAGTGGCTTTGGATGCCGAGGCAGGGCAATCATGAGTTTAAAGCCTGCCTCAGCAATTTAGCAAGACCCTAAGCCATTTAGAGAGAACCTGTCTTGAAGTTAAAAATAAAAAGGGCGGGTAATGTGATTCCGTGGTTAAATGCCCCTGGGTTCAAACTCAGTACCACATATATATATTTCTAGGCACCTTGAGTGAGCAGGGCAACCCCATGGTCTAGTGAAGGATTTTACACCCTTGAGCCTATAACAGTGCCCTTGCATATTTTAGAGATAACCTCAAGGCATCTTTCCTATTGTCTCTGTGAAAAATACATAGCATCTCTTCAGTGACTATTATCTTTTTAATGATAACAGATTTCTCAGCTCCAGTTTTATAGGAACTTTTCAGGCCAAACTGCAATTTTGTAAAATACTTTAGTTCTGATTTTGCCACTGATTTTCAAGGCAAACATAGCTAAAGCCTGCCAGCAAAATCCATGCAACTGACCAAATATTGTGCACCTTGAAATTTTTCCCAACAGATTGATTAGTTTATAACTTTTTAATTTTAGTCTCATACAAAATCTCAGGACATGACAAAATGTAGACAGGTTCTTTGTTATAATTTAATATGAATGGCCTTTGCTCCTATTCCCAACAGAGTACTCATTTCCCTCTCATGAGCACAGCCTTTACTGTCCACATTCTTGTCTTCTGAGCTCCCACCAGAATCATACATTAAGCTCTGCTTACAAAATTTTAAGGCTTCTGTCATCTGTATTTCCAAACTTTTCTAAAAGTCTCCCACAGATTAGTCACAAAGTCTTCTGAGCTACATGGTCAGATTAGTCACAGCAATGACCCTACTCTCAAGATCAATTTCTGTTAGTCAGCTTTTGGTCACTGTGACCAAAATACCATACAAGAACAAATTTTAAAAAGAAAGTTTATTTTGCCTCACTGTTTCAGAGATTTAGTCCACTGTGGACTGACTCCAGTGCTCTGGGTCCAAGGTGAGACAAAACATCATGGCAGAAGGACATGGTGGGAGAGTGCTGTGCAATTCAGGGTAGCCAGGAAGCAGACAGAAAGGGGTAGGAGCTGCAGGGAAAGTAATTCTTCTAAGCATGACCACCAGTGACCCACCTCCAACAGCCACAACACACTAGCTAGAATGGTCTAATAAGATTATAGCTCTCATAATCTGGTCATTTTACCTCTGACTATGCCTGCATTACCAAAGGAACTTTTTGTGGATACCTTATAACCAAACCATCTCCATCTTCCCCTTCCCCCAGCTTCTCAGGTACTGGCCTCCAAAGCACAATTCAAGGTCTGAATGCCCCTGTCAAAGCCACTGCTTATGTCTTCAGGTGCTCAGAAACATTAATCTACATCTCCAAATTTTGTGGGCTTTCTTCTGTTAAGAGTTATTTGGATATAGTCTGGTTATAAGGCCCTGTAAACCACCGACTTTCAAAATTTTTACTTTTTGTCTACCTTTCTGACCTCAACTCTTCTTTGGCAGTTACTCATCCTTCTTCTACCCAGGACTTGCTCCCTCTAGAAGTTCCCTTCATTGTTTCCTTCAAATCATTCCTATCAGGACTCAGAGAATTGTGATAGAACTCCTTCTCTGTCATAGCCACTCTCTGTCACATTTCTTATGCTTTTATCTCTTGGTGGTTCTCACCGTCAGTATCTATTTTTAAGATTTGTTTCCTTGAATGTAAGCTCATTGATGGCAGAGGCCTTGTCTGTCTTGCTCATGGCTGACTCCTCAATGCTCACCGTACATAGTAGGACTCAATCAGCATGCATGGACGAATGAAAATTTCATTGCAACTATTAACTTACTGGATACTTGGAGAAAATAGAAATTCCTTTACATGGTCCCTTTTCTGACAGGTAGTAGTCACTGAAGTACTTATTGAATGAATAAATGAAAAAAGAATTCTTTAGATATATTCTGATAATATATCCCTGTAAACCACTGGCTTTCAACCCTTCCTTCCCATTGGAATCATCCAAAGAGTTTTTTGTGTTGTTTTTTTTTTTTTTTTCAAGTTCCAGTGCTCTGGTACCGCCCCTAGAGATTTTAATTTAATTAGTCTGGGAAGGGGCTTGGCCATCAATACTCTTTAAAAGGTCCCCAGATGATTCTAATGAAAAGCCAAGGTTGAGAACCACTGTTCTAAACCCTACAGGAGAATGTCAAGTCCAAATAAAATGTTGAATTCTGAAAAAGCTTTAGGACATAGCCATTGATTTAATTCTTGAATTGCTCTTCATGAGGAATTGTGAACAAGTGCCCTCTTTTGCAAAGGCCTGTGAAAAGAGAACACTTTGAAGAAAAAAAGAAAAACTCACTTTGGGGCCATACACTGAAGGAGGTAGCCTTTCAAAGCAAACATTACTTAGACCTATCTATTGTTCATAATTTCTTTGGGAAAAAATCATTTGTCCATAGCACATCCAGGCCTTACACATGGGCAGGAACATGTTGTGCAGTTTATGTGCATGTTCTCTATCGTAAAGGCCTTTGGTATGAAACTTATGAAATTTGGAGCCTATATGCAAAGGGGTGGCTTGTACCTCTCTCTCATGGTGTTAATATGTATTAATACGAAGGGCGTAAGCCTATTTTGTTCAGGATTCAATAGACCTGCAATGATTTAGACAGAAGAAAACCTGCCTGATTAGGAACAAAAGGAATGGGAAAAATAAATAGAAGGGCTGAACAAAGTCAGCTCCAGCTCTAATTCGCCTGGAGACATCCTAACACTTGCTGAAAAAAAAATAAATCGAATTTTTGCTGCATACATTCAATATTTGTTAATAAGCTGCCAGCTTGCGATTTTCTGTATTTCCTGCACAAGCAGAAAGTGGTGTGTGTATTGTCGTACAGGCACACTGCAGGGTCACACAGAGGCGACTCTCAGTGTGTGGAGACACAGCCTGGTCTCAGGAGAAGACTGGCCCCAACTTGCAAGCCAAGGGGGGAGAAAGACAGTACAGGTGAGATCCATGGGCTTTGCATATTGTCTCAGGGAGGAAAATAATGATTTTTAGAGGCAATTTGACAAGGAATTTCTACCCCGCTAGTCTGGGTTAGCGTTCCTGAATGTGATAAATAACAGGGCGCTCAGACAGCCCATTTTTTTCTTTATTTTGATACCCTTACAGCAGTAATCATGCCTCTTGTCAGGTGTTATAAAGATCAAGACAAATGTTCCCCATTGCTATTCTGTCAATGCAGCTCAACCCAAGCCAAAGAAAGACACCCCTGCCGGATGTGCAGAATGTACCATTTGTCTTGTCTCCATCACAGATGGGAGCACATCCTGTCCCATCACGATCCTCAGGTCAGAAAAATAGAAATCCTCTGCCAACAGCGTCAAAGTTTGCTTTGCCTGCTCCAGAAACCAGTGCCCCTCACCCATTTCCTCTACACCAACACCAAGATTTATTTTCCTTTTCTGGGACTATCGATTAAACTGCACAACATATCCATAAGGTCAAGTAACAAAACAATCATTTCATCAAATAAGAAGAGCTTTGACCTTCCTGGGTTTTTTTTTTTTTTCCTTTTAATCAGAAGGACTCCACACAGTCATTTATTGATGCTAGAAATATTTGAAAAACATAAAATAATTTCCAAAGATGTGGTTCAGGAATCCATCTGAACATTGTTGATGCCAAAACAGATGGAGCTGGGCTTAATTGTTGAAATAAATTGCCATATGAAACAAAACACAGCTGATTATTGCATTAACACCAATGTTAATATGTTTCATCATTCTGTTGCCACTGTAGCTACAGCTATAACCATACTTTAATCAATATGTTTATAAGCGGGGGGGGGGGAGGGGAACAGATTATGAAATTCAAGACCCAAAAGCGATATCATGGATCACTCAGTAATTTTCCAGATGAGGAAACTGAGACACAATGATTCGTATGAAGGTGTATACCCTATCACCTACAATGAAAGAAATTCTGAAGTTGTAGGAAAGAGAGGGGAAAACCATTCACAAAGAGCAAGACCAGATAATTCAAGATGAAAGTATCAATGTTGCAAATGAGCATGATAGAAAATTTGGTATAAGAAGAGGAAGCAGACAGGACTTCCCAATTTGACACAACTCCATTTTATGCTTAGCATCTCTTAGCACCGTAGGGTTGTCTCTTTGTCCTCTTCTGGAACTTGTGCAATGATTTCTCACTTAGTAGCTTCTGAGGCTAGTCTGCATATAAAATAAAATCCGTGGTGGATGACAGGAGGAAAACATAAGCAAGCCACAGGACATGGTAGGGAGAAGAAAATGGAATATGAGAACAAAGAGATATCTTCCGTTCCCAGGTGTAGGGAGTGGGGTTTTATTCCTCGTGGTTTTTCTCATAACTGTTGATCCTTCCCTGGTCCTCTCTTCTCTGTAAAGTGGGAAATGAATGGGAATTGATCTGAAAAGCTATTTCAAAAGTTATTACAGGATTGTCAGTAATCCTTCTAAACCTAACCCCTGTCCCTTCTGCCACCCCTCTACCCAACACACAAAACCCTTTGAAAAGCTAGTGTTGAAAGTCTGAAGTGAGAAAACAGTAAGCCAGTAGCCACCCCCTACCCTGCTTCAGCTCAAGGTTAGTGACCCAGAAACAAGTGAAAGGAGACCTCCAAATTCTGTGAAAGTAATTGTACAGGTGCATTGAATGGATGCTTCATTCCATGATTCCTGTTTCATCCACTGCAGCAAATTTTTAAGAGATGTCCAAATCCTTTCATTTTCTCTGGTGACTACCCCTGACAGAGTCTGTTATAAGACTTTTTACCTTTAATTTCCCTTTTATATTACAATTTCTTTTTTTCTGTCTTTCCTTACTAGTTGGTCACTTTCTGGGCAAAAATATAATATATATAATTATTATCTATGCAACTTTGTGCCTAGCACAAAATAGTACAAAGTAACTGTTACTGAATAAGTGCATGAATTCTTTATTGAATTTCTGAGTTCTAAGTGCTGCATGAGACAGAGTATGTGTGTACTTGTGTCTGCTGTGTGTTTGTCAAGTATGAGTTAGATAAGAGTCAAACTGCTATAACAAAGAAACCTGAAACTATAGGGGTTTACTCAAGATGGAGGTTTATTTTTCTCTCAGATAATGATGGTAGATGGATGGTCAAGGGTGGGTAAGTGGGTCTGATCTGTGAAGTTATTCTAGGATCAGAGATGGTGAGTTATCTCTGCCATCTTTAACGTGGTTTCCATCACTGGGTCTAAGGTGGTTCCATTTCCCAGCCAGACAAATGGGAAGGGAAAAGAGCAGAAAACAAGCAGCTTCCTTAGCACATATTTTTCCTGTTCATATTCTAGCAGCCAAAACTGAATCTCATGACCATGCCTTACCTGCAAGAGAAGCTAGAAAATTTAATCTCAAGCTGGACAGCTATATATGCCCAGACAAAAACACTAATGTGAAGGGAAGGGGTAGTCTATTAATAAAACTAAAGAAGAGAAAAATGGATAGTGAAGTGCTATTGAAAATTTGTGCAGAGTTTTTGGCTCTTGTGCCTTAGCAAGAGAATTTAAGCAAGACAACAAGGCATAGTAAGAGTATAGCAAAGTTTATTAGAAGAGAAAGAAGAAGTCTCCTGGTAAGCCTTCAAGGGAGAGAGTAGCTGTTCAAGAGAAGATTGACAATTCACTTCTTCATGAGCTCAGTTTTTATTGGGGCCAAGGAGCAGTTTCCAGAGGGTCTTACCTCAGTACTATCTCCTACTTCTTTGATTGAGAGTTGGATAATAATAGATTTCTAAATCCCTATTGCATATGTCTTACTCATGAGTGTCTAAGTGAAGCCCAGGGGAGTGAAATTTATGATTATAATAAGATCAAATAATATTCCAAGGACCTAAAGGCAACTTTGGTCATCCTGTCTTAAGCAGGTGGATTTCATCTAGAATTTGATTTCATAGACTTTGAGACCATTGAGCATTCCAGTCTCCTGACAGGGTAATCTGACTTCTTTTTATCAGAATCTTGGGCAAACACTCTTTTGCTCTGTGACTAATATGATGTTTATTATCTTAAGTCATAGAAGGGCCAGGATAACTTTGTATAAGTTGTTTCTTTAAAAACACATTGAGAGCTATCGTCTAGGCTCCTTCTGTAAAATTAAACCTTCATTTACCATGTTCCCACTGCTCATGTCTAACTGTTTCCTATCATGCCCGCCCCCTCAAGAACTGGAGACCATGAAGTCTTTTGGGGAAATGGTTATCATGGTCTATCTTTGACTACTTCCTGCTGACAAAGGTTGTAGTCTTAGGGATCAAGAGTCTCCTGTGGGTCGGACATGGATAAGGAATTTAACATCAGGGCAATCAGGTAAAAGTCAGGAGTGTCTACAGAGGAATGGTCTTGGAGTAGTGGTTGAATTTTGACCCCTGAGTTTGATTGAGAGAAGCATAATAAATCAAGATAAGATCATAGTTACACAGCAATACATAAGATAGCAAAGTGTGATTTTTTTCAACAAATAATTATTATCAGAAATATTAGTAACTGTTTTTTACCAAGATGTTTTGAAGAACCAAGAAAGAGGCTAGCAGGTTTGTTAGATCAGGCTGAATTCAACTCAGGACAAACTTTTGGTTTGGTTTTGGCAACCTTTTGTGGTAGTTATTATCAGGCACTCAGGCATAAAAACCCTTCCTTTATTACCTTTTGAGTTCATTTACTTTTTGGTAGGCTTGACATGAGTGATTTCATCTTGATTTTGACATCTCTTATACTCTTACTTTCCCCTTGTCTTTGGGAAAGTTTTTCCCAAAAGACATTGCTGATCAATCATTCTAGTTGAGTTTTTATTGTCCCTCATTTGTGGGATATATCTGTTCCAGTTACTGGTCTTATTTGGTCCAAAGTTAAAGGCAAATGATTGATGATTGGAAGTCAATATCAAAAACCCTTTTAGCCACATTTGAGAACCAAAGAGTTTTAGAAGAACAACTTTTAAGCCAAGCTTACCTGAAGTTCATTGGTAAATTTCATCTTATCTGTTTTTGAGGCAATGACTATCAAAACACTGAATCAGATCATTTTGTAAGGTAGGGTACTTCTGCAGAATTTAGAGAGGAAAGAGCTACAAAGCTTTTAAGGGGAAATACAAAACTAACAAGAGCAAAACAAAACCAAATCCAGTTCCTATAGTAATTTTACACAAAGAAACAATTTTCTTTTACAGTCATATCAACTTTGTGAAAGACACTTATAGAAAAACTAACATGTTTGGAAAAAAATAGGTCTACCCTTATCAGGAATCCGTATGGAAGAGAACTTGCTAGAATCTCTTCCATGAATTTGTTTGCCAATGCTGCAGAGAAGAATCAAAACTGGGGATGCAAAAGAGTTAAACCAACCATGGTTAGAGTTGTGATGAGAAGTTGAAGCCCTCAGTATATCTCTGATCTGGTCAGATACTATAATTTATGGGAATAAGTTTTCAGGTTCTTTGGAGAAATGGAAACAGGATGCGTATTCGTTGCTTTTAGTTCAGTTTTTGAGGATGCATTCTAAGGGGGAATTTGATAGGATGAACTCTTGATTTCCTATGTGCAAGAGGAAGACAAATAGGGAGCCATAGCCGACTACTTTTTCCTTCTACCCACTGATGATCTTGACCATGGGAAAGTATCCCCTTCCCTCATGGTCTTAGTCTCTTTGTCTACTGGTGAACCTTGAGGTGTCCTCCCTCAGAGGAGCACAAGAATCTGGTGTGACAAGCCTGTTCAGATCCCATCCCCAGCATCTCTGCCTTATTTTTAAGTCTAGAATTTTCTTGCAGACCTCTTAGGTGTTCTGAGGCATTGGAAGTGTGTCCGTCTTCCCGCATCCTTCTTTCTGCAGTATGTATACAAAGGTTGGGGCTTTAACTTCTTATGCAAAGAACACTCCTGAGATCTCAGTGTAGGTGTGTTGAATGCTTGAAGTTTTTTCTCTGTTTATTAGGGGTTTTGTTTTGTTCTGTTTTAGTGGAGAGAGCATAAGGACTTTGTAGTGAGTTTTCAAATGGATTCAGGGGTATTCTTGAGTGGGACAAGGTTAGGTAAAATTTCATAGATGATTTAAGATTCATTTTTCCTAAGTAAAAAAAAAGTAATAAAGACAGCAGAAATGTATCTTAATAAAATTTGTCTTAATAAAATGTACATGTTTTGCTTTCTAGTTAGTTCTTATAAACTTTACCAAGAGCATATCAATATCTTAAAAGAACCTAATCATTGTAAACATAGGAAATAAGACTTTGTTTTATATCTGCATTAAGTTTTGATTTTTAGAAAACCTTTTAAGTTATTTTTCTTAATTGCAACCAGCCAACTGGATGTCACACAAATAAGAGTCTTCCTTCAGTTTCATCTTCCACAACCTTATGCAATTTACTCACGGCTTTTGTGACTTACTCTACCTTCTAACTTTACTGTTGTTCTTTTCCCATCTTGGGACAATGCAATCATTTGGCTTTAGAACAAAATCTGATTTCGCCACACAAAGGCCTTTCTTATCCCAAAATATTCTTTTTTCTCTCCAACCCTTCTTACCAAAAATATATCCAACTTTCTTCACCTCCATTTCATTGCTACTTACTGGTTTCTTTGTGCCTTCCTTCTTTCCTTGAATTTGTCATTTTGAAACAATCCTTAAAAACTTCTGAATTTATATAAAATTACTCTTTTCCTTGATGAAATAAAATACTCTATACTTAATAATGTTCCCATTGAAACACAGCTTAATTTCTTTTTGCTCCCTTCTCATGTAATTAACACATTAATTAGAATCTTAACTCAGTAACTTTTAGTGAAGACTCAGAAAGAAAGCAAACTTAAACTGTTTTTATATACCAACAATTTACAAAACAAATAATTAATAGACCTATTTACATACACAGACACAGATATTACTTCATAGAATTTAAGAAGCCAAGAGTACTTGAATTTATATTTAGCAACTGATGTTTCAGTGTTCTTACTTATGCCTCTGAAATTTCACCTCTGTCATGTACATCTATAAACATTTAGCCCATTGATAATTGCCTAATAGCAGTTATTTCTAGATTACTTATGAAAACTGAGATACCAGACAAACATAATTATTTAAAGCTGATGTCTTATCCCATGACCAGCAAGGGTGGATTTCTTCATGGTGGAATTTCATGCAAAATAACACATGTCTAATTTTGGCAATTGCTATTCTCCAAGCGAGGGCTGTTTTCCAACCGTCAGATCATGCCAGGGAAGAGGTTATATATAATAGGAGGTTGAACAAAGAGGACATTTTCTTCTGGGATTCTATCTATAAGGCATATAGAAAAGACTGGTCAAGTTGAATGGCTTCCTTCCCCAAATTCTGTGCACAAAGAACATGAGAATAAATGTGAGAATCATTATTACTGAGCAGAGCGAAGCTCTGAGAGTGCCTTGTCACTCTGAGAGTACGGTCCCTGTGGAGGACAGGGACCTCCTGTGAGACTGCACATCCCACAGAAATTAAGAAGAGGAAGGGGTGAAGGAAGGGGCCACGGAAACTTGTTCTCAGAATTCTGAGTCATATCAGAGGCTACAGAGTCAAGAATTCGGGACTAAGGAACTGGAGGGAAAAGGAGTTTTAACTTCTTTTAAAAACAAATATATATTTTTTTAAAGGAAGAGTAAAAAATTTTGGCCAAGGGAAAAAAGAAAGAGATCCAAGTTATATTTTATTTTAAAATGAAACGAATTAAGATCTGCTTAGTCTTATAGCAGCTTTGCCTTGGTCTCAGTCTCAAGTCTAAGAGTTTATTCACAGATGTTTACATTCCAAGAAGAACTGACTAAAATAACATACTTCCAAGTAACCTTGTATAACAAAATTATCTTAGTGAAAGCAGAAGCACAACAGAAGAGAGAATAGAGATCCAAAAGCAGTCATGTTAACTCTGTGATTGTAGTCCAGGAGCTTACCTGAACAAAGCAGCAAGAAGCGACTAGGTACACTTACTGAGATTGGTGCCTCCCTTTACGTCCTGAAGGGGACCAAACTTATGGGAAAGGGTAACCAGGAAAGAAGACAGAGGGGGCAAGCCAGGCTTTAAGAGATCCCCTAATTCCAGGTATCCTTGTCCCAATATTGTTAGCAAAGTGCTGAATATCCAACATTTGGAGTATAATCTTTTGGATCCCTTAAGGAAAAGAAAAGTCTGAACACAAGGAACCTTTGTCTATTTACCCTCCCATTTATAAAAGAGCTCTAAGTAGACAACAGGGTTGTAGCTGACACTGTCATCTTTAGGCCCGTGTTGTCTGTTCCCCAAACAATACTGTGACCAAATCATACTGCAAAAGAAAACTCAAAGTGCATCTCGCCAACAGAGACAGAGCAGGTACAGGGTCAGAGACTGTGTCCCTTAAATCCTTTACAGCCACATAGGCTGGATGTTGAAGAGTGGGGGGAGCTGTGGGCATTAGATTGAAATCCTAATTGCCAAAGCAGGCTGCTCAAAGATAGTGGCAAGTGAGGTGTCTAAGAAGGACAACAGGAGGCATTAGGGATAGGGCCTGAAATCTGGAAAGAACAGGGCCAGGATGACTGTGTGAGTCACTTTTTTAAAAACACTGAGTTGGCAGGTTGGTTCAATCTGTAGAATTAACCCCTCATGTTCCATATCACCACCTCTCATGTTTACCTATTCCCTATCAGAAGAACTAGTTGTCTCTTCTACAGTGTGTTTTGGATAAAGAAGGTAAAAAAGAAAATCCACTTTGCACTTCAAAACATAGAAACAATTAATGGGAATCTGAGCTGCATTAGTTAGGTTTTGCTGTCCCAAACATTCTGTGGATGAACATTTTGGGATAGCCTCAGCTGGGCTGGCTCCTCTCTGGACTGTGTGATGTTGGCTGGGCTCAGTCCTGCCCTTGTCAGCTGGTGGACAATGCCTTGTTCTCTTTTGTCTGGTGGTGGCTGGCTCTTGGCAAGGGTAACAGTAACTGACCATATGTTGCCTATCATTCATCAGGTGATCTTGAAGCTCATATGGTCATGGTCTCAGGGCCAAAGAAGTAAGGGACAGCCAGGTTCTGAGCAAAAGTGCTTATCAAAGCGATATTTGCCTCCCATGTTCTAATGTCCAATTGGCCAAAGCAAGTCATGTGGCCATGCTCAAATTAAGGAAGAAATAGAAGTGCGCTCTCCTCCCCACCCCCCCTGCCCCCAGAATTAAGCCCAGGGATGCTGTACCATTGAGCTACATCCTCAGTCCTAGGGCCTTACTAAGTTGCTTAGGACCTTGCTAAATTGCTGAGGCTGGCATTGGACTTGCAATCTTCTAGCCTTGGCCTCCCAAGTCACTGGGATTAGAGGTATGCACCATCACACCCGCCCAGCTAAATACCAATTTTTAATGGGAGTTGCTAAAAAGTCACCTCACAAAACAGCATGCATGCATCAAATTGATATGCAAAAATATATCCAAAAGATCATGCACCACAATCAAGTGGGATTCATCCCAGGGATGCAAGGTTGGTTCAACATACGGAAATCAATAAATGTAATTTATCATATCGATAGACTTAAAGATAAGAATCATATGATCATCTCAATAGACATAGAAAAAGCACTTGACAAAATACAGCACCCCTTTATGTTCATAACACTAGAAAAAAATTGGGATAACAGAAACATATCTCAGCATCATAAAGGCTATCTCTGCTAAGCCCCAGGCCAACATCATTCTAAATGGAGAAAAATTGAAGGCATTCCCTCTAAAAACTGAAACAAGAAAGGGATGCCCTCTTTCACCACTTCTATTTCACATAATTCTTGAAACACTGGCAAGAGTAATTAGATGAAAGAAATTAAAGGGATACACATAGAGAAAAAAGAACTCTAATTGGCATTATTTGCTGATGATATGATTCTATACCTAGAAGACCCTAAAAGCTCCACCACAAAACTTCTAGAACTAGTAAATGAATTCAGCAAAGTAGCAGGATATAAAATCAATGCCCATAAATCAAAGGCATTTCTGTATATCAGTGACAAATCCTCTGAGAAGGAAATGTGGGAAACTACACCATTTACAATAGACTGAAAGTATTTGAAATGTATCATAGAACATTCTACAAAGTTTTACAAGAGAAAGTATTTTCTAAAACTGTCTTCAAAATTTTGTGAAAGGAATAATGAAATGTATGTTATCTAAAAAGTAAACTTTTTTTCTTGTAAACATTATGAACACATAATCTCACTTTCTGTTTAATAAGGGCAATGTTCCCCAGCAAGAAAATCTGTTGAGCTGAGTGAATAAAATTACATTATTCCTAAAGAAACTTGGAGAATGTTTTACACATTACCACTATTTCAGCTTTCAAATTCAATTCCATAAGTCTCTACTGAGTACCTACCACATACTAAGCCCTCTGGCAATTCTAGAAAGACAGAGGCATTATAATGCCATGCATTTGGAAATTGTTGTGGATTTTTTTTCTTGTTTCCCTTTTCTTACTAAATTATTTATAGAGTGAGTTTGGTGAGGGTACACCACTGTTTGGTGAAGGAACTGAATAAGAAGAGTGTTTTCATAAAACTATCAAAGGACACAGCACTGGCGCCAAGAACAAAATCCAAATCTATCTTCGCTGTGCATTGGGACAGAGAAGACAAAGGAAACAGGAGAGGATTACAGGAGGACAATTTTATAAATGCCAAAATGGGACCATGAAGAACTAGGTCCAAGTTACAAAATTAACTTCACGTGGTTCACATAGACATATTATTAAGAGGTTTCTAAAGGTTTTGCATCAGCATAAAAGCAAGGTCCTACCACCCACCGTAAGGCCCTGCAAGGCCTGAAGTCCCTCTGAATCTGCCTCCTATTATCTCCTCTCCCTCTCTAGGTACCTGCCTCTTTGCTCTTCCTCAATAACACCTTGGTAACCTCAGTGCACACCTCCCATTCCCTCCAATAGGACTATCTTTCTTTCCAGATCGCTGGAAGCCTTCCCTCAAGTCTTAGCCCAAATATTACCTGACTAGAGTGGCCCTTCCCATCAAGCTCCTCTCCCACTCTCATTCTCTGTCCTCTGAACCTGCTCTCATTTTCTTTGTGAGCCCCTATCATTACCTGATTTGATGGACATTTAGTAGCTATCTCTCCTTCTAGAGCTCTTTAGGAACAGTTCTATTTTTGTTCATTATTTGACCCTCAGCATTTAGGGTATGTCTGGTACATAGTAAGTGTTCCGTAAACACTTGCTGAATGGATTCTTCTTCACTGACATATATTTATAAATTACATGCATTCATGTGTGCATATGTGTATGAAGGGACATACAGATGCATATTCATCTACATCAATGAGGAAAAATTGCTACAGCATGGTCCTGGGCTTCATTAACAATCTCTTCTCATCAGAACATCACTGTCACTCTAAACCGGCCCACTTTATGTTTCTACCTGACTCTGGTCTCCATGTGTGACTCTGATGCATCAGTCTTCTCTGATCTATTTCTAAGCTGTATTTCACATGAATTCATGAACCTTGCCTTCTTTTGTCATATGAGGATGTAACTAATTAAACAGAATCTTCATGAGCTGCAATTGCTTCAAATGTACCCTTTCAAGTAAAGAGAATGTCTGCCTTGAGATGCATACATGGTGTCTGTAATGGCTATTTGTATTGATCTAGATGGTCCTTTTCCTATTTGATGCTACATGAGCCCAGGCGATGATGAAAGAATGATGCTCCCTCTACCACAGATGGCACATTACAAAATGCCCCCTGCAAAATCCCTGCTCCACAATGCCTATTGTAGCTGTATAATGAAGAGGTTGAATGCACCTCCCAATCTGTTGGCTTCCTGTAAGAAAAAGAAGTCTTTCAGATTAATTATTGCTTGGAAGCTTTTCTCTCATCGAACAAAAGCTATTTGTTGTGTGATTGTTTTCTGCCTCTAAAAATGTCCCCCACCTTAAGCAAATGGGAATGAAAGCTGCTGGCTTGGCAGCCAGCTGATGGCTTGCCATTCAACCCATCCCTGCTTAGATGCGAGTGAGTTAGATACAGGAGGATGGCCACAGAGGGAACCCCTTGCAACGTAGCAAGGCCAACAGAAGGGATCACAGCAGGAAGAAAAAGCTGCATTGGACAGGTCACAGAATTTATGACAGCAGTCAGGCACAGTGGTGCACACCCATAATCCCAGCAGCTCAGGGAGGCTGAGGCAGGAGCATGGTGAGTTCAAAGCCAGCCTCAGCAAAAGTGAGGCACTAAGAAACTCAGTGAGACCCTGTCTCTAAATAGAATACAAAATAGGGCTGGGGATGTGGCTCAGTGGTCAAGTGCCGCTGAGTTCAATCCCTGGGGCCAAAAAAAAAAAGAATTTATGACAGTAGCTATTTTCCAAGTTCTCAATTCTGAGCCCTCTCTGGACCTGGGCAATCACTTCTCCAATTTAGAGCCCTATCATCCCTTACCCAGACTATTCCAAGGCCCCATAACTATTATCCCCAACTCATTTCTCCTTTAATTTCTTCTCAACAGAATCACTTGCCAAGTATCATTTGTCCCAACTCACAAATGGAATCCTATCTGCCCAACGACCTTCAATGCTTCTATTTCTGTTAGAGAAACACCTCTTAGCAAAACACTGAAACTCCTCCTGACCCCATGCCAGGCCACTCTCCCAACTTTATCTCCCACTGCTTAGTCTCAGCTTTCCATCTGAGGAGCTGCCACGTTGGGGACTCCCATGTTCCCACCCCAACACCTTCCCTTCTGTCAAGAACCCCTTCCCTTAATACCAGCTCATGTCTCAATGTTCAGGCCACAGTGGACCTAACTCATGAGTCCCCAATTCCCATTGAAATTAATTTCTCCTCCCTCCAGGGGCCACCTGGCTTTCCAATGTCTCCTCTGTTGAAAATGTATGCATTCTGCTTTGTTAAGGATGTATATTTTTATCTACCCCTACTAAATTGCCAGCTCTTTGAAAATATATTCATCTCTGTGTCCCTTATGGGACTTGTACTTTATGTTCGTTAGGCATGATTTCAAATGCTGCAGGTGTGTTTGTGATTTTTTTCAATCTTCACAACTCCAGGGAGTAAGTACTTTTATCCCTGTTGCACAAATTAGTAGACCAAGTAATGGCAAGTTAGGCAGTTTGTCTCTCTTCACACAGCTGCTAAGGGTTGAAACTAGTCAATCTGACTCCAAAGTCCTTATACTTACACACTATGCTAAATAAACATTCAAACCTATCCAAATAAAAGCATTTAGATGGTTCCAAAGACTGATAGAAAATGCTATAAAAGGCAGGTGACAGAAATATTAAGGAGGAACTCAGACTAAAGCCCAGAGAAGTTAAGCTGCTTACCTGAGTTTGCACAGTGAGTTACTGGCACACAAAATGGATGTCTGGGAATCTGAAGACTGGTGGCCTTATGGTTCTTATGGAGCGATTGAACAAGAAAAAGAAATGAGAAATGTAGTTTGAGTCTCATGTAATTGTAAAAAGTAATGAGGAATTCAGGCAAGGGTAGGTCTCAAGACACTGTAAATTCACTCCTTAATAAACTCACCTGGTGAAGGCGATCCCCCACTCACTGTCTTGACAGGGTCACAGTGAGAAAAAGTGTTGGCAAAGCCGCTCTCCCACTGTCTTGACAGGGTCACAGTGAGGATGAATGCTGGCAAAGCCACACTGGTTGGTGGGTAACCGAAACCATGAGACCCTTTTTTATGTAATTGGGACTTTGCATTTTCATGCTTATGTTTCTCACAGGAGGCATGAGTATGTTAAATGCCAAACAATTAAATTTCAGATGGCTAGAACAGAACAGGTAGTTCATGCCTTGGAAGCTCTTCTGCTACCCACCCCTCAGCATATCAAGGACAAAATAAAAGGCTATTCTTCTATCTTAGTACATTGTGGACAAACCTAATAACAGACAACAATCATCCTCTGAAAAACAAACTCTTTGAGAACTAGTACACCTTGACTGAGAAACAAACTCTTTGAGAACTAGCGTACCTTGACTGAGAAACAAATTCTTTGAGAACTAGTGTACCTTGACTGAGAAACAAAAGAAACTCTCTGAGAAAGCAGCTCAACCAGTTTTATGAGAATAAATTTAGGAATTAATTAAAATAGCTTTATAAGACACAGTTTTAGAATAATGTTAAAAATATTATTTAGATTCTTAAGTTTAGAAATTATTAAGTCTTTAGTTATATAGGTTTCTGATATGCTTTAAGGATGATTCATAAACTTTAGGACATTTTAAATATAAGATTTAAAGGGACTTTTTTAGATGGGAATTTTAGATTAAAAATAAAGTGCAGGTGTACTTTAGGTTAATGATTAATTAGGAGACTTAGAGTCTGGTTACGTAGTTTGACATTAGTTAATAAGGAAATAACATCTTGGGAAAAATAGTAAATCTTGGGAAAATCTGAAGGATGTAAATTGGTGACATGTTTTATTGATGAATCTGTACTTTGATGATTGTATGGCTGGGGGTCATATCCTGGAAGAATGTAGATCGGTGTGCTCTCAATCATGGTTAAGGAAATGTCATGTCTTGGCAAAGTTTTAAGTTATATAATCAATGACGTATTGTGAATCTATAATGATGAGAAAAATTGTGATAAAAAGGGGACCCAGAGAAAAGCTGCGGTAGCTCTCTCTCTGAAGATTGCTCAAAGGGAACGACTCCTGTCTCATCATTTCGCCGACGCCACTCCTCCTTCGGGACTCCCTGGACCCCGCCGGGGCTGGCCCCCAGCACTCACCTCTATACATGAAATTTCTCAAACTATGAAATGCAAAAACTTGAATCCACAGATCCACGTAAAAATATAGGCAGGAGACAAATGGATAGAACCTAAAAAACAATAACAAACTCTTTCTTGGGTACTTACCATGAGCTGTGCTAGCATCTGATCTAACTTAATCCTCCCAGATAACTTTCTTTACAATTGCATTTCAGAGAAATTAGGAAACTTTCCTAATTTCATCACTCTTTAAAGGTAGTGCACACTTGCCCACCTTCTAAAGGAGAAGACTGGAAAATATTTTAATCTTTGACTTGGTCCCCAGAGTCATCATTATGTGTGTCCCTGGCTGAAGAAGCAATTATCGAGGCCCAGCAAACGGCGCAGGGGAAGAGCCGCCCAGTGCCTCCTAGGTAGGCAGACCTGGGACCACGGCATAACAGGCCCAGCAACCCGCGCAGGGGCAGAGCCGCCCCAGCGCCTGCAAGGTAGGCGGACCTGCGGCTCACCAACAGAACAGGCCCAGAAACCCGCGCAGGGGCAGAGCCGCCTCAGCGCCTGCTAGGAAGGGGGACCTGCGACTCACTCGCAGAACAGGCCCAGCAAAAGGCGCAGGGGAAAAGCTGCCCCAGTGCCTTCTAGGTAGGCGGACCTGCGACTCACCGGCAGAACAGGCCCAGCAGCCTACGGAGGGGAAGAGCCGCCCAGCGCCTGCAAGGCAGGTGGACCTGCGACCACCGACAGAACAGGCCCAGCGGCCTGTGGAGGGGCAGAGCCGCCCCAGCGCCTGCAAGGTAGGCAGACCTGCAACCCACCAGCAGAACAGGCCCAGAAGCCCGACAGCATGGTAGATACATCGCCCCCCTTGGGGGAGGGACAGAGCCGCTGCCCTTGCCTGCTAGGTAGGCGGACCTGCGACCACCAACAGAACAGGCCCAGCGGCCTGCGGAGGGGAAGAGCCGCCTCAGTGCCTGCAAGGTAGGCAGACCTGCAACCCACCGGCAAAACAGGCCCAGGAACCCGCGGAGGGGCAAAGCCGCCCCCCGAGCCTGCAAGGTAGACAGACCTGCAACCAACAGACAGATAAGGCCCAGCGGCCCGTGGAGGGGCAGAATTGACTCCTGCACCTGCAAGGTAGGCAGACCTGCTACCGACCGGCAGAACAAGCCCAGAGGCCTGCCGGCGGGGTAGGCACATTGTCCCAATTGGAGGAGGGGCAGTGCCGCAGCCCGCGCCTTCGAGGGAGACTTTGCAACTATACAAGAGCAATATAAATATACAGGGGGAAAAGTCAATAACACAGCAGTTTCACCAAGCAGAAAGAAATGCGAGCAGTATGAAAAGACAGGGAAAGAAAGGACCACAAGCAATGCAGGTCAACTCAACATTAGAAGAGGTAATATCTGCAGCAGATGGAATGTCAGATAAAGAATTCAGGATATATATGCTTCAGATGATCTGGAGTCTCAAGGAAGACATAGACAGCAAAATCAGTCAATGAAAGATCACTTCGACAATGAATTACATAAACAAATCCAAGAAGCAAAAGATCAACTATACAGGGAGATAGAGGTTATAAAAAACAAACAAACAGAAATCCTAGAAATGCAGGAAGCAATAAACCAACTTAAAAACTCAATTGAGAATACTACCAGCAAAGTAGAACACTTAGAAGATAGAACATCAGACAATGAAGACAAAGTATTTCAACTTGAAAAGAACATAGACAGCTCAGCAAGAGTGTCAAGAAACCATGAGCAGAACGCCCAAGAAATATGGGATAACATAAAGAGACCAAACCTAAGAGTCATTGGGATACAGGAAGATATAGAGGTTCAAACCAAAGGAATGAGCAATATATTCAATGAAATAATACGAGAAAACTTCCCAGACCTGAAGAATGAGACAGAATCCCAAATCCTAGAAGCCTACAGGACGCCGAATGTGCACAATCATAAGAGATCCATACCTAGACACATTATAATGAAGATGCCCAACATACAGAATAAGGAGAGAATTTTAAAAGCTACAAGAGAAAGGAAGCAGATTACATTTAGGGGTAAACCAATCAGGATAACAGCTGATCTTTCAACACAGACTCTGAAAGCTAGAAGATCCTGGAATAACATATTTCAAACACTGAAAGAAAATGGGTTCCAACCAAGAATTGTGTATCAAGCAAAATTAAGCTTCAGGATGGAAGATGAAATTAAAACCTTCCACGATAAACAAAAGTTAAAAGAATTTGCAGCTAGAAAACCATCTCTTCAAAACATCCTCGGCAAAACATTACAGGAAGAGGAAAAGGAAAATAACAATGAAAACCAACAGTGGGAGGTAGTACAGTAAAGGGGGGAAAAATAATCAAAGACGAAAAACAAACCATGTTAAGTAACATAAATAAACAAATATGGCTGGAAGAACAACCCATATCTCAATAATAACCCTAAATGTTAATGGCTTAAACTCACCAATTAAGAGACACAGGCTAGTAGAATGGATCACAAAACAAGACCCAACAATATGCTGCCTACAGGAGATGCATTTAATAGGAAAAGACATACATAGACTGAAGGTGAAAGGTTGGGAAAAATCATATCACTTATATGGACTTCGGAAACAAGCAGGAGTGTCCATACTCATATCAAATAAAATAGATTTCAAGCCAAATTTAATCAAAAGGGATAAAGAGGGACACTAAATTCTGCTCAAGGGAACCATACACCAACAAGACATAACGATCATAAATATATATGCCCCAAACAATGGTGCAGCTATGTTCATCAAACAAACTCTTCTCAAGCTCAAGAGTCTAATAGATCACCATACAATAATCATGGAAGACATCAACACACCTCTCTCATCACTGGACAGATCTTCCAAACAAAAGTTGAATAAGGAAACTATAGAACTCAATAACACAATTAATAACCTAGACTTAATTGACATATATAGAATATACCACCCAACATCAAGCAGTTACACTTTTTTCTCAGCAGCACATGGATCATTCTCAAAAATAGATCATATATTATGTCACAGGGCAACTCTTAGACAATATAAAGGAGTAGAAATAATACCATGCATCTTATCTGATAATAATGGAATGAAACTGAAAATCAATGATAAAAGAAGGAAGGAAAAATCATGCATCACTTGGAGAATGAACAATAGATTACTGAATGATCAATGGGTTATAGAAGACATCAAGGAGGAAATTAAAAAATTCTTAGAGATAAATGAAAACACAGACACAACATATCGGAATCTATGGGACACATTGAAAGCAGTTCTAAGAGGAAAATTCATTGCTTGGAGTTCATTCCTTAAAAAAAGAAAAAAAAAACAACAAGTAAATGATCTCATACTTCATCTCAAAATCCTAGAAAAAGAAGAGCAAAACAACAGCAAAAGAAGTAGAAGGCAAGAAATAATTAAAATCATAGCTGAAATTAATGAAATTGAAACAAAAGAAACAATTGAAAAAATTGACAAAACTAAAAGTTGGTTCTTTGAAAAAATAAATAAAATCGACAGACCCTTAGCCACGCTAACGAAGAGAAGAAGAGAGAGAACTCAAATTACTAGCATACGGGATGAAAAAGGCAACATCACAACAGACACTTCAGAAATACAGAAGATAATCAGAAATTATTTTGAATCCTTATACTCCAATAAAATAGAAGATAGTGAAGGCATCAATAAATTTCTTAAGTCATACGATCTGCCCAGATTGAGTCAGAAGGATATAGACAACCTAAACAGACCAATATCAATTGAGGAAATAAAAGAAACCATCAAAAGACTACCAACTAAGAAAAGCCCAGGGTATACAGCAGAGTTTTACAAAACCTTTAAAGAGGAACAAATATCAATACTTTTCAAGCTATTTCAGGAAATAGAAAAAGAGGGAGAACTTCCAAATTCATTCTACGAGGCCAACATCACCCTGAATCCTAAACCAGACAAAGACACTTCAAAGAAAGAAAACTACAGACCAATATCTCTAATGAACCTAGATGCAAAAATCCTCAATAAAATTCTGGCAAATCAGATTCAAAAACATATCAAAAAAATTGTGCACCATGATCAAGTAGGATTCATCTCTGGGATGCAAGGCTGGTTCAATATACGGAAATCAATAAATGTTATTCACCACATCAATAGACTTAAAGATAAGAACCATATGATCATCTCAATAGATGCAGAAAAAGCATTCGACAAAGTACAGCATCCCTTTATGTTCAAAACTCTAGAAAAACTAGGGATAACAGGAACATACCTCAATATTGTAAAAGCAATCTATGCGCTTAGGCTAGCATCATTCTGAATGGAGAAAAATTGAAGGCATTCCCTCTCAAATCTGGAACAAGACAGGGATGCCCTCTCTCACCACTTCTATTCAACATAGTTCTCGAAACACTGGCCAGAGCAATTAGACAGACGAAAGAAATTAAAGGCATAAAAATAGGAAAAGAAGAACTTAAATTGTCACTATTTGCAGATGACATGATTCTATACCTAGCAGACCCAAAAGGGTCTACAAAGAAACTATTAGAGCTAATAAATGAATTCAGCAATGTGGCAGGATATAAAATCAACACGCATAAATCAAAGGCATTCCTGTATATCAGCGACAAACCCTCTGAAATGGAAATGAGGACAACCACTCCATTCACAATATCCTCAAAAATAATAAAATACTTGGGAATCAACCTAACAAAAGAGGTGAAAGACTTATACAATGAAAACTACAGAACCCTAAAGAGAGAAATAGAAGAAGATGGAAAAATATACCCTGTTCATAAATAGGCAGAACTAACATCATCAAAATGGCGATATTACCAAAAGTTCTCTATAGGTTTAATGCAATGCCAATCAAAATCCCAACGGCATTTCTTGTAGAAATAGATAAAGCAATCATGAAATTCATATGGAAAAACAAAAGACCCAGAATAGCAAAAACAACTCTTAAGCAGGAAGTGTGAATTAGGCGGTATAGCGATACCAGATCTCAAACTATACTACAGAGCAATAGTAACATATCAAAACAGGTGGGTGGACCAATGGTACAGAATAGAGGACACAGAAACGAATCCACAAAACTACAACTATCTTATATTTGATAAAGGGGCTAAAAACATGAAATGGAGAAAGGATAGCATCTTCAACAAATGGCGCTGGGAAAACTGGAAATCCATATGCAACAAAATGAAACTGAATCCCTTTCTCTCGCCATGCACAAAAGTTAACTCAAAATGGATCAAGGAGCTTGATATCAAATCAGAGACACGGCATCTGATAGAAGAAAAAGTTGGCTATGATCTACATACTGTGGGGTCGGGCTCCAAATTCCTCAATAGGACACCCATAGCACAAGAGTTAATAACAAGAATAAACAAATGGGACTTACTTAAACTAAAAAGCTTTTTCTCAGCAAAAGAAACAATAAGAGAGGTAAATAGAGAGCCTACATCCTGGGAACAAATCTTTACTCCTCACACTTCAGATAGAGCCCTAATATCCAGAGTATACAAAGAACTCAAAAAATTAGACAATAAGATAACAAATAACCCAATCAACAAATGGGCCAAGGACCTGAACAGACACTTCTCAGAGGAGGACATATAATCAATCAACAAGTACATGAAAAAATGCTCACCATCTCTAGCAATCAGAGAAATGCAAATCAAAACCACCCTAAGATACCATCTCACTCCAGTAAGATTGGCAGCCATGATGAAGTCAAACAACAAAAAGTGCTGGCGAGTATGTGGGGAAAAGGGTACACTTGTACATTGCTGGTGGGACTGCAAATTGGTGCAGCCAATTTGGAAAGCAGTATGGAGACTCCTTGGAAAGCTGGGAATGGAACCACCATTTGATCCAGCTATTCCCCTTCTCGGTCTATTCCCTAAAGACCTAAAAAGAGCATGCTACAGGGACACTGCTACATCGATGTTCATAGCAGCACAATTCACAATAGCAAGACTGTGGAACCAACCTAGATGCCCTTCAATAGACAAATGGATTAAAAAAATATGGCATTTATACACAATGGAGTATTACTCTGCATTAAAAAATGACAAAATCATAGAATTTGCAGGGAAATGGATGGCATTAGAGCAGATTATGCTAAGTGAAGTTAGCCAATCCCTAAAAAACAAATGCCAAATGTCTTCTTTGATATAAGGAGAGTAACTAAGAACAGAGTTGGGAGGAAGAGCATGAGAAGAAGATTAACATTAAACAGGGGTGTGAGGTGGGAGGGAAAAGGAAAGAGAAGGGAAATTGCATGGAAATGGAAGGAGACCCTCATGGTTATGCAAAATTACATACAAGAGGAAGTGAGGGGAAAGGGGGAAAAACAAGGGGGAGAAATGAATTACAGTAGATAGGGTAGAGAGAGAAGAGGGGAGGGGAGGGGAGGGGGGATAGTAGAGGATAGGAAAGGCAGCAGAATACAACAGACACTAGTACAGCAATATGTAAAACAGTGGATGTGTAACCCATGTGAAGCTGCAATCTGTATACGGGGTGAAAATGGGAGTTCATAACCCACTTGAATCAAAGTGTGAAATATGATATGTCAAGAACTATGTAATGTTTTGAACAACCAACAATAAAAATTTTAAAAAAAAGAAGCAATTATCTCAGTCCAAGGCCTTATGGAGCAGGTATGTGTATCATCTGACAGTAAGCGGTCTCTTCATCACTGTTTTCTTAGCGTTTTTCCTGCCTTTATAGTTTTCTCATCCTTTCTCTCATGGGCCAGGAACCACATGACAAACATCATTAGAATTTGGTCAAGATTCAAAGCATTTGAGTGAGGGACTGGTACACTGCAGCCTGAATACAGTGCCCACACAAAGGTGAAGGTAGGCCTTCTCTTTTGCCTGGTCAGTTCTCTTTTCTTTGGCTCTGAGTTTGATTTTTGAGATCTTAGACAAATACTGTGGGTGATGCTATGGGGGATTTGTGGATTGAAGGGTGACTATAGATGACCTTGTGATGCGAGAATATTTTAAGAGTAAATAAGAAAGCAAACTTTAAAAAAAATAATATGATATTTTAAATATAATCAGATTGTCAAAGTTCAAATATTTCTCTTAGTCTTTGTTAAGTATTTAGAAATATTCTATGGTAAGTTTAAAGTGCCCAGGTCTTCGACCTAGAAATATCTAAGCTATGATCTCTGTCCTCTGCTCCCTGATGATTGACTTTGGACAAGTTACTTAATTTCCTTGAGCCTCCATTTTTTAAAATTTTCATATCTTAAATTGTAGTTGATGATAAAGTCTATCTCATAAAGTATGTAAAGTGCCTGACATATAACAGCTAGCTTTAAAACCCTGCCTAATAGAGTTGAGATTATATTTTTATTACTTGAACTTAAAATATGCTTAACCTTAAAGTTACACTCATGATGTAGAATTCATAACTCATAATTTTATAGCAACAAAAAAAGATCAAAGAACTCATGTTATCTCCTTAGAAACTCTGAAGCTATCAGCATATATTTGTATGGAGCATTTGAATGGCTTGATTTTGCCAATCAACATTTAAGCCTGAATTTTATAGCTTAAATTTAGAAGTTTCTTGCTAAATATCTGTTGGATGGATGCATAGATACAGGGGTGGATGGGAAGAAATTCTTACTCTTGGACACAAAGTTAATATTTTTTAAAAAGTGGATTTGGGGATGGAACTACATATGGTGTGGAGGAGAAATCCATTTTTTTTTTTTTTTTGCTAAGAAAGCAATTCAAATTAATTTCTAACTACATCAGAAGCTTCATTGAATACAAGAACATCAATTTGGCAATGCCCAGCTGCACCTGAGTTTAGAGTATGCAGTACCTTAGCCACATGGAGCTGGAAGGCAGAGGAGAAAAACCAGGCAGGGCAACAGTGGAGATGGGGGTAACCCAGAACCTGGCATGGCCACAGAGCCTGGGCGATGGGAAGGCAATTAAGTAGTTTAAGACTTGGAAAGAATCCAGGAACTTAGAAAGAATTCAGGAAAACCATTAATCCCAGGTAAATTGACCTGAACAGTTAGAGCACATAGCAATGCCAAAGTCAAAAAGTAGGAAACTCTCAAGATATGGAAGAACAGTAATGGTGGCCTGCAGCCTGAAATGGCAAGATAAATGCTCCAACCCCCCAGGAAAGGGATTACAAAGATCTGATCAGGTTGATGGTTGGGGCCAGAGAGCCAATGGAAATGGGCAGAAACATATGTCTGACAAAAGAGTGGGGACCAAAGTAGAAGCTCACCAGAAGAAAGATGCTGGGCTAGATGAAAGAGAAAAACTAACCAACAGTCACTTGACAGAACTGTGCCCATCCCAAAGTTTAACTGTTTGGGAGAAGATTCAAGGAAGCAATGTGGTCCAGCCCCCCATGCCGGGCTCTGTGTCTTTCAAATCCTCCCAATAGGGAAAGTCAGTCTGTATTTCTTCCTCACTGGAGATTAGCTTTAGAATCAGGACGTAGCTCATGCTGGGTAAGGAGAACAAACAGTTGTAATAATGAGAAATTGGGAAGGTAGAGTAAGATAAACAATGCTGATATGTTTTTGATTTGAACTTATTTTGAAAAGATGCTTGAAGACAAGGATCAAGTCTTCCTTGACCATTTATACTTTATAACCCAGTCTTGCACAGGTCGACAATGTATTTAATCCTTAACAAAAGTTAAAAGGAATCTGTACTCATGGGTGAAAATTAAATACTCCAGTTGCTGCTTAATTGTTAATATGCATGACTTATTTTTTTCCTTCTTATATATCTATGAACAGGAATATCCTTGCATAGCATCTTTCTACTCAAAAATATTTTCATAAGTCAGATACAGAAAGACAAACACTGTATTATCTTCCATGCAGTGGAATCTCATAGAAACAGAGAGTGGAAGGGCAGTTACGAGGAGTTGGGAGGAGGGAGATGGAAAGACATTGATCAAAGAACACAAATTTCAGTTAAAAGATGAACAAGTTTTAGGGATCTAATATACAACATGTATTAATTAATTTGATTAATTAATAACATTGTAATCATAAAATGTACATCAAATCAAACATTGTATATTTTGAATATATTCAATCTTTGTCAATCTAAAAACATCTTTTTTTCAAGAGAGAATGCTTCTGAACTTATCTCCTCTGTGCCCTGACTTCTTTTTAGCATTTATCTGCTAATCTTAAATCTTCTTATTAAAAGTATTTTGGCCTATATAGATTAACACTCTGAACTTCTGCATAATTTTATCCTTAAAATAGTGCTAAATTGAATTAAACAAGCATTTATTTAGCAACTACTATGGATATTGAGTACAAAGTATAGAAAGGAGTAGGAGATATTTGGAAAAAATGTGATTATTACAAGTTCCTTGTCCTCAAGAAGCTTTAAAACTAGTCAAACGAAAATAATGAAGTATGCTTAGGCTAGACTAAACAAATAACATAATGAAAGTACAGAGACATGGAAACAGAAGTTATCAAATCCTAATCAAAGCATATATACTATCAATCTCAACATCACCTTCCTGTGTGCTTCCTGGACTTTCCGACAAATTGCATTTACTTCCTCCTCTGCTACTTATTTTAGCCTCTTTGAAGGTAGTTTCTTAGACCACTAGCTTGGTTACAAGTCACTGATCCTGAAAAGCTTCTTCGAGGACTTTTGTGTTCCTGGCATAGGGTCTTGGACATAGAGGGCACTAATCTCCCTCGCTTGAGTTCAGCAGAAACTTGTGCACAAAAAAAAATAATTCTTTTTGTTTGAGGAGATAATAATTTTCTGAATACTTTGGTTATCAAATATTTCCCCCAAGCATCCATGATTAACATGCTGAATTAGAGATGGTTCATCTCTCACTAGTTTCAAAACAACTGCTTCAGCTATTTCTAATAAAGAAAATTACAGAATCATTATTCAATTTCCTGATACAGCAGCACTAACAATTTGGAAGAAACATGTAAGTAAATTGCTACTTTAATATATGCAATGCATAACATCTATAAATGAAATTTTTCTACATCTAGGTATAGAAAATATTCAATAAAGTTATGACCAAATAACAAAAGCCCACTCTTGGCAAAAGACAATAAATATAGTCGTTTGTTTACTGCTTTAGAACAATATGTAAATTAATTAAAAGGAAAAGCAATAATGTGTGTCATGTTTATTAATTTAAACGAGTTAAAAATCTTGAAAATTGGGGCCAAATCCAGAATGTGGAACACTGAAACCAAAACATGCATAATTTCCACTAATATATACTCCTCTAAGGCACAGAATACAGATTTTTGAGTTAGATATTCCATTATATTCCATATATTTCCTGGGGCCAAAGGCTGGCATCTGGTTTCCACATTCAAAGTTCCTGGATCTTCCAACTTCGCAAACTGTTTCCCCAGAAAGTTTGACAATAAATAAAAATTGTGGGGTAAGATATTTTCATCTTACTGTGACCGTGGTGGGCCTCAGGCCCTAATAAACATGTGTCCAAGGACAGAAGGGAGGGAGGGAATGAGGATTGTAGGCAAGAAGGAAGGAAAGAAAGGATTTAAAAGGGGGAATTGGATTCCATGTTATCCAATGGATTTAATTTTTTTTTTTAAATCTCTGGAAAGTATCCTAAAGGAGCAGTGTCCTAGGAGAAAGAGAAAACATTGAAGAAAATCTATTAAATCTTGATAAGAACTGTCAAGCTCTATGACATTTGAGCCATGACCTACATCCTCCCTCCCTGCCCAGTTCAGAGCAGGGGAAGGTCTGCTGTGGGCAGGTCCAGTCAAGAAGATGGACAAGAAGGGAGATAGGGATGGAGGGAAGAAGGGTCTATGGGAAATGTCCTTGAAATGTCCTTCACTCATTAGGGCTTCCATAACAAAGTACCATAGACTGAGTGACTTAAGCAAAAAGAGAAATTTTTTCTCTCACAATCCTGGGAACTGGAAGCCTGAGATCAAGGATTTGATAGGCTTGTCTCTCTTCAGTTCTTTCCCTGACCTGGCAAGTCACTGCCTTCTCCCTGTGTCTTCATGTGATCTTTTCTTCTGCATCTATCTCTGTTCGAATCCTCCCTTCTTATAGAGATCCTGGCCATATTGGATTCAGATCCACCCCCAAAACCCCTGTGAAGACTCTCCTCTAAATACAGTCACTTTCTGAGGAATCAAAGCTTAGGATATTATTTTAGTCAGCTTTTTGGTTGCTGTGACTAAAAGAATCTGACCAGAATTTTAGGGGAAGAAAAGTTGATTTGGGGGTTCATGGTTTTAGAGGTTTCAATCCATAGAGAGCAGGCTCCATTCCTCGGGGCTCCAGGTGAAGCAGGACATCACAAGGGAAGAGGGTGGCAGAGGGAACCAATTCACATGATGACCAGGATAGAGACAGAGGTCTCCACTTGTCAGATACAAATATATACTTCAAAGCCACTCCCCAGTTCCCACCTCCCCCAGCCGCACCCCACCACCTCGGTTACCACTCAGTTAATCCCAATCAGGGGATTAATTCACTGACTGGGTTAAAACTCTTACAACCCAATCATTTCTCCTCTAAACCTTCTTGCATTGTCTTACACATGAGTTTTCAGGGGACACCACATCTAAACCATATCAGATATCAATACATAAATTTGGGGAGGGATACAATGCAGCTCATAACATTCTCTGAAGTTATGTATAGAAAACGTGTGCTTTGTGATGACATTTTGTGATAAATTCTTAAAAATGAAAGACTTATTCATTGCTTTACCATCCATGATAATTGAGGATTTATACAGAATAGCCAACTGGAGAGTTATGCTTGAATGGTTTAAGCAACATTTTAATATTTGGAATATAATTCTCTTTATTTGTTGAATTTGATCCTAAAGTTATAATTCATTTTAAGAAAATATACTTATCCTTTTCTGTTATTGATTTTAAGAATTATGTTTGCTTTAATTCTTTACCACTAAAATCTTATACACTCTGTTTCCAAACTAAATTTAAACTCTTTTTAAAACTGTTGGAAGCCCTTTCAAACACCTAGTAGTGGGGCCCCACCAAAATGGATAACTCAGTTAAATTAAATCCTTGGATATAGGGAAGCTATACTTTAAAAATCATGAAAGTAATTCTTTTAATTTATTTTATTATTCACTGGAAAATATTTAATGTAAAAGAAAACAATAAATGAAGAACAGAGTATAAAATGACATGAGGTTTTATAGAATTTGAAAAAATAAACTGGAAGATAAAAATCCAAAAAAAAAAATCAATCATAAAGTTAATGTGAAAAAAATTAAACAATCCAATGAACAGACAGAAACTATCAGATAAAATGTTTAGAAACAAGATTGAGGGGCTGGGAATGTAGCTCAGTGTTAGAGCACTTGCCCAGCATGCACAAGGCCACACAGCCCTGGGGGCACTCCACAGTACCCATCCCCAACAAAAACCACAACAAATACCTGACTTCGTACTGTCTATAGGAGGCACACTTTACAGGTTTAAAATAAAAAGTGGAAAACAGAAATAGTATGAGAGCTAGAGGAATCAAACCAATATCACACAAAATATGCTTTAGAACAAAAATATGTTAGTAGAGCGAGAAAGAATCTTCTAGAAAGATAAATGAGTCAATCCAGGAAGATATAATACATTGGAACATACATGTACCTAACAATAGATCCCCCAAAATACAAAAACTGGAAGATTGAAGGGAAAAATAGATAATCCAATAGTAATGATTGGGACTTCCATAACTCAGTTTAGTAACATATAGACCAACTAGACAGGAGATCAACACGGACCCAGAAGATTTAAATGACATTATAAAACCCACTAGACCTAACAGATATTTATAAAACACGCCACCCAACCAAACAGTACACATTCTTCTATAGAACATATGAATAATTTTCTATCATAAATCATATGATAGGCCATTTTTTAAGCCATAGTAAAAGTAAGAGGAACAAGGACTGCTGTGGATATAGGATTTCTTTCTGGGGTGATGAAATATTCCAAAACTAGTTTGACATGATGTTAGAAAAAAGATAATGACCTAATATTAGAAAAATATTTGAAAAACTTTATCTGGACCATGTTAGGGAATAAACAGATGTAACTGAGGGCTTCCTGATTTTTTTTTCCCCATAGAACAATTTATCAACACCAGAGACTCACTCATATAAGTTTCCTCCAGTCAAGCAACTAGTGAGAGTAACTGTTTCAATAGTAATATGTTAAAAATGAATATAGTAAAAAACACTGGAAGTGTATATTTTGAATAGCTCAGTTGTATTGCATGTGAATTATGGCTCAATAAATCTCCTTGAATTTTTAAAAATCAACTGCAGGAATGAAGTTTTAAACCAAATTGTGCTTTTAACAGCCCTGAAAGTGATAGAAAATCTATTGTTACAGCAATAAAAGAAATTGTAGCATAGTACTATAGTTTGGATTTGAAAAACAAAGGCGTATGTGTTGAAGGAGGGTCACCAGAGGGTGGTGCTATTGGGAGGTGGTGGGATCCTTAGTAGGTGGGGCCTAGTGGGAGGAAGTTAGGTCACAGAGGGTGTGCCCTGGAAAGGATATTGGAATCCTGGCCATTTCCTCTTTTTTTGCTTCCTGACTGCCAAAAGGTGAACAGGCCTCTGCTGCTCACTCCCACCGTGGTGTCCTATACCACCATAGGCCTAAAGAAACAGAAGCAAGCAACTGTGGACTGAAATCTCTCAAACCATGAGGAAAATAAACCTTTCCTCTTTTTAAATTTATTGTCTCACTTGTTTTGTCACAACAACAGAAAGCTGACTTCATAGAGACAGTATCCTCCGGGTTTATCCCTTGCTGGTTGAGAAAACTCCTTGTGCCTCAGTGTCTTTCTCGGTCAAATGAGGTTGAAAAGAATATTCATATCATAAAGTTTATGTGATTATTAAACATGAATTACAGGGGCAAAAGTAATTAAGTTAGTTCAATAAATATTAATTTTTCAAATAACTAGAAAACAAGCTTTAATATAGCACATTTGGGATTGTGATTGAGAAAAAATAAAAGTCATTTTATGACAGAGCAAAACTCTTCAATAATTTAGTTATAGATATTAAAGTCATGACACAAAATCAAATATTAGAGGAACATGAGACACCAAAAAGAATCAGCAAACAAGAAAAATATGAGAATTGAATCTGGTCCCTGTTAGGGAGGAGGTAGATGTAACTGAGGGTTTCCGGAGTTCTTCATAGTGAACAACAGTGTATTCACATCAGAGACTCAATTCATGTATGAGTTTCCTCCACCACCATGCAACTAGTGACAGGAACTATTTTAATAAGCCATGGATAACAATTCTACGTGTCCTACATGTCCTCCACAAAAGCACTCATTTATTATCAAAGAATCTACTTCATGTGTTTACAAAATATTTATTCCCTCATCTTTCTACAAACAATTGAGTTGTTTGCCAGATTACATGAATAATCACAATAAGATGATATGGAAATAGGGTTCAAAAAAAAAATCAACCACAAAGACATAATTCACGTTTTCTAATCAGGTCACCCTCTGCAGTTGTCGAGGATAGAGCAAAATCTGATTGTAGTCCAAACCTCCTGGTAGCTACCAGGAAGGCAGGAACTTGATTGCTCATACAAGTCCAATTCCCATCCCTTCCACATCATCCCTTAGACCAAACTCTTCTTGAAGCCACACTGCACTGGCAAGATCCTGGGCCCTGAAAACTTAGCCCCCGGTGAGCACTCTTCTGTGATACCCAGCTATAGAGCCTTGGGCAAGGGATCTCATCTGTGTGACCCTCTCTCTGCCCCTGGAAGTTGTGAATAACCTTCCTCACAAAGTCCTTTCAGAGGTGCTGGGATGATGTGCACTCTGGCCCCCACCACAGCTGCCCGATGCCTGCTATGACCCTCCTTCCTTCCTTCCCTTCCTTCCCTCCCCTGGTTCAATCTGCATAAAATATAAATCAATCCACTGGTATTTCTGTACTTTGGTGGATAACATGGTTGTTGCTTTTAAGACTAAAATAAAGGAAATTGGCCTACTTTTTTTTTTTTATTGTTAAACTGAAAAGACAGCAGAGTAGCAGGCATGTCCACTGGATTTCCATTTTTACACCAACTGGTGACGCATTTCATCTTCCTGGAATGCTGAGAAGCCACCCTAAAGCCCATCAAGAGAAAAATCCATCATACCTTGGTTTCCACATGGATAAATTGGAAATAATTATAATGAACCTACATGCTGAATAATATTTTTATAAGAATCAGATAGGTTAGAAAATGTAAAAATATTTAGAAAAAAAAATAGAGACATACCAAAGTTCTTTGGCCTATCCCTGTCCTTCACTTGGTGAGAAACTGAATTTGAAACAATTACAAGGTTCACCCGGGCTCTCCCGTCTCCCACTCCCGGCCCCGCCAACCCAAGCCAGAAAAAGTGATCATCTGTCTAGACCTGCGTGAGGATTTTGTTTACTCTTCAGGGGAACATCACTGTGTTAGAGCAGGAGTAATAACTCATACGCATCCCCGTATTAGCATTTCTAAAATCTTCAAAGTTAAAACTCGGGAATTTATTGTAGCTTTAGGCAGTGCTGAAGGTGCCCCCACAGCAATAATTGATGCTCGTGAAAGCACACACAGAGAAAAATAATCTGAATTCTTTCAAGCTGTTTCTCTTCACATTTATGAAATATTGATAGAAAAATATAAATAGGTATTAATGCTGCTTTAGTAAAGCTTCGGTCTGGTGGAGATAGGGCCCAATTTATCTCCAAGCCTGCAAGATTAACACTAGAGTGGCCACTGACTCGGCATTGATAGCCAGGGACATATAATCCTAAGCCTCTGTGCTCGAGGGTCCTCAGGCATTGAACATCTAAGGCATGTCGGTGGAGGACTCAGCTTGAAGTCTCACCTCCTGTGGAGTTGCTCAGTCCACAATGCCACGGGCCAGAGCTTCTGTCCTATCCAGTTGTTACTATTTTCCCAATGCCTGCCTATATCAAAGACTACATTCAGTTGTGAGTCTTAGAAAACCCATCTGACAGAGCTTCAACATGAAGTCTGACAGATATTTGCCATTGGTGATTCATCAGGTGAAGTCTATTAGGAAGTCAGTGGTCCCTAATTCCCTTGGCCTTGCTTCATGATCATGTCATGGCTGCCAAAGTTCCAGCCATCATATCTTTATTTCAGGCAAAATGAAGGAATAACTGGTGCAAAATAAAGGCAGATGCTGTGGCTTATCGAATCAAGAAAACAAAAGACATCTCATGAATCTCATAAGAGGCTTCCTACTCATGTTTCCTTAGTCACAATAGTGTTACATGACTATCTTTAGCTTCTACGCATCTGAAAATGTAAGCTTTGTGTCTTCTATGAAAGCAAGGAAGGGAAAAGAAGTTGGAAGGAGCACTAAGACAGTTGACAAAATGTCTGGCTAACAAAATCTCAATTAATATTCAACAGATGAATGAGATCATCGGAACTGAGTCTGAGCCCACTGGAAACGGGTAGAGGGTCAGACTTTTATGACTTTAGATGTGCCTTTGTCAGACTGGAATTAAGGTTTCCCCCAAAGAAACCACGATGGCAAATCAGTTAATATAGACACCATTGTGACAGAAAACTCAAATGGGTGGATGGCAGGAAAGAAGGAAGGAAGCAGGGAGAAATATATATACATGTATAATACTTTATTCTTTATGAATGGAGCAAAATCTTTTCTGTTATCAAGTTCATCTCCTGAAACTATTCATTCTTCCGTGCTCACCTCACCTCCTCAAATACACAAGTGCAAGCGCGCGCGCACACACACACGCACACACACACACACAAATATACATCACATTAAGAATATAAAAGAAAAAAAAAAACAAGAGGAAAAAAAGAATATAAAAGAAGCTGAGTGTATTGGTGCAGACCTATAACCCCAGCAGCTCTGGAGACTGAGGCAGGAGGATCACGAGTTCAAAGCCAACCTCAGCAAAAGCGAGGCACTAAGCAACTCAGTGAGACCCTGACACTAAATAAAAAATTACAAAATAGGGCTGGGGATGTGGCTCAGTGGTTGAGTGCCCCTGAGTTCAACCTCTGGAAGAAAGAAAGAAAAAAAGGAAGGAAGGAAGGAAGGAAGGAAGGAAGGAAGGAAGGAAGGAAGGAAGGAAGGAAGGAAGGAAGGAAGGAAGGAAAGATTAAAGTGGAGGACTGTTAGGAGAGCAACGTACCTATGCAAACCTGTGCATACTTGGTAAAGGGATACAAGATAGATATGGTGAAGATAAAAATGAATTGCAAGTCTCTCCTCCAGGGTGTAGAAGACCCTGGATCCAGCTAGAGGGGAGAGAGGCACCTTGTCCAGCACCATGGACTATGGGTCTTGATGCTTCTGCAAGCTTCCACCATCCACCCCCCTCCCTTTCCTCCCTGTTCTAACTTAGCCTCCACTTACTGAAGGGGAGAGAGGCCAAGAGAGGGACAGCCAGAGGTCATGCCATCGCGGCAAGTTTTTCTGGAAATCACTGCGGAGGTCACCTATGAACTGGTGTCTTCTCTCCAGTGCTGAACCACGGTTCCCAGAGTCATCTTTTTCTCATTTTGAAAACAAATATGTGTCTTCATATACCTGCACACACACATATATACACATCCACCGGCACCCATATTCACATACACACACATGCATACGTGTCTATGATACTGCATCTATACACACATATGCCTGATTTTTAAACATGAAATAGGAGCAAGAGGCCTGGCTTTGGCAGACAGGCACGCCCTTCCCTCCATGTGCCTCCCAATCCCAGTCTTGCTCCCTAGAAGCATCCTTGCTCTTTTAGCTACTTCTAGAAACAGTTCATTCCCTCTCTGTGTTGCTAAGTAAGGCATCCCCAGCATCCTTTGCCGATGTATCCATTCACCATCTCCTGTTTCTTTTGAGACCTTTTCTGTTTGTTGCTTTTTTGTTGTTTTGTTTAGTTTTTGGTTTTGGTATTGAGCCCAAGGTTGCTCTAACCCTGAGCAGAGTTATAGCCCCCAGCCTTTTGTTGTTTAATCTGGGGGCGAGATCTTAACTAAATTGGCCAGGTTGGTCATTAACTTGAGATTCTCCTGCCTCAGCCCCCAGGTAGCTGGGATTACAGGTGCATGCCACCATGCTCTGTCTATTGGGATCTTCCTAAAGCACAATTCTGAACCACCGGTCACTGCATGTGGCTGGGGAAACTGTGTTCTGCCTGCCTCAGGAGTTACCCTTCACTCCAGCTCATCTTGGAGCAGTGGGACATGGTTGCCAGTCTTCCCCCTGGATTGTAGGACCCCTGAGAGCTTCAGTGGCCTGGGCCAGACCTGCCATATCAGCCTCTTCAGGACCCCAGCAGGTAGCATGCAGTTTCAGAGTAGCTGCATGTGATGGTTAATTCTGTGTGCCAGTTTGACTGGGCCACAGGTTGGCCACGTAGCTGGTTCAACATGGGTTCTGACTGTGTCTGTGAGGGGGTTTTCCAAAAGAGATCAGCATTTGATCTGGTGGACTGAGTAAAGCCGGCGGCTTTCCCCAGACTGGGTGGGCAGCATCCAGTCCACTGAGAGCCTAATAACAAAAAGGTAGAGGCAGGTTGGAGTCCGTCCTTCCTTCCTTTCTCTCTCTCTCTCTCTCTCTCTCTCTCTCTCTCTCTCTCTCTCTCTCTCTCTCTCTCGCCCCCATCTCCGCTCTGCCTGACAGCTTAAGCTAGAACATCAATCTCCTCCTGTGCCGGGCTCCTGATCCTCAGGCCTTCTGACTTGGGTTGGAATCTACGCTATTGGCTCTCTAACTCTCAGGCCTCTGAACCACACCTCCAGCCTCCCTGGATCTCCAGCTTGCAGATGGCAGGTGGTGGGACTTCTCAGCCTTCATAATTGCACAAGCCAATCTTTATGATAAATATATGTGTACTCAGAGCTGGGTGCAGCTCAGTGATAGAGTATTTGCCTAACACACACAGGGCACCAAGTTCAATCCCCAGCATCTCCTTAAGGGATAAAAAAGAACATATATTGATAAACTCTTGACTCTGGTTCTGCTTCTCTGGAGAACCCTAATAGATTTTCTGTCTCTCATGTCTGAACAGCAAATATGGCCCTGGTGTTGTAGTAAGAAATCACACCAGAAGTTCAGTATTACATTTGGGTGACATGCAGGTGATTCAAGAGGTTTGGGAAGCCCCTTCTCAGGAGTTTCCAATACCCAGTGGCCTTTACTCACAATAGGCAAACAATCATCACCATCACATCATTGACTTTCATGAGCATTGGACGTGGATTGGGGGGGGGGGGATCTAAAAGCTCTGTTCAGGCAACAGCCCCAGGTTGGACGCCATGGCACACTCACCGTTGCAAACTCTGCCACCTATAGGCAGCTCAGGAAGGGGAACTTACAGAAAGGATGTGTCAGAATATGGAACATCTTCAAGGACAGTGGCCTGTGAATCTTTGAAGCAGATCTTGCTTTTCTCAGGGACTAGAGGATACAAGGAGCTCATCCCAGTGACTCAGGAGGCTGAGGCAGGATGATTGCAAGTTCAAGACCAACAGCCACAGCAACTTAGGGAGGCTCTAAGCAACTTAACGAAACCCTGTTTCACAATTTTAAAAATAAAATAAAAAGGGCTGGAGATGTGGCTCAGTGGCTAAGCACTCCTGGGTTTAAATCCCCTGTACCAAAAAATAAAAATACATATAAATTCAACTTGCCCTTTTGGAATAAGATGTGTTTAATCTATTCAAGGTTTTGTTGGTTTTATTTTTTTTTTAAAGTCTATTTCCTGTTGTGGTCTCTTTGTAGGGACTCTGCTCACTTCCCTGGAAGTTGTATTTGCTTCTGTGAGACAAGATGGGAATCTGGGGGCACACAGTGTAGCTTTCCTTCTCTCTCTCTTCTTCCTTCTTTCTTTCTTTCAAGTTTGTTTTTGTTTTAAGGCCACCCCCCCCCCAATTTTTATTTTCATGAACTGGGCCTCATCTGAGGCTTAAAATAGGAGAAATTCTTATCTAAGCAAACAAGGAAAAATATACTAGCAAATGAGAAAAAAACTCTAGCAATTGGAACACACAGAGCAGTATCTCATCTTAGATAGATTCATACATAGATAGATAGATTGATAGAAAGATAGATAAAATCTTTCCCAGGGTTAGGATTTCACAGTATCTGCTCAACATCTCCTTGGAAAGACAAGCCTTATTATTATTATTATTATTATTATTATTATTATTATTATTATTTGCAATGGATTGTTTGTTGCTGTAAGAACTCTGGTCAAAGACATTATGTTAGCAGCAGAGTCACCAAGGAGAAGGACCGTCTTAAAGGCCACTGTGATGAGAGGGTTGCATAACAGAGATGCTAGATGCATCTTCAAGCCCCGAGATCCAGAAAGGGTTGCCCAGAAGACTAGACTGGGGGAGGGGGGAATTGTCTTGTGTGCTCTGCCTCAATTTATCTTCCCTTTTGTTCTCTGAAATTTCACTATTAGACATTCGGTCCTTTGCTGTCCATATTGCCTACCCCTTGCATTTAACATGTTAACTATTTCTGGGAGAAATAATACATTAAATAGCTAAGAAGCATGAGTATACCAAGAGTGAGATCGAAATGGAAGGTGAAATGTAACTAGACATCATCCCCGTGGGTTTACCCTGGGGTGTTTTTTTTAATTAAGTTTCATTTTTTGCCAATGAAAAGCAATTAAAATAGAAACCTAGTAAAGGCTCCCATCAAATATTTTTTAAAGATGGAAAAATGAGTATTCACAATGATATTTGATTAGCATTTTCATTACCAAATTTTCCTTATCCGTGCCTACAAATGTCAGCATATCAACTTGGCCTGTTTGGTTTTGCTTTCTTTCTTAGCTTCATGTTTTAAGCCCAGAAAATCTGGCCATTAGAAATTTATTTTTAAATGGATTAAGTGCTCTCCCAGGAGCAATCTTTAAACTTTTCCATCTATATTTTGATAAAACTTCACACGAAGTCAATAACAAATTAGAACATAAATGTTTAAGGAGCTCGAAAATAAAATGAGAGCATCTCCTTTTCTCTCTTTTTTTATGTTGCTGGTAATGTGCCAAATAGAGAGGAATTCAGGGTCTTGGGGAAATGCATCAAAAGCTTCTGCTTGTGCAAACAGGCAAAAGCAAGCAAAGGGTCACTAATCCGGGAGGCGATGGTGTCACCTTGAAGGGACATGGCTCACTTCAGGAATCCCAAGTCTCTCACACAGCTTCTTTCTAGACGTTGATCATAAAGGAACAGGAGCACTGGTGATTTTTACCATGGGGCTCTTCCCCTTCACGCGGTCGTGCTATCTTAGTTCATCTAGTTTCTTTAATGTACAGGAAATTCGATTTATTTTCAAAAGACAAACACCTAAAGAAGAAAAGGGCTCATCACTTCAAAAGCAAATCAGATGAAATGAGGAGCACAGCATCCCCCATCCAAAGAAACAAAGAGCCGGGTGAAATGAAAATAAACTCAGTACAGGCTAATATATGCAAAGACGATTTCAAAAAGTGATGAATTTAAACAGATAAACCCCAGAATAAGCCACCCATTTGCTAAAAGTCACTCCAAAAAGACTGTTTGCCAAGATCACCTGTGCATGGAGATTGTCTATCAAGGAATGAATGTCATCAGTTCTGTGTGCTGAGATAAAATCTCATGCAAGGGAGGATTTTTCTCAGCCTTTCATGGTAATTTTAGATATTTGATTGTAAATCAGAATGTTTGCTCTACCTAATGAACAAAAGCACTGGATTAGTCGAGCTGGTATTAAAAGTTGTTTTTGTTTACAACACGGTTTAGACTTTAATGTTATCCGGGTGCTCAGAGAACGTTCTCAAATGTCGCATCTGTATGACACGCAAATAGTTCTTACTTCAAGTGGGCTAGAAACTAACAAATTGAGTCTCTGTGCCTTTGAGTGACAGGAGCCTCTCCACTCTGTGCTCTGCCTAATGGGCTAGCATGGGGGAAGGGTCCCAGAGGCAGTGGTGAGTGCTCTGATTCACTTCCATTTCATTAAGGACGGGAGAAGGCACGTGGTGTCATGTCATTAGAATGTCCTTTCAGAGGTTTCTTAAGGATGTTTTTACCTCGACTAAAGATAACAACAGGAGGGATGATGGAGAGCGGAGCCAATCTCCTCAATCAGTCTCCATGTGAAAGCAAAAAGATTAGAATCCATTCATTCGTTTATTCATTCACTCATTCATTCAATAAACATAACATATGTCAGGCACTGAGCTTGACATTGCAGAAATAATGAGCAAAAAAAAACCACATTCCCTGAATGCTTCCTCCATGCACACATTGGAACCTGCTACATGAAACTGAGCAAAAAATGAATCTAAACGCATTTAACATGTTAACATGTTAACAGTTTTTATATCCAACAGTCAATTATTAGCATCTGCCTCACAGAAGTCAGAATGCAGGCGCCACTGGAGGTGGTGACATAGCATCAGGAAGGTTAAAGATTGCACACTGAGTGTGCAAACTGAGTGGCAAATTAAGATTAGAACTCAGGCTTTCGACTCTTTGCCTGTGGTTTCTACCCCACCCCTGGGGGTGCCTTCTCCTCATCACCATTCACATTTGCTTCAGAGAAAGAGAAGGTCTAAATTTTTTAATGACGGCCGTGCACAATTACATCACGATGCAGTTAATGATAAAAGCAAGACTTCAAAACACGCACCCTTTAAATAACGCATCGGGCTTATCGCTGATGAGATCTTTAATTATGCCAAGGCAAAACTAGAGACAGTCTAATGGGAAATACAGATGACTTGTTAAAATTATTAAAAGAGCTAATATGCTTACATTTGTTTATGTGTACTAGAATCAGCTTGAATATTGGACTGCAATGACAATATGTGTAAAGATCAATTAAAAGTCATAGAGATGAGATATTGGATTTCCAGACCCTAATAGGATTTCGTCTGCACTTGCTGTATTATGTTATACAATTATAATTGAGCTTCCATCAAATCACAGAATCTGTCACATCACCAATTTATTTTCCAGGCACTAATGAAACATATTTCCTGTTGAGAAGGCTTTTAAAAGCATAACCCTGAGGAAGAGAGGTGACGTGGGGCAACAGGCTTCTATTTATTTAGCAAACCTCACTAAAAACCTGGACACAAGTAAAATGAATATGATAGCTCTGGGGAAGGTCCTGAGTGGCCATTTGTTCTTATTCTGAAGAGCATGTGAGGATTCTCAGAAAGGACCAGGACCCACGTACGTAATTCACACGCACTTTGATCCTTTATCAGCAGATCGATTTTCTGCCTTTTTATTGTTGGGTTGTCCAACCAGAGGCAGAGTCGATACAAGATTTTCCTCTGGATTCTTATTTTCTTTTCCAGTGTTAGAATCACTCATTAAATTATAAAACAAGATTCTCTGAAAAAGAACTTAGTGAGGCAGCTTTCGCTTGTGAAATGTGGAATTCTTGCTTGTGGGGAGAAGAAAAGACCCTACCTGGAGACTAGTGTAAAAGATCCCTAAGATGGTACATGCTGGGATGACAGCGAGGACGTTCTTTGGAAGGATTATCCTAGGAGGATCGGTGGGTGCTCCTGATACTGACCTGAGTGGTGGGGCCCTGAGAGACACAGACACCCCTGAGAAGGAAATGTCATTTACATGTCATATTTACTAGCAGTCCTAAGGGGCCCTGACTGTCACGAGATGTCCTCCTCAATAGGAAAACCTTGCCTGGCAGATTAGGGCCAGACCAGCTTGAGTACATCCAGGAATGGAGAGCTCACCCCAATGGAACAGCAGACAATTTCCAGAAAGTTCTTCATGGGACTTGCTAATATCCAAATCCTCAACTCTGAAGCCCCAGCATGCAGTTCGGCTCTGGCACCCTCTACACCCACTTAGCTTATTTTGTTGTGTCTACACTTTAATAGATGTGCTCTTAGCTGGTCACTTTTTCAGAGGGAGATAATAAAATTAAAACATTTAAAAAGCTATGCTATGCTAAATATTTGAAGACACCTCTCCTGCCCCATCTTTACTCTACCTCCCTGGTCTAAACATGCTCAGTTCTCTACTTGTTTTCTTGTCAGTGGGAGCCCTAAGATATCTTGGTCACCGCTCACATCCAGTTGGTCACAGAGTCCTGCTGACGGTACTTTCTAAATCTCTTTTTATCCCAGAGCCCCACCCTGGTGCAGGCAACTGTCAACCACCACCTGGCTGCCAAAACAGCTTCTCCATGCTCCTCTGCTATCCTTGCTCCCTGCAGACTGTTACCAGAGCTGTCTTCTCAAGATAGTAGCCTCATCCTGCTGCCATATTCCCTGCTGAAAGCCCACAACAACTCCCACAGCTCCGAGCAGGAAGTTCAAGCCATAAACTCATTAACATCTGATCTCTCTCCTTCCTCATCTCTCTCCAGTCTTCCCCATGGAAACATGAACTCCAGGCATAGAAAGCTGCTTTGGAGCACACCACACAGCCTGCCCGCCATGAAAGGCCCAAACCCCGCATCCTGTGAGCACTCAGAGAGGCACACCAGGCCTGCAGTGTGGTTCCCTATTTACCAAAGTGTGGCTCCATAGCCCAACATTAAGGTACCTACAGGCTTGATGCTGCCACCACCAACCAAAGTGGGACATCACCATTTCTATCTAGGCACAACAATCAGGACCTGATAAAATGTCACCAAGGACCCTGTGGGAATGGTTGCACCAGAGATATCTCTACTAGAGGTGCTAACAGTCATCATCTTGTTGCAAAGGTAAACAGGGAGCCTTGCATGGGGTTGCCTCTCTCTTGTTTCTCCTGCTAACAGCCAACTTCTTTTGATTATCTTTTCACTTGTCATATAATCTAATAACTCTATATTCTCACATCCTACCTCATAAACATCCCAGTCTATCCCCCCACCCCTTTCATCAGAAGCTATAAACCATTATGCAAACCTACTGGCTATATGGTAAAAGATAACCGAACTTATCATTTCTGTTTATAGCAACAAAACTGTAAATGTCGAAATAGAAGCTAATTGATTTATGGCTTCATATTGGTCACATTGGTGGGCAGTAATATTGATATCTCTCTTAAAGGTGAGGTATTGGTAACCTGCAGGGACACTATAAGACAATAGAGTTGAAGCTACAATACCTCACTTCTATACTGCAAGAGAGGAAGACACATAGACATCAAGAAAAAACAAGGAATGAAAGTGCCCCCAAACAAACCAAGATACTACAACAATAGAACCCATAGATAGCACAGTAGATGAAATGTCAGAGAAGGAGTTGAAAATATACATAAATAAAAACTATCTAGGAATTAAAGAATGACCTAAGTGAGCAAATACAGGCAAAAATTGATCATTCCAACAAAGAGATAAGAAAGCAAATACAGGGAGCAAGAGATTACTTCAAGAAAGAGAGATTCTAAGGGGAAAAAAAAAACAGAAATCCTTGAATTGAAAGAAACAATCAACTAAATAAGAAACTCAATATAAAGCATCACCAATAGACTAGATCACTTGGAAGATAGGATCCAGACAATGAAGACAAAATATACAATCTTGAAAATAAATTTGAACCTGCGTGCAGCCCAGGTTCGATCCTCAGCATCACATACAAACAAAGATGTTGTGTCTGCTGAAAAAAAAATTAAAAATAAATATTGAAATTCTCTCTCTCTCTCTAAAAAAAAAAAAGAAAGAAAAAAGAAAATAAACTTGACCACAGTGAAGGCGGTGAGAAACCATTAACAGAACATCCAACAAGTATGGGAAAACATCAAAAGATCAAATCTAATATTTATTGGGATAGAGGAATGCTCAGAGATTCAAACCAAAGGAACACACAATCTCTTCAATGAAATAATATCAGAAAATTTCCCAAACATGAAGAATGAATTGGAAAATTAAATACAAGAGGCTTACAGATCCACACCAGGGCACATTATAATAAAAATGCCTAGGGCTGGGGCTGGGGCTCAGCAGTAGAGTGCTCACCTGGCATGTTCAAGGCCCTGGATTTGATACTCAGCGCCACATAAAAATAAATAAATAAAGGTATTGTGTTCAAGTACAACTAATTAAATAAATATTTTTAAAAATAATAATAATAAAAATGCTTAGCATACAGAGTAAGTATAGAATTTTAAAGTCTGCAAGAGAGAAAAATCAGATTATATATAGGGGTAAACCAATTAGGATATCTGCAGATTTTTCAACCCAGACCCCCCCAAAGCCAGGCAATTCAGGAACAACATACACCAGCTCTGACAAAAAATGGACCCCAACCAAGAATCATATATCCAGCAAAATTAAGCTTAAGTCTTTATGATGAAATAAAAGCCTTCCATGATAAACAAAAGCCAAAGAATTCACAGCAAGAAAGCTTGCACTAAAGAACATTCTTGGCAAAATATTCCATGAGGAGGAAATGAAAAACAACAATGAAAATCAGAACAAGAAAAAAACAAACAATGAAAATCAGCAAAGGAAGGAACTACACTAAAGGACCGGCCAATCAAAAGGGAAAGTAATTCAAGTTAAATACCAAAAATAAACAAAAATGAAGAGGAACACAGATCAAGTCTCAATAATAACTCTAAATGTTAATGACCTAAACTCACCAGTCAAAAGACATAGACTAGCAGATTGGATTTTAAAAAAAGACCCAACAATATGCTGCCTTCAAGAGACTCATTTCATAGGAAAGACATCCACAGACTGAAGGTGAAACATTGGGAAAAATTATACCACTCACATGGTCTGTGTAAACAAGCAGAAGTTTCCATCCTCATATCGAATAAAGTGGATTTTAAGCCAAAACTAATCAAAAGGGATAAAGAAGTTCATTTTATACTGCTTAAGGGAACCATACATCAACAAGACATAACAATTATAAATATATATGCCCCAAACATGGAGCATCTACATTCATTAAACAAACTCTTCTCAAGTTCAAGAGTCAAATAGACCACAACACAATAATTCTGGGTGAATTTACACACCTCTTTCACCACTGGATAGGTCTTCCAAACAAAAGCTAAACAAAGAAACTATAGAATTCAATAATATGACTGTATTATTAAATAACTTAGATTTAACTGATATATATTAAATATTTCATCCTTTAATGAGAAAATACACTTTATTCTCAGCAGCACATGGATCCTTCTCTAAAATAAACCATATATTATGTAACAAAGCAAATCTTAGCAAATACAAATAAAATAGAGATATTATCCTGTATTCCATCAGATCATAATGGAATGAAATTAGAAATCAATGATAAAGGGCTGGGGTTGTGGCTCAGCAATAGAGTGCTTGCTTCACATGTGCAAGACTCTGGGTTCGATCCTCAGCACCACATAAAAATAAATAAGTGAAATAAAGGTGTTGGGTCCAACTACAACCAAAAAAATAAATATTTTTTAAATGATAAAATAAAAAATAAAAGCTACTCAAACATCTGGATGTGCTACTGAATGAACAATGGATTGCAAAAGACATCAAGGAGGAGATTAAAAAATTCTTAGAGGTAAATGAGAATACTGATACAACATAACAAAATCTCTGGGACACTATGAAGGCAGTTCTAAGAGGAAAGTTCATTTCATGGAGTTCACTTCTTAAAAGAAGAAAAAGTCAACAAATAAATGACTAGTATTACATCACAAAGCCCTAGAAAAAGAAGAATAAATCAACACCAAAAACAGTAGAAGATAGGAAATAATTAAAATCAGAGATGAAATTGAAACAAAAGAAACAATGAAAAAATTCACAAAACAAAAATTTGATTTTTTTGAAAAAATAAATAAAATTGATAAACCCCTAGCCATGCTGACAAAATGAAGGAGAAAAAAAAGTCAAATTACTAACATCCATGATGGAAAAGGAAATATTACAACAGACACTACAGAAATACACACGATAATTGTTGAGGGTCACAACCAAGTCAAGATGGAGCCTGGCACTTTGCCAGGAGGAGTGGTTTGTGAAGCAACACCAGCGAGCCATTAAGATGATGAGAATTCCTTAATGACTGACTGCTGAATCTAGATGATGTTAATTAAGTTAAGCTGTGTGTAATTAGTTAGGTATATATACCTCTGCTGTCCCGTAATAAAGCGGCTCTCGCTGTTTCAATCTTCACAAGTTGCTTGTCACCCCCCGGTTATTTTGCCCAGCCAGACTGCAGCAGATAATTAGAAATTATGTTGAAAATTTGTATTCCAATAAAATAGAAAATATCAAAGGCATCAACAAATTTCTAGAGTCACATGATTTGCCCAAACTGAATCAGGATGATATACACAATTTAAACAGATCAATTCAAGCAATGAAATAGAAGATTCCATCAGAAGCCTATCAACCAAGAAAAGCCCAGGACTGGAAGCATGCACAGCTGATTTCTACAAGCTGTTTAAAGAAGAACAAATACCAACACTCCTCAAATTATTTCATGAAATAGAAAAAGAAGGAACATTTCCAAACTTATTCTATGAGACCAATATCACCCTGATTCCAAAACCAGGCAAAGTCACATCAAAGAAAGAAAACTTCAGACCAATATCTCTAATGAACATAGATGCAAAAATTCTCAATAAAATTCTGGCAAATCAAATACAAAAACATATCGAAAAGAAAGTGCAACATGATCAAGTGGGGTTCATCTCAGGGATACAAGTTTGGTTCAACATACAGAAATTAATAAATGTGGGCTGGTGATGTGACTCAAGCGGTAGCGCGCTCGCCTGGCATGTGTGTGGCCTGGGTTCGATCCTCAGCACCACATACAAACAAAGATGTTGTGTCTGCCAATAACTAAAAAATAAATATTAAAAAATTCTCTCTCTCTCTCTCTCTCTCTCTCTCTCTCTCTAAAAAAAATTAATAAATGTAATTTATCACATCAGTAGACTTAAAGAATCATATCATCATCTCAATAAATGCAGAAGAAGCATTTGACAAAATACAGCACCCCTTCATGTTCAAAACACTAGAAAAACTAGAGGTAACAGGTACATATCTCAACATTGTAAAAGCTATCTATGCTAAGCCCAGGCCAACATCATTCTAATCGGAGAAAAATTGAAAGCATTATCTCTAAAAACCGGAAAAAGACAGGGATGCCCTCTTTCACCACTCCTATTTAACATAGTTCTTAAAACTCTAGCCAGAGCAATTAGATGAAAGAAATTAAAGAGATACAGATAGGAAAAGAAGAACTCAAATTGCCATTATTTGCTGATGATATGATTGTATATATAAAACACCCAAAAATTTTCACAAAAAAACTGCTAGAATTAATAAATGAATTCAGCCTAGTAGCAGAATATAAAATCAATGCCCATAAATCAAAGGCATTTCTGTATATCAGTGACAAATCCTTTGAAAGAGAAACTAGGAAAACGACCCGATTTACAAAAGCCACCCACACAAACACACACACACACACACACACACACACACACACACAAAATACCTGGGAATTAACTTAACAAAAGAGGTGAAAGACCTCTACAATGAAAATTACAGAACACTAAAGAAAGAAGTTAAAGAATACCTTAGAAGCTGGAAAGATCTACCTTGCTCTTGGATAGGCAGAATTAATATTGTCAAAATGGCCATAGTACCAAAAGCACTATACAGATTTAATGCAATTCCAATCAAAATCCCAATGACTTTTCTCATAGAAATAGAAAAGGCAGTCATGAAATTCATATGAAAAAATAAGAGACCTAGAATAGCTAAAGCAATCCTTAGCAAGAAGAGTGAAACAGGTGGCATCACTATACCAGACCTTAAACTACACTACAGAGCAATAGTAACAAAAACAGCATGATATTGGCACTAAAATAGACTGGTAGACCAATGGTACAGAATAGAGGACACAGAGACTACCCATATAATTGCAGTTATCTTATATTAGAAAAGATGCCAAAAACATACATTGGAGAAAAGATAGCCTCTTCAACAAATGGTGCTGGGAAAACTGGAAATCCATATGCAGCAAAATGAAATTAAACCCTTATCTCTCACCATGCTCAAAACTCAATTCAAAGTGGATCAAGGACCTAGGAATTAAACCAGAAAAACTACGTCTATTAAAAGAAAACGTAGGTCCAAATATCCATCATGTTGGATTAGGCCCCAAATTCCTTAAGAAGTATCCTATAGCACAAGAAATAAAATCAAGAATCAATAAATGGGATGGATTTAAGCTAAAAAGCTTCTTCTCAGCAAAAGAAACAATCAGTGAAGTGAATAGAGAACTATAGGTTGGGAGCAAATTTTTACCACTCACACATCAGCTAGAGCACGAATATATAGGATATATAAAGAACTCAAAAATCTTAACACCAAAAATACAAATAACAATCAATAAATAGTCCAAGGAACTGAACAGACACTCCTCAGAAGATGATATACATATAATCAATCAAAAAACATATGAAAAAATGTTCAACATCTCCAGCAATTAGAGAAATTCAAATCAAAACTACTCTAAGATTTTATCTCGCTCCAGTCAGAATGGCAGCTATTAAGAACACAAGCAACAATAAGTGTTGGCAAGGATATGGGGAGAAATGCACCCTCATACACTGCTGGTGGTACTGCAAATTGGTGCAGCCAATATGGAAAGCAGTATGGAGATTCCTTAGACAACTGGGATGGAACCACCATTTGACCCAGCTATCCCACTCCTCAGTAAATACCCAAAGGACTTAAAAACAGCATACTACAGGGATGCAGCTACATCAATGTTTATAGCAGCGCAATTCACAATAACTAAATTGTGGAACTAACCTAGATGCCCTTCAGTACATAAAGGGATAAAGAAAATGTGATATACACACACACACACACACACACACACACAATGGAATATTACTCAGCAATAAAAGAGAATAAAACCATGGCATTTGCAGGTAAATGGATGGAGCTGTAGAATATTATGCTAAGTTAAGTAAGCCAATCCCAAAAAACCAAATGCTGAATGTTTTCTCTGATATGAAGATGCTGATCCTTAATGGGGATGGGGTAGGAGCATGGGAGGAACAGAGGAACTTTAGACAGGGTAAAGGGGATAGAGGGGAAGGGAGAGGGCAGGGGGAAAGAAAAGACAGAGAAGTGAGATGAACATCATTATCCTAAGTCCATGTATGGAGACACAAATGGTGTGACTTCACTTTGTGCACCACCAGAGACGTGAAAAATTGTGCTCTGTATTTGTAATATGAATTGAAATGCATTCTGCTGCCATATATAACAAATTAGAATAAATAATTTTTTTTAAAAAAGAAACCTGCTTTGAATTTCTCTACCAAGCCATACTGTCCTGCCTCCAGACCTCTGCCCAAGCTGCACCCTGTGCCTGAAACACTCACCCAAGTCTTCACCCACAGTGCCCCCTGGCTAACATGGGCTTCCAGTGTTGGCTTTGAAAATACATCCTCCCCTGACCCCGAGGACGCACAGCCATAAACTCTCACCACCCACCCTCAATTTGCCCAGGTAGGGCTCACGGCAGACATTTGGAAATTACAGTCAATCCTAGGTATCCACAGATTTGCATCCAGAGACTCAACCAACTGCCAATCAAAATGTTTTTTAATTGTGTCTGTACTGAACACATACAGACTTTTTCCCTTGTCACTGTTCCCTAAACAATATAGGATAACAACTATTTACATAGCATTTACATTGTATTGGGTGTTCCAAGGAACTCATAGAGGATTTAAAGTACCCAGGAGGATGCTCATGGCTTATATGTAAAGGTTACGACACTATTTCACGAACGGTGTTGAGAACCTGTGAATCTTGGTACTTGCAGGGTGACCTGTAACCAATCCCCTAAGATACCCAGATACCCTCAGGACCACTACCCTATTATATTGCCTCTTCCTCTCTAAAGTATTAACTCTTTGAGGGCAAAACCCATGTCACTTTGGTTACTGCTGAACTTCTGGAGCTTCACAGAATGCCTGGCATATAGCATGTGCTTAATAACTACCTGTGAATAAAAAAAGGAGGGAAATAAGGAGGAAGAGATTGGAGACATAAGAAAATGACATATGCCATTTAAACATCACCCAGGTCTCAGCACAGCACACCAGGTAGAATCTATTAGGAAACGTGAGAAGGTGAAGCCAAATCATTCCCTTCTTGTTCTGGTGGTGCTGTCTCCAGAAGACATGGAATTCCAAAGAAGGTTTAGTCATTCACTGGACAAGTATTTATTAGGCAGAATATTATTAAAAGTATTTTATTTTATAAATACAGTCTAGAATTCTGCTTTAGAGTTAACTGCACAGCCTGAATACCTAGGTTCAAATCGTAATCTAGCATTTAACATGTGACATTGGGCATGTTATGTGTTCGCCTTTCTAGATTTCACGGTTTTTTTGTTTGTTTGTTTTTTGCTTTTTTTTTTTTTTTGTCTGTAAAATGGCAATGATAAGAAGAGCTTTCTAGAAATTGTGATGATGAGAGTAATTCATGCATGCAAAGCACTGGAATTGCGCCTGCCCCAGAGTGACGGCTTTGTAACAGAGTTAGTGTTTCGTGCTAAAAAGCACCTCACACCATGACCAGCCAGCAAGGACCCCCTCCCCCCGAATAAACAAAAGGTGCTTTCTTTTGAGAAGCAGTGTCACAAACTTAAAATATCAAATAGATTGCCTGTTATATAAATTTAGAATTTGGAGTCTATCATCATTATTTTTTTATTTATGTATTATATTCATATCATTTCCCTACCTAAATAGCATTTATAAAAATTTACATTACAGTTTATGTTCAGGTTGTTATATTATTGTGTTATACATTTACTTATTTAATATGTGGAAAATAAAATCAGACCAAGTTAAAAAAGTTTTTAAAAAGAACAGTTCAAAGGCTGGAAGTCTTCAGACCAATGCTCTCAGAAGTCCTGCTCCTGACAGTTACAACACAGTCTATGAAGCATAGAGGAGGATATATTCTGACTTTTTCTTGGTTGGTTGTTGTTATGGTTTAAATGTGAGGCATCCCCCAAATGCTCATGTATGAGACCATGCAAGAAAGCTTAGAGGTGAAACGATTGGGTTATGAGAGCCTTCCTCTAATCAGTGCATCAAACCCCTGATAGAGATTAACAGAGTGGTTAATTAACTGCAGGCAGGTGGGGTGTGGCTGGAGGAAGTGGGTCACTGGGGGCATGCTTTTAGGGTTTATATTTCATCCCTGATGAGCAGAGCTCACTCTCTCTCTTTGTTTCTGGATTATCCTGTCCTGAGCCACCTTCCTCCTTCACACTCTTCTGCCTTGATGTTCTGCCTCACCTTGGGCCCAGAGCAACCTAGTTGGCAAGTCTATGGACTAAGACACCTGAAATTCTGAGCCCCAGATAAACTTTTTCTCCTCTAAAATTGTTCTTGTCAGGTCTTCTGGTCACACTGGGAAAAAAAAAAGCTGACTAAAAGAGTTGCTAGACATTAACATTCTTTTTAAGTCAAGCAAAGCGTTTTAAGGTTACTCATCAATAGCCCATTGGTTTAATTCCACTGAATCCTACTGACAAGGACAAAGAGCTTACCTTTCATGTTTCGATTATGATCCAGGCTGGTGTTTAGGAAATCGGGTTGACTTGAGTTTGGGCTTTGTGGCTATGGGCAGTGGGCTGGGGTATCCAATCCAAGGCCTCCATTTATATTTATTGCTTTTTAACAAATATCAAGGTATACTTTGAATTATTTACACTGTCTCATTTACTTCTCAGGAGAATTTTTTGAAACAGAACTATTATTATCATTCTTATCTTATAAGGGAAGAAACCTAAACTTGACTCTGAGTGGCCTAAGATCAGCACTGACAAGCCTGGATTCCGTTCCAGTCTCCTTCCTGTCCAAGTCACTTCATAGCTGTAAGAATCTGTGTAAATCTATCAGTGAAATCTCACAACCATTTTGATAGACAGGCCCTGCCATCCCCACTTCACAGATGCAGAAACACGGAGACAGAACACGAGTGTCTTAGCTCTGACTGCCATATACTGGCTATCTTAAGCCATAGTCAGTTATTTATCACAGTCTTAGGAGCTGAGAAGTCCAAGTTCAAGGTTCCAGAGGATTCAGTGTCTGGTGAGAGCCCACTTCCCAGCTGGGACACAGCCCCTCTCGCAAGGTCTAGTTGTGTGGCCTTTCCTCAGTGCCTGATCCTGGGGAGAGGGAGCGCTCTCTTCTGTCTTCCTTTCCTTGTGAAGGCATTTATCCCATCAGGAAGGCCCCATCCTCAGGACCCAATCTACACTTAAGCGTCTCCAAAGGCCTCGCCTCCTAATATCATCCCATAGGGCATCACAGCGTCAGCATGTGAAGCCGGGGAGACTGGAACATTCAGCCTACAGCCATGACTTTCCCGAGGTTGCCTTGTAGACAATGGCAGAGCTCATGCTCTTGACCCCCACCTCATAGTGGGTCCCCTAGCCAGCTCAGTGTCAGTTCCTTAGACAGCAGAAGAAGCTCCTCAACTCACAGAGACTCCAGTTCAGGTCTAGGGTGTGCCCCTGGAATCCCATTTTACAAAGCTCCCAGGTGAACCTGAGTCAGGGACTAGGAATCTCAGAACACCTTCATGGGGACGGGCCTGCTCCTGTAGGACCTCAAGGGTCCAAAGGACAGAGGACAGGGACAAGGGCAACGCCGAAGACAAACCCTGCCTTCCTCACCATTTTCCCCTGGGCTGACTCAGCTACTTCCTGTACCTTTATTGAACAACAATTCTTTAAAGTTGAATTGTCAGCAAGAATTCAAGTGTTATCTATTGAATTTCAGCAGCACTCAATTCCCCCGGCACACACTATTTATGTAGGTTTAGTTTACTCTTCTTTCTCTTTTAATCTATTAGTCAAAGCATTGTTAAACAAACACACACACACACACACACACACACACTGTTGGTAAGTGAGGGTGCTATTTAAGTTTTCCCTCCCTGGCTATGGACATGGATGTGGGTAAGCTTCAATGGTTGCTGAAAATATCATACTGTGCACAATTCATTGGTGGGTAGGGGGAGAATATTGGTTACCATATTTCTATGGTGAACTTAAAATGTTGGAGTGATACTGGGTACAATGTCGTGGAAAATGTTCTCTGGGCTCCAATGACTTGGATGGAATCAGGATGAGGACTGTGAGATTTAATAACACCATGGTTACAACAGTAGTTTAAACCCATAAACCACAAATGCATGTCTGGACAGAAATAAAAAGGATCTGAGTGTTACATCCTCCTAAGCGGATTCTTCCATAGAGGAATGGTGGAGAAGAGTCTAGCCCCAAGTGCTTAACTTTGCAATTCAAAAGAGTTGTGACTTAGCTTCCCTTATATAACATGGGCAGCTTTTCATTATGTTTATTTGATGCAGTGTTATTGAGGCAATATTTCATATGAATAATTCATTTCTACTCCAACTTTATCTAGCAAAGTCAAAAGCAGAATCCTAAATTTCAAAACAGATCAAAGAGTTCCTTAAATAAAATGGAAATGCCTTCAGTCGACTGCTCTATGAATCTCCCCGTCTTGTCTATGCATTAAGCAAGCACTTACTATGGGCAGTCAGATACTAAAGTTATTAAATGTTCACAGCTCGCCCTGCATTTTCCTTGGTCAAAATGAATTTTAGTGCCCCAGTTTTGCACTGTTTCCTCTTGTTCTTATCCAGAAATTGAGTTCTATGAGAGCAAATCACATCCGAGTAATTTTTTACATATTTTTAACTTTGGTTGTGAGTGCCTGACTTTCTGAGGCCATCTCAGCCCTGATTACCTTCTGTTCCACTGGGCAGTCTGATGAACACAGCAGGCAGGCTGTGGCGAATAAAATAGAGCAATTACATTTGGATGCTCGAGACTGCCAGCTGCCTGGGGATGCCTCACCATAGCCTCTCTATTGTGGTTATCCTCCTTTCAGATCTTACCAAGTCATGCAAGAAAGTCGCCCTTCAAAATGATTGACATTCCAAAAATTGCCCTGGCTTTATCCAACCACAGGAGCTGCAAACAAGAGTGGAGCAGTCAGAGTGAAAAATTAATCATGGAAGGGGGGAAAAAAAGTAGTATTCAGAATCACTGGATCACACCTAAACACACTCTTTTTTTTATTATAAAAATAGTGTTACGTCAATAGGGAGAAAAAAAATTAATGAAAGGATCTTTAAAGGCATCAAACAAAGCTCACTTCGTACACAACTGTGTTGGATAAGACCTCAGAAGCAGTAATTACACCATTTTACTGCCTCTGAGAAGACAATCTTTCCTGGCTGGGCCAGGTGGCCAATTGGGGAAGAGCCTAAGAACAGGAATTGGAAAAATCTAGCTTCAGTTCCTAGTTGGACTGCTTATTAGCTAGGAGGCCTTGGACAACTTCCTATGCATTTCTAGATCCCTGGAGAAAAATACTAGCTACTTTATGAAATGTTGGAAAAATATAAAGTAGTTTACATTTGTAATGTGTCTAGTTCATACTAGGAAATGATAACCTGGATTAAGAAGTCACTCTTCAGAATTACAAAAAGATGTTTTGTTGTTTTGCTTTTAATGTTATCCACTATAGCCTGGTCAACCCTATATACTGCAGAAGAATGAAAATATCCACTCTGATGACAGAGTCCTTTTTCCAGTTGGTCTCTGAGACGAGCATTGTTTAGTTGTGATTCCCTGTGACTCTGTGGTGCTCCCTTCCAGGATGGAGGCTTGAAATAGCATACGCCTATTTCCCATGATCCTTTGTAGCTAAGCATGCCTGAAGTTTGCTAGATGGAGATTTCTGGAATCTTCTTGCCTGATTAAAGAAAGAGGAATATGAGGAGAAGACCTTTTCCCACTCTCCACCCCTGTCATATGAAGATATCCTACCATGGCCATCTTAAGAGGAGAAAGACAAACTGGGCTCTTCCCTTGCTCATTAATGCTGTTGAGCTTCTGAGGTAGTCCTGAAGTGACCTCAAGTGTTTCCTTGTCTTCCCCAACATATCAAGGCATATACAGATGTTATCCGACATGAGTTCTGTTTTATGAATAACACCAATTAATGTTCAGAGAGGTTGAGTAACTCATCCAATATCATGAGCCAAGAGAAGGCCTGGAACCCAGATCTGTCTCTGTCAAAGGCCAGGTCTCCTTGGCACCCTCCTGCTACATAAGTAGTTGTGATTCAGTCTGACAGAAAATAATTTAGGTAGTGATGTTCCTTTTCTATCTTTCCTGAACTGCATCTCCCACATCTCCCAAACTTTGACCTCCCTAAGCAACCTCATGTTCTAAACCTCTCTCTTATTTGAACTGTCTTCTCATCAAAATTTGCCTGTTGGGTTCTATTCCAGAGTAGGTTAATATGCTTCATAAGGTTAAGCTAGGTAACCATTTAAGCAAATTTCTTTTAATAAGATCTTACTTTAGAGAATGCCTTCAATGGAAGTTCCCAATACTCTGATGAGGCAGAGGTGAGATGGTCCTTTTGTATCACAAGGGCAGATACTCCCTCACGCACCCAAGGGCTAGTTCTGCCAATAAAAGTTAGCTGGGATCTGGAGCCCTGCTGCAATTCATTTATTACCTAAGCAGGTATTTTATTAAACACTTCACTTCTGTGCCTGCTAGAATACTGGGGATATCACACTAAACCAAACACACAAATTTCCTCCTTTCATGAAGTTTAAATTCTAGTTGAGGAGAAATAATGAGTAAATATGTAATATTTCAAGTAGTGAAAAATGGCATAAAGGAAACTAAAGCAGGATAAATATAATAGATGGGCAGGGGTAATTGTCTCATCAAGAGGGATTAGGGAAAAAGAGGTCAATGTTAACATCATGGCAGGAGGAAAGCTGTAGAAAAAGGATTTTAAAATGTGAGAAGAGAGACGAAGAAAACTAACGCTCTTTCCTTACAAGGCAGGGAATCAAGAAATACTGCTAAGACTTGACAAAGGAAAATGATGAATTTGACTCTGTAAAATTCAAAGATGATCAGTATAAAAAAAAAGATGAGAAAAGAAAAAGAAGAGAAGGGATTTTGTAAGGGAGCTAAATCTCCACTTTTTATTTCTAGGAGTCAATAGAAACAGCCTAATTAGAAAAATAGGTTTTATCTCACAAGTTTACACTCACTAATCATTGGTGACTGCCTGGATCTCTCGTGAGTAGAACTTTTGCCTATAAGAGTCAGCTCATAGAGAAAGTGTTCTGGGGTCAATTAGTACTGTCTGCCGTGGGTATACAGAAAGGGCCAATGACACCACGGATGTCTTCTCCACTTGGAATAACACTGTATTGTCTGGATATGGGAGGCTGAGCAGCAGGGAGAATGAGTTCTATCAGAAAACAAAGAAAAACACAATGGTAAAGGCCTTGGTGATATGATGGAGTCTTATGCTTCTTGTTTGGACTGACAACATTCTGAAACGTACCAAAGAAGATAAGCTAGAGAGAAGACTGATAAAAAATAAAAAGAGTTAGCTTTCTGTCTGTAAGGTAAGAGTTAGATGTCCCATTTCAAAGCCTGTCTATGCCAAGTCTTTCTGAAGAATGGGAGCAAGAGTTTCTGAGACCTGTGCTTTCCTTGGCTGGATTGTATTCAGAGACTTATTTAAAATCAGTGAAATGCATTGAGGGTGTTGGAAACCTTTGGTGGAGAATACTTACCATTGGTCTAATAAAGCCCTCCCTGCTGTACCAATTACCTCGACAGAGGAAGCCAAGATACTGGAGTCCCAGCTGTACCATCATGCCAAATCCTGGGAAGACAAACAAAGCTCGAAATCTTGTCTCTAATTAAATCATGCGGAGCCTGGTGATGCTTCTGGCCTTCTGCTCAGCAGCAAACCATGGGAAGCCCTGTGCAGGCTCCCTTGGTGGCTAATGTCTCTAATAAAGACACAACCCCAGCCTGTGTCTGTGCTCCCCAGGACTGGCACCAAATGAAGAGGACAGAAACACTTGTGGGGATCAGAGGGCACCATTAGAGAGCTGTCTGCTCTCTAAATGAAAGAGTGAGGCTTCATCCGAGGACCTTCCCTCCCCTTTTCACAAAGAAGCACCCAGAGAGCCGACTCTTGCAAAGAGCCCTGCACTAGAGTTTTTAGTTACTCCCCAGATCTGAGGCCTTCATTTATTCACTCAACTAACATCCTCCCCAACCCTGTGTTGAATGGGTGACTCAGTCATTCCCACTCCAGTACCCCAGACTCCACCAGCAGCTCACTCTACACTCCAATTCCAAGAGGCATGGTTGCTTTTAGAGAAGCCAAACAGGTTGTCCCTGTACTGAAGGTCCTATTGCCTATACGGGGTGATCAGAGGAACCCTGACACCAAATGCCTTTCTCACTTGCTCTTTGAACCCTGAATTCTTCAAGTAGAAACTCATTTCCTTGGATTCCTTATTAAGATTTCCCTTTAGAAATGGCTCGGTAGTTGTCAGCCATTAGCATCTAGCATGACGTACATGTTCATCACTACGGCCAAAATATCTGACATCAACTTAAATGAAAGGAGGAAAAGTTTATTTTGGTTCATGGAATCAGAGATTTCATTCCATGGTGATACTTTGGCCTAAGGTGAGGCAGACTGTCCAGGAGGAAAGGCATGTCAGAGGAAAATGGCAGCCAGGAAACAGAAAAAGAAAAAAGGGTTGGGGACAAAAACACAGTCCCCAAGGACACCCCACTCCAGTGACCTACTTCCTCCAACCATTCCTCATCGGCCCACAATTTCCACCCCCTTCTAGGAGTCCATTCAGCTATCACTGGATTCATCCACCAATAGGTCAGAGCCTCATGATCCAATGCGAGAGCCCCACCTCTGAACACTGCTGTATTGGGGACCAAGCCTGCAGTACATGAGTGTTTGAGGGTGGCTTTCTTAGAAGCAGAGAGAAACTGTAGTTAGTAGGGCCTCGATGGAGGAAACACTGGGTGCATGCCCTGAAAGAGTGTATCTTGTCTCCAGTCCTTTCCCCGACTCCCTGCTTCCAGATACCATGAGCTGAACAGTTTTCCTCTTCCACACTCTTCCTCCACAATGCTCTGCTTCACCTGAGGCCCAAGGCAATGGAATGGATGGTCCATGGACTAAAATCTCTGAAATCATGAGCCAAAATAAATCTTTCTTCTTTTAAATTGTTTTTCTCATGAATTTGTCACAGCAATGGAAAAAAAGCTAACATTCACACACACACACACACACACACACACACACACACTTTTTTGGACTACGTACAGAACATTGTGCTCAGCTGTTGAGCAGGTAAAGGATGGTTTGGTGTGCAGTGCATAAGGTAAATCATGTATAGCCCTGAGCACCATCAAATAGGAGCAATAAGGTACATACATTAAGCAAATATAATAATGTGTACAATAAATGTATCACCACGAAATAGGTACAAAGCATTATGTTCAGCATTTAGACGTGCTAAAGAGGAGAAGGTTATTTCAGGCTGGGGCATAGCTTCTCATTAGCATGTATTTATGGAGTAGAAATGGACTCACTCATACTAGAAACTATGCTGTTCAAAGTCTTCAAAGATGAGAAAGAGCAAGATGTGCATGGGATTTATGTTCAGTTGAGCAGGTAAGATGGAGTATAAGCAGTTCAGTAAGGGTAAGAAGCATGAAAGGGAGAAATGGTTATAAAACTGGAAAGACCAAGAGATGTCAGATGGCAGGAGGGTTTGTCTGTTATCCTCCAGAGTTCAGACCTTATCTGTAGTCGATAGAGAGCCACAGAAGGTTTAGAGCTGGAAACTAAAGTAATGAGGTCTCTACTTCATAGAGACTAACTGGATAACAAAGTATGGAAGCAAACAAACTAAAGACAAATATTGCTAGAAATGACTGAGTATTTCAAGAGGAATAAGGCATTAACTAGAACATTTAACAGTGGAACAGAGGAAGATAAACCAGCACTGTTAGGTCCTGAAATGGGAATTTGAACACCTTAAGGCTAAGTTTTGAGTTCTATTTCTACCGAGCATATTGCACAGTTCCTGGCACAGAATGGGCACAGAATAATGCCAGAAAGTGGATAAATGAATGGATGGGGGATACCTGATATCTGGGGCTAGAGCATCTTTGGAACAAGCTTGAGAAAGCAGATCGTCAGGGCTCCATGCTCTGTGACACAGAGAGATGGGAGATTAGAAGATACTAGGATCATGAAGCTTGGAAAAAGCACAGGGGAATCTGGAAATTTCACAAGAGAAGGGCAGAGAGAAAACAGGAGAGAAGAACAGCAAGGATGCTGCGGCTGGGCTGCCTCCCAGAGTAGCGTGAGCAAATTTGATAACCTTTGATTTTGGGAGGGGAGAGGGGGTGCTGAGGACTCTTGGGTGCAAAGAAGGTTGATAGGCATTGAATCTGGAGGAGTGCTGAGATGGAGCATTGTTTACAAAGACAGGATTCGCAGTCAAAGATTGCAGACAAGCATGTGCAGTATTCTGTTTATACCACCGATTAGCCAAGTCATATATTTAACTATTCTGGATTTTTATTTACTCATCAATAAATAAATGATATCATTTTACCAGGTGAATTTATTCATAGAATGGACGAGATGGCAGCTGTCTACCAAAATCTCACACTGCCCCCCAAACTTGCATAGTTTTAAGTTCCACCAAGAAGGAAACAGCCCATCCAGGCCCTGCTTTCTCCAGCTCTCTAGTGGCCAGGTATAGCCATGTTTTGATAGAACATGAGCAGAAATGACCTATCTGCCTTCCAGTTGGAGTTTTAAAGGAGCAGATGAATCTTCTCAACTTACTTTCTCTCAACCAGCTGGCTGCATGCAGAGGATTCCAAAGGTCTCTGAGGACCCAAGGGCTGGTGGACCAGCACCATGGACAGAGCCTATTGAAGAAAGCTGTCCTGAGACTAGAGCTCTATATTAAAAGGTCATATGAACAACAACAAAAAAAATTTGACCCCCTATAGGTTCAACCACTGAAATTTTGTGGTTTCTTTGTCATAGCCAAAGGTCTCCCGCTCACAAATGCAACAAAGATTATAAGATAAATAGCAGATAAAGCATGAAGCTCTCTATCTCCTCGTGATAAGTACTAAATAAATGTTACCAGACGCAAAAGGAAAAGGAAAAGGAGGAGGAGGAGGTGGCCCTCTGGATAAGCAGAACCAGCAGCTCATGACCTCCCAGGGAGCTCTGGAATCTGTGGGGCTCAGTAGCTTTTTCTCCTCTACCATGCCTGAAGGTCAGGTTATGACCTGGTAGAAGAAGAGCCACCTTTGTGTATCTTAGGAGAGGGACACTTTCATAGGACTGAGTGAATGAATGTGAGAGAGTTCATGGGCCTCCTGAATCCCACCTTTGTACCACCTGCACCAACCTACTCACACACATGCTTACCCTTGGCTTAAATTTTGGAGCTGCTGACATTTCCTAGAGACCACCAGCCAGGTCTCTCCTCTGAGGAAAACACAGAATGATGGCCCCTCCAGAAATGACCACATCCTTATCCTCAGAACCTATGAATATGTCATCTTAGACAAAAAATGGCTTTGAAGATGTTATTAAGTAAATAATTTGGATATAAGATTGTTCCAGATTACCCAGACAGGCTCAATGTCAATATAAGGATCCTTTGAAGTCAACATTGGGATCAGGAGAGTCAGAGTGAGAGAGGATCTGGGATGATGGAAGCCAAGATCACAGAATTAAAGAGAGATTTGCAGATGCTGTGTCACAGGCTTTGAAGATGAAGAAGGGTCACTAGCCAAGGAATGCAGGAGGCCTATAGACACTGGAAAATGCAAGAAAACAGACTTCCCCTGGACCTGCTGAGAGCTTGTCTTCAGCCCCACAGGACTCAAGTGACACTTCAGGTCTCTAGAACTATAAAAAATTTGCATCGTTTTCAGCCATTAAGCATGTGGTATTTTGTTACAGCAGCAATCAGAAAATGAATGCACCTCTTCAGAACTAGACCCTGTGGCTCAGCTGCTGGGCTCCCCCTGCCTTGGCTTGCTACACTGGTCACACGGAGACAAGAAGTGCCTCTGGGCTGTCAAGACTGAGTCCCTAGAGCTGAGAAGCAAGTCCCTATCCTGATGTGCAGAGCCTTTCCACAGCACAGCTGTCCAACTCTGCGATCCAGCCATTATCCATCACGGACCAAACCAACCATGACAGTGTGCTAGATAACTACTAGCTCTATTAGTCTGGGAAATGACTTTTCGGCAACCTGAAGGATTTTGCAGCCATCAGATTACGAATCCATTACTGGAAAGGCTTGGTGCTTTTCCTTAAGTTCTTCACTGGATAACCAATTAGGCAGAGGACATCATCAGATAATAATATTTATTGTAATTCTTATGTCTGCTAGAATTTGTTTCCTGTATCAAACAATATAAAGGATGAGCTTTCCAAATTTGCTTGTAAGATGATAATGAGCACATAATGGCTCCTTGAATGGAATCAGGCCTTTCCATTGCAAAAACAGGTGTGGCAGGGGACGGGGGTATTCTGGGCTCAATTGTGTGTCCCCAAAATTCATTTGTTGAAATCCTAAGCCCAATACCTTAGAATACAACTATATTTAGAGATAGGGTTTTTAAGGAGGCAGTGAAGTTAAAATGAGGTTGTTGAGATGGGTCCTAATTCAATATAATTGGTGTCAGAGGATGATGTTTCAGTAAGCTTTCTATCACCGTGACAAAATACATGAGATAAACAGCTTATAAAAAAAAAAGTTTATTTTGGATTCACTGTTTTGGAGATTGCAATCCATGATGGACTGGTCCCGTTGCTGTTGGGTCTGTAGTAAGGCAGCACTTCAGGGCAGGGGGTGCATGGCAGAGCAGAGCTGCTCACCATGAAGTGAAAAAGGATGAAGGGGCAGGAGCCTGCTCTCCCCATTCCAGGGCACATCTCTAATGACCTAAACCTCCCATTAGGCTCTACCTCTTATAGGTTTCCACCACTTTCCAAAAGCTCCAGAATGGGCCTGGGGACATAGCTCAGTTGGTAGAGTGCTTGCCTTGCATGCACAAGGCCCTGGGTTTGATCCCCAGCACCAAAAAAGCAAAACAAACAAAGGCTCCAGAATGACAATCCAGCATTTCACACTCAGGACCTTGGGGAACATTTAAGATCAAAACTGTAGAGGTGATGAGGACATTGACACACAGAGAAAGAAGACCATAGGAGGGCACACGGAGAAAATGGCCCTGCAGCCAAAGAGAAAGGCCTGAGAGGAAAGCAACCCTGACAATACCTTGATCTTGGACTTTCAGCCTCTATAACTATGAGAAAATAAGCTTATGTAAGCCACCCAGTGCATGGTATTTTGTGATGGCATCCCTCACAAACTAAAACAGTGGTTTTTTCCAGCACCCCAGAAATTGCATAAAGATCTAAGAGGTTTCCAGGCATGGTGGCACATGGCTAAGGTAGGAGGCTAAGGTAGGAGGATCCTGAGTTCAAAGCCAGCCTCAGCAAAAGCAAGGTGCTGAGCAACTCAGTGAGACCCTGAATCTAAATAAAATACAAAATGGGGGGGCTGGGTTTTTGGCTCATTGGTCAAGTGCCCTTGGGTTCAATCCTCAGTACCCTCCCTCCACCCAATAAAAAGATCTAATAGATAAATGGCCAGAATCAATGGAGTAAGATTTTGTTCCAAATATAGTTAGGTCTTTTATAAAATCAATGTTTTTGTATTTTGTTCATTTCATTGAATAATTAAGTGAAATAAACTAACACATTTTGAGTCCCTGCTTTACACCAGACACAGTACTAAGTGGTTTACATCTGTTACTTCATTGAACCCTCACAAGACGAATTGTTACTTAAAAAAAAAAAAAGCAAAAACACTGATGGGGAAACGAAGACTCAAAGAAGTTAGACGGCCCAGCAGAAGCCACATGGATCCTTTGTGGAATTTGCGTCTGGATCTACATAACTCCCAAGCTCATAATATACCCCCCAAATTTTCACAGGCTTTTCCCAACAGTTGCATGTTATCTTTGTACGGAGGGTAAGAGGAGATTTGAAGATCAACAGAAGCCCTGTTCAGTCCCTTTGCACTAGGGAGCTATTTCTGGGGAGAGGGTACAGACGAGACAGAGAACCAAATAAAGAAAAGCTTGCTTCTGTATGTATACATAGGAAACAACAATCTGGAGGCCCATTGGGAGGGTGTGCGCTTCATTTCCCCTCCCTTGGTAATGCCTCCACTGCTGCTGCTGCTGCTTCTGGACTGTGATAAACAAGTTGTAATATATTAGCATGAGCAGTGAGCTTCTATCGCTGGCAGAATTCCTGAGAAATGGTTTTTATGGCACCAATCTCCTTGGAGACCTTAAATAACAGCTGAAAATATATGGTACAGAGATCACAGGGTTTATTACTTTAGTTGCAGCCTGGTGTTCTGCAATTTATAGTTTTCCTGATAAATTGGGATCCGTTCAGCTGGTACATATGATGTAGGGTGGTAGAATTGTCTCTTCTGCATTCAAGGATTAGAAATGGGCAGATCCGTTGATTGGGTAGTAACGAACAGTGCCAGCCCGGGCTGTGTTTGTCAGACAGGTTTTGGGGCTGTGTGCTTGGGCTCCTTTGAAGGAGGTCTGGGCTCCCACAGTAGGACAGCGCCCTGCCTCCATCTCCCAGTGCCTTCTTGTCATCCAAGAGCCAGGTCCTGAAGTTACTTCTCTCATACTGTCATCAGAACCTAGCTGAAGTCAATCAAATGCCTGATATCATGGTCTCTTTTCAGGAGGCAGGAGCTTCCCTACTAAAATATGTAAATAAAAATTTTACTTCCGAATCCAGCAATAAAAGGATGACTTTTTATACGGAACCTAGGAGTACATTGTTCCCAATTTTCTATGAATTAAGTTAAAATAAAAGCTGCTTTTAGTGGCTGGGGATATGGCTGCTCTATGTACACTTAGTCAACCTGATGTTGTTAGAAATCAGATTTTATAGGCCATCTACAAAGAACATTTGTGAGGAGATGGTGAGTTTATGTTATGTTCCTGATTTTCAGCCAGTTGATCGTTGATCGGAGTTTGTTAGTTCTAAAAGACAAAAAAAAACAAAAAAAAATTTCTTTTTAAGCAAGGAAAGGGTCATCAATTGAATTTTGTTGGTGTCATTGTTGCTGTTGTTCTAATTAAAAAAAATAAAAGTTGTTATTCAGGAACAGTAACTTTCTTTCAGCTGAAAGTCTGGTATAGATTTTAGCATTTGGACTTTGGAGTCCTTCCAGATCCCATCTGGCTATTAATCTGCAAAGAATGAAGGATTTACACAAAGGGCCTCAACTCTGAAGTATCATTAAGTTCTACTGGGTCAATAATTCCTGAAAATGAATTAAAACAACGAAGTTCAATACATCTATAGACATTGTTAGCCTGTATCTTTGGGAGAAAAGAAGAAAGAAAGGGAAGGAATGGGCTCCTGTATGAGAAATTGGGAAAATGCTGAGGGGAAGCATTTGGCGAAGAACTTTAACCAGTGCCACTCCTCCCCCAGCAAAAAAAAAAAAAAAAAAAAAATCTGAATACTTCTTTTCTCCCAGAGGCAAGCCAATTTTCTGTAGTGAGAAACGTCTTTGAATGTGCCAGTGTGCACATTATGGTTCATGCCTGAGAGGTCAACTTTCTTCCTGATGGGTCTTTCTACAAGGAGTCACTGAGCTCTGTGGGAAGAGGTGGGCTGAGGACTGAAGGGACATCCAGTACATGAGGGAGATGCAGCCACCCATACCTCCATGAACCAACAGCGACTCCTGTACCATTCAGAGCTGCTCTGTTGAGGGCCCATGCCCAGCCAGGTACAAGGTCATGAGCATCCTCGCAGGTTAATTTTTTTAATCAAAGATCAATCTGACTATTTTGGATAAATGGAAGGAAAACCCGGGTTGATTACTGACTTATAACCTATAGCAAGATTCTCAACATCCTCCTGGGATATATATTTTGGAAATGATTCCTCCAAATACCAAGGTCCCACAGGCAGTGACCATTCAAATAGGGAGAAAGACGAAGTCGTGGACAGACTAGGCAAAAGGATTCAGTGATTGGCTCAAAAGGGCTGTCCTGAGTGCCAGTAGGAAGACCCCTCCTAGATCCCTTCATTCCCACACAATCCCACCAGGTAAGAATTGCCACTGTTATCCCTATTCTACAGGGGTTGACACAGGGTTTGAAACCCAGGAATCTGTCTCCACGATGCACCTGTCAAGCTCCAGGGTACAGCCTTGGATGAGAAACCCCCAGTTGACAATGATTCCCAACCAAACTGGAACCAGCTTCGGGATCCCCATACATTCATCCTCAACAACCACCCACAGTTACGTAAAGGCAAATTCAGACATCCAGACCTACTTTTGTAGCAAGAAAAGGCCCACAGTAAGCTCGAGCATCTTATGGGCAAATACCAGGTGATTTACAATGGCCATTAAACTCTGTGTGGAACCATAAATGTGGAGCTGCTTCTTTAAAAACATCCTCTGTGATGTTTTAATAACCTTCCCACTCCTTCCTTGCCTTCTCCTCCCTGCGAACTCTCAATGGCTAATCTGTTCCTCTTGTCACTGGTTCCTTGCACTCTGAACATTTCCAATTACTGTGTCGTTAACTAGATCAAAAGTGGCTGATTTTTTTGTACTAGAGAGTGAACCCAGGGGGCACTTAACCACAGAGCCACATCCCCAGCCCTTTTTTTTTCTTTCTGTTTTTTTTTTTTTTTTTTTTTTAATGTTGAGACAGGGTCTTAAGGCCTGCTTAGGGCCTCATTAAGTTGCTGAGTCTGACTTTAAACTTGCAATCCTCCTGTTTCAGTCTCCCAAGTTGCTGGAATTACAGGCCCAGTTAGCAACTTAATTTCATGTGATCACTAGATATCAGTTTTCCACCTGTACTGTCCTTCATATCTGTCTCCATCCATGTTTGATGTGGCAAAATTATAAACAGAAAAAGCGGGGGATCCCCAAGTTCACCCAGATGCAGTTCATCCGAGGTCTGGTCCTGGTATCTGAGCTGGAGAGATGTTGTGATTCCCCAATCGAATCTCTCAGGACTCAAGTCATCTGTCATGGTGCTTGATGCTGAAAGTTCAAGTACATATTTTCAGCCCGAGAAGACATCAGGAGATAAGTTCCCCGGATGCCCAGACATCTGCAACAAGAGGATTCCCCAGGCCACCAGGTTATTGAACTGATGGTAGCATGGTAGTTGGTTCACTCCAAGAAGAAGGGTGATGGATTTGTGGATAGAGAGAACAAGTCTCTGAACCTGGTGGCCAACATCAAAGCTACCTTGTCTCAGGGCAGAGTCTATGGACTTTGTCTTAGTCCCCTCAGCAGATCTTCATGACAGGAAGCACAGAAATGTCTCTTGGATACCTGCCAGGTCTTTCTCTGATGTTCTCACAGATTGACACCCTTGGTCTTTGCCCGTGTGAGAGGGGGTCTGTGCAAGTTTGCATGTGTGCATGTGTGTGCATGTCTCAGTAATTGATTTTTGCACACCAACCCTGCTCTGCTCCTGTCCCTCACTCCTCACCATCTCTCCTTGCATTCTTTCATATCTCCCTGTCTACTTTTGAGATAGGCCCAGCCACGGGCTTCCTTCTCAAGGGAATTCTAGAAAGAGCAGATGTGTGAACGAGGGAGCATCTCAGATTGCCACATGCTTGCAATAGTTCACAGTTCAGAAAATATTGGGTGAGTTGAACAAATAACCATAATGCTAATAATAATAATAATGACTTGTAACAATTTACTCTATCCATTTCACCTATTTCAGTGTGTAGATGAGCATTTTATAAAATTTGATTGACATTAAATAATAGCAAAATACCATACTTCATTCATAAGATGGGTAAAATGCCTAAAATCTGGATATATTAAGCACTGGCAAAGGTGTGCAGAAGTGAGAGTTCTTACCCATGCTGTTGGAAGTACTGGAGGGTACATGTTTCAGCAGTTCCACCTCTTGGCATCATCCTAGAGAGACACACATGTGCCGAAGGTGCTCATGGCAGTATTGTTTGTATTACCAAAACATTGGAAGTGATCCAAGCGTCCATCAACATAGAAATGGGCAAATAAATCCCAACATAACCTCTTGTTACGGAATACACCATGGTCATTGACAAGTGTGAACTGCACATCTCCTGGTAACACATTAGTGAGTCATTCATGTAAACTTCACAAAGTTGGGGATTTGGGTTCTTTTATTCTGTTGGTTGTCCAACATGTTCTCAGTGGTTTGGTATGGTGCCTGGCCCCTAGCACCCACCCAATAAATATGTATCAAATAATGGAAGGTAAGTGAAGTTTGTAACAGAATATATACCATGTGATATTTTCATTTGTAATCATTATTATTTTAAAAAGAAAACAATAGTATAGATTTTCTATGAATACACATATGCATGTTGAGGCTTAGAAAAGACTTAAGATATAAACAAAGTGAGAATTCACTGGGGACAGGTAGAGAGAATCAATAGGGACTTTTGACTTAAAAGTAATGTGTTAATTTTTACAAGGAGAATATTCATATATTAATTAATAAAATATTAATTTAAAAATTTTAATGCATGATTAAAATGATGGGCCTTGTTCCTGAAAGGAAGGAGAATGATTGGGCCAGTGTTTTTTAATTTTGCTCTTGTCTAGAAATAGGAAGACTCCCAGAACTTGAAGGCAGAACCAATCTGCAGGTGCAGAAGAACCAAACCGAGGTCTATGAGGGTAGGAGCCAGGCACACCATTGAAAGTTCAGAGGAGTGTCCACAAAAACCTAGATGAGGAAGAAAAACTAATGATCAAACTTGCAAAGAAATAAAGATGAGATAAGGACTGAGGATGTAACTTAGTGGTACAACACTTGCCTAGCATGTGTGAGGCCCTGGATTCAATTAGAAGAAGAAGGAAGAGGAGGAGGAAGAGGAGGAGAAGAGGAAGAGGAGGAGGAAGAGGAAGAGGGGGAGGAAGGGAGGCGGAGGAAGAAGAAGAGGAGGAGGAGAGGAAAAGGATAATAGTAGTAAGAGGAGGAGGAGAGGAAAAGGAGGAGGGGGAGGAAGAAGAGGAGGAAGAGGAGGAGGAGTAAGAGAAGGAGGAGGAAGAGGAAGAGGAAACAGGTCAGAAAAAATTCTGAAGCAAGGATGGCCAACACTGGAATTTCCAGGAGGTGGGCTCTTGGGAGAGAGAGCTTATTTTGAAGGGAGATAATTAGTTTGGCTTTGGGAATTCTGACTGTAAGACTCTCAACTGGAAATATCCAGTAGGCAAGGGGCTATTTGTGTAGAAGCAGGGCCTGAGTGGTGCTGATTTAGAAACTATGTACATAGCAGGGTAATGAAGCAATGGAATTGGAATGAGTTCTCCATTGGAGACAGTATGAGAACTGAAGAGAAGGAGACAGGTATCAATGCTCCAGTCACTTCCAATTAAGGTAATCCCCAGGTATGGTGCTTGTCAGGCAGGACCTCTGTCATGTCACTCAAAAAATCAAACATTCAGAGACTAAGATCAATGACTGAAGTTGGGCAAATAGAAATCATCTATTAACAAATCTATTTAACATGAGTCTTGTTTATATTTCTGTCATGGATGGCAATCAGTTGCCTGGAGGAAGATGTCCTTAATTGGTAGGTCATGCCTGACTGTAAGACTTGTGATTTGTGTGGAATGCACCAATCTTGTATTTTCTGGGAGAGAATATCTTTTCCCTTTATGTGATAAAGACTAGTTGTTGTACAGTACCACCTGGAAGAATTATCCACCAAATTGCTACTTCTGGTCAAAATTTTTTCCTAAAGATTTCTCAAAGGTAGTGTATGTCCCAAATTCTACTGAAAGGCTCAATCTCTTCTGTTGAAGATAGTGCTTTCAATTAAATTGCACCTAACCCCCATGATAATGCAATCAGGGAACCAACGCTAACTTTGGGGTCAACCCAACTGAGTCAAATCCCAATTTTACCACCTGAGCTCTTTGAACTTGCCTAAATCTCTATTTCACTTCTTCAGAATAGGATGATAATGTCTGCCTTGCAGAGTTGTTATTAGAAATCAAGGAAATGATGTACATAGAACACCATGGCATAAGACAGCCCCAGAAAAATATCAGTCCACTTTCCCCCCTGCCCACTGTCTGCGGGAACAGAAGGAAACAATTCTTGAAGGATAAGGGTGAGGAAGGCTATCTGGTCTACCACATGGACCTGCTTCACCTCGGAAGTCCACTCAACTCTCAAGGATGCTTTGCTGACAATCAAACCTTGGTGATTTAGTGATCAAGATCTAGATCATAGACAGAACCAAAGCTTTTCCCATGTTAAAAAAAAGAAAAAAAAAAGTCTGATACTAAGAAAGGAACCATAACCTGAGAAATGCATAAATCTTGTTCCCAGAACCCTAGATGTGAGAAGAGGAGAAAGAAAAAGTGGAAGAGTTCTTTCCTGGAAGAAAACACTCCCGAAGCACCCACCATTTCATGTTTGAACACTGATCCACGCTGCTTCTCCTCTTGCTCTCCTTGATGGGGCCTCTCGGGGACCCAGGTAGAAGAAGTAGGAAGACAATAGGAGTGACAAGAACGGCAATTAGAGTGGGGCCAGCAGCCGGCCCGCTGTCTCATGGCACCTGCACAGCGTCAGGGCACCTGGCTGCACAGTGGGGCTGTTTGGCCATCAGCATGCTCCTCCTCTGCGTGGTGCCAGAGGCCAGAGTAGCTGCCTGAGCTGTGTGTGTGTCTGTGTGTGGCTGTCAAAGGGACCTTGACATTTCAGAGAGTCGGAACTAAATTCAAGGAAAGAAAAGCATTTCCTCCTTATGGACCCTCCCAAAACCTAACCAGAAAGCAAAGCACACACCTAGTCACCCACACACTACTTCAGAACCATCTTACCAATCCCCCAGACTTCCTTAAACTCCATTAATGCATTAGGTCCCAAGTCGTCAATTCTGTGACCATTTCAATGAAAAGGGCACAAGTACATTAGATTGGAAATCATAATCTACTACTTATTTATATCATTATATTAATCAATATCAATTAATGTTATAATTATATTATATACTATATAGTTGCATTATATGTTTACATAATTATGTTGGTATGTTGTATAATTATGTTGTATGATTATTTTATGTAATAATGAATTACATTTCATATTATATATTATATTTAAGTTTTTATAAATACTTCACATCTGGGATTATGGGACAAAATGGATTGAATTCTATTTAGTCAAAGAACTGGTGACATGTAAGTAAATTTTTTGACTATATATATAAAATCAATCTCTCTATCTATCTCTATCTCTATCTCGATAGATAGATAGATAGATAGATGATAGATAGATAGATAGATAGATATGGAGAGAATTGTGGAATATATATGTGTGTGTGTGTGTGTGTGTGTGTGTGTGTGTGTGTGTGTTGATAGATAAATAGAGAGAGAGAGAGAGAGAGAGAGAGAGAGAGAAAGGAGAACAGGTTCAGGAGCAGCCTAAATTCCACAATTCACTGTTCCCTATGTCCCTTTAGGCATGATACTTAAACTTCTCTGTGCCTCAGTTTCCTCATCTGAACCATGGTGAACTGGGATAATGTTAGTGCCCGCTTTATTATTGGCACCTATGTCATAGGTTTATTCTGGAGACCAAATCAGTGAATAGACACAAAGCTCGGAAGAAACTAGATTCTGCTAATGCACCAACATAGATTAGGCTTAACATAGTTAGAGCTCAGTAATATCAGTTATCATTATTTTGATTGTTATTATTAACAAAAGCATAATATCAAGATAACAAGGGATTATAAGACACTATAATCCCTGCAATCTAAGTAATTATTTTCGAATCCATTTCTCATCAATTACTCCATGATCTCACTTAATTTGATGATTCAATCCTCATTTTAGGATATTACTGAGAACGTATACTTCTTATTTACATACACCTTTTAATAATACTGATAAAGCATATTGCAATGACCACATGGCCTGGATTTTCTTGGTTAACCAGTTCTATTCTTTTTTCATGAAAGGCCTTGATTTGCTAAATGCATAGCTAAATTGGATTTAATTTTGCATCACTGCCAGATTTCCAAATATATAATTTTACAAATAAAGCACAAATCTTTTGGTCCTGACTTTTCATTCCAAAAATGATTATAATGAGGATGTGTAATTTTAAAAGAATAGGTTCTAATGATTCCCATGTTGGTAACAACACATCTAAGGATTACAAAAACCATGGTGAGGGTTTTTGACCTAGAGATTCACTTTGTCGCTAAGGAAAGTGGTTTGCACCCTGGTCACCAGAGTGCTTGATGCAGGGTGTAAGCAATTAGAGTACAACCTTTCTGATTCACACTAATGACCACAAGACCCAATGCACACATGATCTACTGACTTCTGCTTATTAGAGAGAATGTGAAAAGATGATAGGAAAAACAAACAGGCCATTTAATGTATTAAAAATATGAGATATAGATCTCTGAGTTATTTGTACTTGTTTATTTTCCAATTTAGTCTATTCATGCCAAAGGCGTTCAGAAAGCCAAAGCTTCTTTAAAACCATGTAAATTTTGTCATCCTTTCTCTTAATTAGAGTGTGGAGGGATTCACAGAAGGAGATCAAATTGGCTATCTCTCAACTGGAAAACACTAGAAGCTACTTTTCGGTTTTGAATGAGACTTGGATTCTCTGATCCTGGCTCTGCCACGGACCAGCTGTATGGCTTTGGGCAAATCACACTCTTATCTTTATGACTGGGCTGGAAGACCACGGAGCTCCACTAGTGTGAAGCAGTCCAGGAATTATAAGACTGCTCAATTTTGTTTTTAAAAACAAGTTTAAAAACTCTGGTGCCAGGTACAGGTGTTTCAAAAGCATTCTTTTCGGTTGATATTTTAACTTTGGCTACAAGATTGAATGGGGAATGCTTAGCTGCTTTGCTGTGTTCAAATTGCACCTCTCTCCCCAAAGCTCCTATCCAGATAGAGCAAAAGAGATCACACAGAGACCCTATTGTCCATCTATGGACATGAAATCCTGCAGTAGAACTTTGCCTTTATAGCCCGTTCAATTCAGCTCATGCATAAATGGGTCCAACTTGGAAACCTCTGGTGAGGGCTGCAAAGGTGATCTTACGTTCAAAAACTGAAAGTCTGACAGAGAATGGGGATAGGTTCATAAGTACTTCTGGATCAAGGTATCTTAAGGTAATTTTTATGGGAGCAGTACAAATTCCTCTGGGAGTTTAAAAGAGAGACATTCTGGAGTCAAGAGCAACCCCATAGAGAAACTGGAATTCAGGAGGGATTCCAAAGCTGGCTCAGTTGTAGTCAAGTTAAAATGCCAGGGAAGCTATTCCAGAGGAAGTGTTGTTATCCCAAAGGGGCAGGTTCAGAAGAGGGAGGAGTGGTGGGTTGAATAACCCCCAAAAGATACACCCAAGACTGGACTAGGTTAAACTGAATATAACCTTAGGAAAAAGTTTGTCTTTACAGGTATAATTAAGGGAAGGATTTCAAGGTCACCCTAGATTTAGGGTGGACAAAAATCCAATGACAAGTATAAAGAGAAGACACACAGAGACAAGAAAGGAGGTCACATAAAGACTCCAGAGACCAAGTGATGCCACATAAGCCAAGGAACACCAGCAGTCACCAGAAGCTGGAAGAGCAAGGAGGGATTCTCCTGGAGCCTCCAGAGGGACTGTGATCTTGCCAATGGCTGGCTTTTAGACTTAGGGCTTCCATAATTGTGAGAGAATAAATTTCTGTGTTTTCCTTTTTTAGGTTACCCAGTTTGTGGTAATCATTGCAGTAGCCTTGAGGAAATAACATAGGAGGTGTTTTCAGGAATAGAAAATGAAAGACTCACCTGGATCTCTTTTGAGTATTGTCTATTGCCAAAGAGGAGACTTGGGTGAAGAGGAGAAGTGATAAAGAGAGAATAAGACTTCAAAGATAGGTGCAAACGATGAAGCAAAATCTTGGAATAGAAATGAAGAAACAAAAACATGTGAGCCGTAGTAGGCATTTTAAGACTGGGTGATTCAAGTTGTGTAGGAGATAGATTTTCCCAGGGAAAAAGACGAGACAGGAAACAATTGAGGAAATTCAAGGAAATATAACCAGGAATTAAGTCAAAGCAAGGGCAACAGGATTAAGACTGGGCAGATGTTGAGCTGAGAATTTTGTAATTAGCCGGATGGGTTAGAGATCCAGGGAGAGAAGTCCAAGTGATTCTCGCAGAAGCTCAGCTTTGAAGCAAAAGAAGAGAAACCAGTTAAGGAGACCATTAATTCATCAGAGAAGAATGAACCGGTTTGAAAAAGACAATAAAAAAAGAATCCGTGAGATACCAAATGGGGCAGAAGATTTGACTAGGAGGCAGCAGCTAGGGGTGTGGACAGGCCAAACCAGCTTAGCAAAGGGAGCTTGGTGGTTAGGTGATTAAGCCGTTGGATAGTTGGTGGGGTTCACGAGCCCACTAGTCACTGAATAGCAGAACAAAAATATGAATTATATGGGAGTAAGAAAGAAAACTAACATATGAAGTGTAATGTACTTCTTATTATATTTGGTTAAAGAATACTGGGTATGATGTAACCTGAGGTAAAGCACTACGAAGGAAAGGTCATTCAGACTTCAGGCTTCAGCCTGTTAATCCACTGTCTCCAGAAATCCCCTGCTAATCTGCAAACAATATGGGAAACATGAATTTTGTGGCATAGATACTTTTGCCCAGGTGAGCTAATTGCCACTCAAAAGGAGCTATTATTCTAGAAAGATATGCCTGAAGAACTGGAATATTGCATGAGTCTGTATTTTTTCTAGAAAAGAGATTGGGGCAAGACCAGCTTGTGTTTTTGGTGGAGCGTACAGCTGGGGGTCCCAGAAAGCCTGGGGAGGAGAGAGGTGACATGAAACATAGGAAAACCAGAGGTGGGAGGTAGGGTGGGGGAAGGAAAAAATACACTAAATGACAACTTTGCCTACTTTGCTGTTCTGTCTAGGGACAGCTGTTGCCTTGTGGGTCCTCCAGTCACTCACTGATTTGTTGTAGTAATTATCTAGCAAGTATCCTCCAAAGAGAATTCAAGGGATGGGTAATAATCTGAAAGTACACACTGCCTCCGATTTCTGGGCCTTTTCATATGCTCAAGAGTATTTTTAAAGACTTTTTGAGATGTGCAAGACAATTGCTGCCAGTCCAAGAAGATTTTGTATAAAGATCCTTGCAGAATATCAGAAAAGAGGATTTCTAAGTGGGAGAGACCAGAGGTCACCCTGCTATCTGCACAGTGCTGGTCATTAGCCAATAGGGATACTGTACAGCAAGTCCTCGACTCCTTATTTGCTCCTACTGGCTTAACACCTTAAATGTTAGGGCCCCTAGTGCACAATTTAGCAAAGAATACCCAGAAATATCAATGTACTTATAGAGAAAAATTAATAAGGGTAGAAAAATCAGGATATCAAAATGAGGTCTCAACTGCTCCTCCTCCCATCCCAGGAACTCTGTCTAACCCACCCCCCAAAGACTGGTAAGAACTTATTATAACTGTGAAATGTTTTTCTCAAAATTCCACACCAAATTTAGCAGCTCAGGATCCTACAGAAGAGAAAAGGTATGGAAAAATAGGTTTCCGTTTTGTGGAAGTTTAGACTATGCTAGAGGAAGGCTGCCTTGGTTAGTGTAAGGTGTGACTAGAGAACACCATTTGAGCGACCACCTGTGAATTCTGGGGTTCATGGAATCAGGACGGGGGCTCAGTTCTCTGGGAGCCTCAGTGAAGGAGACATTGGGGTTGACAGTAAAAATCATGTGAAGCTTAAGACCTAAACAAAGAAGGGAGACAAACATGTATTCCAACCTCAGAAGTTAGAAACTTCCCTCCATTCAGCAAATATATACTGACTTCCTACTGAGGCACACACTGGGCCAGAAAGGCCACAAAGTCGAATGGGCTGGAAGAAGTAAAAAAAATTCAGCCTTAACCACAGTAATAGCTCTTAATATGAGAATGTATAGTGTTTCCCAAATTACGGAAAGAATTCCCCTCGAGTTTCAGATGTGGTGAAATAAAAGGGGGTTGACAGAGGACATGGAACAGATGACAGCGATGGTCTACATGGCACCTCAATATAGAAGAGTCCTTAGGTATATGAGCCTCTCTTGAAAGAACACAGTATGGCAGTATGGAACTTTTAGTAATGAATACTCTGAATCCTTATCAAGGAGGACTCTGGTTATCTGGATGGGGGTCATGGGTCCTGTGCAGATCATCTGATGGGTAGCTCTTGTTTTTCCTGAACTCTTGCTTTTGCTAACAGATTCTCTAGTTACCCTAGAAAAGCCATCCCTCCTTGCTCAGACAAGGCTAGCCCTGACATAGGTAGAACCTATGAGCACCCATCTCCCTGATCCCTGTGACCAGACTATCCAGAGTCCTCAATGGACTTTGCTATCAAAGCTCTTTCTACTGGGTTAAATGAAGAGGTCATCCAAGAGGTAAGGAGAAATGGGGAGCCATGAAGACACTGGTGGAGCACTTGGATCCAGCCTTACCCGAAACCAGAATCCACCACTAGAACTTTATGTTACTTGAGGATTGGCTGCTTTGAATCAGGTATCTATCATTCACAACTGCACAAATCCTACCTAGTTACAAAGGTCAGCATGCTCAAGGTGCATCCTGAAGCCAGCTTTGAAAAGCGATGAAGTCACAGAGTCCCATGTCCAAGCCAGCCATGTGGTAAAGCATTTGAAAGAAGCTGTATTTGAGGCATAGCCTCAGTTCTTCTCTATTCCCACCAACTCTGTTCAGTACCAAGCTCTTCTGTTTATTTTTATAATTTTAATGATATCTATTGGGATTTTTTCCCCAATTACTAAAGTCACATGTTTTCATCAAAGGGAATTTTGAAAAATATATATTTCCACCATCCAGAGAGAAAGAGCATTCAACACTGTAACATATCTCCAGCCTTTTAAATGCAGTTATAAAATGTTTAATTACTCTCCCTCAAATTTTAATTATATATAACATGAAAATTTGTCCCAGGTCAACCTCTATTTTAATACAGCATAATTTTAATGAAGGAAAATATTCCACTCAACAGATGTTCTATAATTTGTTTATCCAGAACCTTACTGCCAAAATTTTAGGTTGTTTCTTTTTTGTGTCGGTATATGCAATATTATAAAAATCAATTTTACATAAATATTCATCCTTGAGATATAGCTCTGAAAGCATAATTGCTTGTCAAAGAGTGTAAGATTTTCAAGGTTTTTGAAAAATAACAATGAGATCTGTAAAAAACACCCAAAGAAGTTATCTTTTTCCCCTTTCACAGCAGTAGAAAAGAAGATTCACTAGTAAACTACATTTCTAACTTAACAATTTTGAGGAATGTATTAGTTTCTTATTGCTGTAGTAACAAATAGCCCCAAACCTATCCACCCATTCATTATCTCACAGTTCTCTGGGTCAGAAGTCTAGCTTGACAGGGGACTCTGCTTAGACTTCACAAGGTCAAAATCAAGATGTCAGCAGTCCTTGGCTTTTATCTGGAAGTTCTGGAGGAGAATTTCAGTCTAGCTCCAGGCTCACTTGTGTTGTTGGAAAAATTCCATTCCTCCTTAAAGTTTCCATGTAACCACTCTCCCCCAGGTCCCAATTTTCAAGCCAACAACTGAGTTAAGTCCTTCTCATGCTTGGAATGTCTCTGACATCCTCCTCTGCCATACCTCTTGAACTCTAGTTAAGTTAGTTTTGTTCTTTTAAAAGGCTCCTGTGATTAAATTGGGCCCATGCAGATAATCTAGAAGAATCTCTCTATTTTAAGGCCCATGACCTTGATTATATCTGCAAAGTTCCTATTGCCCTGTAATATAATGCATTCACGGTTCCTGGTATTAGTGGACTCTTTTAAGGTGTCCATCCTGCCTACCAAAGAATAGACCTCAAAACTGCATTAAAGCCGGGTGCAGCGGTGCACACCTGTAATCCCAGGGGATCAGGAGGCTGAGACGGGAAGATCAAGAGCTGAAATTCAACCTCAGCAAAAGTGAGGTGCTAAATAACTTAGTGAGACCCTGACTCTAATTAAAATACAAAATAGAGCTGGGGGCGTGGTTCAGTGGTCTAGTGCCCCTGAGTTCCATCTCCAGTACCAAAAAAAAAAAAAAAAAGCCCACCAGCATTAAATAATTGCCATCTGCCATCACCTTATTAGCCATCTTTCATCCCAAAGCAGAGTTTGAAGGGACTACTTCTGTCTTCTCAAGCGTGGTGTGAGAATTTGTTCTGTTCACAAAAACTGCTCACACCCCAGCAAGTTGCCCATTGGTCAAAAGAATTGTCCTGTGAAACTTTCCAACACATCTCGTTGCTAGGAAACCGCGTTTCCCTTTTCCTCCGGGACAGACTTCCCTGCAGATTGATATGCAGTGCCATACCCTTCTAATAAACTGCACTGTGTCATGGTCTCAGACTGTTGCCAGTCCAAAAAAAGAAACTAAAAAAAAAAAAAAATAGTGATTTTACATACAGATATAGAGGTATAGATGATAACCATACCCCAAACACAGGCCTAGGTGTCTCATACATACAAATGTCTTTTTGACATACTAAGTTGGTTTTCTTTCTTTCTCCTCGCATCTAACTCGTTTGTTCCTTATTAGTTTTCTGCAAAGGTTTTCTTCTCTACGGCTAATTTCGAAGGAAATAGTGTGAGAGTTTTCAGCAAAAGCAGTTTCCATGGTGACACTGAAGTCTGACTAAAAATAGCACATGATGTAATCAGCAAAACTTTAGCTACTAAAGTCACTCGACAAAAATGGATCTGCATTACTGTATGAAGTTTGTGCTGCTGTTCAAGCTGTGTCCATGACACATGAAGAGACTAGTCCGTGAATTATTTTTATTGCCCTGAGATTCCAGCTCCTCCAACACTTTGGTGGGCAGCTCACAAGATGTGAAGGCTCTGGAGTTATTTCTAACACCGTGTGAAGGAGAGAAAGAAAGAGACAGAGGAGAGGAGGGGAGGGGAGGGGAAAGAGGTCAGTGCTTACCTCTTCTTGAGGTAAACACTACGCTCTGCTCCATTTCTCTCTGTGAGAGAGCATCTCCCTGTGTATTGACTATCATGCCATTCTGTGAAGAGGAATGGATCCTAATTTGCTTCCTCCACACCCTCTGAATTCCACAGTTAGCTACCTTCTCCATCTTTCTCACTTTGTCTCGTGGGCTCTCTTTTTTCTTGACTGATTGCTTCAAGGTTTGGTGGCAGAAGGAACTACAAGGGGGGACCCATTCATTTTATTATTTCTCTTCCATTATTGCTGCTGGCTCCCCTTTATAATAATGAAAGAAGAGAGCAGACACCTGAGATTGAAACAGCTTCCCTTTTGCGCCTCGAGTTCTTTGTCCTCATTGTGTTTGAACTGTCACTGGGCACAGCTGGGTCTCCATTTCCAATATCCTTTTTCCACACTTCACGTAATTAGAAAAGAGAATCAAGAATGGCATTCCCACCTGCTTCCAAAGCCATGCTCCACACGCACGAATGGTGGACTGCTAGAAGTCAAAGAGCCCCACTCGAGCACCATGGTCATCACCTTCTGTCTAAGCACAAAGCCGACTCCAGCCCCCAGAACCCCCTATTTGCTATTTCTCCCACTCTGTGCTCCTCCTGGCCACTGCCTCTCCTCTCCATGCAGTAGGTCAACGCGGCACTCTCAAAAGAAAACTCAGAGTACAGCCAAGATCCTTTTACTTGGTCTCCATCCAGAAGAGCCCTAGAAATATTCCTAGTCTCCTTTTAGAGCCCAACTAGCGATGCTTATTTTTTGTGAGTATGGGGACTCAGGGAGTCCCTTTCAAAAGAAAACCTTCATTTTATTTAGAGTTGGAAGTGGCTTTTGAGAACACTCCCATGATTGCATACATGGGCAAATTCTTCAATGGGTTTCTGTATTAGAGACGTTGTTAACTGTAGGGCCAGAGCAATTTAGAAATCTATAGGTTATTGTTAGTCTGCACGAACGTACAGTGCTCCTTTTACAACACTGAATCCTTAAGTAACCAGCTTTAGAAGGGCACTTGGAGCTGACGTTTTTAAGTGGCTTTTATGACATATTTTTAAGATTCATCTGTTTCTCATTAGCTTCTGTGGAACATTAACTCTTGAATAGAGTATCAGAGATGGTACCATCCCGGGCCCAGGAACTCTGAGAGTCACACACATGAAGATAAAGCATGTCAAGAAAGAAGGGGATGCGATGCTTTGCTTGGATCAGGTTACTACAGTTTTCTTTATTTATTTTGCTACCTGAAATGAGGCATGCAATAAAAGGATTCTCATTTTAAGTTTAAGAAATCCCTTTTAAAAGAAATCCCTTTTACAGAGAGAAGGAGGGAAGAGGAGAAAAGGTAAAATGGCAGGGGTGGGCAAAGCTGCACAGTGACAGTCCACATGTCTTGGTGAGTGGATAGAAAGATGAAAAGGGCTTTTTTTTCTTTTTTTCCCCCCTAACAGGAGATATTTGTATTGAGAACAGGTTTTTGGTAGAGAAGTCCCAAAATAGGCATTGTGCCAGATATGTTTACTGAACTACTGAAGTCCCTTCAAATGTCCTGGGAGCCCTCCCCAAACCCATTCCTCACCCAGAAGAGGGCCATCCCCAGATGGTACGGACCACATCAACAGGTTCATGTACCCCTGGCTTCCAGCTGAGTTGGAAATCAGACATCCAGACAGGAGAGGTGGGAGCTGGAAGGGGAGGACAGTGAGGTCAGGTAATTATTTCCCTGGTGCCCTGAATATTGGGTCTTCTTGGACTAGAACCTATAATTGTCCCTTCTCTCCAGCTCTTCAAGCCCAGATGTTTTTCCCCAAGTCATAGAGGGTGACCCTGATTACCACACTCCCCCACATTCTCCTTTTTCCCTTTGTTAAAAAAAAATCTTCTAATTATTCTAATTTGAGTGTTTCATCTATTTCTTATTGGTACTCTAAGACCTGAATCTTCAGCAAATACACACTTGGTCATCTCATTTCTAGAGGGTGTCTTCTATGAGAGTTGAACATTCAAAAAATAAAACTGCTTCAGAATATGGACATGTGTGGAAGGATCTAAAACCCCTCTTGAAAGAGGGACACTCAAGGTTAACTGGCAACACCAGGAATAAGCAGAGAGGATGGGGACATGGTAAAGACCAGGAAGACTGGAACTGGACAAGAGATACATAAAATTGGTTACAATACAAGGAAAAAATGAGTGAAGTCATCTGTATGTCCAAACATATTTGCTTCATGAATGACTCATTATCAATTAATCACATCCTATTATTATTTTTCTTTCTGTGGGGGCTAATATTTCCAACATGTTATTCCTTAAAAATAAGTTTGAAGCTTTGAGACACTATGATGCGGTGTGATTGATGATGATGTTGTCAATACTGACTGTGATCCCAGCTACTAAGGACTGGGATCTTATTCTGCTCAAGACACTTAATTAAGCCCTTTGCCTTCCGTTGTCCTCACAGCAGTTCCTAGAAATGGGCATTTCTCTTGTTCCCACTGTTAGGAAAACAGAGTTGAGGACAGTCGTGGTTACAGCCTGGAAGTGAAGAACTGGAAAGCCATCCAGGACATCTGGAACCTTGTTTCGTTCATCTTCTAACTTACTCATCCACCACCCAGTGCACACAAAGCACACGTGGATCAAAGAAAACTCCTACCTGTGCTGACCTGTTACCTTAAGTGACCACAAGCTCAGAGATCTTGAGTACCCCTGGTAAGCAATTCCCTCTCCAAATCTCCAATCCCCATTCCAGCCTCCATGCATGATTCCCACCGCTGATCACTTCCAAAGTTCTGTCTCTATTTTTGATGTCTTCTTAAAGTCCCATTCCCAGATATACAACTTTCTTCAAAATATCTCTTCTTGGCTCTCTAATAGACAAATCTAACATGTCCATTTCTTGGTTTCACCACTCCTCAAAACCTGTTCCATTACAAGAGTCCCAGGCACCATTACCTTCTGCTTAGATCACTACAGAAGCCTTTCAATGGTCCTTTTGCTTCCATCCTTATGTTCTCAAATGCATTCAACTATACTCTAGGGCAGAGGGGTATTTTCAACTGCAAATGAGATCAGTCATTCCTTTGATCACAACTCCTTGGCTCCCATAATTAATCTCATGACCTCCAGGCCCGAGCAGATCTGGCTGCTGCTGCCCGACCGTCCTCATCTCTTACCCCTGCCTATCTCGTTCCCTCATTCTCTATGTGCTGACCTCAGTGCTCTTTCCCCAAAATGCCAGTCTGGCTCCCACCATGGCCTTGGCACTGCTGCTCCTTCTGTCTGGAATGATCATCTCAGATTCCTCGCTTCATGTAGGGGTTTGCTCCACCATCATCTTCTCAGAGGAGTCTTCCCCTAACCACTATCAGAAATTGCTGTACAATCGCTGGGTGCCATTACCCTCACTCCTCACTTTCCTTATCTTCAAGGTACTTTCTACAGCCTGATATTCTGTTTTGGTTTATTGTTCATCTCCTCCACTGGAACATAGGCTCCATGAGGGCAGGGATTGGCTTAGTTCTTTGCTATCTTCTCAGAATCTAGAACCATACTTCTACTGTAGAGGCCCTCATAAGTTCATTTGCTGATGGAAGGAAGGAAGGGAAAAAGAAGGAAGGGAGAACAATTACTCCCACAAAATTACCTACATCCTCTTCTGTTTATTCTGTAAGTATGTTATAGATGAAATGGAAATTGTAAATATGATGACCGTACAGAGTGGCCCAATCCAATCACAAATGGAAGAGGGAGGCTGAAAAGATCAGAATGATGTGAAGTGAAAAGGGAGATGGTTTTGAGCAACAATTGCTTGCTCTGAAGATGAAGGAAGGGGCCATGAGCCAAGGAATGCCAGTGGCCTCAACAGTCTGTAAAAGGCACAGAAACAGATTCTCCCCTAGGTCATCCTGAAGGGAACATGGCCCTGGCAACTACTGGACTCTAGCTAATGTTACCTATGTTGGACTTAGCCTTCAGAACTGTAAGGACAAACATTTGTGTGGCTTCAAGCCACTGAGTTTGTGGCAATGTGTTACAGGAGCATCAGAAACTAAGACAATACTCTTATGTTCTAGAGTATAGAGCTCTCCTGACTTTCTCAGTTATTCTCTTAGTGATTTGAATCTATTCCTTTGTTAATATAATTATGTAATTATATTCCTCTCTTTCCTAACACACAAAGGCACACTCTTCATCTCCAACATGTTCGCTATTAAACGTGATGTTCATGATTTTTAATGGAAAATAAGGGACTGAAATTTGAGAAAATAAAAATGTGTTTCCTAGGAATGTTATTTTAGGCATTTCCCTTTTCTATAAATCTGTTTCCTTACATATAAAACATACAATACTAGTTAACTGGATCCAAAACACTTAGAAGTAGATAACTAATGCTCAATAAACATTAGCCACTATTGTTATCAATGTATCCAACAAGAGAGAAAATCAAAGTCAAGCTTGTTACAGACTCAAGAAGTATAGGCTCTTACAGAGTACTATGCTCTTTTTGGAGATAGCTCTAAGGTTTTTGCTCTTGATAGCATTTTTGTGCTTTCAAGAGTGATTTAGCCTACCATGAAATCAAATATTTAAATTTGACATTCCAGTAGTCTGCATGGGAAAAAGTAGGTAGAGAAATGGACACTTCATTCTATTGACCTTAGTGTTAGGTATAAGCTAACTTACATCCTATCTTTTTTTTCTACATTGCTCAAATTTTGTAGAATTAGCATAAGCTTTGTTTAACATTAAAGTTAAAAATATGCTTTTATTTTGAACAAAATGAAAACAGTTTAGCTTCACTGATCAAATTTATTAATATAGCTTAGCCTTCTCTGAAGTGTACTTGTTGCAAAAAGTCAATGTTCTTGTCCTCAACCCAAGGACTAGTCCTTGGAATTTCCCAGAACACACACACACACACACACACACACACACACACACATGCCTGACAGCCACAGGCTGTGGGAAAAAAGAAAATATATATATATATATATATATATATATGAGAGAGAGAGAGAGAGAGAAGTATATACTGAGAAGTAATAAAATCTCTGGCATTTTTCCCACATAAAATAAGGTTGTCATAAAACTTAGTATTTTGTTCTTTCTTAAGTGGGACAAAGACCCCATGTGCCATACTGCCATGATTTTTAAAAAGCAATAAAAAAAGGCTAGACATTGGGTCCAACTGTTCAAATAAACTTGCCTCTTTTGAGTAAACAAAATTTATTAGCATATGTTATGAGGCTATTCAAGTTCTGCAGCTGCTTCCCACATTTCATATGTGACACGGGATAGTGCTTATGACAGATTTCTGATGAGTTCTTCCAACTTTTTGGGAATTAAAAAAATCACCTTTCATGGCTGTCTAACATCACTGGGGAGAGTGGGATTAAGGGTGTTGAATTGGTCACCAGGAATTTAAAAAGAAAAAAAAAGGAGTGATCTTTTTCTATTAATGAATTTATTATTTCATTCATTCATTCGTTTACCCATTCTACATGTATCTGTGAGCCAAACATTGTGCTAGGGGCAGTGCTAGGGGCAAACAACACAGCAGCAGACAAGAGAGACATCCTAGTTTACTGACCCTTCATGTAAAAATGGAAAATAAGAACCTAAACTAAATTTTTCCTGGAAACTTTGATTCTTCATATTCTGCTAAATGCATTTAGAAGAAAGGACACCCATATGTGTCTTCCAAAAAGCTCACCATGGATATGTGGCAAAGAGCAGTAAAAACACATCAAGAGAAGATGTTCTATCCATTTATTAACTCCTCCTTTCAACAACACATTTGTTAACATCTGCTCTGCGTGAGGCATTTTCTAGGTGGTAGGGATACAGCAGTAAACAAAATAACATGTCTATCCTGGAGTTTTTCTAAGAAACTGCATTAACTGCTTACCTTTAGGAAGATGCAGTATTAACGTTTAGTAAGAGAGTTCCCTCCCCCTCCATTTTTACCTGCTGAAATATTATCCTTTTATCAATTCTTAGCCATTTCCCTCCTTCTTATCCCCTTTCTACCTTACTGATCCAGAGCTCTTTGTGCTTTATGCTGTGTTCATGTTTTAAGCCCATGGTAGATGCCAAACTGATGATTTTGTTCATATCCTAACACAGCACATAGTATGCAGCACAGCTGTACCAAATCCTCCTCGAATTAAGCAGATGTGAATGAAAGGATAAATATCAAAATGATAAAGCAGAGTTCTTTCTTTCCAAAAGAAAAACTAGACTGGATTAATATTACTCCCATCCTTAAATAAAATTTTATGGTAGAAGTTTCAATTTGCTTTCTCTGTAGTAATATTGGTGTCAATTATACTTGACCAGTCTGTCCAAATTCAACCGAGACAAAACTAAACATTTCCTTTGGTTTCTCTTGCTGACTTCGTATATCATTTTATGGCACCAATGTCCTCCTGCTAGAACAACTTAGAAAATTCAGTAGTTCTTATTTCATCAAAGCTCCTTTTTTTTTTACTCACTATTACCCACCAATTTCTTTATATACTCCCCCACGAATATTAATTCAACACTTGAATCTCCTTCTGTTCAAGTGTCAATGCTTCTCCCTTAGCAAGCCTAAATTATCTCTGGCTTAAACCTTTAAAGTAGCATCCAATAATGTTCCTGTCAACATTCTTTACCATCTCCAATCTCACTTGACATTATCTTTCAAAACATACATTTTAGGTCTCCTATCTTATAAAAATCTTCAGTGAGTTTTCAAATTACATTGCTAGAAGGTGTTTCATTGAGAAAGTGTCCTGTGGTGACATCATTTGGGGCAACATTGCCTTAAACACGTTTAAATGGGTTTCTTTATTACAAGACTTCACAGAGACTTTGCTACACTTCTCTGCATGATGAGCCTCCGAGAGGAGTCAAGCATTCTCCCAAATTTTTATATGAGACTATTTCATAATGGAGAACTGAGTCTGATGTTGTAGGTTGGCTCACTAATCCATGCCAACACCCATTTCTATTTTTCTCTACTACAGAATGGAAAAGTGGAAGAAGAGTGGAAAAAATATAGTCATTTCCTGGGTTTTCTGGTTGTTGGCATGCCTAAGTGACAATCTCAGCAATATGATGTAGATAGAAGTTCTGAAAAGCACTTCCCTTGTAGCCTTTCCACTTCTTCCTCTTCTTGTCTAAAATGAAGATGTAATGCTGGAGGTGGCAACCATCCCAGACTCCTGCAGAAGAGGGATGAGCAGGGAGATGCAGGCAGGGAGCCTGCTTCCCTAATGACAGCACTGACCCATGAACCAGTCCTGAACATCCCACAAGAATCCTCAACTCCTTTACCACTTAGGCTCCTGCATTTTTTTGAGTTTTATGCTACTTATAGCCGAATGCAATCCTAAGGGATATAAACATTTCACAGGCACTAAGCACATGATAATGATATAAAAAGTAAAGTTGAAATTTCTAAACATGGCATGCAACCCACTGTTTTCTATACATCTCCTTTGATTCCAACCCTTCAATGACACTAAAATGTTTAATATTCCCAAATATCTGTATGACTTTAGGTAATGCCTATAATAGGTATGTCATTCACCAGGTCTGCCCACTCTGGGTATCACAATCTTAACCGCAATCATTAGTCGTGTTCTCCAATTTAAATAGCTCTCTTCAATAACACCTGTAAGTAGTGTTTCTTGAACTAAACTGTAGCTGTGTCTGCTGCTGTTCGTGATTCCACAGATCAGTACACATTTGGGAACTTTAAGAAATGCATCTCTCCTTGCTGACTCACTCTGCACATGATGACTGCTACAATAGCAAAGGCAAGTCTCTATTCCCTCCTGAGTTAGAAAGTTTGGTTGTTTGCTCATGCTTTATAGTGACAGACCCTTCTAGGCTGGGCACTGCCTTGGAATGATGTTCTGCCATTGTCCCTATAGACACAGTTTCTGAGCTGCACCATCAAACCACCCCTCTGGCTATTGTGGCATAGATTTTGCCCTACAGCACTTTATACTCATTAGCTTTCTTCCTCAGTCTGACCTGCCCTTGTCTTAGTGCACCTGATAAATGACTCTCCATCCCCCAGCCCTCAAAAACCTGAGCTAAAATTTTACCTTCCCTGAGAAACCTTTCTCCCAAATTCAAAAAGCTTGTTTCTTGAGCCTATGTCCTCCTGGGGCATGTTGAGCATAACTTTGTTGAAGCAATGACCACAAAGTAACATGATTTTTCTATTTATTGATATGACTCCCTGTCCTAATAACTTGTAAATTCTTTAAGACATCACATCCCCTTTAGAGTTGCAACCCTGGCTTCCCACACAGTGTTTGATATATGCTGGATGTTCAGTAAGTGTTTAATCAATGAATGAGTAAATGACTAAGTCAATGAATGATAAATCCCTGGTAAGAATATGGCGCTGGCAAAGGCCTCAGTTTGACCAGGGTTGAATTCCTTCCCTTTTCAGGGTTAGGTTAGTAACCAGGAAGACCAGTGACAGGATAGAGCCCAACTCTAAAATGACTGTATAGCTTAACCGTTACATATTAGGCAACACCTTATTTTCACAAAATACCTAAAAGCATATGAACCGTGGTGTAATTATTATAAAAATATAAGAAGTTTTCTCCTGCCTGTCATTAAGTTGAAATATAACTTCTAATGTTAAATGTTACTGGTAAGAACTTCTCCAACATATAGTAGTACAAGGAAAAATCACATCTTGTTTGTTGTTGCAAATAATCATTCGAGTCACCTCCTACCATCCAGGCAAATGATCAGTATTTTCCTGTCAAGGAGTCCCAACTAATGGTTCAGAAACTACAGAAAGATTACAAAAGTAAATCACTTCTCCTCCTTTTCCAGAACTCTGCAGGTCCCCACCACACAATGCCACTGCTTCTGCCCACCACACGGTGTCTACTTTAACGTTTTTCATTCACAATTCCATAATCCATAGGCTCATGTCCCATCTGTGAGATGCCACGTCCAGTTCCTGTGGTCCCACTCCCTCAGTACTCTAAGGCTATAATTCTAGTGGAAAAAGTTTCATTTCACATAATTCCCACTCCCTGAGGCACAGGCTGGCACAAGAGCACCTAAATCCATCTCTTTGCCCCAAAGGAATGAGGCCTAAAGCACCTCTACCTCTAAAACCACCCTTATACCTCCAAAAGGATGAGGTCTCAACCCTGCCACTGAAACTACCAAAAGTCTCTTGACATTTCTTTCCTGATCATTCGGGCTGCTTTTCCCACAAAACTCTAAGTAACTCTAGGTATTTCTAAGGTACCCAAAGCTACTTCTCTGAGAAAACTGAAATCCATAATTGCATTGTGATATTCAGCCCTTACACAGTCTGGCCCCTAAGTCAACTTTGATGACTAAAGAAGTTGAGGGGATGGAGAAGAGACAGGAGGGGGTCACACATTTAATCCCAGGCATGACATTCCCAGGGGAAGGCCTCTAGTTATGTAAGAAGGTACCTGAGGCCTTCAGAGAAGCTGAGAAGACCAAAGACAGAGAAAGAAGCATGTCAAGAGATGGTATCTGGCCAAGCAGATGAGTCTTTTCAACAGTGCCGCATTGATGGGCACGCACATCCGAAGAAGCATATTAACTTTGGCTAATGTTCCTGGCTAATTGCAAGACTGAACTCTTATCTTGGCAAAGACGAATTCAAGCCCATTGTTTGAAAACACTGACTAATATTCTTATCAGCATCTCGTTTTCCCTGCTCAAATCTGATTTAAATTGTCTAGAGATAGAGATCATGTGGTGAGATACTGATATATATCATTATATGTGGTTTGCTTGTCAGACATTTTTGCTTGAAAAATAGAATTTTTTTTCAGATAATAAGATACAGAATGGACTTGCCAATATTTCACCCCCTGATAAACATTGATAATTTTGCTATCCACAAATAGAGTCATCAAGACAGATGCCCTTGGGTGATTGAAATCTCTCTATGAAATGTTATTTACTGGCTGAAAAGCTTTGAAAATGAGTCTGGTTTTTTTTTTAAGCCTCTCACAGGTGAGCCATCACCCAGAAGCTACAGGTTGTGAATGAAGGCTCTTTTTTATCTTTCCAATAATACCCTTTTTGGTGAGTAGGATGTGCTATGCAAAAGGGGGTCCTTTTTTCCTACAAATCTTCACAAAATAATTCCAGAACCAAAAAATTAAAATTAAGACAAATGTCCCATTCTCTCTCTCTCTCTCTCTCTCTCTCTCTCTCTCTCTCTCTCTCTCTCTCCACCTTTTTTACTTCTTATTCTCTCCTCTGTTTATGTTCTTGAATAATCCTGTTAAGATCCTTCTCCTTCCCAATCCTTGGGCCTCTGAAATCCTATTGAAATTGCCTGTGAAAGTGAGAAAGGAGCAAGAAGAGTCCTAACATGGACACTCATAGATCTCAAACTGGCAAATGCAAAGCTCTCGGCAGACACTAGGGAATCTCTAGGTGAATGCATCCTCCTTGAGGGCTGTGACTAGACCTGTGGTCTCCCCACTGCAAAGCAAAAAAAAAAGGGGGGGAAGGAAAGATAAGGACATTGGTTCCACGTGACCTAAATCCCTCTCAAGAGACTTTCCTATGTCTCATTTCTCTGGCCTTCCACAGAACACGAGGCATAAAACAAGCACAAGGCAGACAGATCCTTCATTACCCACTGACTTATTTAGTGAGGGGTTCCCATCAGTACTCACTAAGCTGTATTTTCTGTGTGTTATGATGGTCTCGATGCCTAGTAGAGCACTAGAAGACAGGGACCTTTAAAAAATGTTTGAAACAAATAAGTAAATTAAATTTAAAAAACTATCTCAAATATTTGGATCATTTCATATTCTTTCCTCTCTGTCCCTTTTTATTCACCTGTCCCAAAGAGATTTACATAAGTACCACATTGGTGGCAGGGCGGGTGATTCTATCAGATTTCCTATCATCTAAGGGCAATAGTCTGGACTTAAAAAAAAAAAATTAGTTGGTAAGCATATTGTAGGTTCTTAAATTTTGTTGTCAGTCATTCACCACATGCAGACCACATTCTTCATGTGCTTCCAATAGTCTCAGGATCCAGAAATCTGCCTACCAAAGAGATAGTAACTTGGAAAACTCCTTTACTGGAGTAATCCTAATCCCTAAGCCAGAAGAAATGCTTAGAGACCTCCATTTGAGGTCTGATATCTGAATTTAGCCTTGCTCCATTAAAAAGAGAGAAAGGGAAGGATAATTATATCCTCCACAGTTCATTTAATAGTTCAACTTTTAATTTATATTTTGTCATTTGGAAAGATACACATTCCCAAGGCACATTCTCTCCACATAGCTATTAGCTGGCCTTCGGGTCACAATGAGCTTAACTAGTCTATTGTACAGTTAGCAGAGGTCAGGGGATGCCATCGATGCCACTTGGAATGGTCTCTGTATTAGACAATGCAACTTCTATTTACATCCAGCCTTAGGCTAGGGAAGTCAAAGGAAAGCTTTATTAGATAGTCAAACCTTTGTCTTCCTTCTTTTAAAGAAAAATATTTAGCAGATAATATGTGCCTTAGTTCTCTTTGCAATTGTACCATGTGGTGGGGTTTTAGTAAATAAGCAGGACGAGAAAAAGGTGAAAATTTTGATAACTCCAGAAACAAAGCACTAGACTGCATCAGTACTTTCCAAACTTTAAAGTGCAGAAAGTCACCTGGAGATTTTGTTTAAAATGCAGATTCCGATTCCGTGCAGTGGGGCCTGGTAGTTTGCTCCTCTAACAAGCTCCCGGGCGGAGCAGCTGCACTGCCTCAAAGACCTCAATTTGAGTAGCAAGAACCTGAATAATGAGTTCTGATCCACCCAAAGCATCATAAGTCTGTCTACTTAGAACCTTCTCCTTTCTGTTAAAACTTTTTGACACATATTCTTGCACACTCCAATTTTCCTTCAGACATCAGACCGTGAAAATTAGCAGATACAAAGAATTTCCTCTTCCATCCATCATCCCCACATATTTTTTCTTCCAGAGTTTCACATCCCACCCTCATTTTGCATGAGCTATGAACTTGATGTTACATAATTCTAATTTGCCTCACACTTCAAATTGAATATGAACTTGCAGTTCTTCATGAAAGTGTAGTAGTAGTACTTTATTCTTTTCATGATTCCTTTTTCTAATAAAGTTCTCTTCACTTCTTATGAGGACGAGGGACACCTTCAGCTATACATAAGATGTTATTTTCTCTATTTGCAAAAAAAAAAAAAGAAAAAGAAAAAGAAAGAAAGGAAAGGAAAAAAATCCTGCAAGAAAAGAAGGGTCAATGTGCTCACAACAAGAACCAGTACAGTTAGCTGAATTATTTTTGAATTTTAATACATACCACCAAAAGCAATAGAATCTTTGTCAGCATGTCCTTGGGAGATTTCCCAGAGTCCTTCTGGGGCCAGACTAGTTACGTTCATGACTCTTTCTGCGCTCTGGACCAGAGTGGATTGATAGCCATCTGATGTTTTCCCCTCCAAATATGATGTTTGTCATCTGACAGGGGATCAGAAGTGTAATCCTTCTTAGACTCTGTGCATTGGAATTTACTGCTTTGACCTTTGAAATGATACATATTTTTTTGAATGGCTACATATTCCATTTCTTCAGGGGATTTGAAGTGATGGGGGCCAAGGAGAGGGGGAGGGATGCTGGAGGAAGAATCTAGAGTGATGGTGATGTGGTTTTTTGACCTTCCAGACCAGAGATTTATTTGTTGTCTTGTGACTGAAGATTTCCCGTGGCTATACAGATTAACATTACAGAGGTTAAATGGCAGACCTGAATTGCATGTTGCAAAAAACTAGGGAATTTTTCAAGTCCAACCAAGTACTGCATTGAGGACAACTGTATCATCCATAATAGCTATTGGGCACACTATAGCTTCCCAGAATATTTTTCTCTATTTTCCACCCTCTGCCTTAACAGCCACAGTGGGCTTCTCCACAAGCCAGAACAGGAGTGTAATTCATCAGGTAATGCACTAGTAGAGATTCAGCTGTAGATAGACACACTCCCCTTATATGCTGTCACCTTCACTGGGCAGTGTAAGCCAAGCTGGAAAGCATAAAGCCATAACATGGCACTGGTCATAATTGCATGCCCTTCTTGTACTTCTTGATTTTTTCAGCTCCAACCTTGCAGGGGAAAAAAAATACTGAATTCAGAGTCTAGACACATTTGTCTGCAGCCACTCTAGGAACTAGCACAGTCCTGGGCCCAGAGGGGCTTTATAGGGTCCCAAAATATGTGGCCTTGGGGGTCTGCATTAGGACATAATTGTGGGCAATTACTGAACTGAGTTTGGTAATTCTGTTATTCTCCCATTAAAGGGAGAAAATGATTCTGCCTCACAGGATTTTATGAGGATTAAACAATTAGATAGATAGATGGATAGGTAGATAGATGATAGTTAATAAACATAGATTGGCATAGATGTAACAGTAGTAAAGTGAGCAATTATTATTATGTTATGCTTAATTCTTACAGCATCAAAGTTAGACTTTGTTACACTATTTTACAAATAAAAGAACTGAGCTTCTGAAAGAGATTGGGGTGGGGAGGGCAGTTTGCATTAACTCTCAAGCCATTGGATGTGTTGGAGTTAGTCAATCCAAAGGGAAATAGAAGAGTCTCCAAAAGGAATAAAGGGCTTTGCAACAGTACCATTGTCACTGAATACCACCCAACCCCAGCCTCGGTGGTTTCTGTAAAACCATCCTGTCATTGGCCATGGGCAGCTTCTGCTACTCCCTAGGGCTCAGTTAATGTGAGGAATATGAAAAGTTGAAGGAAATTCTTGTGTGTTGATACCCAGGATACTACCTTCCCATCTTTTTACCTGGTCCCATGTTCTCTAATGGTAAGAAGCTACTCAGGGAAATGCCTAAGTTGTGAGAAAATGATATTGTCTGTGACCTGAATGGGATTTGGCCTAAACAGACTTTGTTTTGTGATTATTTTCTTCTCCCTGCTCAGCATCAACTCAGAGAATAATTACCAACTTTACTGAGCATTTACATACTTGCAAAATAAGTTTAAAATTGCAAAACAAGTCTTAGATGGATAATGATATCAATAAACCTGCAAAAACGAGGCTATTATCCAGCTTCTCTTCTTTATCCAATAGATAGATGATTATCCAGCTCCTGGTCTCTGGAGCTATGTGCTAGACGTGAATTGAGAACAAAGGTATGGATAGGACACTACCCTATTCTCTCAGCCACATAACTCATAAGATAGGGTCCTGCCCTTCCAGGGCTGGCACACTATTTCTCGATTCTTCTCTAGGCCTCACCCATGCAACCTGGGCCACTTGCTCTATTCCATGATACAGTTTAGCATGTGGCACTGACTTTGGCATGGCCTGGGATCCAGTTGTTGTATCACTTTGACAAGTGCTTGAACTCACTGAATTTCAGTCTACTCATCTGAAAAGTGGGGCTTATAACATATCTTCAGAAGATGGTTAGGAAACTTAATGATGATTTGCATCAAGAACTTAGAACAATACAGAGTATATAATAAAAGACCAATACACAGTACACTTATTAATATATACACTGTACTCAGGTTTGTGAGTTATTAATAATGGCAAAACCATTAACATGTATTGCAAGAAACACCCAGTCTGCCTTAAGGATACTGAGATTTATTTGAAGGATAAAGTTATATCCATCTCTGCTTCCCTGTTAACTCCAAACTCAATGCTTCACTAGTTGTTTGTTAAGCAAATGGTGGCATGCATGGTGACAGCAAACTCAGGCCAGGGTCAGACTGCCTGGCTTTCTAGCCCTGGCCCTGCCACAGTCTGGCTGGGCAAAATAATGGGGGGGGGGGTGACAAGCAACTTGTGAAGGTTGAAACAGCGGGAGCCGCTTTATTGTAGGACAGCAGAGGTATATATACATAACTGAATACACAGCTTGACTCAATTTAGCATCATCCAGTTACAGCAATCAGTCATTAAGGAATCCTCATCATCTTAATAATTATTCGAAGCTTAACTTAATTGACATAATCTAGACACAGCAGTCAGTCATTAAGGAATCTCCATCATCTTAAAGGCTCGCTGGCGTTACTTCTCAAACCACTCCTCCTGGCAAAGTGCCAGGCGCCATCTTGACTTGTCTGTGGCCCTCAACATGGCCCTCCACTCACAAGCTGGGGGACCTTGAACACATTGCAGAACATCTCTGTGCCTCCTCAAATGTAAGATACAGCCAATAACAGACCTTGTCTCTTAGGAGTGCCATGAGGCTAAACTGACATGGTACAAAGGTCATATCACCTACCACCCAGCAATGAATACATGCCCCATCCTTATAAACCCTTTCTAATCTTGTCACATTTTGTCACATGGAATAATACTTGCTTGGAAGTAAGAAGTTCTAACCTGGAAATATGAATCAGGTACCTTTCAGACTAAAAGTTACCAGTGATCATGCATGACTGGAGAGACCTAGAAAAGCTCAATTATTTCTTTTTCCCTGCGTTAGCCTCATCACCTGTGAATTAAGAGAAGAGCTGGGTGACATAGTCTCCAAAGGGCACTCGTAGCCCGGGTTTCCTATGATTTTAAGACATGCCCTGGAAAGCATATACATTTCAGACTCAGTTGTGGAAAAATCCCAATCAGGAAGAGTGGGGAAGAGGTTTGTAGTGGGGATCAGGAAGAAGGGCCATGTGAGAGACCCTCCCTGGACAGAACAGCAGCCCTCCCCCAGCCAACTCATCTCACACCACCTGGCATCCTCGTTCTGCTCCATACTTGGCAGAAATAAGTTGAAATGCTTTTCAGCCAATATTCTGAGTTCTGTGACATTATAGAAAAGCAAGACAATACATCACCTGTAAATTGAATAATGTGGCCATATTCTGGTTTGTTGGTAGGATGCAGAAAAAAAAACAGACCAACTAGAAATCAGCAGGTTATAAGCAACCACTGGTCAAGTAACATTAAAAATAAATGACTGAGTGGAGGCTCCAGCTCCCTCCTGCAGAACAAAGTCCTCACACACAGAAGCAAGAACACAGGCCTGTCCACGTGGCCGTCCCCTGGGTAACAAGGTCTGGGCACAGCTCATAATCTCGGCCTCCATCACCTTTCAGGTATTTGGGGGTGGTTTTGCTTTTATTGGGATCTGAAATGATTCCATGGCTAAATTCTATTGTTCTGTGGATGGTGAGTAATGAAACATTTTTAACGGCATCTTTTGGGCGCCTTTTCCTTTGATTTTTCCAGCTTAATGACATTATTGGGAGGGCTTCAGGGACTGTTATGCAGATGTACTTCCTGGGGAAGTTACTGCTTCAGGAGAAGTCATTACTTTTTGTGGGCCCCACGGGCACCAGAGAGGCTGCTCCTACAAACGGCTTCCTGCGACAGTTACCTCATGAAAAATATGTTATGTGTCAAATTAACTTCGCAGTGCAGACCTCAGCTAAGCAGACCCAGGACATCTCCCTAACGGAACTTGAAAGGTACCCAGAGTTTTAATTAAAATCAAGAATGTAATTGTGCTTAGTTTACTCCTCGGAGATCATCCACAAAATAATATGAAGCTCCCACTTTTGGTTTCTGACAGAATAAATGAAACTTGATTTGTTCATCCCCGTAATGTTTATTACCAGGGAAACTACATTTTAATTGTTGTTGACAAATACTCTGATTTATGGGGTGCATAAAATGGAACGCAGCCTCCATAGCATGTGTTTACTTAACTTTTTCTTTGCAAAATTTTGCTTTAGGAGGCTGTCCTAGCTGTCTGTCATGGGTATTCTTTAGGCCAAAGCATATTAAAGTAAATCACCAGATTGGATCTTGACTAGCAAAAAGAACCATCTGTCAGGAAAAGATGTGAGCGGTGGGTGAGAGAGTCGGTACTTGCCAATGCAGGGAGGGCAGAAAGATCAACTGGAAGAACAGCAGTGTCCAGGGAATTCTATCCAGAAACTGGTTAGCTTTCCAGCATCCCAATCATGCATTTTTAATTCATGGTATGGCAAAAAGACAAGCCCAACACTAATTGGCACGGTAAAAGAAAATCCACACCATCCCAGGAAACGTGGAGTCCGTGAGACTTAGCATCCCTTTCCGCATGGACCATTTTGTATTCTGTTTAAAGTTTACAACTGAAACCTGACCACACAGAAGTGGTGGAGGAACCCATTTAAATCAAAGTCCGTTCAAAATTCTGATTTAACTAGAAAAAAACATTTGACGGTAAAGAAGTAGGTGGCTTTCTTTCCCCCAAACCAAGTCAGAATGCAGCAAGTGCCTGGGATACACAAAGTGTCTCGATACATACACATCTATATGATATTTATTTAACTATCCAACTTGCCTTCCCTGTCCACGGGCTCTGCATCCAAAGATGCAAGCAGCTAAGGGTAGAAAATATTCAGAAAAAAAAAATTATGTCTGCAGTAAACTTGAGCAGACTTTTTATTCTTGTACTCATTCCCTAAACAGTACAGTTTAACAATTATTTACATAGAATTTATGTTGTATTAGGTATTATCAGTAATCTAGAGATGATTTAAAGTACATGAGAGGATGTGAGTAGGTTATATAAAAATGGTATATTATTTTTAAAAGGGACTTGAGTATCCACAGAATTTAGTATCCATGGGGGTCCTGGAACTAGTTCCCTGAGGATAGGGAAGGATGATTGTATGTTTATATTTTTTCAGGCATTAATGACAGAATATATCTGTCACTGTATTGACACTGTGTGGATTTTGATGGTGGGTACTTTTGTGTATGTATGAATTTAAGAAAACTAGAATAACTTGGTTAAGTTTAACAGCATATATTAAAATATTAACTAGCATTTTTGAGAATGATTAAGTGAAATAATCTTAAGACCCAAAGATGTTTCTTAGTACTAGGTTGTTAAGCCCCAGTAATATATAAAATTACTGTTCTGTTCCTCCAGCTCCTTGTCCTAGAAAAAGCAAAATAGGTGTTAATGGAGGGTTCTCGCTGCCTCCAGTGTGACTGCAGGTGATTACAGACTTTGCATACTTTAGTTCCAAGATTCTTCTCATGGCTGCGTTCTCAAACTTACATCCTGACATACTTTGCTTTTATGGCATTTTTAGCTTTTTTAAAAAAGCTCTTTCAGGCATAATTAAATCATTTAATGTTCCTGAGTGTTATTTCCCTCCTTAGGAAATGCAATTTTATGTCATTTCTTTCATTTGAACTCCTGTTAGTGTTGCTGCCTTAGCACATACCTGTCCTTGGGAAGTTCTTCCAGATATATTTCCAATACTTGGTACTTTAAAAAGTTAACTCAGTAATGCCCCAATGCAGATGGGCAGGAAAAGGACACTAGATCCCCCTGGTGCACTTTCTCTGGTACATTGTATAGCCTGAACATCACTGTGGGGACTCAGCATTACCATGCAGCCAAGTTCTCCAACCTTGTAAAAATCAAACCTTTCTTAACATGGCCATTTGCAAAGTCCAAAGAGGAAAAAAAATGGTTTTTTTTACTTCCTTTTTGACCTGGAAAATTGTCAAATCTTTTAATAAGTCTATAAACAAAAAGTTAACTAATATTGATCTGGCAACTTTACCAAAAATGAAGCCGTATCATAAACAGCTACTGTATTGCTCTTTTAGTCTTTTAATCAAAACACCACAGACTGGGTGGCTTAACCTACAGAAACTTTTTCTCTCCTGGTTCTGGAGACTGGAGGTCCAAGATCAAGGTGTTGGCAGGTGTGGTCTCTCCTGAGGTCTCGCTTTCGTTTGGCTCCCTCCGGCTAGCAGATGGCCATCTTCGCACTGTGTCCTCACGTGGCTTTCTTTGTGCACAAGCATCCCTGGTGCCTCTCCTTATAAGGACATCAGTCATATTGGATTAGGGCCCCATAAGACCTCCTTTAATCTTAATTACCTCTCTAAACACTTTATCTCCAAACACTTTCATGTTCTAAGGTACTAGGAGCCAGGACTTCAACATGAGTTGGAAGAGGACACAATTCAATCCTTAGCAGCTTAACAAAAAAATATTCTGTTTGCAGAAGGAGTGATCAGTAGGGGGACAATTAATTAAATATGTCCACGGTGCATAGCACTCCTCAGGAAACATGAATAAAGGAAGTCCCATCCTTCAGATCTGAAGTGTTTCTGTCTGTGCCTGAATGAGCTACATGAAAATCTACAGAATTTACAACCCAAGACAATATTGTCCAGAAAGAAGAGGATTCAAGAAATGAGTAATCAAAGCTAAGAAAGTGTCCACAGGATGTTCCCCATTAATCTAGCCTCAAATTCATCCAAAGCCCAGAATTAGTGCATTGGATAAATCTTGTCCCAGCAGCTGTGGACTGTGAGCTCCTCTGAGACAGCCACTCTGTGTCATATAAACCTCCGTGTCCCTCATGCCCAGTAAAGGACCTGACACATTCTGAGAAATGTGAGTGGTTTGTGAGCAGTAGCAAAGCCTTTGTTAGCAGAGCAAATGAGGAGACTGTGGTGAGCCTCGAGTCCTGCTGATTTCATTATATTAGGTGGGACTATCGGGTGCTTCTCTCAAATTAGAGCTTTTTCTGCCAGAGTGGTATCTGAAATAGAATGCGTGACAACTGTGAATAAAATGAAGAATTCACTTTAAAATTCAATTTGTTCATTCCTAGTGTTTACTCAGAAAGTATTTGCAGAACTTATTAAGGCATTAAAAGTTTCAGAGGGATTAACAGCCCTTTGGAATATCAGGGGCTCTGTGGAAATGATCTAAATATTTCCCCCAAACCCTCATCAAATATCAGCATACTTTCTTGTAGATGTGTACCCTTTCTTAGAGAAAGGTACAGCATGTTCTTTATCCCCTTGATTCTGTATCTCTGTACGGTTGTACAGATGGAAATTTCCAAGTTCTTGATTTTGGTCTATGGATCTTACTAAATACCAGCCATTCAACCAACTCACCCTGAGACAAATAATTGGTTTTAAGTAATGATCTCTAATTTTCACATCAGCATACAGATAAAGGGAATCCTAGCTGTTTGAGGTCTACCATATTAACTTTTTAGTTGACTAGGCTGATGAACATGATTAGAACCCATGAAAGAATCCAGCTTTCCCTTTTGACTCCTAAAGGAATAGCTGATGTAAACTTTGGCTCTACTGTCCATGGTTTATTACATATTTTCTAAAATGCAAAGCAATTTCATATGTTCTCTTTTATCTTGACAACATCCCTGTGATAGTCAGCATCTCGTTACTGTAACAAATCCCTGAGATAAGCAATTGAAAAAGAAGAAAGGTTTATTTTGGTTCATAGTTCTAGTGGTTTCAGCCCATAGTTGGTTGGCTGGGTTGCTTTGGGGGCCTGTGGCAAGGAAGTACATGATGGCAGAAGAATGAATTGGAGGGGGTTACTCACCTTGTAGTGAGTAACCTACAAAGCAAAAGTAGGAGACAAAAGAGGGACCAGGTACTAATATCCTCTTCAAGGGCACATGCCCGATGACCAAACAAACTCCAACTAGACCCCACCTCTTCAAGTTTCCACCGCCTCTCAATAACACCATGGCTGGGGACCAAACCCTTAACAAATAGGCTTTTGGGGAACATTTATCCAAACCATAGCAATTCTTCTCAGGAAACCTGCTTGCAGTGCCTTCACTCTCAAAGTAGAAATGTTCAAACCAGGAGATGGAAAGCATTTTCCTTCAGCTACAGTGTGCCCAGGGCTGAGCTCATACTTCAGGTCTCCGTTGACTTTAGTCCATTGACTAGGATCAATGGCAGAACTGATTCTAACCGATTGGAACCTTCTTAAAGGCATTTTGTGGCCACTCGGTAGAACACCACCTAATGTGGCAATAGATTTCAAATCAACCCTAAAAAAAAATACTGTGGTTCAGAATGGCTTATAAAAGAAAACCCTCTTGTAAGTATTGTTTTCATGATAGAAAATGATCAGGCAGAGTCCCATTTAGCAACCTGGAGGTGACAGTTGGGAGAAGTTAATGATCCCAGCTCTATAAGGAATAGAATAATGACTATTACTTGGAGGACAGACATCTTTTTTCTCTCACAATAGACACATTATGTTGGGCCCACCACAGGATTTTGTGCTCAATAACCTTGTTGACAGTACCTCTAAATGAGTTTAAGTTAGAGCCGTGTCATTAACCTAGATGCCCCTCAGCAAATGAATGGAGAAAGAAAATGTGCATATACCACAACGAAATATTATTCATCCCCAAAAAGAATGATATGTTATCATTTGCAGCGAAATGGATTATGTAGCGTGAAAGAAGTCAAACACAGAAGGACAAATACTGCCTGTTCCTTTCTCTCCTATGTGAATGTTTTTTAAAAATCTATCTGAGTGTATAATAGTGATTACCAGAGGCTGGAAAGGGTGGGGAGAGGGATAGAGGGGGGCTGGAAAACGGGTCCCAAAACCCGTTTAGATAAGAGTAATAAGTTCTAGTGAACCCATTATAGATTTTATAAATAACTAGCAGAGAGGAGCTCAAACTCTCCAAACACAAAGTAATGATAAGCAAACGGAAATGTTAATTACCTGACTTATCGATACATATCACGTGCATGTATTGAAATATTGCACTGAACTCCATAAATATGTACAATTTTTACGTTAATTGAAAGCTTTAAAAAAACAATGTTTAATGGGATGGAAATATTTAGTACCCTGATTTGATCATTACTCACTTTACACATGTGTCAGATTATCACACTGTATCCCATAAGTTTATGCAATTAAAATAATAATAAGGAAAGTTAGTAACATGCAAGCACAGAGACTTCAGGATACAAGGGGTTTTAAGGGATACCCAGTATTCTATCCAGCACTTGAGTCTCCTCCACAATCTCCCTAACTGGTGGTCATTCACTCTTTGCTGAAACATTCCAAGTGCTAATAAAGGATGTTTTTCCTTTGAACAAGTCTGAGTGGAGAGGGACTTCCATACATTCCTGGGTCATACAACAAACAGAGATATCTTACTGTAACTTCAAAGAATTTATTCCAGTTCCACATTGTGAGGTCCCAGAGAACTGACACGATCTTTTTCACCGAAATAATTTTTAAAATAGTTAGTGAATCTCATTCTGTCTTCTTCCAGACAATCCCAGTTCCTCCAACCATCTCAACAGGACATGGATTCAGGTTACCAACTTTCCTTGTGTTTATTTGACTCAATGTATAGATGTCTATATTTATTTATTTGACAGGTACTTTTTGAGTGCCTACTGTGGGCCAAGAATTCCACCAGCATGTCCTTGTCTTCTTGTGTGAAGCTATTAACCAAACATCATGCTCTGAATGTGGTCTATGCCTCTGTAATAGACTATAAAACCTTAGTCAAGTCATTAGCTCTTCCCGAATGAGTGGCATTTCCCACTAATATTATTTTCCATTATTCTGGACACCACGTTTCCACTAGTATGACTGAATACTATAGCAGTTTTGGTTTGGTTTTGGTTTGGGTTGTTGTTTGTCATCAAAAATACTTATGGCCACCATGATAACAATCTCAAGTCTCCATGGCTTCACTCATTAAAGGTTTGGTTCTTGCTCACTTCTTGGCTGACATAAGGTCATAGGTCAAGAGAAAAAAAAAAAACAGAAGACTGTTCCATGCAATGTTTCAAGGATCTGGACTTTGTAACCTTCCAGAACCTCAGAGTTCCCTATAAATCCAGCCCTACGTCAAGGGAGAAATGAAAGTATAGAGAAGGTTTAGTGCTCTTAACTACCTCGGTCCAAAGGTGACCCATCTCATTTTTTTTGTTGTTGTTGTTCCATTAGCAAAAATAACATCACAAGGATATTGGAAATTTAGTCCAGATGAGTGCACAGAAAGAGGATAGAAATATAGATTATGTTTATCACAATAATCTCTGTCAAAGCTTTTTCGGCAGCTGTCACTCACCATGGCTTCATATTGAACTCATTGTTCATTTAAACCTCTAACTTCCCACCAAAAGTCACATGAATTGCTCTGTCCTTGAATTGGTGCAGTTGGTTTTAGACTCAAGAGTAGAACTTCATCCTTAGATTTATTAAATTTCTGTCTGATTTGATTCAGACCATTTGTTTTCATTTTGGTTTTGATTTTTCAACCTTATTTCTGACGTGGGTTATGTTTACTGCCACTTCCAGGTTCATATCGTATGATTACATAGGCATTTCATAAAATTGTTGTTAGACTCATCAAAGACACTAATTGAAAAAGTTAATGTACCAGGGGCAGAGAGGACAGAGCTCTGAGGCACACCGTCAGAAACCCCTTTCCAAGTGGCAGGAGTGAGCATCCTTTATAGTCATTCATTCCATTTCGAAGCCATTCATATTTATTATATACGGAGACATTTATATGTGCACATTAACATATTCTTGCATATTTTATATAAGCTAAAACGCACATCTCTTCATCATTCTCTTGCTGGAAATGCAACATTCATTTACTGATTGGGCAATTATTTATTAACCTTTACTGTGGGTAATATATCTCGTTAGGCTTTTGATACATTTCTCTTTAATCACAATGATCTGTAAGGTAGTTATGCTTATCTTACAGAAAAAAAAAAAACTAAAATTTGGGGAGATGAAGAAATCCACTCAAACTACCTGGTGTGGGAGTCAGGATTTAAATTCGGGTGTCTGCCTCCAAAGTCTGCTTTGCCATAGACTCATTGCATTTTGTACCTTCGAGGATCTCCTTTGTTCCCCCCCTCCCCACCCCCGGCTCTGGGATCTCAGGGAATAGGTGCAGAGCCTGGATGGTATGTATCTAGATCTTCTCCAAGGAACATTATTTAATGCTTGCTCACTATTTCCTCCAAGTCCAACATCAAATAAACAAAGCCATGGATTGCTGCATATCCGGTAGATTCTCTGAGGCCTTGTCTCCAAGCACATTTTGACACTGTTGGCCCCTTTTTACTTGCTTGAAATATTTTTCCTTCCTTGGCTTCAGTGATACCTCCCTCTGCTGGGTTCCTTTCCCCTCTCTGACCATTCCTTCTCTGACTTCTCCTCTACCTAGACATAAAATGTTGTTTTTCCTTAAAGTTAGATGCTAGGCCCTTGTCTTTTTTCTCATCGATATCATGTTTACCTGACCACATGTATTCAGATAAGTCTCAAATGTATGTGTACCACTTAAGACTTTAATTCTGAGCACCAGACCAAACATTCAGCTACTCGGTGGCCTATCATATTCAACAGTCCAAAAGCAGACATGAGCTTCCCAAGCCAACCTGGTTCTCTTGGGTAGATCCCTGACCTCCTGACAATCCACACCCCACACTACAGCCAAAGTGATCTTGCCAAAACCTCGCCTATCTACATCTTCCCCTGATGAAAGCTTCTCAGTGGTACTCCATTGCTTCCTGACCTCCAGTCACTCCAATCTTTTCCCTGTCCCCACCTAGATGTCTTGCTCCCTCCCGCCACAGGACGTTTGCACACATGTCATTCCTTTCACCTGAAATGCCCATTCCCATCCATCCCACCCTTTACCTGAGTTAAATCAGGTTCCTCCTGCCTCGCCTCAGGGTACACAACCACTTCCCAAGGAAGGCTAGGTCATTTCCCCTGTCACATTCGCACTTAGATGTCTGCCTCCTTTCTTTCATGTTGTCATAGTTGCCATTTGACATGCATCCTGATTACTTAATGAATTAATGTCTAGATTACAAACTCCTTTGTGGGGGACAAGACCTGTGACTCGATTTACATTTTATCATATTCCTGAGTACCTACTTTATTTCTGTTGAATAAATGAGTGATCCATCCCATGCTATGACTCTAATCATTTAATACCCGGGAAACTGTCCTGATCTCATTAAAACTCAAATATCTACCCCCTTGTGCAATGGGGTCTTCAGGAGAATTCTTTGTGGATAGGCTGGAGCCAACACTGCCCCCAGCCAGCAGAGCGCCTTCTTCTGCGAGTGAAGGCTGCCATTTGACAGCGCAGGGCACAAGGACACATGAACTCCAAGGCTGGAACGCTTTCCAATCGCGAGCTATTAATAATTTAGGGAAATTAATTCAAAACACTTCACTCAACAGTGGAACAGAGATGAGGAGGAAATGATGTGTGCAACCGTCTTCCAGAGTTGAATTAAAATATGCCAAACAGGGGAAGGAAATCGCCACCCAGGCTTGTTTAGAGCACAAATCCTCGTTTTGAATTTAATACCGATTTTATGTCTTTCTAAAGATATTAAGGAAGAAACATCAGAAACATAAACAAAAATATTTGCTTTTGCACCGGTGAATGATCCCACATGGTAACAGGTGTTTGAATGGCTCAGGAAAGGAAAAATTGAGGGCATTTTCTTTTTTTTTTTTCCAGCATGAAGCAGTAATTAAGTCAAAGTTAAGCTTCCAGCAATAATTATTATTAGGAGTAATCATTAGGAGTAAAAAGTGAGGCAGACAATCCACAGTGCCTACAATTAGCCCTGACCCAGGGGATCCTACCCAGGAACAGCGACGGGGAATAGGGGGCATGAGAGAGGCAGGTGATCAGCACTGAAGCACAGCTACCGGTAGGAAGGTCACTGGAGAGAGAAGCCAGATGAATTCTCTTCCCCAGACACAGAGAATGAAGGAGAGAAAGAAGGTGGGCAGGCTGCCACACTATCCGGAAGGAGGAACAGGAAGAGAGAATAGGTGTGCAGCAGCTAACAGGCAACTCTCACAACCAGGAGGAAGGCTGGGGTGCAAAGTAGTGGATCCCAGTTGCGTGAGGGCTGGTCAAATGCAGATGCCTGGGACCCACCCTGGAATCCTGATTCAGCTGGGGGAATGGACCCAGGAATTGGCACCTCTGCTGTGTTCTCAGGGGCTGCTGCTGCTGCTGCTGCTGCTGCCTCCCAAAGGAACACCCTTCGAAGCCACGTGCAAAATCTCTGATGGTCAGGAGTGTTCCCCTGGTACCTGCCACTATGCTAAAGGTTTGACACACATCACCTTATACGGTCTTTAGAATGACACTCTGAAGGGGGAAGAAATATCCCCATCTTACACTGAAGAGACTCGGCTGAGTGGGGAATAGGTGACGGCCAGCCCCATGACAGAAAGTTCCACCTACAGGGAGATAACCCCACAAGCACATGGTAGGGTGGTTATGGAGCAGGAAAGCCCTGGAAAAGGGAGTTAAAGACGTTGCAGGCGCCAACCTGATGGTTGTGCCGAGCCCATCGGTAAGTGGGAGAGAAATGGAATTTTAAAAACGGAAGGCCACTCTAGGGTCACGTTATGGATGAAGGACTGATCATGAATGAGTAATGGCTAAAATACCCAAGAGGCATCAAGGGCTAGAAGGGGACAATCAAAATAGAAAAGAATTAGAACATATTATAAGGGTTCAGGACATGAAGAACACTGTCAAGGACCCAAGCAGGAGCCAGGGGACCGTAATAGAGAGGTTGTAGAGGTACCAATAACTCATAGAAATGGATTCTTCCCACATTATCCTAATTTGCCTTCCAAAGAAGCCTGTGTCTCAGAGGAAAGGGCATCCCGTCAGCAGAGCAGCTTTGGTGTTTCACCTCCTCTGAGGGACAAGGGTTATAGGCACCCCCCAAACCTCAATTCCTCGTCTGTCTAATGGAACTCATAACTCCTACCTCAAAGAGTTGTAAGAATTAAATGAGATAATGTACGTAAAGCACTTAATACCTAGGGCATCATACTATCTCGGAACAGGCTGGCTCTTTTATTATTATTGCTATTGTTGCTTTGTTATGATCATCATTAATATCATCATCCTCAAGGGAGGAGCAGTTATTTCAAAGGAAAAAAATATATAACTTCCTAGATAATCTTCAGTGAGAAGTTCACGTGTTTTCCTCCTGTTAATCAAAAGTTAGGCAGTTTGGGCCACGCAGTTTCTAATGACACAGGTGCTCTCTGATAGAATTAGCAAAAAAAAAAAAAAAAGTAAAATAAAATAAATAAAGCAGCATTTGGTGCCCTACTTTTCTGCAGCATGGTTTACATGCTCTCCTAATTAAATTTTTTAGTAAACTCAGTTCCACAGCCGTGCTGGGCTCACTCCGATGCACTATAGAACGATTCACACCATCGATAGAAACTTCTCCGCTCCGAGTGCCAAATTCCTTGCTGTAGGTGCAATATCAGGATTCATTTATTATTTCACTCTCGCTTAATTAATTCTGTTGCCAGCTAGCTACCTGTTGGTGATGAGAATCTGTTGACAATGCTGAACAAAGTTTTAAGCCAAATAGTTTTAATAACGCATTCCCTCTTGATGGCCTGTCACTTTTGATTAAACTTCAGGAGGATTTATAGCCGTCTCTCCCCCGGCGCCTGTAACCTTTAAGGGGTGTCTGATACAAAGCGAAGGCGGGGGGTTCTGTAGATCCTCATCCTAATAAATATGTTAGACAGCTGCCCCTGAACATGCTGCTGTTTCTCACCCTGCCTTCACCCTCCCCCAACCCTGCTTATATTTTTTTAATAGCAATTCCCAACAAGGATAAAAATCAACACCAATAGAATTAATGGTTTAATCTCACAAGAGAAAGGGGAGGGTTTACTAGTGTCTTGGTTAAAGACACTAGAATTCCTTTTGGGGGGAACAGGGGAGGTCCAGGGGCTGAAGTCAGGGGCACTCGGCCACTGAGCCACATCCCCAGCCCTCTTTTGTATTTTATTTAGAGACAGGGTCTCCCTGGGTTGCTTTGGTCTTTGCCGAGGACCCAAACATGTCTGACAAGGAGAAATATGGTGTCCAGTCTCCCATTGAAGTGCCACAGGAATGGATTGGCGGTAGCTACTGGCTTGACAGGTGCAATAAATATTAATTAGTGCACTTGGCTACAGAGGGGGTAATGATATACACTGCTTCTCTGAAGCGTTAAATTGTAGCGTTCGTCTTGATGAAGCCTCATCTTCTCCATCAGGGCAGGAAAACATTTTGAGTTACACGCATCCCCATATCGGTAAAGGAATACAGGTTTGTCTCTTGTTAGGAATTACAGGTGCAAAAGGAGGGGCAAAGACTGATGGGGAGAGGGGCAGGCAGTCCCTGGGCCATTACTGTGTTTTCTCATTAGCATTTCAGCTGGCACAAACCAATTGCTAAAAATGTTGGCTGTTGTTAGCGGATAAAGCTGACTCGTTTTCCTATTGTCAAGACATTTGATTACATTGGAAATGGATTTGAAAACTCCTACTGCAGCCTCCAGGAATACACATTCACTATTAGAGCGACTGTGCTTATTAGATTGAGTGAGTCACAGTAGCTGGATGGAGTCGGACTGAGTATTGGTGGGTAAGTACCTCTCACAGCCTGGGAACAGGAGATGTTTGCATTTGGGAACTGAAGATAAATTGCCCTTAAAACTCAGCTCAGATCAGAAACAAACTACACGAGGAGGAGCCGTGATATGCAAATTAGTATTAGCACTGATTCTAGGCTTACGACAAAACACATTTTTTGAAATGGATCTGTTTAGTTGTTTACACCTGAAGTTACAGCAAAACAACAGCATTTTACCAAGAAAAAAAAGAGGCTCTAATTAAATACTGATATTTTCCAAATCCTTAATTATAATGGCTTACAGTTCTGCCTACGGGCTTCTCTAGGAGCTAATTTGCTGGAATATTACCATTTACACTTTTCCATTTGTCGAAGAGCTTGCTCTCTTGTGAATTGCCGTTTTTGAGTCTATCGTAACTTCACTTGGCGTTCTCTTTCTGGGAACGCTTCCTACCCCCTGTATAGCAAAGACGAGCAAGAAACTTGGCAAACCAAGTTTTGTTCTGGGTGGAATTCTCTCCCCTCCTGCATGGATTAAATGTGTTGATATCTGTTTCTGCACTGCAGCTGCAAAGAAATGGGTTTTGGCAATGTGGATACACGCCCGTTTCTTATTCTCTCCTGGAGCCCTGGGTTCTAGCAACAAATCCTCCAAGCTAGTGTTTCTGGCTTCGGCGAGCCCAGAGAAGCAGCACCCGATAAGCACTGAAATATGAACTAATGATGAGTTAGCCTGAACCGGTGGCTGCCTGGGGGCTGGGGTTTGACCATTTCTAGAAAGTACACCAGGCCATCTCCCAGGACACAGAGAGCTGCAGTCTACAGTCGGTGGGACATGCACTTCCCCTATTCCTTCCTCCCCTCCAATACTTCCACCTGCTTGCCTTGAGAGGAGCAGAGTCCCTCTTCCCCAGCAGGCCCTTGGAAAAGGCTTGTCTACTGCCTGGCATTGGGCTCTACAAATACAACCTTCTGCATCTCCTGCCTACAAGGTTCTTAAACACAGAGATCGCTGTGCTACGCAGACGGTGAGGAGTAGGGGCTAATAGGAGCCAAACAGCTAGAACCTTATCCTTGGCAAAGTGGAACAAAAGGTAAATGAATTGGCCGTTGGGATAAGAGCAGGTGTATTTATTCTCTAGCCTCAAGCAAAAGTGTGTTTCTCTATAATCACCTGGACTAGAAGGTTTATGAAGCTGATGATGAAGCAATTTGTAGAAGTGGCAAAGTTTCTGTCATCAAAAATGCTGATGATCTTTGTTTTTGCAGTGCTGGGGTTTGAACCCAGGGCCTCTTATGTGCTGGACAAGTGCAGTACCTCTTGTGCACCATCCCCAGCACCCAAATGCAGACGAGATCCAAATTGGAGTGTAGATGCTATGACCGCATTATTCCACACTGATTTCCTGGTTTTCCTACCATGATCCCTACCCTACTTTGAAAACCTTCAAATTTCAATGCCCTCAACAGAAGTCAAGGTATATCCAAGGTAAAACCAGGAGATAATATTCACAGACATATTTGTCCCATGAAAATTAAAAGCTCACCAATTTAATGTTAAGAAAAGTGTATCAAAAACTATACTAGCTTTGATTCTTCCCTCTGAGCTCCTGAGACTCTTAAAATTCTGCTTCACATACAATGTATCATATCTGCCTTGGACCAGAACTACGACCTATTAATCCTAATAACTGGAATTATTAAACTTCCATAGATACAGTTAAGAGTCAAACAGAAAAACAACTATTTATATGCAATTATGCTTTTGCCCCCAAGAACAGAAAATCCCTGTTAAAACCTCTAAAACTAAATATCTTCAAAGTGTCCCTGAATAAGGGGAATTTTAATTTAAAATGCCAATGGAATTTGGAAACAGATCTGGGTTTAAATATGGATTTGCCAAGAGATGTATGGTCTTGTTTAAGACACTAGAACTCTTTTTTTTTTTTTAAGCGGGGTCTGTACCAAGAATTGAACTCAGGGGCACTTGATCACTGAGCCACATTCCCAGCCCTGTTTGTATTTTATTTAGAGACAGGGTCTCACTGAGTTGCTTAGCACCTCGCTGTTGCTGAGGCTGGCTTTGAACTCTCAATCCTCCTATCTCAGCCTCCTGAGTGGCTGGGATTACAGGTGTGCACCACTGCACCCAGCAAGACACTGGAAACTCTTGAGCCTCAACTTTCTCATCTGCAAATGGACTGTACTTCTCTACAAGCACTAATAGGAGGACCAAACGAGATTATGTTCGTAATGTCAGCCGCGTGCTTAGTGCTAATAAATAGATGTTATACAAAGCAGTTACAGGGTAATAGTCATTACTATAATTATTGCCATTAAATTAAATTCCAAAATCTTTACCATGACCTGCGTCATCAGATTCTCTCCACAGTTATCATAGCATGGTAGGCAGAATTATGCCCATCAAAAAGATTCCACGCCCCAGTGCCCGAAGCTGTGAAACTGCTGAGATCTCACATCCATGAATATATAACAGCAAATGTACTTAAGGGGCTAATCAATGGGCTATGAAATAAGGAGAAGATCCTGCATTTCAGCCAATGGAGGACTGTTGAGGATACCCAGCCCCAGATGGGAACCATAGTAGGTAATGTCTTGATTTTTGGCCCTGGGAAACCCTAAGCAGAGATCCTACTTCTGGTCAGACTTCTGACTCAGAGATGCTGTAACATAATAAATAGGTATTGTTATAGGCAAGTAAGTGTGGGGTGATTCGTTATGGCAGCCATAGAAAACTACTATGGCCCTTGCCAAAGCACACTTCTGAACATGCCATGTTCTGTGCACCTCAGGGCCTTTGCACACACTCCTCCTTCTGTCTCCTTCTCCAACTCTTCATCCGGCTGACACCTCTTCACCCTTTTTCTGTCAGCTTAGTTTCACCTCTGGATAGCAGTGGTCCATGGATTTCTCATTGAAAACGGGCCCCTGCCCAACTTAAGTCTATTTCAAGCCACTATATCTCTTTCAGTTTTTTAGTTTGTAATCATCTTTTTCCTTGTCTATTTTCCCCTATGTGGCCAGAAGCGTAGCATATACCAGGATTCAATAAATAGCTACTGAATGATCATGAATTTGTGCTTTACCTCACCCAATCCTTGTAACCACTCTCAGAGGTGGCTACTGTTATTATCCACATTTTACAGATGAGGAACCCGAGAAGTAAAGGGACTAAACAACATTCCCAAGATGAAACCTGCTCCTCAGTTGAGCATGAGCATAACCCAAAAGTTTGCGTTCTCAATCTCTAAGCTTCTACCAGTGGGAGAATACCAATATCAGTGCAGGCTGGCAGATAGTATTCCCCCCAATTCAGCTACTTGAATGTTCTAAATTGTAACAGATCCTTAAATTCAAAATTATGTCTTATGCTCACCAGTGAAGGCAGAGTCTCTGTATTAGTGTCCTAGAGCTGCTGTAACAAAGTGCCACAAACTGGATGCCTTAAGAAACAGAAATTCATTTCCGTCTCAAAGTTCTGGAGGTGTGATTTTTTGCACACCTTGCAAAATTCCTTCTGAAACCTTCCTTGTAGGGGAGAATCCTTCGTTTCCTTTAGCCTCTGGTGGTTTGCTGCAATCCTTTACTTGTAGATGAATCTCACCCAGCTCTGTCTCCATAGTTGCCTGACCTTCTTCTTCCCGTATGTGGGTCTCTTTTCTTCTTAAAAGGACACCAGTCATATGGGACCAAGGGCCCGGTCTACTCCAGCATGACCTCATCTCCACTTACCTAAGTCCATGTAAAGTAAAGGGACTAAGCAACATTCCCAAGATGTAACCTGCTCCTCAGTTGAGCATGAGGCATAACCCAAAAGTTTACGTTCCCCATCTCTAAGCTTCTACCTACGTCCATGCGTAGTGACCCTATTTCCAAATAAGTTCACATGCTCAGGAACTGGGGGTGAGGATACCAATCTTTTGGGGGACACAGTTCAACCCCACACAGTCTCCAAACTCCAAAACATGGTTTGCGTGTTTATCAGGATGAGGTGCGATTCACTGCCTTCACCCTCTCTGCTGATGCGTGGCACCTCGTTACCCAGGTAGACCATGGCGGCTAAGGTCAGAGGCTGCCACTACTGCTGTGGTGGCTGTGACAGGAGGGAGCAATTAAAGAAAAGGCTTGTTTGTGGAATCCCAGCTCTGTGCCCTCATTTCCTTCTCCCTCCCTTCCTGCTTTCTCCTTGCTCTCTGCCTGGGCTCTCGGGTGGTCATTACAGGAAAAGCAGCTGACGGCATGTATAACTCTGCAAGTGTGACTGCTTCCTTGGACGTTTGATTTTTGCAAACAACATGTTCACAAAAGCATCCGCATGGATCTGGTTTCTTGGTGGTTCTAACTGGAAACAAAGATAGAAACGTGTACACCAAAATGAATGGAGCCAGATGATTAAAACACTAAAATACCTGCTCCTGACTCTGCAGCCAGTCTCAACTCATCTATGTTTTATTGTACTAGCAAGACACCATTGCACAGCTTGAAGTGTGACTTGGAGGTCACTAAACACAGGGAATTCTCCAACTGTTCCACAGTTACTGCAGGGTAATTTGTATGGAGCCTGCATATCTGCATGGGGGAAAAATAAAACCTCTGTTTTAAAATTAGCTGGTCAAAATTCTCCAATGATAGAAAATGCAAGATGAAACCAACAAAATATGCTTAAGAGTATCTACCATATATTGGAACTGGGACAAAGGACCTCTGGATTTTTGGTAAAATAAGCATTGTATTCCTTGAGCTGACTGTCCCCACTCTTCTCAGTCTCCCTCTGGCCCCTCTTCCCACCAAAAGGAAAGAAGAAAGAATAAAATGTTCTAATATCTGAACCATGTTGCTTTCCGTGGAGTTCTGGTACTCTGGTTAGAGAATCCAAAATAACACTAAGACCGCAAGATATTTAATTTGGTACGGACTGGGCACTGGCAAGTGACAAAAGTCTGTCCTGTTAGGAGAATTAATTCTTAAGTGTCTGGAGCTTTTGGGAAGCCTGAGGGGTCCAGGGAAGGGAACACCATGACCAGGGTACAAGAAGGCACTGTGGGGACATGGCCACAGTTAGGTACCAAGAAACCCATTGTATCAGTGTGAACCAGGAAAAGACAACTCTGTACATACTTGACCTCCCCAACTCACCTCTAATGCAATAATCTACAGACATAATTTACCAGGAAGGATAAGGGTAGATCTTTTCATTAGGGTAAGGTATGAATTCTCCCAGCTGTCCCTTTCACTGAGCTGTGGCCTTGTCTAACCTGGACCTTAGGTATGCACCTGAGGAGGGACTGAGTCAGAGGTCCGTGTCCCTAGACACTTGGCTCTCCATGCACCAAATGTGGTGCCATTTTCATATCTCAAGCCACAGCATTTCTTACAGGAAGCAAATATATTCAAAGACAGTCATGTGAGCAAATTTTCTGCTCAATAGATGGTGCTTGCTTGAAACTTAGCTTTAGGCATCCCCTAGGTAATTTCTCATTCCTTCCTGTGATGTTGCTGTCACAGGTCAAAACAGAATAATGGTTAATTCCTATAGTGGGGAAAGAACAATTGGAAAATCCATAAACTGTTTTTGTTTAGTTTCGAGGAAGCAAGCTAATAGCCATGAGAATAATCCATATTCTTGAATCAGTTGTTGACAAAATCAACCTCCAATTTCATTGCACATTTAAATAAAATCTGAATTTCCATTTTTCCTTTAGAAATGTCAATGATCTGGGGAAGAAAAGATTGGCCCAGTGGCCAACACCCAGTTCACTCGAGTACACAATTCCCACCCTTTCAACCCATTTCTCTTACCTGTCTGGCTGTCTGGCTCCTGTGGGCATTCGAGCTTCTGACCCTTGATTTAATCTGTCTATTGTCAAGGCCAATTTCTTTCTGTAAAGAAAGGCCTTTCTATTGATTAAAAGTTTTCAGAACATTAACCTGAATTTCCTTTGGTCACTGCATGTGAAATTCAATACTCCAACTCTCCCAAAACATCTTTAATTGCTATTCAGGTCAGATGCATTTACTTAATTGAGCAATTAACTTTGGCAATAGAAAGCCAAAAAGAAATGAAGTCCATGAACATACTTAGTTTTGCCTCGATGATGCTATTCAGTGTCCAGGTGTCGATACGGAACAAACATTGTGCCAATTCTGGTACCAAGGAGGCTGGAGACAGGAATGACTCAAGTTTCAGAAACCTCCAAGGGGTGGAAGGCAGGACAGGCTGAGACATGGTAAATGAATTCATTAAATGTCTACTGGGTCCACAACATTCTATGAGGCAGGCCATGAATCAATAACTTGGTTTTTAAGGCAAAGGTGATACTGTGATGTTTCATAAATAAGAAAAACAAATGCACTGTGTGCTGTGATTTGAATGTGTTTTTCCCAAAAAAATCATGTGTTGGAAACATAATCCCCAAGTTCATATGTTAATGATATTTAAAGGTGGGGCCTTCTGGCAGGTAATTAGAGTTAGATGAGGTCATGGAGGTGGGGCCCCTATAATGGGAATAATGGTGTTAGGAAGAGAGATTTGAGCTGGCATAGTTCCCCACACCATATGATGCCCTCTGTCATTTTGTGACACAGCTAGAGGGCCCCCACAGGATGTGGCCCCTCCACATTGAAATTCCCAGCCTCTAGAGCTGTAAAACATAAATTTATTTTCTGTTGAAGTAACCTAGTCCGCGGCACTGTGTTATAGCAACACAAAACAAACTAAGACACCATGTTATCTAAGAAGCTTATTTAAAGATTTGGAGACTGTCAAATATATACACATACATTCTGAAAAAAAATTAAAAATAGTTCATTGCTTTCACCTCTGCATGGAAATGCAACCCATGCTGCCTATAGAGTTTTCTCTACAAAACTTGATTTGGGTTTTCCAAAAAGAAAAAAGATGGTGGAACTAAAATATTATACAGGTTTTACAATTGTCTACAGTGTAGAATTGTCTACAATCCTCTCAAGGAGCTCTCATCTCCACGTGGCTTTATCTAAATATCTACCTTGTTTCTAACCTGGAGGGAGGATGTCCTTCCCAAATCTTAGATCCAGCACATACTCTTCCCTTGGGAGGTCACAGCCATAAACTGGACCTGAAGTGACTGGCTGCTTTCTCTCTTGGACAAGGCTACTTAATCTCTAAACATAAGACTTGAAAGAAAGAAACTCCTCAGAATAAGCACTGATTTTTAAGCATCTATACAATAAGCCTTTTCTTTCATAATTAAGCACACAGTCTTGGAAGAAACAGGTGTTCTCACTAAGCCTAAAAGAATGGCAAAATTAACAAACAAAGACCGTTTTACTCCAGTTGCTTTGTTATAGATTGGAAAGAAGTGATTTGATGTACACAGGCATGCCTTAATTTACTAAGGAAACACATATTGAGGAGCTACTATGTAGTAGGGCAGGTGCTTGATACTGGGATAAAAAAAAAAATGCAGCCCGGGACTTAAAGGGATTCAATCCAACAGGAGAGTCAGATATAATAAATGCTGTGATAACAGTGTGTACAAAGTGCTATGGGTATATTTCAGAAAAAAAGCATTGTGGATGTAGCAGTTAGCTAATGCCGCATGACAAAGCACCCAAACTTGGACTCAGAACATCAACCATTTTTATTTTTCATAAATCTAAGGACCAGTTGAATGATTCTGCTGATCTCAACTTGGTGCAATTATATATTCACAATCAGATGTAGGCTAACCAGGCCAAGATACCCTTGACTGGGTCACCTTGATGGACTTGGCTCTCTATTCCATAGTCTCATTTTTCCAGCAGGATTTTCTGGGCATGTTCTCAGAGAAAATGCATAGGTTGGGAGGGGAAGGGAAGCAGAAATTGACAGAGGCCTCTGCTTGCATCAAACTTGTCACTGTCCCATTGTTCCAAGTAAGTCAAAAACTGTATGACCTGTGGGACTCTACATCATGTACAACCAGAAGAATGAGAAATTATACTCCATCTCTGTATGATGTATCAAAGTGCATTCTACTGTCATGTATAACTAATTAGAACAAAATTTTTAAAAAAATAAAATAGAAAACTGAATCTGGTGTCGATTTGGGAAGAAGCCATCACGCTCCAGGACATAGGACGCAGACACAGGGAAGTCATTTAATTAGGGTCATTAATGCAATCCCTCTAGCACAGTGAGGAAGAAAGAAAGGACATACTGGGCTGTCTTCATAAAATGAAGAAAATTTTACAAAGTAGAGATAGTGAAATTGTAATCCAGGAGCAAGAGAAACAGAAATAGCTTCTCTGTTGTAAAGACTAGATTGGAAGAAGAGGGACTGGAACCCAGGAGACCAGCAGGAGCTGGTGCATTTCACAAGCAGCCGGGGCAAAAAGGGGAGGGATTGAGAGGTCTCAGGAGAGCAGAATCTCTGGGAACCAGTGGATGTCCTCATGGGAAAGAGAAGGATCAAATATGACCTAAAGTGTGTATGTTGAGTATCTGAGTTGATGACAGGTCAGGAGACAGGCAAGTTTGGGGACAAAGAGAAAGAATGAGCTCTGGGTTTAACATTGCTTGTTTAGAGGTTCCTGCGAGTGAGGACTAACAATCTGCCATATGAAGAATATTTCCAAAGACTAATGACCACTGCTGAGGGCAGCTGTGGTAAATTGGAAGAAACCATGAATATGGAGCTAGAACTGCTGGAGCTTCAGCTCTTCTCCTTATTAACTGTGTCAAAATAGGAGGAAAAAGCAGAGGAGAAAATGTGACCACACAGGGGGTCACCAGTTGCTCATTTGCTGAGGGTTTCAGATTCTTATCTGTGCCCACATCACCTTGTTCATTTTTTAAAAATCAGCTTTGCCTACAAAATGTTCAGGGTTTGGGGAGAATTATGCCCACAGAGGCACATACATTTCAGCTACAAGCTTCTTAAACCATTTAGCAACTTTTTGTAATATCACTGAGTTCTGTCCAGATAAGATACTGCTGTAATTTTTTTTCTCTAAACCTTTAAGTTACTGTAATTTTAGAAATAGACTTAACTCTTTTGCATTTATATTAAGATTTATTTTTTTGCATTATTATTTCATCAGGAAAACTTGACTCAAATAACTTTTAGATGTGATTTCCAAAAAGTTACTGAGTCAACGTGATTCGGTTGGATTTGGATGTTAAAACGTTTTCCAAAGAAACGCATGTATGATTTTATGTTGAAAATGTATGGAAAAGCAGAGGGTCAGTGTAACAAACATTGACTCCTCAGAGCATCTTCGAGAACACATCTACTACAAAAATTTGGGTTAACTCTGGAATTTGGGTTAAGTGTGAAATTAATAAATAATCTTTGGAGCAACCACATCTAGGCAGAGCAGTCATATTTCTGGATGGGAGTGACATTGCACTGGATTTGAGGAAATAGAGACATGGATTAAGAGTGAGAAAACACAGAAACATTTGCAAAGGTGATTCATCAAGTGCAACATGACTGTCAGAGGTTTGCATCTGAGTGAAGACAGATTCTTGAGACCATAGAAAGCTCCCTAATCCCACAGACAAATGTCACACTCATTGACTCGACCTTAATGGCTTTCCTCAACTTGTCCCTTACCTCTCCAACCTTCTCCCTCTACCCCAGCCAGACAGGTCTACCTCATCATCCTACCAGACCACCACACCTCATGACTAGGTTTGGCATCAGCCAGGCCATGGCAGGCAGGCCGTCGACACTGGCTGTGCATTAGAGCCACCTGGGAAGTTTTGTCAGCCTCATTTGTTTTTAATATATCTGTCCTCCTCCAAAAGAGCGAGGACAGATATATTAAATTCCTTGGCATCAGAGTCTGAGTCTAATGCAAGTCTGTGGAGACGATAGCAAGGAAAATCGACATTTGTTTTGAGGGTGATTTTAATGAGTCCAATAATGATTGACACCTCCCTACAGAAACACGATACACAGGTCACAGAAAGAGTCACGCATTTCTCCTCCAGGTGGCAGATTAATGACTTTTTGAAAGCTGCCACCTTCAAGAGGCTACAAGAAGTTATCATAGCCAGCTACCACACAAGAATAAGAGTTAATGATTCTCTCCCAATCTTCCCACATCCTGCACAGAGGCATGCTTTGGTTGGGACTCAGTTACATTTGCTGTGGGGCCAAATTCCAGAAAAGGGACTTTGGGCTCCTGCTCTCCCTTTTAAAGGCACTCACATGAGGATGGCCTTGTAAGTGGGACAAAACAGCCACATTGTCTGCATGGAGGTGGCAGCCAGTTGTTTACAGGAGTTGCTGGAGATACAAACTTCAAAGGTGAATGCAAGGTCAGCCCTCCCACTGGAACCAGGGAGTTGTTAAATGTCCCAAAGACAACCCCAGGTTCTATGATATGCTAGGAGAATGCACAGAACTCGGGAAAGCTGTTATGCTCCATACTGTGTTGATTATAGCAAGAAGACCTAGATTGCAGCCAGCACAGACCAAAGGCACACAGGGCGGAGTTCAGGAGAGAACAGCACACACTCCCAGTTGTCCTCTCCTAGTGGGGTCAGAAGGACAGCACTTAGTTCTTCCAGAAATGATGTGTAAAGTCATGTATAAAGTACTGCCAACCAGAAGAGCTCACCAAAACTTCAAGTTCAGAGTTTTACTGGACAATCAGTCAGGCCTGCAGGCATGGAGGACATGGAGCACATGGGTGACTGATCTTAGTTACTTCGGAGATCACACTGATATTGTGTGGCCCAATCTCCTCCCTATACATCACTTTAGTAGTAGTGGTAAAAAACATTTGGTATGGTTGGTTCAAGGTCCCGGTAAATAAAGATACTCTCATCCAGCAAGATATTCCAAGGCCTTGGAGGTTAACTCTCATGGACCAATCAAGGGCCAGACCTTCCTTTGGATGTGCAGAGTTCCGGCATCCCTGACCTGACGAACAGAGCAGGGAGACTTGGGGTGCACTCTCAGGGCTATACATGGGAAAATCGTGGTTGTCTTTCCACAAAGGTGAGGGAGTTCTGCTTAGGAATCCCACATCCTTATTCCTACAGTGAAGGCCAAAAATGAAGTCCACTCATGCAGGTCTTTGAGTTCTTCATTTTATGTCTAAGAAAGCACAATACTTTGCCATGCTGGGCTCTATGCTCCTTTCACTCAAAGCACTTTGAGTGAAATACTTTGCCGTCCCACATATTGTACTAGAAGAGCATAATGCATATGTGGAGAAATGAGGGTAAAAACCCACGTTTTTCAACATTTTCTAGGTTACTTAGCCTTCTCCTAAACACCTTAAAAAAGTCAAGAAACAGCCTTTAGCTTAGAAATAGTCATTAGCCTTCAGTATTTTCTGTCCATCTTCTGTGTACTTGGCTATTTGATATTTGTTTAAAATATATAGAAATATCATACTGAACTTTTGGGGGTTACCAAATGCCAGCCAAAACATGTTAATACTATATTCCTAAAATAAGGCACATATAATGTCCCTCAGGTGACACCCTGTCTGGGAAATCTTTCTTTGTTTTTAACACAAAACTAAAGACCTTTAGCTGTCTTTCTGCTGCCTGCTTTAAAGTGTTTGCAAATTAAATCCAGGTTGATTTCCTGGCATCTGTATTTGATCCCTTCACCAAAAGACCACGGCAGTTTCTAGATATGCTAACAATTCTTTGTTTTTATGGGCAGAGAGGAAAACAACCTGCAACGAGCCCAGAACTATACAAAGACGGGGAGTTTGCTTTGAACCTGGATTCTCCCACACCGGAAGCCCGTGCCAAAATTGTACAGGTGTACGCCACATGAACAGATGAACAAGTGTGATTACGAGAGCTCTCAGGATCTGCCTGACCCGTGATGCATTTCTCCCAAAGTGGACTCGTGCATCCGATATGTACTTGAAGTATTTATTTACTCACTAGCAAAAAGCTACTTAAACCTCTAAGCTCATACCCTATCAGGGCTTATGGGGATTTTTTGTTTTTAAAAAAAGGAAGGAAGGAAGAGGACACCTGGAGCTGACAAGGCAGGGGTGTCACGGTGTGCTTTGAGTGAAAGGAGCATAGAGCCCAGGAGAAGAAGCACAAGATCTGAGGTGTCCTAACTCTCCCAATATTATGGGAACAGCAGCACCATCATTTTGCACTGGTAATATCTTGTTACTTGAGTAGAATGTTGAATTGTAAAGGTCATTTAATGTGACTCTTGTGATAAGGTTTGTCGAGAACAAAAGAAAATAAGAATGATGTGGGGTTTTGTTTAAATAGGAAAAGGATGCTTTCCACTCCAGGTCCTGATTATGCTTAAGATATTCTCTTTTTATAGCCTCTGCCCCGCTTCCTTCTCAGTAATATCTACGCTCTGTCTCCTTCCCTCTTCTCCCCACTTTGCAAGCTCCTAGTCCTGCTTTCTCCTTTTCCCTCCAATCTCTGATACATTTGATATGTGGCTTTCGGTGCCCGCTCGTTCAATCCCTGTCCCTATGAAGCGTAAGTTCAAGTAGGGCAAAGCAGATTATTAACATGTAAATTAAGTATGGTAAAAGACGATGAGCACTATAGAGAAAAATTAAATAAGGTGAATAGGGTGAGAAAGTACCAAAGTTGAACCAGAACTTTCCTGACCTGAACTCCTCCTGTTTTCATTTGTATTTCCTGGCTCTTCTGATGTGCTGATTTGGGTTGATTTGTTACTGGGATTTTGAACCTGATTCCCCCACACAAATCTTGCTCCTTTTTCCCTGGCCTTCCCACCAGTGTATGCAATTTGCCAATGACAATATTTGAATGGAAACTTCATAACTATTATTCCTTTTGATCCTTAAAACAATGCATGTGATGAAAAGTCTCAGGAAAATAAATAACTTGGTTAAGAATAAAGAACTACCAAATAAGAGAACAGGAACCTTGCACCCAGGTTTTCTGAAACAAAATTGCATGGACATTTGTATACCTTCTGTTGAGTGCCAGACACCCACATTGTTTGACACTCAATAGGGAAACTAGAGGTATGAATGAATACTAGATCAGGTGGAGAAGAGAAAAGGCTCAAGAAAATTGGCAGAAGATTCATTCACGAGGGTAATAGGCAAATTGTCTCAGTAGATACTATAGGTACTCAAGCAATCATTCAATGAATTCTTATTGCATGTCTGTTATGCGCTGGGCCCTGGGCTAAGTGCTAAGAATCATCATCTACTTTGCCTGCAAATAAGACACATTAGAGTCAAATCTATGTATAGGAGCAGGGTGGAGAATAAGTGTTTGAAGTTGGAGACAGGATATCCTATTAATAATTGTCTCTATTAACTTCAATAGGAGTCTAGAGAAAAGTCACTAATATGTAGGGAGGAAGAAGAATTTAAGGACATAGAAAGTGTAAATAAACTAAATTTAGAACCAAGAGAAGAATATAGTGTTAAATCAGGGAAAGTGCATATCAGTATTTAACGGTGACTTCAGTAGGGTGAAGAAAACCAATAGCATTCGTCACTGTATGTTACACCTAAAAAACCATAAAGCGATGTGTCATGGGAAGGAACTAGGTGCTATGTATGGATTGAGCACAAGGCTTAAGAGTGTCCAACCCTAACTCTATTACTTAGCACTTTTGTGACCTTTATCTATAGGATGGAGCTAATCCTTACCCAGCAGGGGTTAGACTTGCATAAGGTCACCCATGTGAATGTGGCAGCATGTGGGTCATTTGTCAGGGCTCTTACAACAACAGCAGGGAGCAGAAATGGAACTCAGAAGGTTATTTATTGGCTTACATGAATAGAAAGTGCAAGGTCAATGCTCTAGATAGGCCTAGAGACAAGAACTCAACTAATGTCCCCAAGAACCCAGCTCTCTCCATCTCTGTGTTCTCATTTGCATCTCAGATTGGCACCATCCTTAAAGGAACAAAATGGCAGCTGGAAGCTTCAGACTCCAGTCCTCCCAGTTGCAGAACCCTTTCATCAAACCTGCTCCTAAAGCTTTAATAGGGTCTTCCTTGGCCTATATTGGGTCACAAGTTTACCTCCAAACTAGGAGGATGGACAAGAAAATTCAATGTTCTGATTCTCCTGGTTTGAGTCATAAGCCTTATTTTGGCCAAAAATAAAGTCGGCCTCAACAGATCTATAAACTGTGAAGGAGAGAAGGGTAATGTCCCAGAGAAAACTCAGGATGCCATTGTGAAAAAGGAGAGTTTAGTTTGCAAAAGCAAACTAGCTCTACCAGTAGATGGTTTCAATTAGTATTTGTTAGATCCAGACCTGTTGGGTTGGGTAGTATGTCTCTGAATAGATTGAAAACAAAATATAGACCATAACTCCTTTGTTAACCATGCTTTCTAAATAATGTTTCTTCTGTAGGAAAATGTAATAATAATCATACTGTTTTCTCTGAACACAGAAAGCACACTTAGCCTTGTGCTTCAGAAAAAAAAATTCATTGCTATGAAAAATGCATTTCTTGCTTGGTTCATGAGCTGGAAAGAGAATATTGGAATATTAATATTTAGTGCATGCACCTAGCAATGACCCTGTATGCATAAATATGCCTTAGCATCTCCATTTATACCTACATCAAGGAAAAAATTAAATTATGATATACTGCTGTGAAGAGATGAAATGAATCACCAGACATATATTAAACTTAAAGAATAGAAATGAGCCCACAGCACAAGAAAATTTGGAACCCCACGCACTCTGCTCTCCTTAATATGGATCTCTGTGCCTTCTTGTCTGTTTCTATTGACTGGTTGCAAACTTGGTGATATATATAAAATTAATAGCATTTTACCTTTTGCTTTGCCTAAAGTACTTGATAAAGCAAGTTTCTCCCAGCTTAAATTCAACATCCTCCTTTTTCTACCATCGAATTCCTCGTTCATTACAGCCACAATACTAAAAGGGCTGTGGACGCTCTTTCTATTTTCTTACCCTGTCCCCTTACCTCTATCCATTGACCCAAAAGTCTGTGAAGAACTAGTTTCTGCCTCTACCACATGGACACTGCCCTCACTGATGATTTTTTTCCAAGTTCAACAGATCGTTGCCTGTCCTTGCCTACCCAACTTGTTTGTAACATTCTTTGTTTCTAAAATTTCTCCTTCCTCCAGCTCCATTTCATCAGTCTCTCCTAGTATTTCCTTGACCTCTGTGAACTGTCCACTTCAGTCTCTATCACACCTGACCTTGAAATGTGCTTTGAACTGGTTGATTCTTACTGTCTTCCTTCCCCTCTAATATTATGCCTTCATTTGCTGATGATCCCCAAATCTTTACTTTTAAGTCCAAACCCCTATTTCCACTAGATTGTCCCATGGCTTCATGAACCTTTAAAAAAAAAAAAAGGAAAAGGGTCAGGAAAATAACCACAGGAAAGGCCATATCTAAAAGATGAGTGGATGAAAAGAACCATGAGAACAGACAAAGCTGTAAAATGAAAGCCAGGGCGAGTAGCATCCTGGCAGCCAAAGCAAGAGAGCTTTGGAAAGAAAAGAGGACATAAAGGATTACAGCAAGATCCAGTGAAATAAAAACTGAATATGGCCTCTGTAAACTAGCAGAAGTTCCATCGCAATTTGACAAGAGGCATCTCAGTGTTTAGAACAGAGGCTAGACTGATGGATTAAGGAGTCAAGAAGTAGAAAGTGGATCTGGAGAACATGAACTTGAGAGGTGGGAGAACAGCTAAATGTAGACTAGGGGTAGGGGAGTGTTGGTGGATGTGGAGATGGAGTCATGGGTTGTAGTTTCTAAGGAGTTGAAGCTGTGTGTTGGGGGAGCACGCTATGAGAAATTTAAAATCCAGGAAATAGAGAGGGGAGAGAGGATACTAATGGAAGACAAGCTGCCCACCAGCAACACTGTGTTCCATCAAGACAGGTGATTGCATGAGCTGCTTCTCCCCACTTCCCACACCTTCAATAATCCTTTACTGGGCACGAGTTAAACTTTCCCCTTCTGCCTTGCATGCAAATGTTCTCCCTCAGGTCTGATTTCATCTCTCCAAAATTACATCCTACACAATTACATCCTACAAATGCTGTCGGGATCCTTTCTTTGCCTCTTTTGCTTATTTAAACACTACCCATTGCTAAAGACCTAGTTCAAGTTCCATTTCCTTTGGTTTTTTCCCAACTACCTTAGTTCTGAGCAACTACGCCTTTTATAGAAATTCTGAAGTATTTATGGGGTTCTTAATTTTTCCTGACTCGTATAATTATTTACTAGCCATGTGCATGTTCCTGCTCCCTAAATCAGCTGTAAACTTACAAAAAGATTTATCCTCCAACATCTAGCAGAATCCCCAGCTTACATTGCAGGGCTCTTGTATTTGAGCCAACTGCAATAGAGTGCTCTTGAGTGCATTAGGAAAAACATATGAAGATCACTGGCAACCCTGTGAGAATGATTGACAGATAGAATAAGAAGCAGGAGCCAAATGAGATATGAGACACAGAAGACAATTAGGAGCATACACAATCCTAAAAATGTCCAGAGTCATTCAATAATTATTTATTGAGCAGCTACTATGAGCAGAGCACCACCTTAGACATGAAAGACACGGCAGTGAACAAAGTAGACCAGGTCCCAACCTTCACCGAGCTTACAATCCAGAAGAGCAGACAGGTCTTAACCACATAATTTAAAATGTAACGAGTGGGGTGGAGGGGGACAGAGTGCTATGAGAGAACATTTCATCCTCTATATTCCTTGTGGCTTAAGGGACCCTGGGACACAGAAGGCAATCCCTGTCTCAAAGGAGAGAGAGATTTAAAAAAAAAAAAAAAAAACAGAAAGAAAGGAAAGGGAAACAGAATAGAAAAGGGACATAATTCTGAGTCTAAATACCTCTTCTACATACTCAGGTTTTCTCCTCAGATCCTATAAATCTTTTAGCTCTTCCTAAATACCTTATCTGTCATTGAGGGTGTGGATGAAAACTTCAAAGTTAAGAAAAGGTTCAATTTATTCATTCACAAACAGGTGTTTATTAGGTCTGCACTTGCAAGCTACTGAGATGGGGAAGCGGAGCTCATTCCAGCCTCAAGAAGTCCCTGGTTGAAGAGTGTTATTTATTTACTATTTATTTCAGGGGAGATCGATGACTGCATAGGATTTTAGATTGAGCTGGCAACAAAAGGAGGTTTGGGAACCACATGACTCTTCTTGCTCCTCTTTAATCCTGGATCTCAGTCCTCAAGGCTACTTACCGAGGTCCTGTGCATTCACAGGACCATCACTGGGAGCTGACCTGCTTACAGTCAGGTGAGTTTGTTCCCAGGAAGGAATGAAGCAGATGGATAGGAACCACTCACTAACTTCAAATTTTCTGTGTGTAAAGCAAAGTGATACACGTCTCTCTTGTTTCCAAAAACGACCAGCTCTGAGATACTTGCTGAATATTTAATCCTGACTGAGAAAGGAGAGGGTGCTAAGTTAGAGACACCTCCACTTGAGCAGCTGTTGGAGAAGAGTCAGCCTCCACATCAACATACGAAGTGTGTCACAGGATGTCATTTTAATGCAGCAATACAACCACAAGATTACAAAGTTAAATTTATGTAAATCGCGTTTTGGAAATTACTGGAGAAGACTCTGGGGGCTGTTTGTACTCAGTCTGCTAATGAAAGGACCCATCTCAGCAACCGAAAATCAAACCAAGGAAACGTTTTTTTTTTTTTTTGTTTTTGTTTTTTTTTGCTGCATTTCTTTTGGTCTGTTCTGAAGATGCAAAGGATTCCATGAACAATTTTTTTTTTTCCCAAAAGGCTTTCATTTGGAAGAGATGGGGGAGGATAGAGAAGCCTGTGTTCACCCATTGTCCAAGAGACCACCCTAGGAGCTGGGGAATGTCCCCTTTGGTTTATTCTATCCTGCAAAGCTGGTGGTGTTTTCATTCCAGGCTGATGAATCTATCAAACCGCCACTGTTTTCAAGAAACCATGGGCTACTCAGGCAATCCTTATGAGAATGATGTTCCTGCATTATGAATCTAACATTCATTTTCATAGATGGCAGCATGACTGATGACAATACCTCGCATTTCTCTAACAATTTACAGCTTCCCAACCACTTTCACATTCATCATCTCATTTGATTCTCGTGACAACCCTGTGAGGTCTGGAGGGCAGGAATTATTGTCCTTATATTTCAAATAAGAGAAAGGCACTCGAGGCTCAGAGGGGATGTCACCTCCCCAACTTAGAAATGGTGGACTCCTGACTAACGCAGACCTTCTGATACTGATTTCAGCGTTCTCTCCAGAAATAATTTCCCAAAAATTTGTCCTGAAGAACCATGGTCTTGGAGAGGGAGGCCATGAAAACAAAAATCATTTCACATTATCTGTCCCTTGCACCAGTTTTGAGCTTCGGCACAGGAGACGCAAACTATTCTGCAGAAAAGAAATTTGATATGGGAAATTTGGTGATTGCAAAATTTTTGGAAGGGCAAGAGCAGCAGAAGCTAGAGGCTGCCCCAGGCTGTTTAGTTCAAGGGCCCCCCTCACTACAGCCACACACACAGAAGGCTGGAAGCTGCCATTGTCACATGACAAAGCCAAAACTGCCTATAAACAATGACTTCTTACCAAGATCAACAATAGCAGGAAAATTGCCTCTGACTTTCACTTTCCAAATTTCATGTGAACGCATGTAATTTGACAGAACAGAATTCTCATCCAAAACCTTAGTTGTAAGGGAATCTGAGAAATGTAATCTTGAAGTGCAGTGGGGTCGAGAGTGCCAATCATCTCTATCATACGCCTTATAAAAATGCATAGTGCTCATTAACATTCTCCGGCTATTAAAAAATCCTGCAGTAAGGAGAAGTATTAAACTTTAACCTTGCTAAACTCAGCTTTTCCCAAAATTATTTGACCATGGAATCTTGATCCAGCAGCTCCTCATTAAGCTGAACGCACTCAGCAAGCTGAAGGCGGCCATAATGCAGCCATCACACATGGGCACCAATATGTCAATCAGGCAGCCAATAGACATAAAATCAGTGAGCATCTGCTGCAGGCCTGTGATAGCAGGGGGGCAGCCACCATCCAACAAAATCCTCTTCCTTGGGGTGATTAAGTGTAGCTAAGAAAAAACACCCAGAGGCATAGGCCAGAAAATCAAGAGACCAGAATAAAGGCGTAAGTAGCAAACACATTGGGTCTAGCTGTCGTGTGGCTGTCGTGTGGGAATCCTCCTCCGGCATTGAGGGTCAAGTCCAGCCACTGCAGTGCTTTGAAACAATTGAGTATGGGGTGAATGGAGCACGTTGCGTTGCCAGGTCTCACCACTCTACTGTCTCATGTGGGCCCAAATCACAAAACGAGACTTTCTTCTACAGGAAGTGGAAGGCATTTGATTTTGATCCACACTGGTGGACACGTGCAGGCAGAGAAGACTGTGGAGAAGGTGGGATTTGAACTGAGCTGCAAAGGCTGCGTGGAACAGCATCCTCAGCTGTACTTCTCCTGGACTTCAGAGAGTATTCATGTTAGAAGGCACGATGTGGTTCAAGGGAAAGCCCTAAATCAGACGCCTGGGCTTTGCCGAGTACTCTGTAAATGTGCCTCTTTATAGTAGAGAATTTTCTAATGAAATAGCAAGCCTACTAAAGGGAATAGTGAGTAATTGGAAGGATGTATGAGGCAGGTCTCAAATGTGATTTAGGGAAGACAGTGAATCTTTCCCTAAAGCAAAGTAGATACCGGGACACCCAGTGTATCCCTCTGGGTGGATCAGAGAGAAAAAACATGCGATATGTAACGCTTATCATATCTCATGAATAAGAAAATCTTTTCTGCATTCGGACTCAGATTTTAAGAAGCTGTAGTAAAATACAATTCCCCATGCACCCAAATTTGGAAAACTTATCCTCTAAAAATTTCAGATTTTTTTTCTTTCCTCCTGCTTTCTCATATTGAGGAGAATCCTACCCTTGTGGTCTATTTTTTAAAAAATAAAAACCCTTTCAAGGAAAAAAAAAACAGTCTTTTCAGGAGGATTCTTAAAAACTTAAAGAATCATTAATTATGAATTATGAAAATGAAGATTTTTTTAAAAAATACAGTAGCATTATTACCAGGGCCATTAAAACTGGCTTTGGGAAACTGAAGAGAAATTAGAATGAATAGAAAAACCCTTCGATACAAGCTCTTCATATCACATTATTTTCAAAGAAATCACATTACTGTACATGTTTTCTATCTGGTTTTGTTCCCTAAGCATTACCAGGGAGGCAACCGAACTGTTTGAAAACCAACTAGGTCATCCATTGTCTTCAAAATGAATAGTTAGTGTTTGTTGGTGGGGGGGAACATGCTTATTCTTCACAGTTTCCTGGAAGATGAATCCTTGCCAATGGCAGTGGTCATCCCTGAGGCACTCAGCAACAGTAGGGACAACTGGGTGTAGAAGGTGGATCTCCCACTTCCTGGGCCCAGGTGGAGAAAAGTAAACAGCCATGCAATCAGAGGCCAGCTCTTCATTCATTCCACAAATAGCATTGGGCAGCTGCTCTGCACCAGCTGGTGAGGCAAGCCCTGGGGACAAGATGGCATACAGGAGAGAGGTGCTTCTGCCATCAGGAATTCCCCATCCAGGGCAGGAGCCAGACAAGAAGGACACCACCAAATGAGCACCAAGTTACATGATGGAGAACAATGGGAGGAGGCAGAATTCTACCCAGAAAGGGTCTCAGGTGGCATCTCTGGGGTACGAACTCTTGGGCTAAGATCTCAAAGGACTGAGTATTCCAAGAGGAAGCCACTCATTGGAAGTGAGGGCTGTCATGGGAAAGAACTCGACCATATTCAGAGGCCTAAAGTGAAGTCCATGTGAGTGAAGCCGACCAAGGGGGAGGAGGAGGTCAGCAAGAGGAGGGAGGGCCTGGACGCCATCCTGGGAGGAAAGGCTCCATGGTAGTCAGCTCAAGCCACCATAACAAAGTACCATAAACTGGGTGACCTAAAGAACACACATTCACTGCTCTGGGGACCAAGAAGTTCAAGGCCAAAGTTTCCACCTAGAAGTCCAAAGTCAAAATTTCCACTTTTTCTGGGAAAGTCCTCTTGTTGTCTTGTAGAATGTGCCTTTTCACTGTGTGCTCGTGGGCCTCTCCATGATGGAGAGAGAGAGAGAGAGAGAGAGAGAGAGAGAGAGAGAGAGAGAGAACACCAGCACCCTGCTCTTTCCTCTTAGAAGGACACTGATGGTCTCAGATGAGGCCCTACCATCTGACTTCATTGACATTAGTGACCTCCACAAAGACCCAGTTTCCAAATACAGTCACAGTGGGCATTAGAACTTCAACACATGGATTTTAGGGGAACACAAACGTTCAGTCTTACAGCAGAGAAATGACATCATCTGATGGTTTGATTTCATTTTTTTAAATGTCATTTTGACTACCGTGTGGAGGATGGCTCATAGGAAAAAGAGAAATCAAGAGACTAGGCATCCCCAAACAGAAAGAACATCAACTTAGGCCAAGGTGGAAGGAGAGTTGCATAGGGGGAAGATGTGGGAAAGAATTAGGGACCCAGCTTAAAGGAACTGTTTTAATATTTGAAGAAAAGGAATAAATAAGATTTTGTTATTAAGAAGGAAAATTGGAGCAATGACTCTTCAGTGACTTTTTAAAGCATATTAATAAGTCTCTAAGTGAGACAACCTGCGCAGGTCTCTGTATGGCAATGTTGTAGAACTGTGTGGATCATTAGCCTGTTTTCTTGTTTTATCAGTGTGATTCATAGTCACAGGGAGATCCAGGAAGGTTCCAAGTTTCAGTTAAGATAGGACATTCAATACACAAATACTAATTGGAATATGTATTAGGTTCCTAGTGCTGCGTAACAAATTATCACAAAATTAGCATCTTAGAACAACACCTGTTTATTATTTCCCCACTTCTGTAGATCAGAAATCCAGGCATGGTTCAGCCAGATCCTCTGCTCAGAGACTCATGGGTAGCATCACGGTGTTGGCTGGGCTGGGGTCCTTTCTGGAGCTTGGGGTTCTCCTTGAAACTCATGGTTGTTGGCAGAATTCACTTCCTGACAGTTATACCACAGAGGCTTCTGTTCTTTGGTTGGCTGACAGCAGGAAGCTACATTCATGTCCCAGAAGCCACCCACAGCCCCACTTTAGGGTTCACCAAGCTATGTCAGAACCAACCCATGATTTCCCTTTTGGCTAACAGCTCACTCAAGACCTTGATTACATCCGCAAAGATTTCACTGTTCTCCTGCTCACTTGCTTGCCATATGGCACAACATAATCTCTGGAGTGATATCTCATTATTGTCACAGGTCCCACCGACACTGGACAGGAAGGAACTATGCAAGAGTTACCAGGGATCATTTAATTAGATGACATCTACCAAAGAATATCATTGGCATTGGTGATACAGTGGTGAGCGTAGATGCCTTCCAAAGATTATCATTGAAACCTCAACCCTTGAGTAAAGGCTTCACGTTATCACTGTGCGATTCTTCACAATGGACCCTGTAACTCAAAAATCATGAAGGTTGAAACTCTAAAAAATGGTGAACATTAGGAGGAAGACAAAAAATACGTTTTATAGCAGTCCTGCTTAGAAAAAAAACCCAGATTCTTGGCTCCATCTGAAGGTAACCTCAGGCCGCCTGGTCTCTAAAGCTGTCTTCTGGATTCCATCTTTTTCCAACTTAGGTTCTTTTTCTAGAGATCTCTGCTTTCTAACTTCTGTGTGTCCTTCAGTGAGGCTCAAGAATACATCTCCCTATAAAAAGGGACACTCCTTTTTCCTAAGCATGACAGGGCTGGATCAGGCAACCTGTCTTTAGAGGCCCATTGGCTCACCCAGGAGTACTGGGAGAATCCTGCAGAGCCCTGAGATAGGAAAGGTGGTAGAAGATGAACTAGACGGTCCAGAATGGTGTTCACCGAAGGTGACCTTGGATAGGATGCGTGAGGTAAGGAGCCCAGAGAATCGTTCAGCTGGGCTTGCCAATTTTTCCTCAACTTTCTATCAAAACTGTTGTAATGGAAACTGGGTTTGTTTACTACGGAAAAGACTGAGAGATGGATGACCTTTCCACCCCAGGCTTGTGACTTCAGCCCAGCGGGCGGTGGTTGCTGGCAGTGCTCTTCATATCTCTTGGTAGCCTCGTGTTGTGGCTCAGAAAAGGGTACCCCACAGACCTGGGGCTCTGGCCCACTGAGAGGCCTTAGAACCTGCCCTGATGTCAAGATCCTCCTGGCCTTCCCTTGTTTCTCCTCCTTCCATGTGGGGAGAGGCCTTCTGCAAATTCCCTTATCGACCCAGGAGGAATGCAGTTGCCTTCAGTATCCTCTTCAGAGCTCATTAACCAGAGGAGACTAAACTCATAGTATAGGAAGAAACATCTGACGTCTGTCAACAGACCTGGACAGACTTTGGTCACACACCACTTTCCCTTGTTTCAATCCCACAGAGAACCATTTATAATCCAGCGTCTGTGTTGCAGCCAGGTGAACTTTGTCCCAGGCCTTCATGTGTTCTCTGGGCCCGGTGAGTTATTACCATTTACCATTCCCTGACATTCCCCATCCTCCACCTCCCCACAGAGAAAAAAGTCGGGGAGACATATGGGCTTCTGAGTCATGTCAGGCTGGTGGGTAAGCACATTCCCGTGACTTTCTCCTGCTGTAATTTTTCCCCTTTTGTATATTAAACAGTATATTCCTTTTCTTCTATTTTGTCCATTTTCAGTTCATTCTAGTGAAACTTCAGAAGGCAAGGGGGAAATTTGCTTACCCTTCACACTGGTGACACCAACTCTGCAGGCCCTGAGCATCCTGCTGTCACACCATCTTGCCCTCTTTGTTAACAGGGGCAGATGTCCTGTATTTTCTAGTCTCATCATATTGTAATGCTGACATGACTTCCAAAAATGTATGTCCCTATCTCACTCCCCAAAGAAACCCTGAACTCTTTTTTTTTTTAATTTTTGGAGATGGGGTCTTGCTATGTTTTCCAAGTTGAACTCAAATTCCTGTGCTCAGATGATCCTCCTGCCTCAGCCTCCTAAATAGCTGGGTCTAAAGAGGCACACCTGAATTTTTTATACAGTGCTGTCTATTTCCAGTTTCTACAAATATTCGTTGAGAGTCTCGTATGTGTCACCTAAGAATACAAAATTGAACATTATAGACGAGGTCCTGTTTTCATGGAGCTTACACTTTAAAGGGAAGAGATTTTAAAAAGATAAACATGTAAACACACACACACAAATAAATTTAAATCATGGCAAGTGCTAGAAGGAAACCAAACTTGGTAGAAAGAGAAGGACTCTCAGAGGAGATAACACTTGGTCAAAAACCTCAGTGCTGAAGAAGGGCCAGCTGTGGGGAGACCTACCCAGGAGGGGAGAAGGCAGACATGGGGAAGCACTCTTGCAAAGGTGCTAGAAGCTACCATGAACTTGGCATTGGAGGAACAGAAAGCACTCAGTGTCCACAGCACAGGAAATGAGAGAGAGTGAGGAAGTCCCAGACTTGGCAGAGCCAGATCATGAAGGATCTTTTAAATTATAGGAGGAAGATGTTTAATTTCAATTCCTAAATTGTACTAAAATTACCTCTAGCATCATCCCCCCTCCAACTCTTTTTAGTAGATTTCCCCTATCACCCAAAATGTTGCCTCTGTTCTGTTTATCACTTGGCTCAAAACTTAGGACCAGATTTCTTATACCCCTTTGTCTTGATGGTAAATGATCTCAAATCTCCCCTCAGAGTGTCTTTTTTATCTCTCATCCTTTCACAGTCACAGACCTTCACCACCTCATGTCAGGACTGGTGCAGAACTATCCTAACTGGCCCTACCATTTTTTATCTCCCCTTGAACCAATGCTTCCTGAGATCCTGCTTATTAATATCATGATTATTATCTTAAAACATCATCTTCACAATGTTATTTCCCTATCTATGACCTCCCAGGGGAGAAGCCAGAATTCAGGGTCCTAAGTTCACCTGTAACTTGAGCTTCATGTACATTCAGACCTTCTTTCCACAGACTTAAACAGCTTGCTCCTTTTATCCTTGACTTTTGTCACACTGTTCTCTGTGTAGGGGATGCCCTTTCTTTATACATCAAAAATCTATTCTGTAGAATCCGGTTGACATCCGGCTCTTTCCTGCTTCCCAATATCCAGAACAGTAGTTCTCAAAGTGTGGTGCTGGGGGTCCTGAAGTTCCTCCTTTCTCTAACGATAACTGTGTTGCCAGATTTTCCCCACACACTTCAACCCAAGCAATGCATCACAGCAGATAGAAGGAAGAGAAAATAGTAAATAGGACATTAAGGAGCTCTGCAAAAATGTCAATTGCCACTCTTCTCCTTCAGTGCCAAATAAAAACAAAACCAGATTTAGAGGAGAGATTTCATTTAGGAAAACTAAAATAATAAAGAAAATGTTTTGACATGAGGACCTGTGAGTGTCACAAAATCAAACAGAAAAAGGGTTTTCATATACAATAGATCCCCCCTTAGCTGTGAGTGTTACCTTCCTGTGTATGTTATCTGTGATGGATTGCAGAAACTAGAGGGCAGAACACCATGTTGTTCCTATACATAAATATCTAAAATAAAGTTTATAAGTTAGGCTCTATAAGAGATTAACAATAATTAATAATAAAATAGAACAATTATAATGATATGCTGTGATAAAATTGCTAGCAGCAATACTCTCATGCTTTGGGGATATTATTCAAAAAAAATAAGGGTTATTCAAATACCAGCACCTTGAGGCCTCCACAGTCCGTCCAAAATCCAAGATGGCTGCTAAAGGACTAATAGGCAGGTGGTGTCACTGGGCAAAGGGTGATTCACTTGCTCTACAGACAGAGCAGGATGGTGCAAGAAATCATCATGCCACTCAGACAGCTTGCGATTGAAGCTTGTAAATTGTTTATTTCTGGAATTCTCCATTTAGTATTTTTGGACCATGATTCAATGAGGGTGACTGAAACTACAGAAAACAAAACCTTGGTTAAAGGAAGACCCCTGTGCAGAAAAGGGTGAGCAGGGTTGGCAGGAACCATGCAGGGGAGGAGGACAAGCAGGTACAATGAGCAGGTGGGAAAACCAGGACTTCAACAAGAGCTACTTCTGTTTGTGTTTACTTGTCCCCAAATGAGTCATTATGTGGGATGATCTGCCCCTTTGTGCTTCATTGCATGCTCAAACCTGGGGGTCAAGCCAGAGTGTAGGCACCAAGTGGGAGGAGAGAAGCCTGATTAAAGTTTGGTCAAGCCAAAGACAATTGTGAGAATTCCCCCCCCCCCAAATATACAGTTGTTCTTCATGAAAAACAAATTTATATTTATAGGCAATGATTTTGTTATTCTTATTGTGAAGTAGATGAATAAATATTTTTTAATGTCTCTAGATTAAATTTTGTCTAGTAAATGTCAAGAGATATAACCCCCACAAATAAAAATTCTTTGGGGTTCTTGATAATTTTTAAGAACATAAAAGAATCATGAGACCCAAGTGTCTCATGATCACTCCATCATAGAACAAGAGTAGGACTTAAAAACTTTTTCATTCAATCCTTTCATTGCACAGATGACTTGGTATGTAGGGTGGCCATGGGACTGCTCAAGATCCCAGTTAACAAAAGGCATCACTGAGACTAAAACGCTGATCTCATCCTTCCTAACCCGTGTCTACCTTAGTATTGCTATTCCATTTTTCAGATGTGTGTGTCAGTGTGTGTCCAACATTCAAGACTAAATATTTCACTGGCACCTACTTTACAACACCTGACTTCATTTGTCCCTAATAATCACACAAGTGCTCAAAATTCTTTTTGGATGACAGGAAAGATGGAAGCAAGGACCAGGGGAGGAAAGAAGGAAGGAAGAAACCCTTTATGACCCACAGCCTTTGAGATCATTGCAAGAGTCCAACAGTCCCACTATATTAATCTCTTGGTAGCTTTTCTTGAAGGCTATTTCCAGGCTCTGGGGAGGCACAAATATAGTATAAAAGAAACTCAGAAAATCTTCAAGAAGAGTTTACTCTTCAGCCTGAGAGCTCCAGAGGCAGGTCCACAGACGCACTGTGGCTTGTCACTATCCTGACAGGCACAGACCAGCTCATGGGGACCCCAGCAGGAAGTCACCGAAGCCTTGCTTTGTCCCACTCTGTTCCCACACACCCTGTGGCTTCACAGACTCTTGAGTCCTGTGTTGGTTCTACTGGACCAGAGGGCAGAGGAGGACGGAGCTCTACTCAACTCAGACAGGAGTTCCGTTGGAGGGGACTGGCAGAGGGACGAGGAGGAGCCCTGGTCAGGAAAATAGATGGCAACTTCTAGAACAGCCTGCTTTAAAAAAGAAAAGAAAAGAAACAAGAAAGCAATTGATCTTTTAAGAAAAAGAGAAGAAGAACTAGGAAATAGATGGGGGAAAATGTTATTTCTTAACAAAGGAAAATCAATTTTTCCGTATGTTAAGGACATATTCTTTCATAGGGTTTTATTCATTTTTTTTCCTGTAGTCCCAAGAAAATAATTCAGACCTTGGCTTTAGAAATGAAGATACAAAGGTGGGAGTCTGTGGGTGGAGTGATATTCGCTTAACTCCAATTGTTGGCCACTTGGGGACCACTAATGAGGGCTTCAGGGCACAGCCATGCATATAGGAGGTGATCCCATGGTCATTTGTTTTCCTGAGTCCATCTATGCCAGCTGAATTTGGCCAGAGATTAATTAATCCTGCTCAGGGTGCTGGGAAGCTACATGTAGTTTACCTGTCCCATTTGTCCACCATCTTCACTTAGTTCACACAGAATTCCAAAAGCTATCCCAATTCCCCACATCCACTCTTCAGTGCCGTCGTCACCAGGATTCGGTTGTCATTGTTGCTCATTGCAACAGTTAGGATCAGCCAGAAAAATAAAGTCCAAGCTCTGAGAGAGGGAATTTAATAAAGCACACTGGTGACAAAGGTGATGGGCACAATGACGCAAACCAAACATGAGTACCAGCAGGGAGCCACTGTCACCCACAGAAGGAGGCAGCAGTGTTACTAAAGTGCAAGAACTGGGGAAGCTGAGTCACAACAGAAACCACTGAGAGCACCCTACAGGAAGAGACTGCCCAGGAGCAGTTGACACCAAAGAGGACAAGCATTGTGACAGGTGCTCCACCAGGAGGGAGGGACAAGGGGAAGTGCCCCTGATCCTCTCCACCAGCCTCCCGCCATAGCCTCTCACTGGTTCAACCCACGCCAAAGCAACTTGGCCACAGAGCTTGGGACGCCTGCTCTGTTTTGCGTGAGTGGAGAATTTGAGAAGAACAGGTGAAGGACCGGCACATTCAGCAGCCCCTTGGAAGTCTCTTCCCAACCAGGCACCTGGCTTTTATTCTCGCCATTCTTTCTCCCTATTGAGGTCTCTTTAAATGGATTCTTATCGCTTCCCTCTTTCTACCTTCCAGCAGCTTTTTAATGCTTCTATTGCTTAGAAGATAAAAATCTAAACTTCGATACTATCAGGGCCTGCAGGGCCCCATGTGGTCCAAACTCTTCCGATCTTCTCAGCTTCTTTCAAATCACTCTCCCCTCACTCACCAAGCTCCAGCCTTGAGAGCTGATTTCCACTCCCTCCCTTGTAGGGCCCTCACACCTGTCCTCCCATCTGCCTGGAAAGATCTATTCCCCCTGCTTTGACTAAATACTACTCATCCTACAGGTTTCAGCTTAAATGTCATTTGCTGAAAAAGGCAAAAGGCTTTTCTAAGAAGCCTCTTTCCCATTTCAATTAGATGCAACTTTTGGGGTCTTAATCACTCCCTGTACTTCTCCTTCATGACAATTAACACAATTTATAGGTATACTTGCTCGTGTCTCTTTTTAAAATTTTTCTCTCCACCTGTCGGGAGACTCCGCAAAGATAGAGACTTTCCAGAACGTGTTGGCTGGGGCACTGTTGCACTGGGCCTGCTTTGGTTAGGGGCCTGTTAAAGACTGACCAAGGGTGGATGAAGAGGTTAATGGGATGAGAACACATCATGGATTCGGCTGCTTTTCCAAAGTCCATCCAGTCTCTTTCTACTCCTTCATTAGTAACCCCAAACTAACCATCTTTGAATGCAGTCTTCCCAATGCTAAATAGATCTGCAGATCTGCTGTTGCTAAATCCAGCATCAAGGATACATTTTTTTTTTTAACTTCTGTGTTCAGAAGGACAAAATTTCCTCGTGTCCTCTGGAGAATAACTCTTACTGAGAGAACAGAACTCTGAAGCTGCCAGTTACCTTCTCCTGACAACGTGTGAAAAAACTTCTCTCCTTTCATTTCTAGTCGGCATCGCCGTTTGTCCTTAGTCTGTGTGTGACTGTGATTCTGTCATGCTTTGTAATAGGTTCATTTAATAACATAAGGATATCAGAGTGTGTTTATATTACTCACAAAAGACCATACCATACTCTCTGGATGTGAGGCACATTTTTTAAAAAGCTCTTTTAAGTGGGTTTTGTTTTCTGCACAGGAAAGGCTACTGGTATAATAAAAGTCAAGGACACATTCGTGGTTGTAACCATGGCCCCTCCTTGTGGCAGAACAAGAGCAATGACTCCAAATCCCATCTGTTATTTCACCAAACAAACTAACAGAAGAGCACAAGACCCAGGCAATCTTTGTCTGGAATTTTAGCCATGCCTTTGACATTTTTCCCATGTGTTCTTTACCACGTTACCCAAAGCATTTTCTTAGTGGGGCAGCCCTCGAGTCTTTAATTCCTGCTTGTTATTTTCTCTTCTAACAGAGCTAAGTGTGTTATTAATAACAATAACAAAAAAAAATTAAGTATGGTGTGCACACTAATCTAAAATTTTGAGTTGGCAATTAGTTGGAGCGAAATGCAATTAGATGTTTTCCTTCAAGTCCTAATTTACATGCTGGAAAACATGGGCAGCCTTCGCAAGTAATTGCAAAAATAAGCCCTGCTTTCTGTGTTTGTGTACAAATACAAAGCTCCCCAGCACACCTGCCTTTGCCTAAATAGAATAGACTCCCAGGGGTCTTCCTGCTTTATGATCACTGAGATATACAGCAGGAAAGGATCTGATCAGACTGTAGGTGCAAATGTGTTTTCTCTCCACTGCAGAAGCTTGGAATTAATTGGCATTGACTTTGCCCGTGGAGAGCCAGGGTAGATAAACTAAGGCTGACAGAATCTCTGCATAACACCATGAGGTGAATTAAGGCTCTTCAGAGTTCCAGCACCCCTTTTTGTGCACTCAAGAGTAATAGTTAATGCAATCCAATCTATTAAGCACTTCATGAGCATCTGCCTATGCAAGACTGCCAGGTGTCCTGGAGGGGACAACCTGAATGAGATCCTGCTGACAACTTTAAGAGGTTGGAGTCTAGTGCAGGAGATAAGGCACAGACACAGACACTACAAGGGATGTTCACACTGGACTCTGGGTGGGGCATGTTGGCCATAGCACCCCTGGTAGCTGCACCTCTGTGTCCCCTGAGGAAGGATGAGAAATGAGGGTGACTTTTCTACTCTATGAGCATCCTAAAGGAGAGTCAAGGTTTGGTTCAGAATCCAATCATTCTAGAAGCTACTCTTGTAATGTGAGGACATAATGCTCTTGTAACATTGAGACTTGGGATGAAGAAAACAACATCTCAGTGCAGATGTGAGATCAAAACTGTGAGGTACGCATAGAAAGAATCCAAGACCCAGTAGAACTTGGATGATACAAAAAATAAAAAAATAAAAGAAGAAGAAAAAAGAAAAAAAAAAAAACACCAACATAGAACAGAAATCTTCTTTTGGCTGCTCCACGAAGCCGTTTGTCAATTCCTTAGTGAGGAGAAAATTGGGCAGCATCAGACCCCATGCGACATGTATAATTCTTTGTTTATAAATAATTTTGTCTGCTAATTCTCATTCCACAGCATGAGTCTAGTCATTTATACCCCATATTGCTTTGAAAATAAGTTAAGGCAGCTAACACTTTTATTATCTTCATAAAGTCCCAAATAAAGAGCCCCTTTTAGATAACAACACATACATAGAAAGCTAAACGGGGGGACCCCAGCTGACTGCAGTAGAAAGGAGAGCTTGCAAAATGACTCTGGCACCCACGGGGCTGAGGGTGGGTGGGAGGGTAGGAAGGTTGGCATTCCTAGCAAGGCTTAGGTGCATCTGAAGGCAGGGAGGTAGGATAGTACCTGGCCATGCACCTCATAGGAAAGAAAACAAGAAAGGCTTCACCATTGACATTCTCATTTTTTAAATTTTTGCTCTTTTTGTATATGAGGAATAGTCACAAGATGAAGACCTGAGAGCACCTCTTCCCCATGACAGATAGTGAGATGCCTAACAGAGCCAACTCCTCACTAGGCAGAGAGGTCTACCCACACAGGACTGCCACGTTTGGAAGGATTCCAGAGAGAACATTCTTCTAATCAGCTCACCTTCAGAGTCTCTAATGGGAGAGAAATCTCTCATTTCACAATGAGTAGTCGTGTTTTAAAAGCCAATACTGTTTGAAGAGGTCTCACAATGACCCTTATTGTCATGGAATTGTAGATGACACCATTTTCTGCCTCTTCCTGTCTGGTCAGTTTAGCGGTAGAAGGAAGGAGACCCCATAATGAGAATTCAGCTCTCCCCCAAGGCGGCCACATCAACATACAGAGTTGAATTGGGAAGCAAACAGAGAAAAGAAGGTCCTCTCTCACTCTCTCTTTAAAAAAAAAAAAAAAGAAGAAGAAGGTTTGTGAGAAGGACCAGTGTGACTGACTTCACACTTACTTGGGAAACAATCCTAGACCCAGAGAGGATCCCCCAAATGCCTGATTGAGTGGGGTCAGAAAAATTCAGACACTGAGTTTTGGCTGAGCTCTCTGATGATCCTGGGCTTCCCTGTGAGTCTCATCACAAAGGCATCCAAAGACCTCCAGGTAGTTCCCAGATTTCTCATTGTCATTTCAAGTTTTCACAGGATCTTTTTAGTCCTCAAAAGATAGACCAAAATGATGGATAGATGAGCAATTAAAGAAGAAACCTGTTTTTAAACAGGTGTCTGGTTTTCATTTTCTCTTTTTAAATATTCCAAGCGTATAAAATTGTCAGACTCAAAAGAGAGTCACTTTTATCAAGCCCTATTCAAAAATAAACAATAGATTTATTCATTAAAGTAAAATAAATAAATAACCTTTTGGTTCTGATGAAGGGTATCTTACATGTGGACACCTGATAACAAGAACTATCACACAAGACTCCGCCAGAACCACAAACTTGAACAAAGACCACACACACACACACACACACACACACACACACACATTACATACACACACACTCTGCAGGGACATCTACCCAGCAATTGTCTGCCAGTCTTGATCTGGCACCTCCTTTGCTCTTAATCCTCAGAGCCAAGGATTATTGTTTCAAGCTCTCTTATGTGATCTTCCTCATTTCGCCTTCAAAACCTTCCCCTTGCTCCAACCTCTCTGAGCACCCTCGGTTTTCCCTGGCATGCATATTCCAATTGCAATGCTTTTCTATTGCCAAATAAATATCTGTCTCTGATGGTTATTTAGGTTGACATAAGGTAATACGGGTGGGGGTTTGGAGGAGGGGGTGCTGCCACAGAAATGAAGAAACAAAAGGCCCCTGCTTAATGCCATCACAGGAGGGGCTTCTAAATAAGAGTGGCAACCCACGAGGGGTGCACTTGTTACAGGAGAGGGAATCTAGGCTGGTAACAATGAGAGCTGCTTTTCTAAAGGGAGCTTCACTAAGTGGAAAGGGGAGTGTGGGAGCTGTCAACTGCAGTCCTACACTCTGCAGGAGATGGAAGGAGGGATCACAGGTGATTAGAAATGTTTTGAGCTAACTGACTCTCCCAGGTAAGGTTAAGCTTCGCAAGAAGACCCCTGCCAGACTCTCGCTCCAGCTTTGATCTGCACTCAGTGAGCAGCTGGCCTCCTGACCCTTTATCAAAAGCATGTGCGAGTGGATGAAAAGATAGAGTGGAAGACGGTAGTTAAGAAGTATCTGGGTGTCCGCAGTTAATTGCATTAAGTCTCTGGTCCGTGTGTGCATTGTGTGGGGTGCCTTTTTTCTTTGTAGATGGGTCCTCACAGGTACAGAGCATAGGCCAGGGAGCCCCCACGTCCTTCATCAGTGATCAGGAGATTTACTTATTTCCAGATATCAACTGCATTGTTACCCTGTGACCATATTCTCTTATGTTCCCTGCAGGGAACGACCTTTAATAAGGACCAACGATCCTAACGGGATGATTTCCTGCTTTGTTTTAAATTAATTCAAGTCAACAAGCAGGTTAAGAAATAGCAGGAGCCTGAATCAGGGTAATAGTTTAAACAAGAGATGGATAATTTTTTAAGTATAGACGTTCTTCTCCACAGGGCTTGGTTTTTCATTGGATTTGGTTGAGGACTAGGGGCTGTGAATCTGGTGACAGAATAGACTTAAATGCAGAGCTAAAGGCACCCAAAGGACACTGCATTTGTAAAGAAAGGTCAAGCTCTGCTGTAGCAACAAATCACCCCAAAATCTCAATGACTTAAACTTTATTCCCAGCTCTCATTGTAACCCAGTGTTGTTCAGACGGCTCTCCTGGTAAGTCTTTTGCAAGGAGTGACTCAAGATCCAGAATTCTCCCATATCATGAGCCTCCCATTGTGGAGACCTTGGCTTGTAACATCAACACGTGTCATCCCCATGCCCATTAACTCAGGACGAGTGCTCATTCGTTTGGTTCCAAACTAAATGCAGGAGGGGCTAGAAAATACATTCTTCCTGTGTTCTCAGGTAGAGGAACAGGGGAGATAGGCCTCTAGCCTGTGTCCCACACAAATATCCAAATGAAAACAGACATCGAGTTGTTCAATGTACCCTACAAGGAGATCACTCAAAGTCGGGATGTAGATATGGTTGAATACTTAAACCTAGAAAAAACGCATATCTACCAGGAAGAACATTGACCATAACTAAAGAAGGGAAATCTGAGGGACACAACTTTGAAAGGATCAGAGAGGGAAGGAACACGGAGAAGGATGGCAACTATGGAAATTCATGGGGACAAGAAAGGGAACATAGGATGTTGAACGAAGAAATTCTCTTCCAGGAATTAAGGGATGTACTCAGTATCCATTGAAGTGAAACTGGTTAGCAGTGAACTAAACCATTTTTCAGAACCAGAAATGGGAGCTCATTGTGGAAAAAGAGTTTATACTCCTTCTGGGTTACACAGCTATTTTGAGATTTGTGGTTTGGGTGCTGGAACAATAGAAGTTCTAGGATCTCTCTGTGGAATAATAGAAATAGTACTAGGAAAGTGAGTTTGAAAACACCTACAGAAGTGTTGGCATCTGTAGAAAGAAAGGTGAACTGGGCTAGGAGTCATGGGAAGTGAGTCCTCGTTCTGGTCTTATGTGACCATTGTGAAGTCCGTTAGTCCCTCTGGATGTCAGTCTCCAATTCTAAATGTGGGACTGCACTTCCAACCATGGCAAGGATGAGTGGGATTCATTGCATGCTCACTGCACCCCAGATCCTATACTAAATCCTTTTCCTAGATCATATCATGTATTTAATCCTACTCATTTCATTTCTACAAAGGAGATAATAAAAGAATCTCCATTTCACAGGGAAACTGAGGCTGGGAGAAATTAAGTAAGTAGCCCATAGTTACACCTCTAGAACAAATTTGAATACAGGAACAGGAAGATAGAAACCCAGGCTGAAGAAGGTCTAGACACCCAATGCTCCAAGCTTTCACTCATTAATTGAGTAAATATGAATGTTTCAGAGCTATCAACCCTGCCCTTTGGAGCATTAAAAAAAAAAAAAAAAAAAAAAAAAAAACAGGATTCCAGAGGTCTTTGCCCTCCAATGCCCAGACTGGGGGCTGATCAGGAGCTCTGGTGCCCAAAACACAGACCTCCTCATCCAGGATCAAAGTGGGAGAAATTTCAAGTCCAGAAACGGAGGGGGCCCTCAATACACTTGAAAAGCTACTTTTCCACTTTTGAAAGAAGGTGATTCCCCCATCTTTGTTAGTGGAGCAGTTTAGTAATTAGGTTCTTTATCACTTTGTCAAACTGGAGCAAGAAGAGCTAAACAGAGCTAGACTCCAATGACCTGTATTCCATCAATATGAAGAAAATGAAAAAGGTGACCCAATTTTCAAATCCCTCTCAAGGTAAAGAGCTCGATCCTTTCACACACAAAGAAAAAGTGTTTTTCTTTAAAAACTATCATGTATCGGTTTACATTCTTATAATCAGAAACCATAGAATTTAATGGAGTCTGCAGGAGTATCAATATGATCATGTAATGCAAAGTTTCAGAGAGAAGCTACAAGATCACAATAAACTTGGCTTACAATTTTACTTTTTAATTTCAATTTAAGTACATTCCTTGTTCCCTTATAATTGTCAGTAAAATTAAATTGTCTTTTCCAATTAGAATAAAATCAAAATGTTTGCTGTTGAGCCCCTCTGAGCTCTCTATAAATCTCCTTTAACAGGTAAAATAAAAGCTGTCTCTGGTACTCTATCAGTCTCCAACGGTGTTATTACACATTGTACACAATAAAAGGATGCTGGCTTTTTTTTTAATTTTCAAAGCCTAACTCCAGAAAAGACGTCTTACTCAAGCTGACTTTTCTCCATGTTACCACCATTAAATTTAGGAAGCCCATATCTTCCCCATCCCCCACCCCCAGGGCCTAGCCCAGTGCTAGGTTGCAGAATGCATTCCATAGTAAATCCTTGAGTGATTAGAGTAGATAAGATTATGCTATTTATCAAGAATATGATGGCAGTGAGCAAAAAAAAATCTAAGCAAAACATATCAAGAAGTTTGCATTTGTATAGGGAGGGATAGGAAATATAAATAAATAAGTGCAGTAATTTGTCCTGGCAAGAAACCATAGTTTAGTCTACACTTCCTCTTAAAAGAAAAAGAAAGAATGAAAGTCTTCATTTATACCCTTAGAAGTCAACCTCTTTAACTTTTGAAAGAACGGAAGATGATATGATAAGAGCAGTCAACTAACCAAAACATTATGTCTACTCAAGGTCGGTTATTCACCTTGATGATTGTAGCATCCTGTTATTTTAATAAACATATGTCCATATTGCCCTGTCTCCAATGAAAGCACTACTAGAACAGCCTGGAAATGTCTAAATGTTGCTAGTTCATCATACAAGTATAGGAAATCCTCCAGGACAAAACTTAATGGCAACTATTCTGCAGGGAAGAAACTAAATCCTAATGTTCCCTGGGTCTAAAGATGCAAAATCTCAGTGGCACATATAGGAATTGAGTCAAATTAGCTGTCTGCAGGCCCATCTTGAATGTCTTGCACACATAGTTTAACTTGCTCTGTGCAGTTGAAATACAATGACCATATGCAAAATTAAAAACCAAAACAAGTCTGTGTTGGATGCCCAGTCCACTCCTTTACCTGGCTATGTTAGGCTCTCATGATCAGTGTGTCTATCAGGGTTTGTATAGGAAAATGGAAACTACTCCAAGTATCTCAAAATATTTTAATTCAGGGAATTAGGTGTCTCCAAAGTTATTGGAAGGGGTTTAAAAATGGCAAATAATGTGCTCAATGAGAATACCAAAGGGAAAAACTGTTCAAAGAAAAAAAATAGACTTGGGTTTTGAAATTTCATTTAATTTTCAGATACAGACTAAATAAAGTAGGCCTCAACTTTCTCAAAGAACAAAAAAAAATGTCTATCACAAAGTCGACTCAAAAACTCTTCCCCTTTCTAAGGAATTCTAGCTTCAAAAGCAAATTTCCATAATGAAAGCCTTGCTTGGTACATGAGCAGTCTTCACAATTCCACGAAAAATATTTACTGTGAAAATACCATTTGGAATTTAAAAATGTTCTATCCAGCATTGAGAGAACTGCTTTCAACAGAAGAAACCACCCAAAGGTCATAGATAACACAATCATGAATCCCAACCTGTGTCTTTTGTTGCCATCTTGTGTAGGTGAAGGTACTGGAGATTACACCACACACACACACACACACACACACACACAAAAAAAAAAAAAAAAAAAAAAAAAAAAACCTTTCTAAGTTCCAGAAATCGGTCACCTGCTTAAGGACCAAAGATAGCAACATTATTCATTAAAACAACATTAGATCTATAGTCCATCTCTCAACATTCAAGAATTTGACAAAAATAAAATGATTCCATAAAGCAATTTAGGCAGAGTCACTCTATTACTTTAAAAATAAACTTTGCAGGGAAAAAAAATTAACTATAATGAATGAAATACAGTTTTGAATCTATACATTCCTAGCAAGGAAACCTGTTCTATTTCTCTATTTTTTATTTGTAAAAAGTAGTTGGTTTCCAATTCTCTTTGAAGCTCTGCCACGCTGGCATTTCCTGCCATCACAAACACTGATGTTGGTCTTGTGCTTCCAGAGAGCTCAAAAGAATCTTCTCTCTTTTTGGAGGGTACTTGGCCCCCACTGGCTAAGACTGGCCATTGCCACAGCTGGAGAAGTAAAGCCTCCTGTAGGGGCTTTTATGCTCCCCTCTGCTTTTCCTAAATCAAAATATAGGAGATGACATCTGTGCACCTTCTCTTCTTAGCACCTTGGCTATTTATTGTCCCCAGAAGGATTGGTTACTCATTAAGCAGAAGATTGGTTTTACACCTGTCACTTGTTTGTTTTTGTTTTTTTTTCTATTTTCCTTGCTTTGTGAGGGCTGGGATACAAAAGGGTGCACTCTTTTTCTGCTTCAATAGATTCAGGATTAACTTCCAAAGTCAAGAACCTAGTAGACCATCCCTCTAGGACAGTAGTACTCAGACATTTTGATCCAGGTCTTACTTTGACAGGGTAAGCTGCCATATGGTCTTCCTGTCTGTACTGTGTTCACAAAAGGAACAATGAAAATGAGGAATTAGAGTCAAACCAAATGCATTAAAAATGATAACAATGCAAAAATGTTTCAAAATTACCAACAAAAGCAAACCCTAAAAAAAAAAGAAAAGAAAATCTGCTTATTTATTCACTTACGTAACTACAGTAACTGAACACCAAGATTCATCCAAGACCATATTGGTGAGGCACTGATAAGAAAAAAAAATTTTTGTTCATAATTTCAAAAATTTCACTCAATTAAGCACATACACTAGAGTTTTATAGCAATGGTAAACATCGTGTAACTACAAGAGAATATTATTAGTTCAAGCAACAGAAACAAATTCTGGATATTTCAGACATAATTATCCAGTGCTAGGGAGAGAATTTATTGAAAAGGGAATCAAAGAGAAGCCAATGTACTTTGGAAAGAATAAGAACCAGGCAGTATTGGAAACAAACAGTCAGAAGGAATGGACAGAATGTTTAAAGAGCCACCATCCAGGGGGATCACATGCAGCCATTTTGTTTTAGCACACTCTGCTAAAAGAGCGAAATTTCAGGAGGACCAACCTCAACTGCTTTTGCAACACCATTTATGGCACCAAACACATGGGCTTTGTTCTCATACCAACAGATTCTCCATCCTCCAGACATCAACTGGGCGTAAATTCTGACACTAACTACTCAGAATTAGCATATACCAGACAGGTCAAAGTCTCAGTCCCACTTCAGATGCCAATCACGAATGTGGGCTATATGGACTTGTGACTGACCACTATAAAGTCAGACCCCCTCCTCAGTTTTGATAATTTGCTGGAAAGTCTTACAGAACTCAGGAAAGCACTTTACCTAGTATTAGCAGTTTATGAGAAAGGATATGACTCAGAAACAACCAAATGGAAAAGGTGACTTGGAGGGGGATGGGAAGGTAGGGTTGCCATGGATCTTCCACATCCTCTCTGGGCACACTACCCTTCCGGCACCTTGACCTACTTATCAACTCAGAAGCTCTCCAAATCCTGTCACATAAGGAGTTCTATGAAGGTTCCTTTATGTGTGTATAATTGACTAAATCATTTAAATCATTGACCACTGATGATTCATTCAATCTCTAGCCCCTTCCTAGATTTCAAGGGGTAGGGCTAAAAAGTCCATACGTAATCACATAGTTCTTCTGGCAGACAACTCCCATCCTGAAGCTATCTAGGGACACACCAAGGGTCCCCTCACTAGCCTAAATTCAGATATAGTTGAAAGAGATTTATGGACACGAAAACATGCTACCCTTATCCCTACTCATGCAGAAAATTCCAAGAATTTCAGGAGTTGTTGTATCAGTGACTAAAGACAACCAAGTACATATATGTATGTGTATATATATATATATATATATATATATATATATATATATATATATTCTTATTGTATCACAATATCACACTAGCTTTGTATAGGTCACGTGTTTAATCCCTGGCAGGTAGAAGATAAGGCACTATGATTGACAGTGTCAGCAAGAAGAAGGGGTAATTGAGGCCATATTGAAAAAAACACTGATACCATAGGTACATGGTTTAACATGCTGCCAGGTTTCATGGTAGGATGCAAACTGGACTATGCAGGAGCCTCAAGTAATATGATGACCCTTCACCACTCAATTCATAGCTTATTTGTAAGTAACTCTGAGTAACCCAGTGTTATGGGATGGATGGTTTCCCCCTAAAGATCATATGTTAAAGACCTAACACCCAGTAGAACTATAGTCAAAGATAGAGACTTTAAAAATGTAATTAAGATTAAATAAGATCATATGGATGAGGTCCTAATCTTACAGATGTTTTTACCAGAACAGGAAGAGACATCAGGAGTGCATAGAGGAAAGGTCATGGGAAGACAGAGTAAGAAGACAGCCATTTGCTGGATAGCAAAGAGGCCCCAGGAGAAACCAACTCCAACATCTTCATCGTGGACTTTCCTCCTCCAGAACTGTGAGAAAATTAATTCAGTTGTTAATTAAGACTTCCAGTCTGTGGCATTTTTTATGGCACCTCTAGTAGACTAATATGCCTATTGAATTTTTGTAATGGAGTCTGTGGACTTGTGTGTCCTTTGCAATAAAAACCAAGGAGAGAGAAGCCTCTTCTGATCATGTCATGGTGCCCACAGTCCACCATGCCTTGGAGAACTGCTAACAAGAGAGCTTGTTCATGCTGGCAACTATTCCAAACTTGCCCCCACTTTTTTAAGCCTCAGTCCATCTTATAAACATTGTAAACAAGATAGACTATTGAACAATTATCACAGAAATCTTTGTATTAGTCAGCTTTCCATCAGTATAACAAAATATCTGAGACAGTCAACTTATGAAGAGAAAAGGTTTACTTTGGCTCATAGTTTTAGATATTCCAGTGTATGATCCTATTACTCTAGGTCTATAGGGAGGTAGCACATCATGGAAGGAGCATGTGGTAGACCAGAACCACTCACCTCATGGCCAGAAAGCAAAAGGCAGGAAGAAGGCCAGGGTCCCACTATTCCCTTCAAGGACACACTAACAATCACAGGTCCCCCCAGTAGGCCCCAATACTCAAAGTTTCCACCACCTCCCTAGAGTGCTACCCTGAGTCCAGGCCTTTAAAATATGGGCCTTTGGGATACAAACTCTAGCAGTCATTTTCCTCAAAGATGCTCCCAGTTTGTTGGAACTTTCACAGTCCCAGTGCAAAATAGTCACTGATTTAATTCCATTTAGCAGACAAACAATAAATATCACTGAATGCCAAGTGCAAAACTTGCCTTCAATAATGTGGAGAAAAATGAGATCCAGCCTCTGAACTCCAGAAACTCAGCATGTAATAGACAATGAGCAAGCAAATGTCAAAATTCAGTATAATAATATTTATGTAAGGTGTTACAGCACCGTGTTTTTCAAATTAGAGGACCAAATTCACAGGGTAAGCATGATTCATTATCCTCCAACACCAATTCTATCAAAAAACTTTAACCAGCAAAGGACATTCATTTTATAATGTTGTTTACAATACAAAATTCAAGTTCAGATGAAAGGCCCCTAGGAGCTATCATAGCTCATTTTGTCTTCTGTATTGGAACTACTTGGAAATAAATGTTTGAAAAACAATGAGGGACCCAAAACCATTATTCCTTCCTCCCACCCCTCACATGCTTCTCTCTTTACTGAAAGTATAAAATGTATGTTTCTATTCTTATACTTATTAATAGTTTTATGCTTCTTAGTCATTATAGAATTAATGAGTATAATATCAAGCTGGCTTTTAATGATGTTACCCTCAATTGATTTTTTTCTATGAGTCAATGTCCCTTGAAAGAAAAACTAAATAAAACCCTTTGCCCTACCACATTAAGGTCCCCAAAAGAATATTAAAAGTATATGTGAAGATGATTAATACTCAAATCCCATTGAAAATCTGCAGAAACTTCTTTGCAGAATTTAGTCTTAAATAGAAATCCTTTCAATATAAGAGATGTCTGTCTTATTTATAAAGATACATATCTAAGAAGCAAACCACTCACCAAGATAAAATGCATTTGACTAGCATTTGATTGCATTCAGACTATCTGCACAAGCCAAGGCCAAGTAGAAAATTACTTAAAAGGAAATGACTAACAGAATTTACTATCTGAAGTCCATACTTTTATCATATGTATAAAATACTTCTTAAAAGTACATACTAAACTAGATCAAATTTAAAATAGTTTCTTCTGAAACAAAGAACTTTCTAAAAAAATAAAAGGCACCAAACTGAGCAAGGGAAAGGTTTTTTTTTTTTTTTTGAATGAGAGATTCTTCCTTTTGTGCATAAACCCTTACTGATCTCATGACATTCTACATTTCTAAGTCTGAAATTCTATCAGTAGACATAAGTTTATGAAGTATCAGCTGGGTACAGCAACCGATTCTAAGAACCATGGGGAAACAAGAAGAGCAAAAGAAGACATGATCTCTTATTAAAGATCCATTTGGAAGGATAAGTCTTACCCTTTGCTTATTACTGTCTCTAATGGCAAAATTCTTTTAACAGTGCCTCTGCATCGGATCAGATCTTTGACTTGCAGTGGAAAGTGAATTGATTGAGTATCAGGGAGCCAATCAAGACAAACTTAAATAAGCCACAGTTGGCATGATTTCAATGCCCAACTTCCTTTCAAACAAAGATAGTTCCATTGCCTAATTTAAAAAAAAAAAGGTTTATCACTGCCTTGGTCACTTTTTGTTGCTATAGCAAATACCTGATGTTTAGTAATGTATAAGGAAAAGAGATTTATTTGGCTCATGATTCCAGTGTTTGGAAGGCCCAAATAGCATGGTGCTGGTGTCCTGGCCAGGGATCCGGGCTGTGCCACAACATGGTATTGAAGTCAAAGGGAAACAGCTGTGTTCAGAAGGGGTATATGCTTTAGTGAGAAAGAAGGATAGTGGGGACAGATTCACCCTTTTTGTAACAAATCACTCTCATGGGAACTAATCCATTCCTGCCAGACCAAATCCACCTGCAGGAGAGAGCACCGATCCCTTCATGAGAGTGGAGCCTCATGACCTAATCACTTCCCAATAGGTCCCACCTCTTACAGGTTCACTGACCTCAACTCCACCCCACTGGGGAACAAATCTCCAGCACATCCATCCCTGAGGGGCATACTACATCTGAAACATAGCACTCACACAGCTTATGCTTTTATAAACTGCATGCTATTTATCAAATTAACCAGTTGTTCCAAGAACTCTCCTTTGTTTGTAAAGCATCAAGAGAGTAGCTTCTGTCTTTATGTTATTCTTATTTGTGATTCTTATTTTTAATTTGGATTTGTTATCGCCTCAGCCTGCTTTTCCAGCATCATCTGACATTTCCTTTCTACCACGGAGCTTCAGAAACACCAAAGAATGTGAACATCGTAACAAAGGATGTGAACAAATCTGAAAAAAACACAAAGGAAAAAACAAAAGCTGAAAATATGAGAGACTCCTTAAAAATCAACTTAATCCAATGAGGCACCATTTAGCCATATGACCTAGAAAATATGGGAATTTTCTTGCTTTGGTACCCACCAGGAACCATGAATTGGGCCTCTTTAAAAATAAATAAATAAATACTGCACAAAAAAATCCCTAAATATATTAATGTTTCAATCTTTTTTTGACTCACTTGATGGGAAAACAATAAGTTATTTTACAAAAGCTTTTTGGTGTATGCGTGTTGTGTTACTTGTTTGTTTTGTATGGAAGTTAAGTGATATTACAGATTATACAGTGGAACCAAGGTATGTGACAGTGGACTAAGAATGATGAGGAAGTATAGAGAAGGAAAACAAGAAAGTAGCCATGATTTTTAAGGAGAAGTGTTTGTATTTGGGTTAGTGTGTTCTTATGACATATTACTTCATGAAGCAGCCTCATAGGAGACAAGACATATTTGGAGAGGGGATATTATAACCTCAAGAAACCCATAAACTGTGATGCGACAAACTTTTGTTCTTGAAACAACATGGTTCTTCCCACCTATACATAACATTAAGTCATTTGGGGTATAATACCAGGATAAATTTAGTGCATTCTATGGGGACCCAACCCTACTAACAGACCCAAAAATCACAACTTGTCACAGGAGTAGAAGGAATATTAAGAATCTAGTAGTGTGCACAACTATGAGTTGTTTTTTTGTTTTTGTTTTTTTTTTTGTTTTTGTTTTTTTTTTTCAGAATTTAATAACTTTCTCTAAAAACATCTACCTCTTCTCTACTTTCTGGGTTATTTATTGTGATAGTACCAGGAAGCCTGACTGCTGAGATTTGATTTGGCTTAGTCAAGATCACTGGTAGGTAAAGCTGGATAAGTTACTTAACCTCAAAGGTATTTTGTGAAGATTAAATGTAATATAATATAACATGCAAAGTACTTAACTGTATAGTTGTGACTCAATCAATGTCACAAAAAAACAGACAAGCAGAGAGAGGTAGGTGATAGGTAAATAGGAGAGAGGTATCTAATATGGAGAGTTTTCTCCTCTTTCACTTGTCAATATTTATGTTTTAAACAAAAGTTTATATTATGTGGACCCACACATGTGTTGCCACATTCATGTAGTCATCATTTAAATTTGGAGAACTTAATTTAAAGCCTCTGAAGTATTGGTTAATTTACTAATTATGCCTGAAAGTCCTGTTGAGTGGAAAATGCTGTCTAATGTCTCTTTGTTCTTTGATTAGGTAGCTTCATTTTACAGTAGCCAAATCTTACAATATGAAATCAGCATCTCACCTTGTTCTGAGCATTTGTTTTTTAAACCATAATCACTTTTGGGTCAGGTAGGTTTCTAGCAGAAATATAGATGAAGTGTGTTAAAAGTGTCAAGTATATACAATTTGTGCAAAATTTAAAGCAAAAGAATCTAAATGATCAGGCTTCTGTTTCCAGTCATTGCAAAATAATTGGTACCAGATTTGCCTCCTGCTAAAGACAACTCTGAAATTGTACAAAGTACGTATGGCAAGTGTTTAAGACATTGAGCAGCAGACACTACAGGCTTTCTTTAAGAGAAGTAATCACACAAAGTGAGGCCAAGTAGACATCGGAAGTCCTACTGAACTGAGGAAGCCACAGGTGGAGGAGGGTACTGCAAAGAGAGAGCTGCACAGTTAAAATGAGGCTTGAAAGAATGATGGGTATTTACTCTGCATTCTTGGCCAAGGGTTCAGTTGTAGAGGGTAAGATTTTTTAAGGTCTAGGAGAGAATGCCTATCAGGGGCTGAGCCATTATTTCAAAGGAGATTTTCAAGGAGATTTCTCAATGGAGACAATATGGGTCATGCAGGGGTAGTGAGGTCAAAATCAAATAGTTTATTTAGTACATTGGGCACTCAGTTCAAACAGTAGATAAGGTCATGTTTTACGAGTAACCAGTGGACCATAGAATAAGGACCACACTTTGGGACAAAGTTCAAAACTGAATAGATTTAACTTAACAAAGAACAAAACCAACCCTGGCAGGACTAAAAAGATTGTCCAGTAATTTAACTGTCTGCCAGAACAAAACTCCATATCTATTAAATGGCATTACGAGCAAGACTACCTAAAATGTATCTTCTGCAAGTCCTGCCATTAAAAATTAAAACTAACTAAACGTGAGAAAGCAGGAAAATGTTGCTCATAATCAAGAAAAAACATGCAACTAATAGAAATAGATCCTAAGATATCCCAGTTTTTACCAGCCAAGAAATTTAAAGGAACTATTATAAATATATTCAAGGGCTTAAAGGAAAACATGGTCACAATGAATGAAAAGATGAAGAATCTCTATAGATATGTAAAATATATTTAAAAACAAATTACAGAAGTGAAAAGTACAATATCAAAATAAAAATTTCACTATATAGGCTTAAAATAAAATTGGAGTCAAAGGAAAAGTTACTGAATTTGAATAAGAGTCAATGGAATTTATCTAATCTGAAGGACAGAAATTTGGGGAAAGGTGTATAAGAGACTCAGCTGTGGAGCAATATCAAACAGTTTGTCATATCTACGATTTAAGTCCCAGAAGGAGAAAAGAGAGCAAATGATGACCAAAAAAAAATGTACATTTTGAAAAAAAAAATAGTGACCCAGAATTTACCAAAGAGATTAAAAATATCTACTTACAGATATAAGAAACGCACATTTTAATAGTTTTGAACATCTTTCTGTTTCTTGTACCACTAAGATTCAATTAGCTTTATTTAAACTTTTCGTTTTGTCTTAGTTTTTAATGTTATTTTGGGGGAAAAAAACTAATGTGGTAATAATAGAATAACTGCAGGATATTTTTTCCCTTGTTGGTGCTTTTTCAATACTTTTAGATCAAGAACAAAGCTTCTCCTTGTAAACCATAAATTATTGTACAAATATAAACTACTGAAGTCTCTGTGACATTCATCCTAGTACCAGTATTCAGAATCCTCTTTACTGAAACTGTGAAACACAAAGTTACTTGAAAGTTGAAGAGTTAACCTTCTTTAAGGCAATCACAATGAGAAAAACAGCTTCCTATGCCACATATGGGCAGCAAGGTGGGAAAGAAAAAACTCCCTCCAGTCTTCCTTCTATAAATTTGTTTTAAGAAACCTTCCGTCTCCCCTGAAAACAAAATTTATCAACAAAATGTATCTTATTCCCCCTGCCATGCAAAAAGAATAAAGCTTATCTAAAAAGTACCTTTAAATTTCATATATAATTGGAGATATGCAGAGACCAATGCACCTGGAATTATGTAAATTATTATTTTACTTCATTTTTTCAAAAACATATCCATCCTGAAAGCCTGGTTCTGAGCATGACAGACACTGCCTTTCTAAGAGTGCTAACAAAGCATACTTTTCTTTCCAATTATAAAATTTACTTTGCCATTAAATTTGTATGTGTTAAGCTAAGTTTTTAATGACTTCTTTTCTAACCCATTCATTATGGTTTGGATGTGAGGCGTCCCCCAAAAGCTCACTTGTGAGACAATGCAAGAAGGTTCAGAGGAGAAATGATTGGATTGTGAGAGCCTTAACCCAGTCAGTGAATTAATCCCCTGATAGGGATTAACTGAGTGGTAACTGAAGTGGTAAGGTGTGGCTGGAAGAGGTGGGAATTGGGGCGTGGCTTTGGGTATATATTTGTATCTGGAGAGTGGAGTCTGTCTCTGCCTCTGATCACAATGATGTGAGCTGCTTCCCTCCACCACCCTCTCCCACCATGATGTTCAGCCTCTCCTCAAGCCCTGAGGAACAGAGCAGGCCTTCTATGGACTAAGACCTCTGAAACTGTGAGCCTTCAAATAAACTTTTTCTCTCTACAATTGTGCTGGTTGGGTTCTTTTAGTCACAGCAATGAAAAGCTGACTAAAACACCATTCCATTTGAGTATGGTTGTGCCATCAAACCTACAGAATATTCTGAAGCTATTTAGGCAAAATAAAAAAATCACAAACCCAGTAAGATCTGAAACTATTATTCTGGACATATTTACTTTATTCACTTTCAAATTAAAAGATAATAAGGACCTCACATGTCCTCAGTAGCCTGAGCTCCTCCCTAACAGAGCCCGTGGGAAGGTAGAAGTACACTTAATACATGGGTGTCAGCATCTCTTCAACTTGCCAGTATACATCTTCTAGGCACCACATTCATCCATTTTGCTGTATTCATCACATTTTCAATTTGACCTCTATTTCTGGCTAATGATAAAGTCTTTCTCACTTGCTAGATTATAAGCTCTGGGCTTGATTTTTCTCACCATTGTAACCCCAACAGGGAGCACGTTGCCGGGTACCTGGGCAGCACTCAGGTAATATTCGTGCAATGGATGAATGCAGCCCACTTGGAAAGTTCTCCAGAGTTTTTCCTTTTTTTTTGACTACATCCATGAAGTCCTTGGGTCTCCACCATGACTCTTCCACTCACACATAAAGCTATTTTATGTCAGTAAACGATCCACAGAATACAGGAGGTAAACGATTCAGAGAGCACTTTCACCGGCATTTAACCTTATGTATCCAGCATTATTGTAACCCCCATGCTATGATGGGAATGCCTTCCCAAGTGCCTGCTGAAACCTTACCCCATCTTGGTGATGTTGAGTGGGACCTTTTAGGGAAGCGATTAAGTAATGAGGGCCATGCCCTCGTGAATGGACTAGCGCCCATGACAGGTCAGAAAAGAAGTCGTTTGGGCTCTTTTGGTCCTTTCATCCCTTCTACCAAGTAAAGACACAGCATTCAAAAAACCAGCTTGGAATGAGGCACCAGGGTCCTCACCCAGACACTAAACCTGCCAGGACCTTGTTCTCAGACATCCCAGGCTCCAAACAATGAGAGATGAATTTTTATTGCTTATAAATTATCCTGCTTCAGGTATTTTGTTTTATCAGCGTAAATGAACTGTGACATCCACTTTAGAGATAAGGTCTGAAGCTGAGAGAGTTAAAGGTCTTTCAACACAGTCCCAACTGGAACTCCAGGCTCACAGCATTCTGGTGGTTCCGATTCATGACGTCAGCACTCACTCCTGGACACCACAGCGTTGGGTCGTGGAAAAGCAATAAGACTAGTGACCAGGGCTCATGGAAGGAAGGGGAATCTCTTCTGTCAGATCTCTAACATGAAGCCACAGCTGGTTGCTGAACGCCGTGTTTGCCTATATAGGCTGTGTTAGGGAAGAGAATAAACTTGGCATTTCAGAAATATGAGAGGACCCTTGCTTTGAAAACCCTTGTTTTTAAACTTTGATATTGACAAACAACCTGGCTTTTAAAGGAGTTACGTATGTTCATTTTTTTAATGTCCATTAATTAGAAGAAAAACCTTACGATATTCTTTCTCTTGAACTCCAGGATTATCCTAAACCAGGGCAAGGTAGGTAAAACTCCTTCAGATCTGACTGAGCATTAGAGACATTAGGAGCATGAGCCGGGGATTTGCTAGACGATGCACTACCGTGCTTCCCTAATATGTTTAGGTAATTATTGTACAAATTATTGATCTTGAAAGATTTATATTCTCTGCAATTTCTCATTGATTAGTTCAGAGTTGATTTCATTGAAGGCTAAAGAAGAACCTTCAGGAATTGGAGAAGCACAAAAATGAATGCAATTCTGAATTGAGTTTTCTCTGCTGACCTTGGGTGGTAAGTTTGCAAGCATTCATAAGCAGAACAGCCTAAGTATCAACACAAAGACGGGAAGCTTCTGGCAATTTTAAAAAAGAATTTTTAAGTTCAATAATAAAAGTTTATTGGAGGCATCTCAGATTTTCTCTTCTTGCCCTTTTTTTATGGGTTTGGTTGTTTTGCTAAATTAGGTTTGTGGTTCACCTGCTTTGTTATAGCACAGCATTAATGAGGTCAAAATGTCAGGTTCCATCTCTGTAGTGACAAATTGTGCCCTTAACCTCAGGGAGCTTCCCTGCTTGATGAAAGCAGGGAGAATATTTGAATTCACACAACTTCATCTCACAATACTGGATAAACAATTTCAAGGCGTCACCTTCATTTATACAAACAGCAAACAAAATGTCCCCCTCTCTTAAAAGGAAAAACATTAAAGATATTATTTATGTCATACAAGAAATAAGGTTGCTAAAAAAAAAAAGAAATAGAAGGTCCTAAAATGATTGACAGGGAACCTGTACTTTGTCACCACTGTCACCAAAATACCTGAGAAGAACAAAGTAAAGGAGGAAAAGTTTATTTGGTTCACGGTTCTAGAGGTTTAGTCCATGATCACCTGACTCCATTGCTTTGGGCCCAAGGTGAGGCAGAACATCATGGCAGAAGAGCATAAGGAGGAGCACTATGTTTCTCATGGTGACCAGGAAGCAGACAGAGGGGGAAAGGGTCAGCAGGGAAGAACAACCCTTCGAGGGCACACTCCAGTAACCCACCTCCACCAGGCATATCCCGCTTGCTTAAAACTACCATCCATTTCAGAAGTTTTGTCGCTGATATACAGAAATGCCTTTGATTTATGCGTGTTGATTTTATATCCTGCCACTTTGCTGAATTCATTTATTAGTTCTAGTAGTTTTTTTGTAGACCCTTTTGGGTCTTCTAGGTATAGAATCATGTCATCCACAAATAGTGATAATTTAAGTTCTTCTTTTCCTATTTTTATGCCTTTAATTTCTTTCGTCTGTCTAATTGCTCTGGCCGGTGTTTCGAGAACTATATTGAATAGAAGTGGTGATAGGGGGCATCCCTGTCTTGTTCCAGATTTGAGAGGGAATGCCTTCAATTTTTCTCCATTCAGAATGATGCTAGCCTGAGGCTTAGCATAGATAGCTTTTACAATGTCGAGGTAAGTTCCTGTTATCCCTAGTTTTTCTAATGTTTTGAACATAAAGGGATGCTGTACTTTGTCAAATGCTTTTTCTGCGTCTATGGAGATGATCATATGGTTCTTATCTTTAAGTCTATTGATGTGGTGAATAACATTTATTGATTTCCGTATATTGAACCATCCTTGCATCCCAGGGATGAATCCTACTTGATCATGGTGCACAATTTTTTGATGTGCCTTTGTATCCGATTCGCCAGAATTTTATTGAGGATTTTGGCATCTAGGTTCATCAGAGATAAAAAATGACAAAATCACGGAATTTGCAGGGAAATGGATGGCACTAGAGCAGATTATGCTTAGTGAAGCTAGCCAATCCCTAAAAAACAAATACCAAATGTCTTCTTTGATATAATGAGAGCAACTAAGAACAGAACAGGGAGGAAGAGCAAGAAGAAAAGATTAACATTAAACAGAGACATGAGGTGGGAGGGAAAGGGAGAAAAAAAGGGAAATCGCATGGAAATGGAGGGAGACCCTCATTGTTATACAAAATTACATATAAGAGGTTATGAGGGGAATGGGATAACAAACATGGAGGGAAATGAATTACAGTAGATGGGGTAGAGAGAGAAGATGGGAGGGGAGGGGAGGGGGGATAGTAGAGGATAGGAAAGGTAGCAGAATACAACAGTCACTAATATGGCAGTATGTAAAAATGTGATGTGTAACCGATGTGATTCTGCAATCTGTATTTGGGGTAAAAATGGGAGTTCATAACCCACTTGATTCTAATGTATGAAATATGATATGTCAAGAGCTTTGTAATGTTGTGAACAACCAATAAAAAAAAAACCTCCAAAAAAAAAAAAACTACCATCCAGTTAGTACATTCAAACCGGGGTAAACTGATTAGATAATGGCTCATAATCCAATCATTTCACCTCCTGCATCAACAAGGAGCTTTTGGGGGGAGATCTCCAATCCAAACCACAACAGAGGCATGTGGCCATTTTAAAAATGGAAAAATTTCAGTTATTTGGATTGAGATGCCCCAGTGATTACTTGCAATGAAATGCTAAAGAGTCCAGATTGCACATGGCATAATTAAAATTTGATTAATTCTCATCAGGTTCGAAAAGGGTGCTGCTTTTTACCCCCCCCCCCCAAACAAATTGACAATGCACCTGAACATTAAATTTAATTTGTCACTTTGCACATTTCACTGGCTCTATTGTAATAAACTTAGAAGCACATTTGCCACTCTGTCCTCTTTTATATCAGTTCTCCCTGTACCATGTACATTAGGTAAATACTAAAACGTAGATGGGCCGAAGCACTTTTAAATTTCTTTTATTTGAGAATATCACCATGAAATACTTGTGATTCAAGATATCAACACTGATACTTGGCAGTTGCTAGCCACAGAAAATAATAAAATATGAATGAAAAAAAATCACTGTTTAAACAGCAATACTTTTGATAATTAGCAGATATATTGGGGGGGAAAAATATGGAGGGGGGGGGAAGCCTGAAAAGGGAAAAAAGGATTTAAATTTAAATAGGATTTCTTTTCATGTTTCCCACATTGTGCCAAAGTCCATCTTTAATTCATATTACAGTGAGTAATTTGTAATGCTGTGTCAAAATAGAAATGCAAAAAGGATATGCATTTGAATTTTAAATCTGATCCCTAAGTTTGAATTTAATATAGCACCCTAACTGAGTCCTGTATATGGAATAGGAATTTTGAATCTGTTTTGAATGTCACAAGGATCAGCAATCATGCATAGTGTTATCATTGTTCATTATCTATCATGACTTGTGAAAAGAACATGAAATGACATTAATCATTATTTTCTACTTATAATAATACACTTTCAATGCAAATTTTACCATTTTCTAAATATCTAGCAGAAGGAAATTCTTCTCCTTCATCACCCCCACAAACCACCCCCTCTCTTTTATTCTTGATTTGCAACTGGGAGCCTTGGTGACTGGTTCATGACAGAATGCATTGTCCCGAAGGGAAGATTTAGACATCCAGACATTAAAGAAAAATTGAACTCCTGACCCCATGCCCTGATACCTAGAATCAAAAACTCCTTGGACCCCAAGAGACCTCCATGACCACTTAATCCAATCCCTTATTTGTCAGTTAAGAAAATAAAGGCCTTGCCCGAGGTCACCCAGCTGGTTGGTTAAGGACAGGCAGGGAAACGAACACCAGGGTTCCTGACTTCAAGTGGAGGCTTCTTCCCAGTGCAAAACAAAGGCTTTGGGATCAAACAGACCTGAGTTTTAATCCTGATTCTGCCAATTACTTGCTTTAATCACTTCATCTGAAAATGGGTAAACTAATAGTACATACTTCAGCGTGTCACTGTGAGGATTGTATAATATAATTCACACACAGCACTTAGCCCTAGTCCTGGCAAAAGTAAATAATAAATATTAACTATAGATATGTTTGCTAACCCATGTTGCCTAAACAAGAATATTTTCCCACAGAAGTTACTTATGTCTTCAACTTTGCCATTACCACCAGGAAAAAAAATAAATAAATAGACATATAGATAGACAGCCCAGAACCCAGAGTGAAGTAAGATTCTCTTCTCACATGGTTTAGTGAGGGGTGAGTGGGAGATTTGGGAGAGCTATTGCTGCACTGGAGAAGTCCAATTATTCCTTACCAGGACTAGAAAGTTTCCTAAGTACCATTAAGTTCTGGACAGAGCTGGAATATGGGGATCATGTGGCAGTTGTCAATTTAAAAAGGATTTTAAACTGTCACTAGATATGGAAAGGGGTGGAGACAAGCGTATGTACCAGAATTTCCTCAGTGAGAACACAGTACAGCATGTACTGAATAATTTGAGAAACTACTGGGAAGTGTGACTCCATGGTGGGGGGTCAGTGGGGGAGATCTAGTGTTGCTGTATTGACCAGGACTTAAAAGATCACATAATCTATCCTCTTAATCAGACACTTCTAAGAGTGACTAATAATTGCCAGGACAATGGATATAAACCAGGACTGGTCCATAAGAAACAAGGACATATGCCCACCCTAATTTCAACTTAGAAGTTAAATCAAACTAGCTCAAGCCAAAGGGCATTTATTGGTGCCAGTGTCTGAAAGTCTGGTTGTAGCTCTGGCTTCAAGGAGGCCTGGACCTAGTGATGTCACCATGACTCAGACTCCTCCCGTTCCAGTTCTCTGCCTTGCCTTTCCCTATGCAGGTTCTCTCCCAAGCAGACCTCGCCAAGATGGCAGATCTTCTCGCCTCAGGCTCCCACCTAGCAACTTCATCTTCTTCTTCCCAACACTCTGCCAAAGTCTCTGGACCGGGTTTCCTTGATCCTATCCTTGACCTAATTAGTAGATGAATTCATGAAGTAATACAATAGACCAAGGGACCAAACCCAGATCAAAGGCCAGTTCCAAACTAGGAGAAGAGAAGGGGAACAGTCATGCACGCAAACCAACACAGACCCAGCTTAGACAAGGGATGATTTCCCAGAGGAAAACAAGGCCAAAATTGGCGAGAAGGAGAATGATGCTATTAGCAAACTGACAATTAGTCCCCAATTCCAGGACATTCGTTTTGATCATAGTAATAATTAGCATAGGATCCCTACGTGCCATTCACCAGTCTCTATGGATTATCCCAATTAAACTTCAAAACAATCCTTGAAGTCGGACACTAGTATGAAATGCATATTACAGAGGAGATGACTGACATACGTAAAGAAGAGTGGCAGAATACACCACCCCAAAACATGCCAGTTTGGCATCAGGACTATTTTAAGCCAGAGGCACTTGAAAAACAGCAGCTACAAAAGTAACATCTGCCCTCCCTGTACCAGGAGAGGAGAATCATCCTTGTCACCAGAGATGGGAAGTGGAGACCTAGAAAAATCTGCATCAACAGAACTTGTTAAAATATCTCTCATCTTCCTTTAGCCCCGCCCCCCGCCACCCCATTTTTCTACTCTTGCCACTCTTTGTTCCATATACTGTATATAAGCATCCAGATTTTTCTACTTCCTGGGGTCTTCATTTTGTAGGAGGGGAGTTATCTATGTGTCAAAGCCGTATGCTTTTCTCCTGTTATCCGATCTTAGGTCAGGTTGACTCTCAGGTCCATCAAGAGACCCTGAGAGGGAGGAGGTAAAGATTTGTCTCCCTTTCCATGGAAATTAAGGAACGTGGCCAAGGTCACAAGCTAGTGTGTGAAAAAGTTGGCATCTGAAACCAAGCAGTTGGGTTCCAGCACCCATGCTTAGATCTAAGCCGGAGTGTCAGCGCATGTAAAACATGGTAAGCATGTTTGAAGTCAGTCAGATCTCTTTGAACAGCCCAGAGGCTCAGAGCTGCCACCAATGGTCCTTCACTTCCAACATTCCCTGGGCTCAAATAAATGTGGAATAAATATTTGATATTACCATTGTGAAATTATACCCCCAAATTCTCCTGTCCGTAGTATCAACCTTCCCAAGTGTGTCTTGGTCCAATTCCGAGAGAGAATAAAACATAGATCCTGTAGAGAAAAGCATACTCTCTATTGATTTACAGCCCCTGAGTCCTGATACAAATTACCTAAACACTTGACAGGATCCTGAGGCCCTGAAGTCAGACAACTTCTCAAGATAATGGAAGCCAGAAGTAGGTTTATCTGTCTGGCTTCATCTGTATCTGTAATATCCTAGTAGCAAAATCACGCAGCACCATGGAAGAAAGTATATAGTGGAACCCGTGAATTCCAGAAGTCTTCCATGGAAAAAAAAATAATAACCAAAATTCAACCTCAGAGAGTGGAGGAGGAGGTGTTCCCACAGACTATGTTTTTATAGTGAAGAATTCCTAATTGCATTTATGCAAAAGGCACTTTGAAGATTACAGAAATAATCCAGTTGTGTTGATGAAGTCTCATTTGGCAACTTTTAATGCTAGTATATTTAAATACATTTGGCCCTGTTCACTTGCACATTCTTAAATTAGACCTGAATAACTGGCTGATAGATACATAGTACAAAACAGCTTGTTTGTAACGGGAAAATTGTCCAATCTATCTTCCTTTATAACTGAACCTCAACAGCCTTGATTTATTGGTGCAGTTCAGGAAATTTGTCCCACATAGAGTTATAGGGAATCACTTTCATTTGTATGCTAACTGCTTTTGATTTTTTTAAGCATCATTGGTGGCCTTGGTGATTGATTTTCAGTCTAGCTAAACCAGTTCATGTTATACATATTCCCCAGTAGAAAAGAGATTAGCAGGCAGTACACTTCACGGCACAAAGAAAGTTCTGGTTATTCCATTGGAATTTAAAGATTCCAAAGAACATGGCACAAGAGCAAGACTTCTGGAAGATTATAAAAAATGACCAAAGAAAGATGACACTTCTTAATAAAATTATGTGTATATTCATAATAAAAGTACATATAACAGCTAAACCATTAGTCAAGAATTAATTTAGAGGTCAAGACTCGCAGTTTGAATCCTGATACCACCAACAACAGGTTATGTGCCCCCCTAGACAACATGTCTGAGCCTGTTTCCACACCTAAAAATCAGAGTCACTAACAATATCAACACCATTGAGCTGTTAGGATTAAATAAGATGATGTGTGTAGAACACATTTAGCATGGTTATTGGCTTATGGGAAGTCTCCCATAAATATCAATTACTGTTATCTCAGAGTTGCAATGGAAATAAACACAAATATACCTCTCTGGACACTGAATATCTAATAACTTAAGAGGACTGAAATACAAAATCACCCAAATGAGGTCAACAAATCCCACTTAGTTCATCATGATTTCTCTGGGCATGGACTAGAGCTTATTCTTTTGATTACGTTCAGCCTACATTTTTCACAATATCCCAGTTAGGCGTGAGGTTAGGATCATTATTCTGAAATGCTTTCAATAAGTACAACAGCAGATTCTCATTTATTTCAGATGCTTCCTTTATGACCCACATATATGAGGCCTCGTCCTACACATTGCCTGCCAGCCGCCCTTGCCACCCAAACCACCACCACGTCTACCCAAAAGACTTTACGAGTTATAACTTGGAAAATCCAAAGATGGGCTTCAAATCTCACTTGAGGCAGGTACAAGACAGCGTGTTTCTCAGCCTTGTCCTCCAGCACCCCAGAGAAGGGAGGAATGTAGTGGAAGCTCTTTTGTGATTTCTAACACTTAGTGGGCATCCCGTGGTTCCTGCCCTCCATTCGGGCTCTTTTCTGTGATGACAACTACTGTCTTTTCTCTGGAGAAGTCCCTCTACCCCATGGCATTCGATTACAATGAGACTGTCAATTAAAGTGCCCTACTTCGTCTGGACAAATAGACGTGACAGTATTCATTTCCTGAGGGTGCTAGAACAAATGACCACAAAGCAGCAAAAACTTATTCTCTCCCAGTTTAGGAAGTCATAAGTCCAAAATCAAGCTGTCAGCAGGATTGGTTCTTTTTGGAGGCTCTGACAGAGAAATATGGTTTGGATCCGGAATGTCCCCTGAAGGCTTGTGTTGAAAGCTTGGTCCCCAATGCAACAAGGTTCCGAGGTGGGGTTTGGGGGGAAGTGATTGGATCAGGAGGGCTCTGACTTTATCTGCGAATCATTCCAATCATGGTTGAATAGACAGACTACTGGGAGGTGAGACCTAGTTAGAAGAAGTAAGTCAGAGGGGTTGTCCCCATGGAAGGAATTATCTTCTCCCTCTCCCTTACTCTTTCTCTCTCTTGCTCTTGCTCTCACTCTCTGCTTCCTGATTGCTGTGAGCTGAGCAGTTTCTCCATGATGGTCTTCCTCACTCAGGCCCTAAAGCAATGGATCCAGCCAACCATGGACTGAATCCTCTGAAACCATGAGCCAAAATAAACTTTTTCATCTTTAAGTTGTGTCTGTCAGGAATTTAGGTCATAGCAACAAAAAACTGACCAGCACTCTATCCTGTGTCTAGCTTTCAATTTAAGATGATTGCCAGCAGAAAATCACTTCAATATCTACCAATATGTCACATCCTCTTTTCTATATCCTTCTGTCTCCTCCTTTTCTGTCTCTGATAAAGGATACACTCATCAGATGTAAGGCCCAACGAACCCAGCCTACTTTCATCTCAAACCTTTAAATTTTAGATGTATCTGCAAAGACCTTTATTCCAGATAAGATCACATTCTGAGGTTCCAAGTGGACATGAATTTTTGAGGGGACATTCTTCAACCCATTTCATGACCTTAAATAAGCCAAGGCAGATTTTTCTCTGGAAAACCAAAAGAACTGAAACTACTTGCAACACATTCATCCCACAAGCAAAATCCTGAAGACAATGTCCATTGATTGCCATGATCTATGTCCCAGAAACTTCTCTGGTCCCTACCTTGCCTGGCCAAGCTATTAAGAGGCTTCTTTAATTCAAAGCTTTACCGAATATCCTGCCAATAAATTGCCATGCAGCTTAACCTGTTGGAATCAGATGCCACTACTGGAAAACTCAGAAGTCTAAATCAGAGGCTGCCTTGTCTGAACCACCCATGTTCTGAAAGTAGAAATAAAAAACAACAGAACATCAAGTCCTGGTTTCTCTCCACTGCCCGCTAATTACATATTCCTTCGATCACAACTTCTCTTTACATCTAACTCAGGACTTTTATTTCTGGAAACTTTATTTCCTCCATGAAGTAATTTTTCTAGAATTGCTTAAAAGTTTATGCAAGTGTGTAGGTAGGTGATGGTTCTTGGCATCTTCCCAAATTTTGAAAATGCTGACGGACTGACTAAACCAGGAAGTTATCTTATAATCCTAGGGCAGACTAATTAAACCCTACACATTGACATTTTTGGCTAAAATATGATAACTACACTAATTAGCCAGTTAGAAAATGTTCATATCTCATTGTGCCAAATGAGAGGGGATTCCTTATAATTGTTCCTACAGGATTGCAAATGACTGCTGAGGACACAATTTAATTGCCAGAAACATCATTACCTTCCAAGTCCCATCACCCACTTAACAGAGTTCCTACCCGGACAGCAAGGAGGGCTCACTGCTAGATCTGCTTCCTAGATGTCTGTCTCATTACCACTGCATTCCAAAGCTTTTAGGGACATAATGAGTTTCTTGAAAGTGAGACGAATGTGGCCTCTGGCTTGCTATAGGATCCCACACTGTCTCAGGACCCAAGGAAATCAAAATCCTCACAAACTAAAACAAAGAGTGAACAATTAAAACATTGCCAACTTAGGAAGACACTATAGACACCACACTGCATCTGCATAAAGAAGATTTGGAGCTTTCTGAAAAGCATTTATTTAGCCAAAATCCCTAAGGATGTACTAAATGTCAGGCAGTGAGATTAAAATGTCAGCATATGGCAGAGAGGTCAAAATAGAATTAATAACATTGAAGGAAATGACTTGATTGGATACGACTTTTGTGGACTTGCTATGTGCCAGGCAAGGTATAGGACATACCAGGGACACAAGGATGAGCAACAAGAGGCTCTGGCCCCAAAGAGTTTACAATCCAGAAAGGAGGGTAAATGAAGATAAATGCCAGAAATACAAGGGATAAAAATAAGTGCTTTAAGAATAGCAAAAGAAAGTACTAGAGGGAAAAGGATTACATGAGCTATAGGGAGATCAGCGGAAGCTGTCAGAATAAGTAAAAGCAGAGATGGCCCTTGAGTGACAGATACCTGTATATAGAAAAGATCAACCAGTTAGAGAATCAACCCAAGCAAAAGCTGAGAGATAGGAAAAGCTAGTGTACTTAGAGAACAGAGATTCATTGAAGCTTTCTAAAGACGCAGGGCTCAGTCCAGAAGTAACTGTGGTGGAAGAGCAGATTGGAACTGCCCCCAAAGAAGATAAAAGGTGACCATAAGATGGCTTTGACCCCTGGAGGGTGTGGGGAGTTGAGGAATCTTTTTTTGAAAAAGGAGAAGTCCGTTTAGAATCAGTTTTAGAAAACTTAATCTGGAGGCAATTTGAATGATAAATGAGAGATCAACTAGTTGCAAGCTTTAAGCAGAAGTGTTTAGAGAGAAAGCAGGAAGGAGAACACACAGGCAAGAAATAGGACAATGGACAATGCGCTCAACCCTGGTCACAAGTCAGAATCCCAGGAGTAACTTCCTCAAAATCTGAATCCCAGGTCCCATTCCAGACCAATTAAATCAGAACCTCTGGGGTAAGAACCAGGCACTGTGATGTCTGAAAACCTCCTGGAGGTGATTCCAATATGCAGACAGCTTTTAGATTCTCTCTTAAAGGTGTAGTTCAAGGACCAGTGGGGCTCCGCATCATCTGAGATGCGTAAGGAATACTGAACTCTCAGACCACTCCATTCAGAAGATGCATATTAACTAGATTAACCACCTGGATGAATTCCTATGGGTGTTTAAACAACAGAAAAGTGCTTCTGGGACTGTCTCTGAGATGCTATAGTTGTGATCCCACAATGTGAAGCCAAATGCAAGCCCACAGATGACAATTGAGAACATTTTAGAAATGCAAATTCTGGACTGTTACCTAGACCTACTGAATTACAGAGTCTAGGGGCAGAGCTCCACAATCTGTATTAGCGTCTTCTAGGTGTATGAATTCCAGTTTGAGAACCAGTGATCGAAAGCATCCCCAGGTGATATTGAAGTTTCTGGTAAAGGAACCATAGAAAAGAAGAAAAAGATATCCTAGATGATCCTCTTAAACCCTGTTGCTGGGTGATACAAGTAAGTGCTGGGCCCAGCTCCTGTTCTCTTGGGGTAGATAAGGCTGCTTTGAGTTGCCTCAACAGAGGGTGGGAAAAGAGACAATAAAAAAACCTGCCATTTTGACCACCATGTGTCATCTGGAAATAGCTGTCCCACAATTAGTATGGGCACCTAGAGTGACTTTAACTCAAATACCATCTGAGTGTTGAATTAGTGCACAGCCTCCTGGTCCAACTATCTGTGTCTGCTCCTCACACTTCTTAACTGAGTCTGACCAGATTCCCCCAGGTCTCCTGGGATTAGAGGAAAGACTTAACCTTAACTCAGCTGAACTTTACCCCGGAAGCTTCAGCACGCATCCCATAGACTCTGCCTCCATATGTTTCTGGTTTCTTGATCTTTGTCCCATGTCTACATATCTGGAGGTGTTCCGAGTGCACATAAAATGCCACTTGGCACACTCCCACCATGCTGGCCAAGATAGTCAGAGAAACTCAGGATTCTCAGGAGACAGCTTCTGCTCTCTATATGAGACCTAGATTCCACCCCTTTGCTCCACTTCCTAGTATCAGTCCTCATCCCCAATCTATATACCTGACCCTGCTTCCCAGGTCTCAAGAACAACTCCAGGAAAACAATTTAGCTATTCCTCAAAAGGCAAAACACAGAATTACCATATGACTTAGCAATCCCACTCCCAGGTAAATACACAGAAGAATGGAAAATAGAGATTCAAACAGGCACTTGTATACCAAGGTTCATTGCAGTATGATTCACAGGAGCCAAAGGGTGAAAACAACCCAAATGTCCATTGGCAGATAAATAAGTGAACCAAATGTGGCATGCACACAAACCACACACACACACACACACACACACACACACACACACACACTCACACTCAGGAATATTATTCAACCTTTAAATCAAGAAATTCTGATATACTATATCATGAATGAAGCTTGAAAACATTATGCTAAAATAGGTCAGACAAAAGGATGATGAATGAGTTAGTTAAAATGGGAAAACGCATAAGAACAAAAGGTAGACCAGATGTTCTAGTCAGCTTTTCACTGCATGACCAAAAGACCTGACAAGAACAATGCAGATGAAGCAAAATTTATTTGAAGCTTACATTTTCAGAGGTCTTAGTCCATAGACAGCTAACTCCCTTGCTCTGGAACCAAGGTGAGGCAGAACATCATGGCAGAAGGGCCTGGTGGGAAAAAGCAGCTCAGGACATGGCAATCAGGAAGCAAAGAGAGAGCACTTTGCTCACCTGAGACAAAGTATATACCTCAAAGACACATCCCCAGTGATCTGCCTTCTCCAGCCACACCCTACCTGCCTACAGTTATCACTCAATTCATCCTCATCAGTGATTAGGTTTCACTTCTTAATGTTCTTGCATTTTTCTCATACATGAAATTTTGGGGAACACCTAATATCTAAACCACAACATCAGAGATTATCAAGGGCTGGGGAAAAAGAGAAAAATGAAAAAAATTGTTCTTAATAGTTACAGAGTTTCTGTTTGGGGTGATGGAAAAGTTTTGGAAATAGGTAATAGTGACAGTTATGCAAGATTGTAAAAGTAATTAATGTTGCTAAATTGTACATTTAAAATGTGTTATGTCAAGATCATTGTATTGTCATGATCAACTAATAAAAAATAAAATAAAATAAATTGTGTTAACATTGCAAATTTTATTATATTTTTCTACAATTAAAAAAAAATCTCCTCCTTTCCTGTTATCTTGGGGTTCTGAGCCTCCTGCTCTTGGTTCCTGGCTCTACACCTTACTTTTGGCCTTCCCATCAACCCAGCTGGTACACCCTGGGCTCCAACAACATAAACTCCCACTGACACCAAGAAAACCATCATCTTACTGTACCCAGATAATTCAAATCAGAACACTTGGCCTTTGACCCCAGTTCTATCCCCTCTTCTTAAGTGGGATGAAGGTCTATCTGCCAGGAATGCCGCACTGTCTACTTCACTCCAAACAATCCCAAATCAGTACAAGCCCTTTACCTCACCTCCCTAGAAGGTATTCAAAACACTCAGAAGTCCAGCTTTGTGATATTTTCGAAAAGACCCACATTCAACAAACCAACGCTTCCAGGATCAGGAGCAAAATGTCCATTTCAAACGGGATCAGGACATTCTTTACTGCCCAGAACCTATAAGAACATAAGTCCTCCACTTCAAACTGCTCCCTGAAACCAGGAGGATCCAGCTTAACATTTGGTACAATAGCAAATTGTTCAGAGCAGATTTTTCAAAGTAATCCAAAATCCCTGAGTCCCCCTACATGAATTCTCTACTGCAGTGACTTAATTTCATGTTTTTTACTTTTAAGGAGAAGGGATTTGGATAAATGTTCTAATACAGTAATTAGCAGTTACATTAATAGCATTGATTTCCCATTATGTTGTCCCATTATTCTAATTATATTTCTCTTTAAACAATTTTTCAGACTGTAATCTTCTACTAAGATGAGCCTGGTACCCTGAATAACCTCCCCTCTCCATTGTGCACCCTAAATTGGTAATGAATCATGTGCTATTTAACCTCACATCACACATTTTTAAAAATCACTTCAAAGAGCCTTGGGTAAATGTCCTCTCTTGGCAATTACCTCCAGGACCCAGAACCAGCATTGAAGTTATCAAAGCAAGTGGTCATGTGACAAGGGCTTTCTACATAATCAGCTCCTTGATGTCCCATTAAGATGCTTGAAATCCCATGCTTGTAAGCCCTTTGGGGAGTCCTTTGGGTGTTTTCAGTCTTTAAAAGTTACTTGAAAGAATAAACCAAAGTAGCAACAACTTGGAAAGAAAAACCCTTACCAAGATCCTGTAGTATGTACCAGATACTCTGGATTAAGGTTAACCCTTAGATGCCTCTTGCTCTATGTTTCAAGCACCAGTGTGAGTATCTTGCATGTACTGACTCACTGAATAACCCTTCCAAACTTCTGTGAGACAGATGATATTGTGACCTCCATTTTGCAGATGAGAAAATTGAAGCTCATCCATCACCTAAAACAATGAGCCAAGATTTCAACCCACACAGTCCTACTCCAGAACCCATGCTCTTACCCTCTATTATTCTGCTTTCTAATACATAATTCTTACTAAATCATCTTATAAGGCATCTTGACAGATGAAGATGTTGGTGGGAGGAGAAGTTAAATAACTTAAAGGCATGTGACTAGTAAGCACCCCAGTTATGATGTAAACCCAGGTGTATATAACCCCAAGAGACTATGTCCTTCCCTTCTGTCCAAAGAGAATATATCACAACATCCAAGCATGATGGCTACGCAGGAGCATGGTTCGGTTTAGATTGAAGTATATCCCTCAAGAACTCCTGTATGAGAAAATGCAAAAATTTTCAGAGGTGAAATGATGAGATTATGAGAAATGTAACCCAATCAGCAGATTAATCCTGTGATGTGGATTTACTGGGCAGTAGCCTTAGGCAAGTAGGGGTGGCTGGAGAACATAGGTCACTAGGGACGTGTCTTTGAGGTCTATATTTTGTCCCTGGTAAGTGACACTCTCTCTGCTTCTCCGTGGGCGTACCATGCGCTGTTTTCCTCCTCCGTGCTCTTCTGCCATGATGTTCTGTCTCACCTTGGGCCTAGAGTAATGGAGTCGACCGTCTAGGTACTGAGATCTCTGAAACCATGAAACAAAATAAACTTTTCCTCTTCTATGTTATTCTTCTCATGTTCTTTTGTCACCAGGACACAAAGCTAACTAAAACAGACCAAGTCCTAAACCAGTGGGAAATGAGAAAAAAAAAATATGATTAGTCATATGGCCTAATAACCAAGGGAAAGAATGGCAGGTAGGTATGGCAGAGCCGACTAGTTAATCAACAATACCATTTCCTGTTCCTCCTAGGCTCTTAGATGGCTTTTCACAGCATTCCTTGTAGGTAGGTGTGACCAAGTGATTCAGTGCTGGCCAGTGGAATGTGGAAAGAAAACTGTGTATGTCTGTAAAGACTTGTAGCAGTCTTCCATCTTACTTTCTCCCATGCCCTGGCTTAATGGGGACACTCTAAAACCTTAGAGGGAGAATCCACAAGAGTGAGGGAATCTGGGTTTCTGACTGACCATTTGGCAGGCTGTCCACTAAGACGGACTTTAAGGACCAGGGCAGCAAGAAGTAACCTTGTACCATTTGAAGCCACAGAGATGTATGTTTTTCTTTTAAGAATAACTAGTACTATATTAGCTAATATAATGTAAGAACCGAATGTTAAATTATCTTAAAATGTAAAATATGTGTTACCAATTTACAATTAGAAGAGAAATAGACAACTCAAGCCAGAAAGCTGGAGATCATGTGATCTTCAGCCACAAAACGTTTGGTAAAACTGTAACTGCAATAACTCGGAAAGCAAGTCACATGCCTCGCTTATTCCAAAGGAAATAAGTTGCCATTGGAGATTTTGAGTACCAGAGTGATTTATCTGACTTTATTTAGAAGAATGACTCTGGCCAAAGTGTTGAGAATAGTCCAGGAGTCAATAGTGGAAGTTAGACAGATAGGAGATTATTGCCACTGACCCTAAAGGGTAAATTCTTGAGTTAAAGAGTCTCTCCTTCTATAGCCCAGTGACACTTGGTTCTCCTGAAGAATGTTTCTGAGATAGCAGACCAGGAAAAAGTATCACCACTGGTCCTGAGAATATTATTGTTTCTAATCAATGACTGATTTGAAAAACAAATTGAATACAGAGAAAGGATATGTATCATAATGTAAAAATTTTGGGTCTTTGTTAAAACTTCCATGTACACGTTATTATATATTTCCAATAAAAGGAAATTCCAAAGATATCCAGTCTGTTTCAAGGACTCTTAATTACCCAGTTTTATTGCCTACAGAATTTTGACTTCTCAAAATTTTGGATGCCTGAAAATATAAATTATTTTCAGGATATTTCCAATGGCCCCTGGAGCTGAATGGTTTCTGCTTAGCCTCCTTGGGATAGACATACACAGTTCAATTCCATCACTGAAACTCCCCAGGGCATAAACATGGGTCCATAAAGCTGGGTAGTAGGAAAAATCACCTTTAATGCTTCTTCAGGAGCGTAGGTAACATCTCTCTGTTCCACCCCTCCAGGAATCCCAGAAAAGATGTTCAGACATGCTACATCTATTTGCCAGTTACAAAAGACTGAATCAAGTTTATTACCTATCTGCCTGCTGTTGATATCCCGTGCCAGTAAAATCCGAAGCAATTCACAGAGCCAAGAGTAGAATATTTGAAAGACGATGAAGAAGTAAGAATTTTATCAAATTGTGTTTCTCCTTCTCTTATGTTCAAATTCCAATTTAGCCAGTAGTTAGAAACCACAATACTTCAAGCACTTGCTTGATTCTGGGAATCTGTGTCACAAATTTCTTTTCATTGCTGACATCGACACCTTAGTTCAAACTTTTGAAAAAAAAATAAAATAAACTTGGATAAGGTGGCCAGGGAGACCTATCCAAGAGACACAGTTTTCTGAATACTGACTGATCCCAGTCAGTATTCAGACACCACACACTCTTGTCAAGGATGAAATGACCCCCTGAAGGTGCTGAGAAGGAAAAACATAAAATGGGACCCCCCACTGTTTTCCTATTCGCTGAGCGTCATTCAAAGGTGGAGTTAGTTATTATTGAAATAACTTAAACTGTGGAGAAAATATCAAAATAAGCCTATTATACTAGAACCCGGCCATTACAGCCAAGGAAATAATACAATAAATCCTTTGAAATGAAGAAATATAGCAAGAGGCACTTGAAAACTGAGAGGTATTTTGTCACTAAATTACAGCATTAATAGTGCTTTGATGCTCCTTGCTAAATTCTATATTTCTGACACTAAAATGAGCATTAGGAAAATCATACTTATTTCATACAACTCATTAGTAGAAGGGAAGAAAATAAGAGGATATTTCAGAACCACAAATCTCCTTTATAACTAACTGTGAATCTGAGAATATTGGAGGGGCGAAGCCAAATGAAAGAGAAGGGATAACCCTAACCTGCATGCAGAATGCGGGGTGTACATGAGCTATTATCGCATCAGCAGAAGATCTTTGGAAAACTAAATATGAGGCTCAATGCTGGCAGTATTCCTTCTCCGGTAATGATAGGAAAGCAAGAATCACAGAAGAAGTTATTTCTTTTTTCATTATCAGCAGGACCCTGATGTCATTTCTACATACACACAGTCTTTTCTTCTTTTATCCAAATTTTCTTTCCTACAGATGCGCCCATTTATCCCAACTAATGAACTACCACTTGAATTTACTCTACTTAATAATAACAGAAAATTCAAAGGATGGGAAGGAAATTGGATGCTCACAGGCATTCAGCTCTGTGGGCAAGGCCCCGCTGATCTCTTGCACCTTCACGCTTGCCTGGTATTCTAGATGTCCCTTTACCCAGTTGCGGTTTTTTTTTTTTTCCATGTAATCTGATAATCCTTTAATTTTTTTTTTTTTACCTTCAGGTCAATTATTTTTGTGGAGTAGAATACATGTGTATTAGTGTTCTATAAAACAGTATTTTGGATTGAAAAACATATGTATTTATTAAAACTAAAAAGTCCACAGAAATCATGCCAGTTAACATTTCAGTAAATTTTATCTCAGATTTTATTATGCAAATTAACAGGTATTTAAAACATAAAATTATACTTTTTTTGCCTTTGTAAAAGCTTTTTAAAGGCTTTTATTTGTTTAATGAACTATAAATATGCTTTTTTTTTTTTTTGGTACCAGGGATTGAACTCAGAGGCGCTCAACCCTGAGCCACATCCCCAGCCCTACTGCCCTACTTTGTATTTTATTTAGAGACAGGGTCTCAATGAGTTACCTAGCATCTTGCTTTTGCTGAGGCTGGCTTTGAACGTGGGATGCTCCTGTCTCAGTCTTCGGAGCCCTTGGGATTACAGGCGCGCAACACTGTGCCTGGCTTATAAATATGCTTTTTTATGTTCAGTGTTATAAATTCAAATCGTCATTTTTTAAAAGCTGTCTAACATTTGCTCATTTTTTGGTGAATTTTCAAATAATCTATATCTGTGCATTTTGTTTGCTTCCAATTTTTTATTGGTGCGATAGCTATACATATTGGAATTTGTTTTTACGTATTTATGCACGCACATATCAGCAACATAATTTGATCAATTTAGTTCCACAGTACCTTCCCTTTCCTGCCCTTCCTCTCTTCCCCCTTTTCTTCTTTTTTCTACTGATCTTCCTTCTGTTTTCATGAGATTCCCCCACCTTTCTTTTCCTTTTTTCCTCTCTAGCTTCCACATGTAGATAAAATATACAACCTTCAACTTTCTGAGTTTGACTTATTTCACTTAATGCTCTCAAGTTCTATCCATTTTCCTGCAAATGACATAATTTTATTCTTCTTTATGGCTAAATAAAACTCCATTGTGCATATATACCAAATTTTGTTTATCCAGTCCACCATTGATGGGACACCTAGGCTGGTTCCATAATTGGCTATTGTGTATTATGCTGCTATAAACACGGGTATGCTCATATTGCTATAGTACACTCATTTTAATTCTTTTTTTTTATTGTTGGTTGTTCAAAACATTATATAGTTCTTGACATATCATATTTCACGTTTTGATTCAAGTGGGTTATGAACTCCCATTTTTACCCCGTATACAGATTGCAGAATCACATCAGTTACACTTCCATTTATTTACATATTGCCATACTAGAGTCTGTTGTATTCTGCTGCCTTTCCTATCCTCTACCATCCCCCCTCCCCTCCCCTCCCCTCCCCTCTTCTCTCTCTACCCCCTCTACTGTAATTCATTTCTCCCCCTTGTATTATTTTTCCCTTTCCCCTCACTTCCTCTTGTATGTAATTTTGTATAACCCTGAGGGTCTCCTTCCATTTCCATGCAATTTCCCTTCCCTCTCTCTTTCCCTCCCACCTCTCATCCCTGTTTAATGTTAATCTTCTTCTCATGCTCTTCGTACCTACTCTGTTCTTAGATACTCTCCTTATATCAAAGAAGACATTTGGCATTTGTTTTTTTAGGGATTGGCTGGCTTCACTTAGCATAATCTGCTCTAATGCCATCCATTTCCCTCCAAATTCTATGATTTTGTCATTTTTTAATGCAGAGTAATAATCCGTTGTGTATAGATGCCACATTTTTTTATCCATTCATCTATTGAAGGGCATCTAGGTTGGTTCCACAGTCTAGCTATTGTGAATTGTGCTGCTATGAACATCGATGTAGCAGTGTCCCTGTAGCATGCTCTTTTTAGGTCTTTAGGGAATAGACCGAGAAGGGGAATAGCTGGGTCAAATGGTGGTTCCATTCCCAGCTTTCCAAGAAATCTCCATACTGCTTTCCAAAATGGCTGCACCAATTTGCAGTCCCACCAACAATGAGCAAGTGTACCCTTTTCCCCACATCCTCGCCAGCACTTGTTGTTGTTTGACTTCCTAATGGCTGCCAATCTTACTGGAGAGGGATGGTATCTTAGGGTGGTTTTGATTTGCATTTCTCTGACTGCTAGCGATGCTGAGCATTTTTTCATGTGCTTGTTGATTGATAGTATGTCCTCCTCTGAGAATTGTCTGTTCAGGTCCTTGGCCCATCTGTTGATTGGGTTATTTGTTATCTTATTGTCTAATTTTTTGAGTTCTTTGTATACTCTGGATATTAGGACTCTATCTGAAGTGTGAGGAGTAAAGATTTGTTCCCAGGATGTAGGCTCCCTATTTACCTCTCTTATTGTTTCTTTTGCTGAGAAAAAAGTTTTTAGTTTGAGTAAGTCCCATTTGTTGATTCTAGTTATTAACTCTTGTGCTATGGGTGTCCTATTGAGGAATTTGGGGCCCGACACCACAGTATGTAGATCGTAGCCAACTTTTTCTTCTATCAGACGCTGTGTCTCTGATTTGATATCAAGCTCCTTGATCCATTTTGAGTTAACTTTTGTGCATGGCGAGAGAAAGGGATTCAGTTTCATTTTGTTGCATATGGATTTCCAGTTTTCCCAGCACCATTTGTTGAAGATGCTATCCTTCCTCCATTGCATGCTTTTAGCCCCTTTATCAAATATAAGATAGTTGTAGTTTTGTGGATTGGTTTCTGTGTCCTCTATTCTGTACCATTGGTCCACCCGCCTGTTTTGGTACCAGTACCATGCTGTTTTTGTTACTATTGCTCTGTAGTATAGTTTGAAGTCTGGTATTGCTATACCACCTGATTCACACTTCCTGCTTAGCATTGTTTTTGCTATTCTGGGTCTTTTGTTTTTCCATATGAATTTCATGATTGCTTTATCTATTTCTACAAGAAATGCCGTTGGGATTTTGATTGGCATTGCATTAAACCTATAGAGAACTTTTGGTAATATCGCCATTTTGATGATGTTAGTTCTGCCTATCCATGAACAGGGTATATTTTTCCATCTTCTAAGATCTTCTTCTATTTCTCTCTTTAGGGTTCTGTAGTTTTCATTGTATAAGTCTTTCACCTCTTTTGTTAGGTTGATTCCCAAGTATTTTTTTTTTGAGGATATTGTGAATGGAGTGTTTTTCCTCATTTCCATTTCAGAGGATTTGTCGCTGATATACAGGAATGCCTTTGATTTATGCATGTTGATTTTATATCCTGCCACTTTGCTGAATTCATTTATTAGCTCTAATAGTTTCTTTGTAGACCCTTTTGGGTCTGCTAGGTATAGAATTAAGTCATCTGCAAATAGTGATAATTTAAGTTCTTCTTTTCCTATTTTTATGCCTTTAATTTCTTTCGTCTGTCTAATTGCTCTGGCCAGTGTTTCGAGAACTATGTTGAACAGAAGTGGTGAGAGAGGGCATCCCTGTCTTGTTCCAGATTTTAGAGGGAATGCCTTTAACTTTTGTCCATTCAGAATGATGCTAGCCTGAGGCTTAGCATAGATTGCTTTTACAATGTTGAGGTATGTTCCTGTTACCCCTAGTTTTTCTAGAGTTTTGAACATAACGGGATGCTGTACTTTGTCGAATGCTTTTTCTGCATCTATCGAGATTATCATATAGTTCTTAATTTTAAGTCTATTGATGTGGTGAATAACATTTATTGATTTCCGTATATTGAACCAGCCTTGCATCCCAGGGATGAATCCTACTTGATCATGATGCACAATTTTTTTGATATGTTTTTGAATCCGATTCGCCAGAATTTTATTGAGGATTTTTGCATCTAGGTTCATTAGAGATATTGGTCTGTAGTTTTCTTTCTTTGAAGTGTCTTTGTCTGGTTTAGGATTCAGGGTGATGTTGGCCTCGTAGAATGAATTTGGAAGTTCTCCCTCTTTTTCTATTTCCTGAAATAGCTTGAAAAGTATTGGTATTAGTTCCTCTTTAAAGGTTTTGTAAAACTCTGCTGTATACCCATCCGGTCCTGGGCTTTTCTTAATTGGTAGTCTTTTGATGGTTTCTTCTATTTCTTCAATTGATATTGGTCTGTTTAGGTTGTCTATATCCTCCTGACTCAATCTGGGCAGATCATATGACTTAAGAAATTTATCTATGCCTTCACTATCTTCTATTTTATTGGAGTATAAGGATTCAAAATAATTTCTGATTATCTTCTGTATTTCTGAAGTGTCTGTTGTGATGTTGCCTTTTTCATCCCATATGCTAGTAATTTGAGTTCTCTCTCTTTTTCTCTTTGTTAGCATGGCTAAGGGTCTGTCGATTTTATTCATGTTTTCAAAGAACCAACTTTTAGTTTTGTCAATTTTTTTCAATTGTTTCTTTTGTTTCAATTTCATTAATTTCAGCTCTGATTTTAATAATTTCTTGCCTTATACTTCTTTTGCTGTTGTTTTGCTCTTCTTTTTCTAGGATTTTGAGATGAAGTATGAGATCATTTATTTGTTGGTTTTTTCTTTTTTTAAGGAATGAACTCCAAGCAATGAATTTTCCTCTTAGAACTGCTTTCAATGTGTCCCATAGATTCTGATATGTTGTGTCTGTGTTTTCATTTATCTCTAAGAATTTTTTAATTTCCTCCTTGATGTCTTCTATAACCCATTGATCATTCAGTAACCTATTGTTCATTCTCCAAGTGATGCATGATTTTTCCTTCCTTCTTTTATCGTTCATTTTCAGTTTCATTCCATTATGATCAGATAAGATGCATGGTATTATCTCTACTCCTTTATATTGTCTAAGAGTTGCCCTGTGACATAATATATGATCTATTTTTTAGAAGGATCCATGTGCTGCTGAGAAAAAAGTGTAACTGCTTGATGTTGGGTGGTATATTCTATATATGTCAATTAAGTCTAGGTTATTAATTGTGTTATTGAGTTCTATAGTTTCCTTATTCAACTTTTGTTTGGAAGATTTGTCCAGTGATGAGAGAGGTGTGTTGAAGTCTCCCATGATTATTGTATGATGGTCTATTAGACTCTTGAACTTGAGAAGAGTTTGCTTGATGAACATAGCTGCACCATTGTTTGGGGCATATATATTCATGATTGTTATGTCTTGTTGGTGTATGGTTCCCTTGAGCAGTATGTAGTGTCCCTCTTTATCCCTTTTGATTAACTCTGGCTTGAAATCTATTTTATTTGATATGAGTATGGACACTCCTGTTTGTTTCCGAAGTCCATATGAGTGATATGATTTTTCCCAACCTTTCACCTTCAGTCTATGTATATCTTTTCCTATCAAATGCGTCTCCTGTAGGCAGCATATTGTTGGGTCTTGTTTTGTGATCCATTCTACTAGCCTGTGTCTCTTAATTGGTGAGTTTAAGCCATTAACATTTAGGGTTATTATTGAGATATGGTTTGTTCTTGCAGCCATATTGTTTATTTATGTTACTAAACATGGTTTGTTTTCCTCTTTGATTATTTTCCCCCCTTTACTGTCCTACCTCCCACTGTTGGTTTTCATTGTTGTTTTCGATTTCCTCTTCCTGAAATGTTTTGCCAAGGATGTTTTGAAGAGATGGTTTTCTAGCTGCAAATTCTTTTAACTTTTGTTTATCGTGGAAGGTTTTAATTTCATCTTCCATCCTGAAGCTTAATCTCGCTGGATACACAATTCTTGGTTGGAACCCATTTTCTTTCAGAGTTTGAAATATGTTATTCCAGGATCTTCTAGCTTTCAGAGTCTGTGTTGAAAGATCAGCTGTTATCCTGATTGGTTTACCCCTAAATGTAATCTGCTTCCTTTCTCTTGTAGCTTTTAAAATTCTCTCCTTATTCTGTATGCTGGGCATCTTTATTATAATGTGCCTAGGTGTGGATCTCTTATGATTTTGCACATTTGGCGTCCTGTAGGCTTCTAGGATTTGGGATTCTGTCTCATTCTTCAAGTCTGGTAAGTTTTCTCGTATTATTTCATTGAATAGATTGCTCATTCCTTTGGTTTGGACCTCTATACCTTCCTCTATCCCAATGACTCTTAAGTTTGGTCTTTTAATGTTATCCCATATTTCTTGAATGTTCTGCTCATTGTTCCTTAACAGTCTTGCTGAACTGTCTATAGTCTTTTCAAGTTGAAATACTTTGTCTTCATTGTCTGATGTTCTATCTTCTAAGTGTTCTACTCTGCTGGTAGTATTCTCAATTGAGTTTTTAAGTTGGTTTATTGCTTCCTGCATTTCTAGGATTTCTGTTTGTTTGTTTTTTATTACCTCTATCTCCCTGTATAGTTGATCTTTTGCTTCTTGGATTTGTTTATGTAATTAATTGTCGAAGTGATCTTTCATTGACTGATTTTGCTGTCTAATGTCTTCCTTGAGACTCCAGATCATCTGAAGCGTGTATATCCTGAATTCTTTATCTGACATTCCATCTGTTGCAGCTATTACCTCTTCTAAAGTTGAGTTGACCTGCATGGCTTGTGGTCCTTTCTTTCCTTGTCGTTTCATACTGCTCGCGTTTCTTTCAGCTTGGTGAAATTGTTGTGTTTTTGAAATTTTCCCCCTATATATTTATATTACTCTTGTACAGTTGAAAATTCTCCCTTGCAGGGCGGGCAGCGGCTGTGCTCCTCCTCCAGTTGGTGTGACGTGTCTACCACGCCCACAGACCCCTGGGGCTGTTCTGCCAGTCCGTCACAGGTCTGCCTACCTTGGAGGCGCGGGCGGCGGCTCTGCTCTGCCCTTACACCAATTGGGGTAACGTGTCTACCACGCCGGCGGGCCGCTGGGCCTGTTCAGGGTGCAGGCAGCGGCTCTGCTCTGCCCCTACTCCAATTGGGGTGACGTGACTACCACGCTGGCGGGCCTCTGGGCCTGTCCCAGGCACGGGCGGCGGCTCTCCTCTGCCCCTCCTCCAATTGGTGTGACGTGTCTACCACGCCTGTGGACCGCTGGGCCTGTTGTGCCGGTCGGTCGCAGGTCTGCCTACCTTGCGGGCGCGTGTGGCGGCTCTGCTCTGCCCCTTCTCTAATTGGGGTGACGTGACTATTACGCCCGCGGGTCGTTGGGTCTGTTCTGTTCCGGATGCGGGCGGCGGCTCTGCTCTGCCCCTACTCCAATTGGTGTGACGTGTCTACCGCGCCGGCAGGCCACTGGGCCTGTCCCGCCGGTCAATCGCAGGTCTGCCTACCTTGCGGGCTCGGGCGGTGGCTCTGCTCGGCCCCTACTGCAGTTGGGATGAAGTGATACCACGCCAGCGGGTCACTAGGCCTGTTCCGGGCGCAGGCGGCAGCTCTGCTCTGCCCTTACTCCAATTGGTGTGACGTGTCTACCACACCAGCAGGCCGCTGGGCCTGTCCCGCTGGTCGGTCGCAGGTCTGCCTACCTTGCGGGCTCGGGCGGCAGCTCTTCTCGGCCCCCACTGCAGTTGGGGTGTAGCGATACCAAGCTGGCGGGTCACTAGGCCCACTCCGGGCGTGGGCTGCGGCCCTGCTCTGCCCCTACTCCCGTTGGTGTGACGTGTCTACCACGCTGGCAGGCCGCTGGGCCCGTTCCGCCGATCAGCCGGTGGTCTGCCTACCTTGCGGGCTCGGGCGGCAGCTCTGCTCAGCCCCCACCGCAGTTGGGGTGAAGTGATACCACGCCGGCGGGTCGCTGGGGCTGTTCCGGACGCGGGCTGCAGCTGTGCTCTGCCCCTCTGGCCCCCATAGCACTCAGCAGGATCCGGACCAAGAAGCAGTCTCCGCGGGTTCCTCAGCCCTGGGTCAGAGCAGCTCCGGGAGCCAGAACTCGGCCGCTCTGGGCTCCGTGCATGCCCAGTTGCGTTTTAATTTGTTCAAGGAAGGGAACGTCGTGACTTAGCTATAACGTGGCAGAGTCTGAGTAAGAAACCAAAATGCGAATGGAGCCGCGCATCTCCAGTGAGATGTAGCAAGCTCATCTTTCTTCGTATCATTTCTTATTCAGCCTCTTTGGTTTGGGGCAGCATCAACGGGGCATGCGGTCAAGTTTAAACTTCATTTTATTGTTCAGAAGCTATTCCCACATGAGTTAGTCAACTGGAAGCCTACCAACTGAAATTGGTAGGCTTAGAGACATAGGTAAACATGAGAAAATGTTTCTCTGCAAGGCCATGGTGCTAGGTGCAGGGAGACATCCATATTCGTCTAAAACATCCTCTTGAGTCTGTGCACAAAAGCAACACATGGCTTCAGAGTTCCCTGTGCCTTCAGATATCTGCAATGGGCCTGTCTCTTCTGTCTTGATTTTTCATTCTAATACTGCATAATTCTACCATCGGCTGCAGATACAAGACCTTCGTAGGGTAAGAGGTGGTCTTCGTTTGAATTCTCCAAATCAGTTCCTAAGACAAGGTCATGGGTATTTAGTAGGTGATCTGGGGAAATACCAAGAGCAAATGGGAATAATGAGAGAGGGCAAGAAGGAAGCCCCCAGCAAGGGTGGGCTAGTGGGGAGCCTGCATGTAATGGGACTCCTTAGCACTTCTGATTGGCCCTGTGTTTTAACACACTGCAGTAGCCAGAGGACACCCCAGGGTAGAGAGAAACACAAAAGGGAATCAGTAGGTAAAGAAACTGAGCCCCTGAGAGGTTGAAGGACTGTGGTTGGAGATAGCCTCCAAATGCCACAAGGCCAGGAGCAAGGCCATGCAGACTTGGGTTTGAAGTCTGGCTTCCTCTGTGGTCACTGTACAACTTAGACAAGTCCCTCTGCATCTCCAAGCCTTGCTGTTGGATTCTATGAGATGGGGTTTGTTATGCCGATCTTTAGGGGTAAAAATAAGGATTCGGTAGTGATATGTTATTGCATGTAAACCCCTAGCATAGGACTCAGTGCACAGTAGGTGCTCAATTAACCTTCCTTTTATTCTGATGATTTTAATCTTCATTAACTTACTATACAGTAAATGTGCTCCACACCACTGCACCTCCTCACAGAACGGGGCAGAGCCCTCCACGCTCCATCACACCCTGTGATGGGTGGGCTAGGACAGGAGGCCATAGGACTCTTCCACCCCACCGCATCGCTGCTCAGCACATTTCCTGGGCATAGCACATTTCAGGATTTTGTGTGCTGGACCTAGGGAAGCAATTCCCTGAGCAACCCCAGCTAAGAGCAGGATGTGCGACCAAAAAAAGAAAAAAAAAAGAAGAGCGAATCTCTCTCTCTCTCTCTCTCTCTCTCTCTCTCTCTCTCTCGTTTTAAAATTTTTTATTAGTGCAGTATAGTTATATATAACACTTGAGGTTCATTTTGACATAATCATACATGCATGGAATATAATTTGCTTCATTTCAGTCCGGCGCTTCTTATTTCCCTCTCTGCCTTCCTCCCCTGTTCCCTTTCTTCTACTCTAGTGGTCTCCTTTCTATTTATATATTGGTTTTTTTCCATTGGTGTTTATAGATATGCATCAAAGGTGGAGTTCACTGTGGTATATTCATATATACATCATAATTTCAATTTTATTCTGCAGTTTCTCTCCCTCCCTCCCCCCTCTCTCCCCCTAACACACCAGAATCCCTTGATACATTCAAAGAAAAAAGTCACATGATAAAAAACTATGGGCCCTGGATATTGATGTTGTATCTAAGGGAGATGCTGGCTCTGATTTCTTTTAACATTCAAGCTGAGACCCTCTCTTGCCTCTGCTCCCCTAGCAGAGCGCCAGTCCTCTTGGGCTAAAGAGACCCCCAGTCCTAGTCACATTAGCTGCTTTGGTCCCAATTCCTAGACCATTGTCTCTATAAGGTGAAAAAAAATTAAGAGAAGCTGTCCTCAGTCCTAATCTTTTGCTAAATAAAAGGACTTCTTATAACTTCTGTAAATGTCTGTTGGTTTTATTATGATGCTTAGCTTTTCATAGGCTATTCTTTGTTTTTCCCTCTCTGTTTAAAAAAAATGGTAGGAAAAAAGTACAGAAGGTTGCTCTTTACAAAACAATGTCTCCCTGTATCAGAATTCTGTTGCCATCTGCGATGTGCCAAAGCCCCCCTTTCCATAGTCCATGGAGAGCCCTGGCCCTCACTCCTACTTGTATAGATGACTAAATCATCTCTAAACTATTCCTCCCAGCCCTGTACTTAGAAATAATGTTTCAGAGAAGAATCCAAAAATGAAATCACTATGCTGTCCTTTTCCCTTGTGTGAATGGTACTCCAGACATTTTGGAGGGCATGTGGCTGGAGGAAGAAGAAGAAAGAGCCCAGAGAATGAAGGATTCCCATCATCCATGCGTTTAAGTGTGGTTCGCTTATTGACATTGGAGTTGATGGTCTTTCCATGATGCTGGATATCTGAAGAGTACACTCACCTACACTTCCTATTTGACTTAGGAAGACCAAGGTAAAGCGGTGTGTTTCATCTGGCTCTCAACTTTACAAAAGGAAATGAATGGTTAACAAAAATCTCTGCGCTTGGTGAATTTTCATATCTCGTCCTGACGTGGCTGCATGTCTGAGTGGCAGGCAGTGTTATAAATAGTTGATGTCCTGGTCTGATGTTGCAGTGTCTAATGAATTGTTGCCTCCATAAACTTTTTATGTGTGGCACTGTAGAAGTGAACCAATTAAAAAGTTTTGCCAATTTGAATCCTCTGCATAAAGTACCCTCTGCAAGGAGATAAATGTCTTTGATGCCTTCGAACGCTTGGAGAGCTAAAACTTTATTCAAATTGGCTTTGTAATATCTTTAAATATACATTCCTGTGATGTTTTACTCTCACATTTATATTAAATGAGTATTTGGACATCATTAAATAAAAACAATTTACTGAATTCTTTGGTACCACCAAACCCCTACCCCCACCCACTAAGTTGTAAAATAAAATTCCAGAACAGACTTTTTAATTTGTTTTGAGTCTTGCTTTTATTAAATTTGTTTGTATCTCTAATGATTCCTTTCTGACCTCCCTGGCATCATTGTGAAGAATGCTTTGAGAGGAAAAAAAAAAGCTGATAGTTATGTTTCATGGAAGCCAAAGTTCTTCTTGCAAATTAAAATTACATTCCACTTTGCTGAACACTAAGAAAATCAGCTTTGGAAAATTACCTCAGCCCTAAAGATGGGGCTGCCACTTACCAGTCAAGCCCTGTTCTTCTTCTAATGCACATCTGTGAGCAGACACCCTCGGCTTCTGACTCACGCTGGACTAAACAAAATCTCATTAATAGACTTGGCATTAATAGACTTGGCCTAAAGAAGCACTCAAAAAGACAACTCGTCATGTTGTCCCTGATGGGAAATGTCACACAAAGTCAGAACGGAGGTGAATTTCTGGACAAGCACTTCCATCTGAGAGATGGCACCTCTTTGTTTCAAATGTGTCAAAGCTGGCCTTCCCAACTCTCCCAGGCCTTGACAAGCCATTTTGAAGACGAGGGCCAGAAGGATAAAGAAAGCAGGGAAGGGGGCAGGGTGCATGCACCAGGGAGGAGAGGAGCAGCAACTGTCGGGGTCCTGCAGAGGACCCTGGGGTTGCGGATGTGGGGAAACCCACCCTGCCTTCCAGGGGCTTGTGTCTGGAAAGGAGGCAGACCTCTCTAGACAAAAGAGCTTATGAAACAGGAAAGGCGTCATGTGAATTAGGACATGAGCAAGCAACAGAGCTCTTAAGCCCGCTTTCAGGAGCAAAAATCTTAGAGGATAAACATTGAGCTGAGGTTGGAAAATGAGTGATTTGAGAAGACGAATGTGGGAAGACTCCGAAGGCTGAGAGCACAGTGTCTGTATATTTAGTGTTGCAGGAGCAGGAGGCCAGGAGGCTAAAGGCAAGAGGGGAGGCCAGGCACATAACGTAGCAGATTTGGTTCTGTAGTTATCTAGAGCCAGTCAACATTATCATGTAGGATATGATATGGTTATGCCTGGTTACAGTTGTGCACCACTTTGGTCAAAGCAAACTGCATGTATGATGGCGGTCCCATAAGATTAGAGGGAAGCTCCAAAATTCTCATGAGTGACATCTTCCTGGTGGCAATAGGGTAGACAACACATTGTTCACATATTGGTGCTAATGCTCGAGTTAACATACCTACTGCACTGCCAATCGTGAAAGTATAACAGGTATGATGAAGCAAAATACATAATACTTGATAATAAAAATAAACTACTATATTTATGAGTGTACTTTTTATCATAATATTTATTTATGCATTTTCGTACCAAGGATTCAAACTCAAGGGCACTTAACCCCTGAGCCAATCCCCAGATCTTTTTATTTTGGATAGAATCTCGCTAAGTTGCTTAGGGCCTCTCTAAGTTGCTGAGGCTGACCTTGAACTTGGGATCCTCTTGTCTCAGCCTCCTGAGCCATTTGGATGACAGGCATGTGTCCCTGCACCCAGCTTTATCGTAATTTTAGAGTGGACTCCTTGTATTTATAATAAAGTTCACTATAGGCTAGAGTTGGGGCTCTGTGGTAGAGTGGCACTTATCTAGCATGTGGGAGGTACTGGGTTCAGTTCTCAGCATCGTGTATAAATAAGTGAATAAAATAAAGGTCCATCAACATCTAAAAAAAATTTTAAAAGAAAAGAGTTCACATAAAACAGTATGCCAGACTTTACCGGTAGCAACTCATCCTTCTTCATGTTTACCACATCTCTTGATCATATATTTTTCTGTCTTGCTTGATTTAAACTCACGTTGTTTTATTCATCATTAGCTTAAGAGCAACAGAGTACACCATTATATGTGTGTATGTCTGGTATGTGTACATGTGCGTGCACTTACTCTTTACACATGCACCCTATAGCTCAGGTGTGACGGAGGCTATACCTTTGTGACCTCTACGAAGTTCACAGAATGATAAGATCACCTAACAACGCATGTCTCAGAAAGTCTCCTCTTCATTAAGTGATACTAAACTGTGCCCAAAAAATCTCTACTCACAGTATAGAGGAGAGGTTTGAGAGCCACAAGCGCATGGTCAGGGAGCACTCTGGGAAGGACAGGGTCCCTGCCACAGAGAGAACCACAGGGTCACATCTTTCACCATCCCTCAATAGAGGCTAATGACAAGATGCTTCACCTAGATCACTAAAAACAAGCTTAGCGAGGGGCCAATCGTGCTAAGTTAAAGCTCTCTAACCATGCAGCTTAGATCTGAAAATAAACTATGGAACTGAGGTTCTCCATGTAAGTTGGTAAGTTCTGGACAGCTCTGAGTCAAAGGTTTGACTCCCTTTCCACTTTGTGGCACACACCAATTCCTGGTAGCTAATTAAGGACATCCACGTGGTTTAACGTCAGTGTTGTGCTGCCCCGATAGATTTAACCTTCCCAGTCATCTTAGACCTTAAATTCCGTACTTCTGAGCATGCTTCAAGTGGTGAGCTCTGGATTTCCTTCCCTGGATAGAGCTAATCATCCAGGTATTGTCTTGCCTTTCTCCAACTCAACTTCTCAATGACCCAGTAAATCCCATTTGCTTTCCGTGAGCATCTTTGGCAAGAAAAATGAGAAGATGAAGCTCAAAATGGTTCATGTCCCTATTTATCTGTGCTGAAAGGTCATATGACCGAAGGAAAGTTTAGAAAGTCCACGGCAGTTAAGCCTGGGGATGTGGCTCAGTAGTAGTGGGCTTGTCTAGCACGCACCAGGCCCTAGGTTCGACCCTCAGCTCCACACCCAAGGAAGACATTCTGTGGCAGTTAGACATAAATGTGACATTGACCAGTCTTATTCAGATGACGTTATTCAGTGTCCAGCCACGCAATGCCTAGGACACGGGGTAGTTCATATGCCATGACTCCGTAGAAGCAGAAGTTCCTTATGAGCAGCAGAGTTGGAATTCCAGGCCAAGTGTTCCTAAAGCCAAGAGGAGCCACTGTGCCCTCGGCTATCTCAGGAGCAATGCTCCTTCTAATTCCATTTTGGTTTTTTCATTCAGAAATATAACTAACTTTCATCAAAAATATAATGTGCACAAAGAATGAGTTCAGATTTTCCAGGTGTGTCCCCATATCCAAGTTCCCAGTGTTTGGGAACATACCAAGCCTTTTGATTGATGCTCCTATTTTTCATGTTTTTTCCCCCAGAAGTCTTTTTCTGTTTTTCTAGGTAATAAGTCAATTTCTATACCACTTTCTTATTTAAAGAGTTGAGCTTTGTGTGTGTTATGCCAGTTAAATATTCCATCTCCTTATAACTAAATACAAAAACCAATAAATGGAGGTATGAATTTTCACAATTTCACATGAGACTGCATCTGCCTTTGGTCTCGTCAATTTATATGTGGTTATTTCTTATCATAAATAGGTTTTGAGCTGTCAGGATGATCCTTTTCTTCACACATTTCCCAAACAAAAAAATTTTGCAGAGAGTTATCTATACCCCCAAGAAGCATGAAAAATATAGGTTTCCTGACAAAGAAGAAAACATGATAATTGATGACTGAGATAGGCTGCCCTTCTCTAGAGGTTTTTAATTACCACCTTTCATTTACATAACACTTGAAGCTCTTCCAAAAGCTTTCAGGTACATTATCACATTTGTTCTTCAACACAACCCTGCAAGGAGAGAGAGGCAAGTATTACTTGAGGAGAATAAGCTACTAAAACAGAGAGAGGTGAAGTGATTTGACAAGGTCACACAGCTTGTTAAGGCTGGAGCTGGGGCTAAAATTGGAATGATAACTCCACCTTCCATGGAAGCAGCTAGAAGGATCTGGGTTGGCTCCTCTCAATGGTCTAAGGAATATGAGCTGATTGGGGAAAAAAATAGTATTTTAATTTCTTTTATGAATACTTGTCATCTTTCCATTGGCCACATTAAAAAATAAAAAATAAAATATGGTTTTATTGGAAAGAAGTAGGATTTGGGGCCTTCATTCCAGAATAGCCGGTTGACTTTAGAGTCAACTCAATTACTTGCTATCTAGGAGAACTGAGGTTTCATTTTCCTTAGCTATTAAAAAAAAAGATAATAATAATACCTATCTCATGGAGTTGTGAAGGCTAGAAGGAATGGGACATGTAAAACAAATTAGCACTAGGCCTGGCGCATAATAACTGCTCAATGAATGATTGCTGCTATTTGTAGGGTTGTCATTGTCTTCTTCTTCTTCATCATCACCATCATCATCATCATCATGAGTACAATTCTAAACTCTGTGGGTAATAAGCCCCACATATTGCCAACATGTCATTTGGGGTTCTATTGACCCTTTTTTTCTTTTCTGGCCCTGATTCAAATAATGAGGTATGCAATTTCATTGACTGGGTGTGTTAATTAGAAGCTTTTTTAAAGATTTCTCCTGCCCATGGAGGCCACTAAATAATCTCCACATGGGTCAAGCTCTGTAATCACCCCGCTGCCTGATTGATTGTGGAAGTCAGCAGCTGGAGCCATGACAGAAGATCTGTGGCGAACAGGACGGAGAGTCTAAAGGCCCCAAATCAAGCTTGTCTTGATTCTCTCATTACACCCGAAACTCAACTTTTATCTACATCATAATTAAATAATATGACATTTTCTTAACCATCATCCTACCCATTTTTAAATACATCTTTTATTAGATGGTAGAACTTATAAAATATTCATCAACACAAGCTACTGTGGGCCTTTTTAATTTTTTTTTCTGCTGACCTAACCTCAGAGCTGCTCAAGTGGAAATTAGATTTTTTTTTTTTTTGTAGCTGTTGCTAACTCACTGAAACTGTCTGCATTTGCTAGATTTCCTAAGGACCAGGAAAAAAAAGTAATTTTGTAGGATTAATAAGGGCAGCGTACATTCTTATTCCAAAAAGACACACAAAAAGGGGGTAGCAATGCTATTCAGTGAGAATAATTGATATCGTCACACCACCTTCTGCCTGAGCTCATTGTGTCTGGAACAAGCACACAGGTTCTTTGAATCCCTGTGGAGGATACCTCGGGTATCTCTCACGTCTTACCTTGAACGAAGGCAGACTTTGGGGGACCTTGTGAAATGAAAGAAGCTTGTGATATTCATCAGCAAAAACAGACATCAGATTGAGCTTTCAAAGAGAACAGGAAAGGGAGATTTTGTGGCTTCATAGATTTTGCTCCTCACTTAGAGAAAGGAACCCTAATAATAGTTGTTTATCTGTCCTATGCTCAGCTTGTGTCTGTAGTCTCTGTTTCTCTCTCTCTCTCTCTCTGTCTCTCTGTGTCTCTCTCTCTCTCTCTCTCTCTCTCTCTCTCTCTCTCTGTCTCTCTCTCTCTCCCCCTCCCTCTCCCTCTCCCCCTTTATTCTCTCTCCTAATTAAAACATTCAAGTTTCCAAACGATCATTGAAAGTCTGTTCTTCTGAGGTCCTTACAGTGCAAAGACCTCAAAGAACAGTCTCCACATCCCAAGTCTTAACTCTTAGTCCTGGTTTTGGGGTAAACTTGGCTTCAGACATCCTGGGACCCTTTTGTGAAAAATGTCCAGCAAACATGAAAAAAAAAACTAGACTAGAACATTCAACTTTGTCAAGCAAGTCTCTGGCTACTCTACAGAAAGAAAACAACTGCGTGCCCCTCACACAGACTTGGTGACAACCCCAAATTTAGTTCCCCTGTTTTAATAAAGTTTAATAAGAAAATCAGCTCAGTGTTTATGTCACTGAAGGGAAGGTACTTTGAGAAACACAGACGAGCTTAAAGCCCCCCTTTAACATAACACATCCGCAGCAACATTGCCTTCCAAAGAATAGTGTTTCCTGTCCAAACACTAATTTTGCAATAACTGAAATTTATCCTATTGATTATGAAGAAAATTGAACCATGCGAAATGAAAATGTAATATAGAATTATCCTGACAGCTAAGTCTTCTGTTTGTGTCTTATGGTCTTCAGGGGCACATACTAATAATTTGTCTGAAATTTTTCTATCTCTGGAGTTACCGTAGCAACAGGATGGTGTCAAAGAGTGGTATTTCCACTGGCGTACTTTGCATTTGACAAGAATGTTTATCCTGGCTTCCAGAGGAAATGGAAGCGGTGGTAACCGCCAGGCTCTCTTGGGAAAGCTTACTTTCTCTTTTCGGCTCTCTGTTCTCATGTTCTCTTTGCTTTGGAATCTTCAGAAGTGAAGAGCCCATGTCAGTGGTCACCCGCTTTGGGAGAGCCTCAGGCTCATGACGGTGGGTGAAAAATTCAGATCCCTCCAAGCATCAGCTTAGTTTTGTCGCCCTTGGCAACCTAAAGTGACTGAGGCTGAGATGACCAGGCCCCACAGTTTCCTGAGGGGGGCTGAGGAGATAACCTCGCTTCGAAATAAAGCCCAGAATGGGGGGGCCCTGTCCTCCTCTGCAAGACCCCCGAACTTGACACATCTATCTGGTTCCCAACCCAACTCCTGCAGCTGTTAGTCCCAATGCTCGAGAGGAAATTCCAACATTTTGCCCCCAGAAGAACGTGGTGATTGGAAACAGAAGCAGGTGACGCTCAGGGGAGAGAGCTGGCTGGATCTGCTTCTTTCTCCATTATGCTTAATAAATTTGGCTCCTCCCCATCCCACTTCATTTTTTAAATTCTGGTCTTAATCATTCATGAGGTAGCTGGGTTAGAGTTCTATTTACTCGATTCACCGTGGTATTTACTTTATATGTTTCACATTTAACATTTCTGAGTTAAATGGAACTGCCTAAAAAATCAATGTGTACGTTGATTTCAGTATTTCTTTCTTTCCCAAAGTGCTGCTGTTAAATCAAGGAGTGCCTTACAGTCTATGTCATCTTAAAATAACTGAAATCAGTACTTCTAGCCAAATTCAGAGCCATCTGGATCAGCACCCCAAAGACCTGCTCATCTCTGGGATTTTTATGCCCCCCCACAGCCCCAAGAGGAAGCCCCTGGGCCACTCTGTCAACCCAGCCTCACTGTGTGATCAGTCCAGCCTCCTCCAACTCCAGACCTCAGTGAATGCAGGTCCCTCCTCACATGTCACCACGGGGCTCTTGTCTCACTTCCTTTGTCAGTGCCCCCCCACACACACACCTGCTTGTCTGTAACTCTCCACCTCTGCTGGGTCCCTCAGGTGTCTTCAGGCCTGGGAAAAAAAGAGAACTACATTGAACATCTTCGTACCTATTTTTGATGCCTTCTCTGGTTTTTATTTTAAATCGAGATGCACTGGGCATATCGTAATCACTTCAACTTTATGACCTCTTAAAAACACAAGGCTTGCCCTGTCTTCTGCCTTTTGCCAGATCTTTGTGACACGCGGAGCTCTTGGCCTCTGGGGGCACTTGCCATCACCCACAGGTTGGCCAGGCTGCCCTTGCTGACCTCCTCCTATTTCTTTCTGGTGACCACTGCCCTGTCCTTTGCCACAGTGGATTCCCGGGACCCGTACTGCCACCTCACTGTGGGCAGACCTGCTTACGATTTCATGAGTCAGGAGAGGCAGCGCCGTATGGAGGTCAAAAGCCCAGAGGTAATGTCACAGGGCTGGAATCATCCTGGGGCAGGCTACAGAATTTCTCTGAGCCATTATCTCTAAAAATGAGCATGGTGAAAATATCTTCCATCTGCATTATAGGCGCATTAAATTAAAATGGATGTAAATAGCTGAGCACAGTTTCTGTCATAACTAAATATCCTATCATCATTAGCAATTAATAACAATTATTATTAGGCGACTCCTGTGAACGCAGACAGCAAGGGGGAGGGGGGGACTGTGACAAAATTCTAACCACTAACTTTCCCTGCTTTGTCCTCAGAGCTGACCTAGTGGTATGGGTGTGATCTTGGAGCTCTGCGATGACCACGACACACCTGGGCTTGGAAGGGCAAGCATTCGAACCCCCTTCCCTGTGCCAGGCAGGTTGCCATCGGAGACAGCAGCTAAGCTTACCTCCTGCTGGCCACACTGAGGACACAGAGAAGCAGAAGGCAGCTTGCGTTGTCAGGCTTGATCCACTGGCCCCACTGCCTTCGGCCTGTGGGGGGTAGCACATCACAGCAAGGGACGTGTGGCGGAGCAGGGCCACTCACCTCCTGCTAGAAAGCAAGACAGAGAGAGAGGGGACGGGGCCAGGGTCCCACAGTTACCTCCAGGGCATTTCCCCAAAGGTCTGAGGACCTCCCCTGGGTCCCACCTGTCAAAGGTCCCATAACTCCCAACAGCATCATTCTGGGGACCAAGCCTTTAACACACAGGCCTCTGGGGACTCTCAGCATCCAAACTTTAGAAACCAAGAAAGTTCTAACCCTCTGTGCTGTAAAGTGAAGGAATCGAGTATCATGGAGTCAGTCAGTCCTTGCTATGGTTTGTGCCCTGCAGGATTCAGACGCAGTTCCATCCCCATGTGCAGTATTACGACAAGGGGAGCTTAGTTCCACTAGGGTGTTTAGAGGTATTTAGGATTAGATAAGATCACCAGAGTGAGGCCTCCATGACTGAACACTGGTAGCTTTATTCCAAGAAGAAGAGAGACCATGTACACACATGTTCCCTGTCTCATCACGTGATGCCCTGACCTCTTTGGGGATTCTGCCAGCAAGATGGCCATTACCAGATGCAGCCCATTTTCCTGGGACCCAAATCAACCTCTTTTCTTCATAACTTAATGCCGTCTCTGGTGGTATGTTTTAGCAATGGAAAATGGACAAGCACAGTCCTCCATCACTTAAAATGTTGAAACTAGATGCTGTAGCTGAATTAAGACCAAATGCCTGATCAATCATCAAGCTTCTTTCCAACACTGAGATTCTAATGCTTAGGAATCAGAGAGCTTCTCAAAGTTCATTCATTCATTCAACATTAACTGTCAAAGAAGACACAATTCCAAGTGGTGTTTTGGTGTGGAGAAGGCAAAAGCCCCCCCCCTCTTTTTTTTCTTTTCTTAAATCATAGCTTTTGTTGCTCTCTCAAACACCAGGCATTAAAATATGATTTGTATGATGATATGAACAGGGCTTTCCTCTAGATGACCCAAGAATTAAAAAACCTCTTACGCTCATTGTTCATTTATTTACTTCTGAAGTGACTGACAGTGAGTTTAATTTATGAACTACAACTGCTTTCTGTGCTAGTCTTGTTTTAAGATTTTTCCATCATTAGCTCAGTCAGACACGCTTCACAAAATTTGATGTCGGCACAGAATCTTTAGGTGGATAAAGACAGAATCCATTGTAAAACAGCTTAACAAGGGGAATCGTATATTTTTACATTGCAGAGCAGGTGGTAGCAAAGAAAATTTTTCCTTATGGCAGGGGAGAGAAATAGTTAAACCTAATCCTACCTGGGTCTTGCTCCTTAGTTAATTGTCAGCGGATGAGGCTTTTTGTTTAGTTCATTGGGTCATAAACACCTTCACAGAGAACAAGAAAAGATTTTCAGCATATTTTCCCAAAATGAAATACTTTTAAGGTGAAGAGATTTTTTCACTGTAGCTTCCTTTCACTGAACGCTGATTCCATTAGTAGAAGGATCATCAGATTATTCATGCCTTCCTTCTGCAAAGAGTGGTTTTGGGGCAGAGACTGCTACACTCCTCCAAGATGTTTCCCCCCTTCTTTTAAAAATATTTGAATCTCACACATATGAGTTTGTGGGGATGAAGCCAACTACGACGTCCAACCATAAGCTCTAACAAAAATAGATACATATTAGAATCTCTGGGCTTTCTCTGCACCCTTGGCCACGAAAAATGAGACTCACTGCCCAGTCTTCCTTGCAACTGGGCGTGATCACGTGACTAATTCTGCCTGATGGGAGAAGATGATGTGTGCCTCTTCCAGCTGGTGCCTTCAAGAAAGGGTTCATGCCCGCACTCTCCCCTTCTCCTTTGGCCACAGGTTAGAATGTCAGGCGCTAGAGCAACCATCTTAAGCATAACTAAGGAGAGCCAAACAACAAACCAAAGACCCTAAGGTGACTTGGGAGGCCCTACTTGATCCGGCCTTGCATGATGTCTCTCACCTCAGCTACAACTATTCTCCCACTGATGACCTCTTTGCTATTTCCAGACAGGCCAGATGTGCTGTGGCCACAGGGCCTTTGTACTTGCTGAGTAGTAGTCCTTCTCCATAGCCACATGGCTCACTCCCTCACTCTCCTCAGTCTCTAGTCAGACAGTAAGACAGATGAGGCTGTTGCTCCTGTGAAGTTCACACTAAGAGGAAGATTGTTCATCATATAATTGCCCCCAACAAAAAGTAGCAAGTGAGGGGAAGAAGAGGTGGCAACGAGAACTAACAAGGGAAGATTTAACCTGGGGGCTGGAGGAAGACACCCCATGGAAGGCTGGTTTCTGAAGAGGGAAGAATTCTTATCTAGGGAAGAAGGAGAAGGAGCAATCTTTCAGGCCAAGGGGACACAGCCTGGGCCAAATTCCTGGGATGGGGATTGGGTGGTAAGTCCTCCTGGGACAAACAGGAGACTCCCATTGGCTGGAGCACACAACAGGAGCTCCCTGTCTCAAAGCACTAAAGAACTTTGACTTTTTCTCACAAACAATGCAAGCCCAAGAGGCTTTGGAGAAGGACGGTAACATGAACAACATCTGCTTCCTGCCGGCCTCCCTAGAACCCGAGTGCCAGCCTTCAGCAGAGCTGCATCCCCAGAAGAGGTGAGGCTCCAGACTGGGAGCCGCGCTCCATTACAACTCTGTTATTCATTGCCTCACAAATGAGTCGAGAGAACTTGCCCTGGAGACAATGGGATGCAAATGCAAACGCCACGGAATATTTTCATCACATAAACACAGATGAGACAATGCCAACCAGTTGGGGCCCCCCATGGAGAAATACGCCCCAAACTCCTTTCCAAATTGTCTTTATGGAAATTTCATAAAAATGGGCCATTATTAAAACTGAGTAGCAATTATTTCTTTCTTTGGTTCATCGGTTGTGGGAGGAAAAAAAAAATTAATTGTGTTCTCCTTCTCTTTTGGAGTTCATCAGGCAACCACGGAGCCACCAGGATTGACAGGACAGGGGCTCGGTGCCTGAAGAGGAGGCAGGAGAACCCGGGGAAGTGTTGTCCCAGATGTGGCCCAGGAGGGGGGTGCGGTTAAGAGAGTGGTAGTGGCAGATGTGGCCGCTGCTAACAAGTGCGCTCGGGAAGCCCGAGTCATTACGGTCTGTTGACATAACATTTGCCGACTTCGCAGGGGCCATCATTGTAAATTAGATTTAATATTGATCAGGCTGCTCACCATCAGGGCCAGGAGAAAATTGGACACAGAGTTCTTAGTCAAAATTGGCTCTTAAGATTCTTCTTTCTAATTAACATAGAGGAACAGAAATCCAGAGCCTGTCTGGCTGACCCAGCAGGGCCTAACGGCTTTCCTGGTCCCTGGGGGTGGTGAGGAGGTGACAGCGGTTCCCACAGTCTTTCTGTTTTTCTCTCCCAGGTCGGTTCTGCAGCTGCACAGCACAGGAGAGAGAGAAGGTGAGAGGTGTTCTGTGGTGAAGAGGGTGGGGGGTTCAGAGCGCAGATGGCCATGTTTGTCACTCAGGCGTCACCTCAGAAAGCTGAGAAACTTTTTTTAGAAATTTGGTTTGGTTTGCCTTTAGGTTGGTTTTTTTAAAAATACGCACCCAAAAAAAATTTTTTTAAGTTTACTCAAGGTTGGAAAGTTTGGAAAAGCTGCCATTCTACAGACCTGGGTTGACTCTGGAGGCAACGTGGAGAACAGACATGGGTTCGAATCCGGGCTTTACCCCTTGATGCTGGCCAACCTTAGACAAAGGACTTATTATCTCTGAACTTCAATCATCTCTTCTACGAAATCCAAATAATTCTGCCTTCCTCAAAGCATTCACTGTAAAGAGTAAGCAGAATAATGTGCTTCTTATGGATTCAGCAAATATCAACTGAACATCTCAGTGGCTATTATATGTTTATTCTTATTATGATGATGATATCCTTTGTTCTATTAGATCATGATATTAATACCACTAATAATAAGAACATCATAACTTTTTACCTTTTTCTTCTTCTTTGGTCCAAAGATTTGAACCCAGGGCTCGTGAATACTTAGCACACACTCTATCACTGAGCTTCACACACAGGCCTAATTTTTTTGCTTTAAAAATTCCAAGACAATTCCAATGCAAGTGTCAGAAAGTGGCTCTGAGGCTGGGCACGGTGATGCACGCCTGTAATCCCAGTGGCTCAGGAGGCTGAGGCAGGAGGATCCCAAGTTCAAACCCAGCCTCAGCAAAAGCAAGGTACTAAGCAACACAGTGAGACCCTGTCTCCAAATAAAATACAAAATAGGGCTGGGGATGTGGTTCAGTGATTGAGTGCCCTCCAGTTCAATCCCTGGGACCAAGTGGCTCCAAGGCCATTTTAGACTTCTATGTTTCTCTGTACCAACTCCAGCCTCAATCTGGAGGACTTGAACTTCAAGTTTACTTTTATATTCCTTCCCGGAACCTAATAGTTCTCAGAGCTTACCCTGACCACTCATGGACTTCCCAAGCAGGAATTCACAGATCATGTCTTATTTCTCTTTGTATCTCTAACACCTTTCAAAGAACTTGGCTAATAAAAGTAGGCCCAGAACCAGGGTGAGATGAGCAAGTCTTCTTGCACATAAAATCTACGAAGGCAATCACCCCCAGACACCAACTGTGCTTTCGTGACCCTGAGAGTAAGCAGCTCCTTAAATCTTGTGATCTAGGAGCCCTGCCTGCCTCCCCTGGTCCTGGCTCAGCTAAGAATAGATGCTGCATCAAGATGACAGAAAGAAACAAAGGAAGGAAGAAAAGAACCACACAGTTGTTCTCTGACCAAGCCCCCAATACAACTGCTACCTTGCTGGCTGGGTCACATCCAGGAAGGAACAATTTTGAAACCAGAAAGATTTTAGGAATCTGCTTTACCAACCATCAATGCCAAAAAATAAACCACTTAAAAAAAAATCTGAACAACCTTCTCAGGTTTATCTCACCTGAAAAGAATTCTTAGCTTCCTGGAGTTATTGGCCTTCAGAATTAATTGCAAAACTCAAATGCAAGCAGAAACATCTGCTGCCCTTAAGTAAAAGGTTAACCAGGCAACTGAAAGAAACAGATCCCAGGGCTCGGCTTCCCGCTTATTAATTTACAAACCCTGCTTCTTCCTGTTCCCGCTAACGATTTCCAGGAAGAGTGAATCAGGCCTGTGTTCCTGTGGGATTTTACTGTCTCTCAGGACCATTTCTTGCACAACAGACACCTTTCTGTAGGAAAAGAAAAAATGATAAATATAATTTATTTTACATATTTTACATTATATATATATTTCCCTTTAACTGTAATGTGTCATTTAATTCCAGCTTCTTTTTTCATCTCTAATAACTTCCTTCCCTTGGACCCCCTAGGGCCTCCAATTCATCCCTCCTGTTAAATTGGACACCAAACAGCAACTGTAAAGTTTATTTTTGGAGTAAGGTCATGCATTAAATTTTTAAAATATTTTATCATAAACAATACATGTGATAAAACATGCACACATAAAAAAGCATCTAGACAACGATAAACCACCAAAATCTCAACCATATACTATGCATTTATTATGTCCCAAACGATTTCATTTCATCCCACTACTAATGAACACTCTTCTCTACAGTGTGAGCTGGATGCGTTTTTCTATGATCTTCTTACCATTTGAAGGCACACATTGCAGTATTACTCTGATTCCTGATGCTCTGAGGAAGCCCAGGGTCTGGTTTAGCCATACACAGGATTGGATATCTGTTATTATTAACAATCCAGGATCTATTTTCTCATTTCTGGAAACAAGACCCCAATTTTCTTTTGTAAACCACCTGTCTCAGGCCCCATGCTCCTGGATGGGACTTATCCTTCTGTGGTTTCAGAGATGGTTCTGGCTTCTAGGTCTGGCCAATCAGAGACATGTCCTATCTTCCTGCCTTTTGTGGTTGGACCAGGGCAGGCATGCAGCTGAAACCAGAGGTCTGCAGAGCCAGACCATTAGCTGGAATTATTGGAGAAGAGATTTCTTTCTACCCAGGATGGTGATAAACTGAGAGGTGCTGAGTGACAGCTTTGCCAGCACGCAGGAAGGACCCTGACTGCAGATAGCAGACCAGGAGAAAGGAGAGCAAGATTCCTGAACACCTCGTATGCACTTCTGGAAGCATCTGTGCCAGAAGGTGGACTTTCATTAAGTAATTTATTTTTAGTTAAGCCCGTGTATGATGTATGAGACACTCGTCCACAACAGCCACTGAAGCCGTGATTTAAATCCACTGGAGAGAAGTGACTTCTGTACTACCCCAACACTGTGACCCACACCACTTACTGACTCCTCTCTCAACCAGATCAATCGGGCGTGCCCCCAGGCCATCAGTCCATATTGTCCCCAGACCAGCTCCTGCACATGTGTGCATGAGGTATCCCTATGTATGTGGGGGTGGGGCAGAGCAGCATCTGTCCCTTTTCACAGAGAGAAAATGGAAGCCCAGAAACCATCGGGTTTTTTGATGATTCCCTCTTGATGGGCCTGACCTATACACACAAACCACGTTTTTCAGCCTCCAGTTAAATACTTGAGTGACAAGAGCGGGGTCCCAAATACCGGGTGCTTTATTTCACACTCCAGAATGGCTGGGATCAGGTGAGCTGCACCTTCACACCCAGGAGCCGCAGAGGCTAATGAAAGCTGAAATGAGCCAGGCGCGGCATGCTGGGCAAGGGGAAATGGATGGACTTGGGAGAGAGTGGCTGCAGGGGACCTCTCCCAGGCAGCCATCTCTAATTGTGTGAGCAATAATGCCGGCGCCGTGGGGGACGAAGGCTTGGCAGAAGTCGAATGTTGCCTAAAGGAGACCTCACCGAGTTTTTAAGACTTCCCACTTGATCGATAAGACCCGAATGCTACGAGAACCGGGGTGATACTGAAATGGCTTTCACACAGACCTTCAGCCCACTGAGCGGGTATGGTCAGAAAGTTCCAGAAGCCCGTGATCACTAAGGGCACCGAGGCACTCCCAAAGGACCTGCAGGCAGACTTAGCCTTCTAGGATCCGACTTCTGATTCTACTTAGGTTTTTCTCTACATGTGTATCTTTTTTCTTTGCTTTCTTCAAACTGCTTTCGTCTCCTGCTGCACAGCGTTGGGGAGAAGCAAGGCTGGAGCCAGTAACACATTTTTAATGATGTGAAACAAAGCTTTAATCACCCTAGTTATTTACAAAAATAATGTCTTCGTTACATTTGGTTTTAATAGCACTTTGTCCACAGCTTTCATCAAAACAACGACCCATCTGACTTATTGGGAGATTATATGAAATGTCAGAAGATCTCCCCAGACTCATAAACTGCTTCCTCGCCAATCAGGATTTTAATTTTGGATGGGGAAATAATAAATACAATAATCATTGAACACTGTGACATTAACTGATAAAGAAACCCGCTTCCCTGGAATTGTCAATTTCACATTGGCATAAAAAATAGATTAGTGACAATTTAATCCCACATCTGGTGACCTTTAAGTAATGCTGTGAACACACCACAGCTTTTGTCACCAGAATGTCACCAGCCTTCTCTCTAAGAGAAATGATACCTCCACCTCTTCCTTTCAGAACCGTCTCCAATGTTTGCTGATGTTTGGTGTCTGGTAGCAAATCTAAAGAGGGATGAGAGATCCAGATGCACCAGGAAACCTCGCCAGCAGCAATTTTTAAAATAATCCTATCATAATTTTACCATGTGAGAGAAAAGATTAGGTAGAGTTAAGAACTCACAGAACCCTAATATACTTTGCATCCACGGGGACATCTGCTCCCTGCTGTATACCCTCTGGGTGGGCAGCTACCTTAGTACCAGCACTGAAGGGACAGTTGGCCAAGTCCACAAGATTTTAAAAGCCTACTCAGGTCTTAGACTGCTCCTTGTAACATTGTCTGTAATATCTCCCATACCAAAAATGGGGAGCAACCTTAATTTCCACTAAAAGAAGACGGATTAAATCAATTGATTCATGTGGACGCTAAGACAGAAATCATCTGTCAGGTGCACTGACATGGTAATTCCTTCATGCCATGCTGTAAGCAGAAGAGAGAGGCTACAGAACCGCCCGTGGGTTTTTAACCTGTAAATGGAGGCAGTCATAGGAGCACCAGCCTCGCCTCGTGGAGGTGTTGGAAGGATGGAATGAATCCATCTCCTGGCCCCTTTGCTTCTTTGGTCTATACTTGTTGACTCCAGTTCCTCCCTGAAGCCCACGTGGGTCCAGGTTTCAGCCCTTGGTCACCTTCTCTGTCCCTCTCAATGCCCCCGTTGGGCTGTGAGCCAGATCTTCCTTCTCGTCCCACTTGACGGTCCAGATTGGACCCACAGATGGCCGCTTCTCCTCCCCACATTCTCCAGGACTCCACGCCTGCCCGGCTCCTCTCCTGCCCCGCGGCCTGCTCCTGTTGGCTTTGCGGGCACCTCCTCTTCTCCTGCTTTGGTGTTGAGTGCCCTGGACTCTGTCCCCAGGAACCCCGCCCCGACTCCAAGTCTCAGATACCATAGGTAAACCCACAACACCCACATGGACACCTTGGTCCTCCAGCCTCTCCCTGGACCCTGTCTCAAATTCTCGACTCCCTTGGATGCCTGACAGATTTCCAATCTCAACTCGTCCAAGCACAGGCCCAGAGAGGCCCCGAGGGCTATTAGCCTCCCCCCCTGGTCTTTTCTTGCTGATGGCGATTCCATGCTTCCAGTTCCTCAAGTCAAACCTTGGCTTAGAGTTGCCCAAGTTGCCTCTCCCTCCTCAACACTCCACGTCTGACCTGTCGGGACACCTTCCTGGGCTCCTTTCCATCTCTGAGCAGAACCAACACCTGAGCAGCTTATGCTTCCAGCCTCCTGCCCACAGGGGCCTCCCACTTCTACCTTTATTTCAGAAAGTCTGTTCTCAAGGCAGCAGTTAAAGGCGTCTTCTCAGGTGTGATTCAGGTCAAGTCTCTCCTTATATTACCAAACCTTACAGCAACTTCCCATTTTATTCAGCAGCCCTTTCCTTGCTATTCCTCAATCAAGCAGTGTCCTCAGGGCCTTTGCACTGACTGTTGCCTCTGCCTGGAACACACTTCCCCAGATACCCACAGCCCATTTCCTTACCGACTTCAGATCTTTGTTCTCCATAAGGCCCACCTTGATCACCATAGGTCAAATTACAAAATGTTATCTAAGCCAACTTTCTTTGCTGCTCTTTTTCCTTCTTCCATAGCTCTTGATATTTTTAATCAACTGCACAATTTACTTATCAGCTGTGTCAGGTGTTGATTGTCCACATTGCTCCTCCCCACTAGAATAGAAACATCACCAGAGTAGGGATTTTTTTTTGTCTGTTTCCCTCACTGATGTATCTACTACTGAATAGAACCTGGCACATGGTAGATGCTCAATAAATATTTGCTAAACAGGTGAATGAGTGGACATAATAGTTATAATTTCTTTTTAAAAAATATTTTAAATTTTTAGTTGTAGTTGGACATAATACCTTTATTTTACTTATTTATTTTTATGTGGTGCTGAGGATGGAACCCAGGGCCTCGCCGGTGCTAGGCAAGCGCTCTACCGCTGAGCCACGACCCCAGCCCCCGCCCCAGTTATGATTTCTCAAGCGCTGATCGCATCAGCATTAAGCTACCCACGTTGCCTGTGTTCCCTCATTTATTCTTACATCAATAGAGGGGTAAGAAGAACAGGAAGGGCCGGTGCTGGGAATGGGAAGTGTGATGTTGTGATTCCCACTAATTGAAAAAAAAAAACTGTAAACCAGAAGGTTTAATAACTCACCAGGGTCGCCTGCTAGTAGGAGGCAGAATGAATGAGGGGAGGCAGAGGAAGGTGATGTGACTCTGTCCAAGGGAGACACCAGCCACTCTGCCCTGCTGCTCCTCCTAATGCAGCCCAACCAGTTAAAATCCACAGAGCCACTCAACCTCTCGCTCCACCCTTTTTTGAATACCTACAACACCAACTATTTAGAGGAAGCCCACTATCATGAGCAGTGCTTCAACTTTTTTTTTTTTTTTTTTTTTTTTTTTTTGCAGTGTGGTTCTGGGTGAAATGAGGGATGAGGCCATGAGCCTTTACTTCTTCTTCAAGCTTTGTAACCTTATGGTTAGGTTCCAAATAACCTTTTGCTTCCGGGAGTGGTGGTTTGGTTTGTTTATTTCTGCTTTAAGGGACTGTATCTCTCCCTTTGGTCCAACTTATTAGCTCTAGTCATAAACAGCAATCTGTGAAACGCGATGGTTTTTTTATGAGGTAGTTAATTCTAGTTTGGAGCGCTTTGATATTTTGGAAAATTTTTGATGTCAGCACATTTACTTCTGTATCTGTGAATTCTATCTTGTTCGGGAGGCTCCTATTTTATGTACGAGATTAATGTTAGAGCCTTGCTGAAAAGACTGTCTTAAATTTAATATAATAGGTAAAAATCATAATTTTTTTCCTCCATAAACTAAACAAGCTCTGATTTTCTGTTTGACTGGCAAAGTATTCAGGACTCGGGTGATAAAATAAAATTCAAATATGTGAAGAGCAAATGCTCTCTCAGATTTTTTTAGAGCTTCTCTAGGGTCAGCCAGATTAATGTTAAACCAACAATTAACCATACTGATTTTGGACACCTTGCTTCATTCTCTCACTGCAGATATGGGTGGAGCACCCATCTCTTTCTGAGCCCTTTCACTCCTTACAATAGCCAGCATCTGCATCCCTTGTCTGAGAATTCTCTTTGGCCTCCTGAGCCGAAGCACACAAGCTGCGAGTGTCAGGAAATCTACCGGCTGGGAGCAGCCTTCAAGAAAAGGATAGGTACATACTGACCCCAGATCCCTCCCTGCATAAGGGACGGGTCTCAATGGTTCCTGTGTGACCCGTTGATAAATGTATCCTTTTATTATCTGCTGTTATGTTTTGGATGTGAGGTGTCCCCCAAGAGCTCACATGTGAGACAATGCAAGAAGGTTCAGAGGAGAAATGATTGGATTGTGAGGGCCTTAACCCAATCAGTGAATTAATCCCCTGATAGGGACTGAGTGGTAACTGGAGGCAGGTTGGGGGTGGCTGGAGGAGGTAGGAATTGGGGGGCGTGACTTGGTATCTAGCAAGTGGACCCTGTCTCTGCTTCCTGATCATCGTGAGAGCTCCTTCCTTCTGCTACACTCTTTCTGTCGTGATGTCCTGCCTCACCTACAGCCCCAGGGAATGCAGCCTGCTGTCTAGAGGTTGAGACCTCTGAAGCTGTGAGCCCCCAAATAAACTTTTCCTCCTCTACAATTGTTCTGGTCCGATCCTTTAGTCACAGCAGCAAAAAAGGTGACTAGATCATCTGCCTCCCTTTCCTCCACAATTCTCCTTTCCCTAGCCAGTGTTTCTAGAATCTCCTCCCCAGTAATCTACTTGCAGGTGGGCACAGTGATGCACGCCTGTAATCCGAGGCGACTCAGAAGGCTGAGGCAGAAGGAGGGTGAGTTCAAAGCCAGCCTCATCAACTTAGTGAGGCCAAAAGTGACTTAGCAAGACCCTGTCTCTAAATTTTAAAAAAATAAAATAAAAAGGGCTGGGGATGTATCTCAGTGGTTAAGCACCCCTGGGTTCAATCCCTGGTACAGGAAAAAAAAAATGATAAGTAATCTACTTGCATTTCTAGAAGACCCAAAATACCACCCATAAGCATGCCTCTTCTGGAACAAGGATTGTTGAGCTGAAGGCCTCAAAGAACAAATAGATGCAGCAAAGCTCTCTGCTCTCTGTGAAGACAGCTGATGACCCGTTTCAGCCTGTGGTCCCAGGGGAATCTGCAGCAGCACACTTTACCAACTGACCTTTATCTGCCAGTCATTTGCCTTCCCCTAAATTGCCACCCCTAGAGACTCAAGATCTTTTTCCCTCTGTCTTGTCCCTTCTCTAAAACTTTACCCTCTTCAGTGACTATTTATTGAGCACCTACTGAATATCTGGATATTGTTCTTCTCACTGAGATAAGAACTCTTCTGTCTTCGTGAATGTTACATTCTTGTGAGGAGCAAATAATAAACTAAGAAAAATATAAGGCAGTTTTTGATGCTCTTGTTGTTTGATACAGGGGGATTGAACCCAGGGGTACTTAACCCCTGAGCCACACCCACAGCCCTTTTAATTTTTCATTTTGAGATAGGGTCTCACTGAGTTGCTTAGGGCCTTGGTAACTAGCCGAAGCTGGCCTCAACCTTGTGATCCTTATGCCTCAGCCTCCCAAGTATCTGAGATTTCAGGTTCAGGTTTGCTCCAACACACCTGGTGTAAAGCAAATAATCAGAAGAAAATAAAGACAAAAAGTAAGATAGGACACGCCATTCCTATCAAGGTGTGCAACTGTAAATAGGCAGTTAGTGAAATTTGAACAAGAGAATAAAACGTGGACAAAGACCTGAAGGGCATGTGGATCCCTACAGCAGTGTTCACCGACACTGGAGGAAACCAGGGGGAAAGAGACCAGACCTGGTGTCCTCCACAATCAGCAAGGCCACTGGGGCCAGAGCAGAGTGAAGGAAGAGGAGGGTGATAGGAAATGAGCTGTTTCTATTATTGCTATCATACGATGTGGCTATTTTTGTCAGTATTATTATTAGATCCTTCTCTCTTTTTTTCCACATTTTATTATGAAAATTGCAGAACACTTACAAGATCTTACAATGAACACACACGTACACACCACCTGGATTCTATGATTTTGCCATAGAATACTTGGGTTTTTCAAATGTCCATCCCTCTATTCATCTACCAAGCTCTTATTTAAGTGCATTTCCAAGTAAATTGCAGACATTTAACAAATGCAGCTATGACAGAGATATTGTTTCTGAATTTTACAATAATATTGCAAAATAGATGTTTGCAAGATAACCCCTCTGCCTTTAGAGATGAGCATGCTGAGACTCAGAGAGTTGAAGACCTCAGCTAAGGCTGTAACACAAACACTGGGCTCGATGGGCAGTTCAAGGGCAGTGCGCAGACTCTCTTCACCACTGACGTAATTGCCACTCTTGGCTGACAGATTAATATGGAAAAACGGACAAGGAGTCGGCAAGTAGCCATGCTCTTCTCTCTCAAAGGAGTCGATTTCCTTACTGTTTCCTCTGCATCTAATAAAGCAAAGCCCCAGTGATGTGCTGGCAAATGTTTACCAACAAGCTCTTTGATGGGGGTGCAGAGGGAGGACGTTGGTTTGCAACACTTACCAACTCCTATGGTAGCAAATTCCCACCATGACTGATTTCAGGCTGGCCACCTAACACCAGGGTGCCGGCTCCTGGGAGCTGATGATGGCCACATCCAGCACAGCCCTGCAGATATACTGTGGATAACAAGTATCATTGGACCTTACCAGAACCAGAGTCAGGTCAACCAACACTTAGTGATGGTACCCAGTGACTGCTCAAAAAATATTGATGCTAGTGGTAGCAAAAATAAAGAACTAAACCCACCTACACATACAGCATCCAACATCTGCATGTACACACACACACACACACACACACACACACACACACATACACACACACTTTCTTCCCAGGGTGGATGGTAGTGCATTTGAATGAGGGTATCAGACACTCTCTATATAGCACATTTGTATAAAGCGAACTTCTCCACAAAGAGTCTTTGTGTAATTTCTAGTTCTTGGTCCATGGTTCTTGATTTTCTTTTTTCTCTGACCACTCCTGCACCTCCCTGTGCTATTACCAGTGCTATTCTTTGGCAAGGCCACCCTTGGTTTTCCCTGATACCAGAAGACACCATATTTTGCTCCACCCATTGAGTTTCTAAATCATGGAAAAGACACTCTGTCTGAAAAGTGGGACGTCCTTCTCCTCCTTGAGCTCTCTCCTGGATGAAATGTTCTCCTACCCAGAGCACTCCGCAGAGCTGCCCTGATGGTTGCTGCCTGTTCCCTCTCCTCGTGCCATCTGAGGACTGCCTGCAACCTCCATTCTTTTTATTTCTCCATCCTGACTTCTTGCTGTCTGCCTCCTTCGAACCAATTCCTTCCACATCCTTTTCCCAGGGGCCTCACTCACCTAAGATAGCACCCCTGATCCTGTCACTTAAATCCCCCATCTTCCAGAATCAGCTAAGGCCTTTCCAGTGACGTGGTAGACCCAGTGACGTGGGTCTAGTTCAGGTTTGCAGAGACAGGCTTTTCTGAGCTGAACCTTTAAGGGTTGCTTCCTCCTTCCCTCCACAGCCCACCTCTCCCCTCTCCCCCTCCCCCACCCCATCTTCTTGCTCAATGCCCGTCCCCAGCCGTCTGCAGTGCAAATAACAATCATCTCTCACAGAATCCGCACGAACAAAGTCTGACACTTATGACTTTAAAGCATTTTTTATGGTACGGCAAATCCCATTACCATGCAACAAAGAACAGCTAATTTTTAAGAATTAATAATGAGAAATAAGTATAGATAATGGTTTAGCTGACACTGTCATATTTTAGTACAATATGTTCTGAAATATTTGCTCCTTTGGGTTGTGAATGTGCTATTTTTGTCCCTAATAGGCCAATAGAAGCCTAGTGGAAATGAGAAGTTTTCTCAAGGAAAGTTATGCATTCTGAGATTCCCCTGATAAGGGGAAGGGGTCAATGTGCCTGTAGTTTCTGTGCTTCATTAAAATTCTGCTTCCGTCCTGTATAATGTGAGTAATATTAATTTTCTAAACATGCGTGTACAGCAGCTGCTAACTAATTTGCATAACAGCGTTCCTATTCTACAGGCATCTTTAAAAGAGGAAAAGATGAAGGCTGATTGTCTACCTAAAGGAGTGCCTCAGCCTAACCCGGCCTCAGAACCACTTGAGACCAAAGGACAGAAGATATTAGGAAGACCGCCTCCCTGACCAGGGCGTGTCTGGAACCCACAGAGCTGCCTTAGACCCCAGGGCTGGTGTACTGGAATGATCCACGGGTAGTAACCTTCCTCTGAATGCTCTCATAGTGGCCCAGTTTGTGTGCCCTGGACAAGCTAATGAGTGGGGTCTTTCTGAATTCTGTCATATCAGATATAGCTGCCTCCCCTCCCTTCCTGGTCCCCACCACTGAAGTCCCAGCAAGGACAGATGCAGTTAATCCTGCCCAGTGTGCTTCAGGGAGGTCAGCGTGCCTGGACAACTGTGGCCCACTTGTGTTTCAGAGGCTTATTCTTGGGCATCCTCCACCCACCCCTCCTCCAGATGCCCAGGGTCACAGTCAGAATGTGATTCCTCGTGCTGTACTTAGACACTTCTTCAGGCTGAACTTCTCCTTCTGTCCTCTGCCAAAATGACCTTGAACACTCTCTCTCATTCCCTCCAGCAGTCCTGTTCTTTCAGGGATATTTTCCAACTCTGCATTCATCTGCCTTTGTGATCCATCCTCTTTTCCTTCAGACTCTGTCCCCAGCTGGTCTCTACAATTTCACCTTCCACTCCTCCTTCCCAAGTGCCCAGCAATCCCACCACACCAGTCTACTGGCCACTTCCCCATGTCAAGTTCCACCACCAAGTCCTTACTGAAGCTGTAGTCTCTAGCTAGACAACTCACCCCTCTTCAGTCGCCAAATTTGACCGTCCATCCCTTTTGAATCCTATGAGCAAAGTTAATCACTTCAATTTCAAACTCTTGTGGCTTTTGTCCATGCCCATCAACTTGACCCTTGTCTTGCTGTTGGTTTGTTGGTTGGTGATCAGCACTCAACGAATCTTTGTCAAATGAGATTTATCTTCAAAATGCACCTTCACAAAAAAAAAATGTAAAAAAAAAAAATGACAATTTTGTCAACTTATATATTCTCATAATTAGAATCAGCTCAGGTAAAGCCAAATGGTCTCTATGGATACTCCATACTACTGTCTACTGATCACTTGCCATTTATGTGCATTAGTGTGTTTATTAGCCAGAGTTCTCCAGAGGAATAGATCCAACAGGACACATGTACGTATATTTAGAAAGAGATTTATTATAAGGAAGGACTAACACTGACAAGTCCTACAATCTGCTCTCTACAAGCTGATGACCCAGGACTGTGTGGTTCCTGTCTGAGTGTGAAGGCCTCAGAACCAGGAGAATCAATGGTATAAATTTCAGTTCAAGTCCAAACACCTGAGAACCAGGAGTACCAATGACATAGCACCAGTCCAAGGGCAAGGAAAGATGATGTCCAGACTCCCGCAGTCAGGCAGAGAGAGAACCCCCTTCCACCACCTTGTTCCCCAGCTGGCCCTCAACAGATTGGATGAGGCCCACCCACATGGGGACTGCAGTCTGCTTTGCTCCATCTCCTGATTCAAATGCCTATCTCATCTGTAAACATGCTCTCAGATTATATATGCGAAAATAACATTTAACCACATGTCTGAGCCCCCGTGATCCAGCTGAGCTGTCACATAAAATTAATCACAAGCACTTTAAGTAGGTCAATGTTAATTCTCACCAACAAGTCCTACAAGATGTGTATTCTTATGGTCTCCATTTTACAGATTCTGAGCTGAAGAATCAATGAGGTGAAGCCACGTGGCTTAAACTACACAACTAGCAAGGGACAGAGCAGGGACTCAACCCTGGGTCTAGACACCTCCAAAGTCTGCGCATCTCTCATCCCACCTACTGATACTGACACAAAAGAGGACCCCTGCTGCCTCACTTCATGGAACAGGTTGAACATAATCGTCTACTTTAGTAATATTTTTCACTTTTCAAAACCTTGCTTTAAAGGTTATTAAGCCTTCATGAAGACCTTCGGAAGCAACACTAATATGACAATTAAATATGATCTTTAAATTCCATTCGATAACAGCCTTTTGAGAATTTACTATGTCCCCATGGCTGACCATAAGACTTTAGAGCATACCAAGATAAAATGGAGGTGGGCCCTGCCATCCAGAGGACCTTCTGGTGACAGTCCCTTGAGTAGACAAAGCAGTAATCTATTTTGCCCGACTTAAGGGACAGCCCCCATTCAACACTGTATCCCCATTACCCCTTACAGGGCCTTAAATTACACCATGACAGATTAATTCCTTCAGGTCCTAAAGGTTAATTGAATCTCTTAGCAAAGGCCAAATACTCCTGTGATGAGTACCTTCTTAAGCCATTATCACCTAAGATGGGACCCAAGCCTTAGATCACAGCTGGCAGACAGAGGGATGGAGGAGCAATGGCAGAAGACGTGGAGGAAGGAAGCACCTAAGCACATCACTGATTTCCTTTAGTCCCCTTCCCTCATTTATCCATGTCCTGGACTATTGAGAAAGGTGCAGAAAGTTCACATCAGCATCTTCCCACATATTCTCTGAATGCCTTTTTAGTGCCTCTTCGCTGTTCTCTAGTCTCAACACCTGCATTTTCTACCATGCCTCTAGAAGCTGACCCAGTACTAATAATAACAGTCAGCACCCCATGGTACTTAGTTTGCGTCAGCCAGTATCCTACGAGCTTTACAAGAACCATCTCAATTAATCCTCACAACCATTCTATTCCCATTGACCAGGTGAGAACACTGAGGGTCAGAGAAACTAAGAAGATCATTGGCTTTAAACCTCAGAGCCATGATTGGAATTTATGGAAGTCTGACTCCAGAGCCCAAATTCTTAAACTCAACGCTATAATGCTATAATGACCTATCACTCGGATAGAAATCATTACAATAGCCCTATTAGGCTAACCTAAGAAGCAATGGTCCTATCCTCATCTGGGTTAAAGGTCCAGTTCAACTCTGGGACTTTGGTTCTTAGCATTCTCACATTTGAAATGGAGTTAATAAAAATCTACTTCAGAGGGTTTGTGTGAAGGATCAGATGAGTAAATGCAGAAAGTGTTTGGCACAGAGTGAACAGTGCATAAATAGTAGCTGTCAGCTATAAACTCCATGCTGTGTGCGGCTTCTGTTCTGGTGATGCTCCTGTTGCCCTTTAGGGGTCACTCAAGCCTCCACTTCCTGCCTATGACACTATCTAGTTGACGGTGATACTTGATCTGACCATACCTTCAAATCTCCTAGGGACAAATGCATATATAGTGCATATATACACTTATGTACAGGGGCCTGGACATTAGTTTTTGAAAGCCTCCCAGGTGACTCTGATGTTCAGCAGGGTTGAAAGTCATTGCAAATAAAGAACTGTTAGGTAGAGCCAGGGCCAAGCCCTTTTTAGAGGAGATGCCTAGAAAATGGATGTTCACGGGAAGAAGTTCAAAGTTCTAGTGATAAGAGTTCCAGGTTTGGATTCTGTTCTTTGGGATCTTTATTTTAGATTCTCCCTCTTTTTAGAAACCTTCGTCTGGTTTATGGTTAAAAGTACTAGCCAAACTCTGGCCACTGGCCTCTGAGCTTGACTCTGTCCCTAGTGGCCGGAGGAGATTCCCTGAGGTGAGGCCCTGATTGCTACTGGGACATATCCCCCCGAACAGGCTTCAGCCAGCCTTGGTTACAGACTGTGTCAGAACATGGTGCTGTCCCTTCTTCCCACCGTTGACCCTCCAGAAGCAGCCTTGGCACACAGAGCAGATGTCCCACTTCACCCCAAGAACATGACAAGGACCAGCTTGGTCTCACTTCAAGTAAAGTCCCCTTTAAAATGTGGACTGAAACAAGACTCCTGGCCGCAGGGTCTCTGTCCCCCCAAATTTTTTTTAAATAAACTGCCTATTAGATTGTGTTGATGACTATCTCTAGCTAATTACAGAGTCACAATTGCAATCTGGTCCTTGCCTTGTCAGTGTGCTGCCTTGGTGGCAAGTCTGGTTCAAAAATTCCCTCTCCTGCTCCCTCTCCAGGTTCCTGGGTTCCTCATTTATTATTTCCCCTGGGCTATGAAAGACCCCCAGAGAAAAGCACGCTCACGATACTGAGCGGGGAATCCAAACAGTTAGTAAATGATCTGGAAGCAAATAAGACCTTCACCTCTTTTTTTTTCAGAAGAGGTGAAATGTCCCCACTTACCCACTTGTCATTCCAAGGGGGCTGAGCGCAGATTCGCCAAACTTGGCAGCATTTCACTCCGAGACAGAAAACAAACATGATAAATTTCTCCTCCAGAGATAATTTTGGTGATGTGTATAGGCCACGGAAAATGAGGATGTTATGACTTTAGTGCTGTGATAATATATGGCAGTAATTATATTAACAAGGGAAATTACATCCCTCTTCAGCAATTTCAGCTCATACCACCCACATGAATAGTGGGTAGCTGCAAAGATGCTGAAACGGTGCTAGTAAAACAGGGGGAACAATATTTGCTGAATTTAGAACCTACCTTAATCACTTTTTTAAAATGCATTGAGCTCCTACTATGCACCAGGCACCATGTGAGCACAGTGGGGAGCAAGAGGATGAATCCAACACGGCCCCCAACCTTCAGGTGCTTACTGCGTAATCATGGAAATGACGGGAATCTCTATACTACCGGTAGGAAGGAGGCCAGGGGAAAGGTACAGAGAGAGTTCTATGAGGACTAAGGAAGGGAGGCCGATCACTTCTAGAGGAAACCAGTTTGCAGCTCTGTCTGGCCCAGAAAGCAATCAGGCACCCAGGAGGTGACGAATAAGCAGCACTCCACAGTCCTCCCACTTCCAGAAAAGCTGCAGACAATTAACACTGGAAATGCTGCCCACTGACCTGGCCCCAGAGACAATCCACCAGAATGCTTCATAGCTGGATGGCCATGAAAGCAAATCTCATATTCTGTAACTTCAGAAATACCTTCTGAGAATCTTTTTGACAAGAACTTATTAATGTGTGGATTAATGGACTATAAATAGGGATTAAATGCATGAACAAAACTCCATAATTCATTCTGAAGTTTTACTGGAACCAAATTTCAGATACTGCTCGTGTGTGTGTGTGTGTGTGTGTGTGTGTGTGTGTGTGTGTGTGTCATTGCTTAGCCAATGCATTTAAGCAACTGAAATGAAAGAAAGGTTAAAAATTATAAAACGATCATGATTTGCAACTAAGTTGATTGCCTAGAAACCCAAAAGAATCAAAAACCCTGGGCTTGGCACATGGTAGGCTACATCCCCAACACTTTTTATTTTATTTCAAGACAGGGTCCTGCTAAATTGCCCAGCCTGGCCTCAAATTTGTGATCCCCCTGCCTGAGACTCCCAAGGAACTGGAACTAGAAGTGTACGCCACTGTGCCTACCCAATTCTGCTCACTTTTACCAGCTTGATCAGCTTTTGTTCTGTTCTTTTCATGTGCAAGAAGGATTTAAGGAATTCCAAGAGAAATAAGAAATGAGATATTCCCTAAAAGTGCTTGGAATCTCAAAGAGGAGAGAGACGTATACAAATAATCATTAAGATGATCTGCTGTTCTATCAACGTGGTCTGGTGGAATGAGTGTTTGGTGTGGAATCAGATATCATGGGGCTACATTTCTACTTTACAGCCTATTAGTTCTGAGACTTAAAAGAATTCTTGAGTCTATCTAGATTAATCAACTTTTCTCTATCTGTAAGATGTTCACATCATAGGGCTATGATTAACAATATAACATCATGGAAGCATTTTGTCTAATCTCTACAAATGTCTAATGAACCTGTTGAATAAATCAGGAAATGGAATTATCATTAAAAAATATTTTAAAACATGTAGTTATCCTCAGAGAGATCATCTTGCAGTTGGAGGGACTAGGAAGGCTTCATGGGGAAGGAATCATTTGGACATGACCTCAAAGAACAGCTAAGGACTGGTCAGCATCCTGTCCACCTTGGCTTGGGGAGATGAGTTGATCAGGGCTGTGCTGAGAGATGACATTGGGTTTTTAGAAGGCTAAAAATTTTGTAGGGCAACATATTTGGCCAACTGATTCACTCTCAGAAAATAGAGCATTTAATTCATATGTATCCCATGGCAAACGTTCATTGGTACCCAGGGTAAAAAACATTGGAAAAGGCAAAGAAGATAAATTCTCCCAGTATGCAGAAAAGGGAAAGCTTCAAAAGGCTAGAGTAACATTTATGCCATGATATTTTTTAAAAATCCAAACAAAAGACCAATCCTTCCTACAGATACTGATGCAAAAATTCTATAACACATCGAGAAACAGAACTCAGAAAGTATCAGAGGAATAAAACATCAGAACTAAATGGATTTTGCCCTGGAATTACAAAGAATGCTAGGGTTAAATATTAGAAAACCTATTTATAAAATTCACTTTATTCAAGCAGATAAAAAGAGGATATTACCATCTCTACGGGTGCTAAAAAGTCCTTTGATAAAATGCAATCTCTATTCCCAATTTTAAAAGAAAAAAAATTATGAAATATTAATAGATTCCTCATTAATATGATAAATATATAAACACATATCAATCCAAAAGTTAATATCACAATTAATAGAAAAATACTAGCACATTTTTATCAAAGTTAGGAACAAATTTAGTTGTGCTATAATATTTCTTATTACCCTGGGGCACCTGCCTAGCCAATGCATTTAAGCAACTGAAATGAAGGAAAGGTTAAAAATTATAAAATTATCATGATTTGCAAGTAAGTTGATTGCCTAGAAACCCAAAAAATATCAACTGAGAAATTGTTAAAAACACTAAGAGTATTTGATAAGGTAGTGCTAAAAAAAAAAAAGTAATGTATGAAATCAATAGCCTTCATGCACACACATAACTATTAGAAGAAAAAAATGAAAGACCTTTATTTACATAAAGTATATATATATATATATATATATGTATATATATATATGTATATATATATACATGTATATATATATACATATATGTATATATATATATATGTATATATATATATATATATGTATATATATATACATGTATATATATATATATATATATATGTATATATATATACATGTATATATATATACATATATATATATACATATATATATATATATACATATATGTATATATATATATATATATATATATATATATACATATATATATATATATATATATATACACCTTACATGCCTATGTATGAACCTTATAAGAAATATGCAGGAGCTACACAAAATAACTAAAAAGTACAACAAGAAATTATGTAAGCTAATGGAAAAGAATACCACATTCTTAAAGTCTTAGCATCACAGGAATAATTCTCATTTAAATTAATTTAAAAGTTTATACAAACCAAAAAATATATCAAGGGAATTTTTTTGGAACTAAACTGATTTAAAGTTCAAAGGGAAAAAGAAGGAAAAATACTAGGAAATTCTGGCGGAAAAGAAAATTATGATGTGAGATTAGCCTTACCAAATATCAAAATGTAAAATAAAACTGTATGAATTGAATAGCATGGTACAAATACATAACATGAATATGCAAATAAATAAAATGAACAGACAAAAAAGACCTGAAAAATGCATATTCAAATTAAATATATACTAAAGATATTTCAAATGAGTGAGAAAAGATAAAATATTCAATAAATACTATTAGGACAACAAAATATCCATCAGAGAAAAACACTACATTTTTCCATCACAATTTTTTCACCAAAATACACCCCAAATTAGATCAAATATTTAAAAGTAAAATGTAAATTAAAGAAATTACATTAAAGAATTAAATAGATAACATTAAAGAATTAGAAGGCTGGGCATGGTGGTACATGCCCATAATCCCAGTGGCTTGGGAGGCTGAGGCAGGAGGTTCATATTCAAATGGAGAAAGCCTTTCTAAGTATTACTTTTTAAAAACTTAGAATTCAAAAATACATGATTAAAAATTTGACTCAGGCTGGGCTGGGTAACACACATCTGTAATCCCAGGGGCTCATGAAACTGAGGCAGGCAGATCACAACTTGAAAGCCAATCTCAGCAACTTAGTTAGGCCCTTAGCAACCCAGTGATACCCTGTCGGTAAATAAAATATAAAAAAGGACTGGGGATGTGGCTCAGTGGTTGAGTCAGCCCCTGGATTCAATCCCCAGTACCAAAAAAAAAAAAAAAAAGTCTACATAGAATATTTTAAATCTCTTTAAGAACAAAATACAAAAAACAAAGTAAAAAAGAAAGAACCTGAGAAAAACTGTTACAATTCATAAAAAAAAAAAAAAGGAGTTTTCTAATACATAAAAAAAAAAATCTGGAAAAAATAAGAAAAAAAATTAAAAGTGGGAAAAAGATATGAATAGTTTACCAGATAGAGAATACTAAAAAATGAAAATATATGAAAAATTGCTTATTTTACCCATGATAAGAGAAATATAAACTAAACAAGCTATCCTTTTTCACCTGTCAGATTGACAAAGATCTAGACTGTTAGATAAGATACTATTAACAAGGATGTGGGCAACAGTTTTTCTCTTCATTTCTATTGAGATTGTAAATTGCCACAAACACTCAAAAGAACAATTTGGTAGTATCTATTAAAAATTAAAATGTCTATACCCTTTGATACGATAGCATTTCAAGGGAATTAATCCTGCATACACTATACATAAAAAATGTGCACATTCAGGGTTCCCTACAGTATGACATGGGCAAAAGAGGTCCCTTTTGACTGATTAAGAGGGTCCTATTTCTGACACACAAAATGAATTTACTGAAGAGCAGGAAGGCATCTTTGTCATAGAGGATCTGCCACTCAGCACAATACAGTGCAAATTTAATCCTAAACATACATTCACATGTCTAACATTACTCAGGTCCCATGGAAAAACTTCTCATTTTTTGGACCTATATCTTCAAAATAAAAGACAACTCTGTCCAAATACTGTGGAAATTTGTGGGTTGTGCCACTGCAGGCCAGCAAAGACCACTGCTTCTAACAGCAGGAAAGATGCAAGCTACCAAAGGTTTTTGTAAGAGCAAAGGCAAATGCACCAACTTGGCTGAGTTTCCCGCTGGGTAGCAGGGATGCAGTAGATTCTTGCATTCTTTCTTTACAATGAAGCTGATCAAACATTTTATTGATTTTTGTTTTGGTTTTTTTTTTATTTTAGTGTTCAAAGTATGATAGTCTCCTTCAGCAGATGCTGAACAATGGTTGAGGAACATTATTCAAAATAAACAATTAATATTACTTCTATATTACTCCTAATTGTAACATGATATGATTCCTTCTAATTTGGCCGCTGGATGGATATTGACCCCAGAACTGAACAGCTTTACAATTATATGAAGTTATATTTCATTTCAATTAAGATATTTTAGTAATATAAAAGTATTCCTTAATATTTCAATTAAATATTAAATGAGGATTAATTAAATTTCAAATAAAAATATGTAAGAAACAGCTAATTTTAATTTTTTATATTCAATCCATTAAATTTTTCCCCTTGCCTTTATACTTCGATTGTTCTTTTAAAAGAAAAATAACTTTTTGAAGACATATAAAAGTCAATTTTAATTAATCAATGGTTTACATTTATATTAATTTACAATTTAATAAAAAATTATGCAGTTTGTACTCTTTAGATAAATTACATTTTTTTACCTGAAATCATTACTGTAATGAAATACAATTAAATAAAAATCTTGACTACAGTAACACAAGTATTTTTGCTAAAAATAAAGATAGGAAAAACAAATTTTACAGCATATATATATAACAAATTATGAATTATATGCTTTACTTTATTTATTAATCCAAATATTGGAAGTTTATTACCAGAAATACCAAGACATGTGCAATAATAATTAAATTCAGTCTTTAATACTTTCCTAATTTTCAGTTATGTTTTTTAAAAAACATAGCTTTATGCCCATTTTTCCATTTCATGCTATATAAATATATTTGTCAGGGTAAAGGAGTAGTACAGACTTTGTTAATAGTTTGTGAGCTTGATTTATAACTTTTAAATTGTTAGACATATTATGTGGGAAGCCATGTGCACCCTTCCCTGAGCCCCACCGTCGTTATAGCAGGGTATGTGTGCAGCACTGGGTATAACAGACAAAATTCTGCTAGATCTTACATGTCCATTGACATGGCCCTGGTTCAAAACACTATGTGTAAAAACTTCTGTCTTAATTTTGGCTGCTATAAAAATACCATAAACTGAGTAACTTAAACAACATTTATTTCTTACAGTTCCGGAGGCTGGGAAGTCAGAGATCAAGAGGTCTGGGGAGGGCCCTCTTCCAGGTTTACCGATGTCCATCTTCAGCTTGTAACCTCACGTAGCAGAGAGCAGAGTAAGAGCAACCTCTCAGTCTCTCAAGAGGGCACTAACCCCATTAGTGAGGGCTCCATCCTCATGACCTGATTGCCTCCCCAAGACCCCCTCTTTTCATCACATTGAGGGTTAGGATTCCTCATGTATGTGTATGTGTATGTGTATGTGTATGTATGGCCCTTAATACTGAATCACATTCTATCATACACATGGTGTGGTTCATTCAAGGTAAATAAAGAAAATATTATTATCTGTAATTGATAGATTAAAATCCTGTAGAAATTTATGCAACTAGTGCTACATTTTGTTCATACTCCACAACCCACACAGCTGTTATAAAAACTTCTTCATGGTCGATTGTTTACATTACTCTGGGGAAGACAGCTCTATTCTGTGGAAAAGATGGTAGATTCACTTCTCCAAATTAATGGTGGCCTCCGTTAATGTCATGCATCCACCAGAGTTGAGTTCAGGGCCAGTTTCAAACTCACACTTTTTTGGAGAGAAAGGGATAATATATTTTGCCTTCTCTGTCATTTATTTTCTCATCTCCTGTGCTTCCTAATAAACTGTTACATAATTGGAATAAAATGTAATAGGTTTGCCTGAAATTTTTTTCTTTTAGGTGATGAAACATAACCAAGAAGGAAAAAAAAATCTTTTCCTTGCTTTTAATTTTTTTTTTCTTTTTAATCCTCTTTTTTATGCCTTTTGATTAAGACTTCTTTTAAGATCGCATTATCACATTTTTCTTAATTCCACAATCTTTTCAACTCTCCTCCTTTATTACTGTGCTTTTGTATCCTTTTATTTTCCAAGTCCCTTTCACGTTTCCTCCCCTTTGTTTTATTTCCATGGGAGCTTTTATTGTCATCTTACTCTTTATTTTTAGGCCTGACCTACCAGCAAGGAAATGAAAAGGGAAAATACAGCAATGTCACCACCGTGGAGGTGGCAGACAGGTGCAAAAGACGAAAACATTTGAAAAGAAAAAGACTGGGGCTAGGGCTGGATTTTTTTTTTTTTTTTTTTTTTTTTGTCTCCAAGGTATAATACTTTGCAAGATGAAAAATAATGACATTTACACAGGCACCTATATGAAAATGTGGCTTGCCAAATGTGGAAACCCTGAGAAGAGAGTTTCCTTTAATTAGAATCTTGGTTCAATGTCCAAAGGACTGAGCCAAATTTACTTTGAAGGCATGAGCACGAGTGTTACCCGGTAGGAGGCCAAACTTGACAACTTGAAACCAACTCCCTTGTAAGCGAAATTCAGAATTCTGCTTGAAGTTTGTTAATGTTGATTTAGATGAAGCAAACCCAAACTCCTTAAAGTTATCTATTCAATAAATCAGTTAAGAATGGCCACGGTCTGACTCTCAGGCATAAAGATCAACAATCAATATTAGAAATTTTGACAAATAGCTGCTCCCATCTCTATTTAATAGGCATTTTCATGTTTCTGGCTGGCTGTTTACTCGCCCTCTTTGCTGGTTTGATTTATCTTTCACCTGTCTCTCTCCCCACAGGCTTTGCCTGACTCCTTAGTCCATCTATAATTCTACCCCAGCTATCCCATAACCCCAAGAGCAGCCACAGATCAAAAATGAACAATTAAAATAAGAAATGGATCTTCTTGAAAGGGAGCATGCATATTTTATAAAGTTTTTGTTGCCTTTGCAGAGAACCAAAACTAAATCTGAAAATTCATCTTGCAAAAGCATGAAGAGAAAAAGGTGTGTGTGAGGCTGTACGTGTGTGAGTGTGCGTGTGCGTGAGTGTGTGTATCTATACTTCGGTATACATGTCATGAGAAGGCAAAAGGGAAAAAAACAGGTAAATCATTTTTATCTACTTGGCATTAAATGTCTGGCTGTTTGCAAATATGTATGATTACATTTTTCATTTAAAAAATGAAAACCTGAATATTAAGTGTGCATAGTCAATGCAAATGACTTTCCCTTTGCCCTAAACTCTTTTTTTTTATCTACCCCTTCTCCTTCCCTCATCCGCCAACCCTCACCCTCATTTTCCTTTTTCCTATCTGGTATTGCCTAGATGTTCTGTTCTGTTCGGTTTAATTTATCCAAATGTCATACCCAATAAATAGCTGAATTTCCACTTCGTTTCTGCTGAATTATTGTATTACTTTTAAATAACTTGCATCTGCTCTTCATTCTCCCATCTGCTTTTCTTCTTCTCTCTGCCTTCTCAACATGAGGCCTGGCTGTAGTTAGGGACAGTGGCCAAGTCCTGGCTCAGTGACTTCATCATGCTGGACTCCAGTGATTTTCTCTTTTTAAGCCACTGACACAAAGTTAGTCACCCTTTCTGAATCTCTCAGAAGAGAGCTGGCCACAGGCAAAGGTGTGAGGAAGGTCAGATGTAAGGGGGGCTGCCACCCAGACTTTCAGGATTTTTTTATTCATTTTGCCACTTTTCTGCAAGGGTCCCCCCAGACTCTGGACTTACTTTCTGGATCTTTCCCTCCAACCTACATCCTGCAAAAGTTCCATGCCCAGGGTTGCTTTTCCCATTGCATCATTTCTAGGAGAAATCCGGTAGGAAGATTCCACCAAAATGACAATAAAAAACTTAATATTTCATCCTTCATGGAATGAGCTTCAAGATTTATGTTTCTGTATTCTATTGTTAATACGGGCCTGTGGGGCAGCACCAGAAAAGTAATCAGCTATAACCAAATTGAGGCACTTATAAGCAGACATGGCTGCTCTCTTAAATGCTAGAGTTTGATGGAATTTGGTGGCATTTAAAAAAAAGAAAGAAAGAAAAAGAAAAGAAACTAACCTTTCCCATGTTTTTATTATGTTCCAGAAACCAGCTTAATTTCACCCTTTCTTTTAACCAATGAAAAGTAGGATACTCCCCACAATGAAAGACAACAAAAAAAATCATATACCTGTAAGAAATAGAGGTGGGATTTGGACGACTCTGATAAAAACTCAGCTGTGGAGCCAAATGCTATGTCGACTGCCCATCCTACTTCTTGGGCCAGAGCCATAGAACAATAACTTCCCTCTGTTTTGAGTTTCCAAGCATCCAAGACACATTAAGTCAGCACTATTTTAGGGGTAAAGACTAAAGAATAGAAGTGAGAAACATCTTGGAGTGGATGGTGAACTGTTCCCAGAAGAGAAAGTCTGGGCCAGGGAGATGGTGCAAGAAGGTTCCCAGGAGATACCTACTTCTTTGAAGATCTTGTGGTTCGTGCTATGGATCTCAGCCCTGACACCAAAGATGTTGTGGAGGCTATTGTTCTAGAACAGGATACAGGCTTTGAGAGGGACAGATTTGAAGTAGGATAACCATTGGGGGGCTACATTGTTAGCTGGGCAAGAGTTGATAGTGGACTCAAGTAAGACAACGGAAATGACAAACTATATTTAGAAGGTACTGTTGGTAGGTTTTGATCCCTTGGCTAAGAACAAGAGAGAAGAAACAGAAATTAGAGGTGTATATTTTTCCTATGTGCTATTCCCTTCCACATTTTTTTTCTTTTTTAATTCAAAGAAAACTATTCAATTGGAATGCCTTAGAGCAGATTTCTAAGTAGAATTTGTAAATATTTGGGGCTGGCAAGATTATGCCTAATGTGACCGATTTTTTTATTTTTTTTAGTTATACATGGACACAATATCTTTATTTTATTTATTTGTATGTGGTGTTGAGGATCGAACCCAGTGCCTCACGTGTGCGAGGCAAGCACTCTACCACTGAGCCACAACCCCAGCCCTCAATTTTTGACCAGAAAAATATTGAATCACACACAATTGAGGTGAAATGTTGCCCTAAGAAAGGACTAGAATCCTGACTTGTATTTGGAAAATTGCTTTTTCCTATCTCAAGAGATATTCCTAACAGAGACAGTCTTTGTAATTCTTGGTTATGTGTACTGCAATTTGATTTAAGAAATCGTTTGAAAGACAAATATTTCCATAGTAAATATTCCCAACTGCCATCTTTGGAAGTGGTAATTTGATTAGTGGTACTGTGTAGAACTGCATTATAATTGGTTTCTTCAAGTAATGGCTATTATACACATTAAAAAAAAATCATAACCTAAGGTCTAGGTAATCCTGACGGCAGGATGGGGTTAACAAGTGTTTATGGAGAGATAACCAGGAGTGATGAGCTCTCAAGTTTTGATGTTTATTAAAGAGTTTATTGGAATCTCATAGAGCAGTAACAAATGATCTAATAAAACAAATAAGATTAAGCAGTCCCAGTAAACAAAATTATAATAAAACTCCAGAAGAGTTGAAGCAAACCATTTTTATTTCTTTAATTCCCACAAAAATTATATTCATATTTCCAAATCTTATAAGGGGTTTTGGAATTAGGAACCTGTTTAAGCATGGACATAACTGTTTGAGTCATGATTCATGTTGTTCATCAGTTCATTTATTGGACTATTTAAGCACATTAGCAAACTTTTTTAAAAGAAAATAACTTTTACTGGCATCAAATAAGGGGAAAACAGTGAGAATTAATCAGCAAATAATTGGTGTATGCTGGCATGATTTTGTTGGAACATGAAAACAAAGTAAACAAACTTAAGAGAGGTAATGGGGTTGGTTGAGTTAGGGGGAAAAAACTTTCTAAAGGGAGACATGATTGTTGAAGGAAGTTATCTGACCCCAGGAGATGCTACCCTGCAGCCTCCTTTTCTGAAGATCTTTCTAAAGGAAATAAATGACTGCAAAGCAAATAGAGGCCAGGCAGGACCACAAGCAGCCTCAGGATTTCCATATCTGACATAGCCCAGGAGCCATGATGACTGTGTCCAAAACAAGGTCCTAGGTCAGGGAGAAGCCAGCCTGAGACAGATGGACAGGATTGAAGGTGTGAGGTCACCTCCTCATACAACTACAGACAGCTCCAAATACTCCATAAGCACTTTGAGGTTGTGGGAAGCACCTCAGAATCTAGGAGGTGGTAATAATACTGATATTGACTTTCTTTTTTCTTTTTTATTTGTTCTTTTTAGTTATTCATGACAATAGAATATATTTTGATGTATTATACATACATGGAGTATAACTTCCCATTCTTGTGGTTGTATATGATGTGGAGTTGCACTGGTTGTGTATTCATGTAGGAATTTAGGAAACCTATATCTAATTCATTCTACTGTCTTTCCCATTCCCATCCCCAACCCCATCTCTTTCTTCCCCTTTGTCTACTCCAATGAACTTCTCTTCTTCCCTCCCCCAGCCCATATTGTGTATTAGCATACACATATCAGACAGAATATTTGGCTTTTGTTTGGGGGAACTGGCTTATTTCACTTAGTGTGAGAGTCTCCAGTTCCATCCATTTACCAGCAGGCAAATGCCATAATTTCATTCATCTTTATGACTAAGTAATATTCCATTGTGTATATATGCCACATTTTCTTTATCCATTCATCTGTTGAAGGGCACCTAGGTTGGTTCCATAGCTTAGCTATTGTGAATTGAGCTGCTGTAAACATTGAGTGGCTGCATCATTATAGTGGGCTGCTTATAAGTCCAAGGAGTGGGATAACTGTGTCAGATGGTGGTTCCATTCCAAGTTTTCTGAGGAATCTCCATACTGCTTTCCAGAGTGGTTGCACCAATTTGCAGTCCCACCAGCAATGTGATACTGAGTTTCTACCACCTTGGTTCAGTAAAGACTCGACACCAAGATGATGTTGAGACACAGGAAAACAAAGATAGTTCTTCTTGGCCACCTAAATAGTGGCCTGGGACTCATACCTGATACATGTGGGAATTTCTGCACCAACATACCTGCGTGAAAGATTTAAGGCCAAATTATTTCATGTTTCTCTGAAGAATGAGGTAGTTTCCTGGAAGCTACTGTTGATTTTAGAACAATTGAGAGACTTTGGTGAGTTAAAAGACCACAACAGAATGCTTACAGCCTCTTGGGTGGATATGTGCACCACGGTGGAAACAAGAAGATAAGGCAGTTTCAGCCTGGAAACAGATCAAAAAAATATGTGGAGGCCTAAGAAGATACTCAGAAAAGCAGCAGCACCAATGGCAATTTATAAAGGCCTCTTCTGTTACCCTGGATATGTGAACCTCTTTCTGGTTGGGAAAGGGTTTTATAGATGGCATGTTTGCAATATATCACCCCAATTTTATATACACAAGTCTAACCCCCAAGAGGATGTCATTAGGAGCTGGTGCCTGGGGAGATAATTAGGTTTGTATGTGCTCATGAGGATGAGTGTAGTGTAGCCCCATAATAAGTGTAGTGTCCTTCACCACATAAGGATTCAACAAGAAAGCAGCCATCTATAAACCAGGAGACAGCCCTCACCAGAGCCTGGCCAAGCTGGCACCCTGATCGAAGGCTTCGAGCCCCCAGAACTATAAGAAAAAGACGTTTTGTCATTTAAGCCACCCAGGCTACATTATTGTGTCATAGACTTGAGTTGAAGAGACCAAGTAGGTTTGGTTGCATTACAAAAAAAAAAATCAAAGTAGGTTTGGTTGCATTATAAAAAAATAAAATTTAAAAAAGAGGCCAATGGTAATGCCAGGGCTGGTGACACACAGTCCCTGCAGTTGTGACACATAAATACTTACGCTGAGGTTCCTAACCACTATCCAGACATCAAGTTTTGAATTTTATCTCTGGGTCTCCTGACACCCAAAAGAAATGAGAAATGTGAGTAAATTACATGATTCACAGTTTTTAAAAAGCAACACATACCAGTTTTTCTAGACACCAACAAAAAAAAATTAAAGAAATACATCATTTCTGTCCTTATTCCATGGATACTGTTCAAAAGACACATGTTTTCCTGTAACAAAAACTCTTCCTTTTTTTCCAGAAAACAAAGAAAAGATTTCCATGGCTTTTTCTTGCTTAAGCTCTTAATAAAACCTTAGCTTTTAATAAGGTTTGCTGTTTATGAACCCATCTTTTCTGTGTATGTTTTCTACTAGTATAAGTTCTGTGACTTACGACAGAATCCAAGTTCCTAGCACCGCAGCACTTCTAAGGACTTTACAAATGTGTGTTTAATAGTAAGGATGAGAGAGGGTGCTGACCCAACTAGGAGTCTGCCACAGATGGTATGGCCTAAGCCAACGAACATTTCTCACAGTTCTGGAGGCTGGGAAGTTCAAGATCGAGGTTTCAGCAGGTTCGCTTCTTGACGAGGGCTCTTTCTGGCTTTTAGATGGCTGCCTTCTTTACTGTATCCTCAAGTGATGGAAAAAGGAATTTTGGTGTCTCTTCCTTTTCTTAAAAGGGCACTAATGACACCCAAGGCCCCACCCTTATGGCATCATCTATACCTAACTACCCCCAAAGGTTTCACCTCCTAACACCATCACATTGGGGGTTAAGGTTTCAACTTAAAAACTTTCAGGTAACATAAACACACAGTTCACAATAGCATCTAACTTGAATCATCAGTAAAACCTAAAATATAAGGTCTTCCGTGTAAAGGCTTCATGGAATACACTAAACAGGAGCTTGTTTTATCTGTAATTTCTTCTCTGCCTTCTGTAGGAAGGTTCTCTTATTTGACATAAGGGTTACGAATGTCTCCCTACGTTCCTAGGTTTTCTTTCTAATGATGGATCTTTGGTTCATTTACAAAATAAGATTTGTTGAATCCAGACAAAAGTATCTAAGTGCCTTAGAAATAAAGGCCAACCACTAATGATGGAAAGGGCAAAAGATTACATTTCCAAACTCAATGTTACACAGCCTGGATGCCAATCGATCAGAATGGATACAGGCTGTAAACCAGTGCTCTGGTCATCTGGGCATGGGCCATAGAGGTATCTGGGCAACCAATGGATTTATCTCAAGGGCTCAAGAGTGGTGTGTCAGGTGAACTGACCACTCCCCAAATAAACAAATAAATAAATAAATAATAAATTGACCACTCCCTACCATACTATAATATATGTTAAGGACAGAAACTGGCCAGGCACATGCCTGTAATCCCAGCAACTCAGGAGGCTGAGGCAGGAGGATCGCGAGTTCAAAGCCAGCCTCAGCAATGGCAAGATGCTAAGCAATTCCATGAGACCATGTCTCTAAATAGAATATAAAATAGAGCTGGGGATGTGGCTCATGGTTGAGTGCCTCTGAGTTCAATCCCCAGTACCCTCCCATCAAAAAAAGAACAGAAACTGGATTTTATTCATTAGCTTTCACTCCTACTGCCTAGCATAGCACCTGGTAAATGGTAGGAAATGGATGGATGGATAGATAGATAGATAGATAGATAGATAGATAAATGTGATTTTATTCACATATAGCTTTCACAGAGTGGCAGCTATGGTAAAGTCTTTGTTCAGGTAAAATTTGATTTTTTAACTATTTAAACCACCTAGACAACAAATTTATACATGTAATTTAAACATCAAAAGGGCATTCCAAATTCCCCAATATGATTCAATGTTCAGACTAATGAGGCTGTTACAATCTCTCCTTTATATGAACAACCTTTCAATGATACAGGACGGTGGCATCTAATGACTTCTACCAACGAAAAATCACTGGGTGGCTGGCTTCTATTTTCTGCGGTGAGGTTAGCAATTATTCTGTAACACTTAATTTCCTGTTCCTAATGCTTTCCCCAGAGCACTTAAGCATGATGGCCTTATGAATATAGTTATTAGTGGAACTGCATTCAGTGTTTGGATTCTTTGGGAAATCTGATAAAGATAATATTCCTCCAAAGGTTACTGTCCAAAAAAGAAGTCATTTTATCAGCAGGCCTGGGTTTCAGCCAGCTGTCATTAAGAGGATCTCGTTAGCCAGTGAAGGACTTTGTAGCTGGGTCAGGGCTGTGGAAGTCTGGGGCAAGGTTGCTAAGGTAACGAATCTGTCCAAAGACTTCTCTCCACATCAACCTTTCATCTTGTTAAATTTATATAAGCAAAGCACTGTGAGAAGAATGCTAATATACCAAATGACAGAAACAATTGCACAAAGATATTTCTAGGCTTGATAGGTATGAGTTTAAGCTCCCTTCCAAAGATACAACCATATGTGTGGGTTTAGAGCTATTCAAGGAAATGAGTGAAATCATCCTGGGTCCATGGACTGTGTACATTAGCATGTGAAATACAAAGCAGAATTTAATTCAACAATACACATTGATCGAGCGCCTGCTTGGTACCTGAATTCATTTTTCGGTGTATTACCTGGGTCTGAGAATTAAATTCTAAAGGAAGTGAAGCTTGGCATGACTTCTAAAGAATCCAGGTAGAGTAAGTCAAGTTCTCGTGTTAAAGGTTGATGGGAAGGTGGAGCATACCTTAAAATACACAGGTTGTAAGATGAATGGGGTCATGCAAGAAAGATGCACGAACTAACTTAAAGGGCTCCATCTGGCCTAAGATGGGACAATTTGAACATCAAAAAGAACAATGACAGCAATGGATTGAACCATAGTAAATATTTATAAATCAATGAGTTCATAATGTTAAAAAAAAAACATTCATTGGCCACCACTAAAGGTTACTAAGGCCATCAACTCATTACTGCAAAATGACAAATTAATGGGAAAGAATGAATCATATGTCTTTCTTTCCGACATGAATTATATTTCTTTATAACCAAATAGTTGATGAGCTTAAGTTCTTAACATTTTTCTCAGAAAGTAATTGCAGATAAAATAATTTAGAAATCACCACTTTGCAACTCCTAATGAAATTATGGATGTAGACCATATATATCAATGAAATCCCAAACTCTTCAGTGTGATGTTGGGGAGGAACTGAATGATGGAAAGATCATGGTGACACCTCTGAACTCACTAATCAGTCACAACATCTCTAAAGTTGGGACAATCAGACCCAAGGTGCCCCCAGGATCATACATTTGCACACAATGCCTATGAAAAATTTTTGCCCAGAGGCACTGAATCTGAATCTAACTAGCCTTCTAGTTCTAACTACAAAGAATAGAGGAAGCAGTTAAACATCACCACCATCCAGAAATTGGGACATTTTAAAGACAAACGACCCAGTTTCTCCAATAAATCGATAGTATGGAAAGGAAGCCAGAAGAGAACTGCCTTAGAATAGAAGATATATGGTGGTGTTTAACTGCCATAGATATAACATTCACATGCAGAGGGTGGACAGCACATCTGAGAAAATTAGGAAAAAAGAATATAACTGAAATTTACATGATATAAAATTGTTATTTGTGTTAGGTATGATGAAACTTGCCAGTAGTATTTGAAAGGATTTTAAAATCAGAAAAGTATACTCAAGTATTTACAGATGAATTTAAACAGGTGACTAAAGAGATTTCCCTGAAAATATCAGAAGAAAAAAAATGTAGAGAAGTTGAATAAAACAAGATTGGCAAAATATTTTAAATTGTGGAAATTCTGAAAATGAAACACCAATAGAAAACGGTGGCTTGGATTACAGTGTTGAAATTGCTTGACTAGTATTTTTTAAAACTTTGATATTGAGAGAACCAGTAGGACCTGTCTACGGCTTATGTAAAATATTTTTACTTCTAACAAGAGTCTGGGATGAATAGAATCAGCTGAACTGACAAATTTTAAAGTTTATATTTATCCTGGCCTTTCTTCTGAAACAAGACAACATGTCAGTTCCCAAGGAAGTCTGAACTCTAAAACTTGTCCTTATCTGAAAATATGAACAAAGGAAGAACTTGATATGTCGAAAGACACTGCCCTCAGATAAGGTTCAATTATTTGGCAATTCAGAAGGGCACACTGTCTAACTGCTGGCAGTTACTTCTGAGGATCTTGGGTTTTTTGCTACTTTGGATTCCTACCAAGCAATTGAGATGCTTCTTTACCATGCTAGACATTCTACAATACAGGAAATTGTAGAAATGGGACAACATGACCACTCTTTCTATTAGGATAAACTGAAATTGCAAATAAATGCTCATGAATTATTATTTATGAACAAAAGAGCTCTTGAATAATTATGTTATTTACAATGTGACAGTGATAACATATAAAGAGTTCTTACAAATCAATAAAAAGATGAACACTCTAATTGAAAAGATGGCAACGGACACAAAATCAATTAAAAGAAATACGTGGCCAATGACAAACTTTTTCTTTTCCTATTTGTTTTGTTTTGTTTTGTTTTTGTCTTTAGTTTAGGGTTTTTTTTTTTTATTTTTTATTTTGCAGTGCTGAGGATGGAACCCATGGCTTCGCATATTAGGCAAATAGGCAACTGTTCTACCACTGAGCTACATCCCCAGACTATTAAATTATTTTTAAATATTTTAAAAATCAAGCTAGAAAGTAATCAATGAATGCAAATTAAGACAAGTAAATACCATTTTGTCTATCAAATTGGCAAATATTTTCAATGATTAAAAAAACAGTATTGACTTTTTTCTCAGAAGCAGTTATAAAAAATTGGTTCAACATTTCCAAAGGTCAACTTGACAAACTACATCAAAATCATTATCTTTGAACTAATAATTCAACTTCCTACAATTGATCCAAAGGAAATAATTACAAATATGGACAAAGATCTAGGTAGAAAAAGTCCATCTCAGTATTGTTTATAATAATAGTAAAAACTGAAAATAATCTCGATTTCTGATAACCACAACTGCTTCAATAAATGATACAAACATGAAACAGAACACCACATTGCCAATAAAGCCACCCAAACAAATATGCAATGATTCAGAGACATGATTACATTATACTAAGTTTAAAAAATAAGGCTAATAAAATACTTTGTATTATCTGTGCTTATGGAAATATGTGCAAAATATTTACCAAAAAAAAGGTAGTTCAAAATGGGAATATACATTCTAATTAATTAACATGATTATATAGTTATTTCATTTTCCTTTTTATCTGTCAACATTCTTTAAAGTTTTTTTTTACAGTGAACATGTAAGGATAAGAACTGTATTTTTAAGATTGAACAGAAAGAACTCTCAAAGCACGAACTTCCACTACTCTGACTGTGCTCAATTGTTCTTTTACTCGATCTGGGTTTATTGTACCCTACTTCCTCGCTGATGAAACATAAGAGGGAAGGCTCAGCCCTACCATTTCTACCTGCTGGCTGCACCAAGAGCCCTGGGGAGGAGACCTACCAACAGCTGGCAGCGACGCATGAAAAGCCTTTATCACTCAGGTGGCTATACTTAGCATTTCATTTTACCTTGGCTGTTCCAGCAGTACCAACCCCTCTGTCTTTACCCCCTGGATAAAACTAAAACTCCACCAATGTGGCACCCCAGGTTTTTTTTTTTTTCCATGTCAATGGTCCCCTATCAGAAATATCCTGCCACAGAAAGACTTATCCATCTCACCTGATTTCCATCCCAATAAATGTTTAATCTACTGGTTACAATTTTTTTCCCACAACCTTGGGCTGCTATTTCCAGGGAAAAGAATAACATCTTTTACCCTTTCATTAATTTTTTTTCAAAATATTAAGTTGAGTAAACACTTTATAAACAGAAAATAATTATTTTCCCATTGAAAGTTACCCTATTTCCAAAGTAAGATGTAGTTTTTAAACTTCTACCCTTATAATAAAAGTGTGATTAAAGTCATTAAGTTGGATGTTGCACAAGCAGATGAAGGAAGTTGAAGTTAAGATACCTTTTGGTATCTTAAAATTTCAGACAAATCACTCACCTCTGCATGAAACATGATCATACAATTTCATAACCCCTGTTCGATAGCCTTCAAGAGCCAGGAACATTTCTCCCACCCAAATCCTAGGGATGCAAATATGAACAGACACAGAGCTCATGAATGAGTGGCATAAACATGTAAGCAAGCAATACAATCCAGTGGAAGTGTGTTAGGGCAACGTGGGGACAAATAAATCGTCACTTGACATTCATGAAAGAAAAATTTCTCAAATGAAATGTTCCTCCGGGTGTTAGTAGGTAATGGGGCACGCCACACACACACACACACACACACACACACACACACACACACACACACACTGTTTTCTATAAACCTGGGGCAGACTAGGCTAAACTGAGTTCAACACACTTCTTTGTTGTATGACTTATCAGAGCTTCTACTGCTCAATGTTTATCGTGAATTTCCAAGGACAAATTTCAACAGATAGTGAATAATCTTTTCTCAAGCTCATTAGACCACAGAACACACTATTCACAGATTATCTTGCTCAAGAGCTTTGGAATTCATAAAGTGTTACTCCCTAATATGTAATTTTATGTGCCCAAGACAATGAGCTTCTTAAGAGGAAGAACCTAAGGTATCTGTGAGATCAGAGAATGGGAACAAATCTTACTCATTTTCATCTTCAGAGTCCAGCACAATATTCAACACACAGAAGATGCTCAGTCAATTGTAAAGTCCGTGACTGAGCTCAAGCATATATTATCATCATTTTACAGGAAAGAAACTTCAGGCCAGGGACATTCAGTGACTCAGCCATGATCATAGAATGAGATAGTGATACCACTGGGATTGGAAACCAGATCCACTCTCAAGTTCAGTGCCCTTTTCTAACACTAATATGACCACACAGCTCAGGTTTCCTGGCTAGTTTTAATTTTAGATATCCTGTTCCACATTTAACCCAGGCCAGGTAACATTCTGATGTTTTATTTGCAAAATAGTCTCCATAGCTACAACTTTTTGTGTTTCATAGAGGGAAGGTGAGCATCCCACATACTCAGTTTTAACCCTATCATAACTTGCCCATGACTTTTCCACACATGTGTGTTCAGCATACTTGTGTTCTGCTTAGGCGTAATGGTAAGTTTCCAATTTAATATGAACACTGTTGGCTTTTGCTGTAACAAGACCTTCTTCTTTTATTATTCTGTCAACCAGTTTTTCAGCTTCAGAGACAAGGGCTTGTTGACAAGATTTGTAATTCCTGACATCCACGTAAACATATGTAAGCAACACCAGAGAAGGAAGACACCCACGAGAGCTGAATGCAGATATAGCCCATTCTTCAGCCAACAAGCCTGGTGGCACCCCAAGACTACATGTTAGGAAGAAGTCTAAACAAAGATGAGACCAAGACATCCCCTGAGCCACCCAGGCTTCCTGAAGGTAAGGACAACATGAGCTTTCCAGAGGACTCTTTGTTTTGCCACACTGCTGAGAGCCATTGCCAAGTAGGAATGACGCATCGAAATTTCCTTGCCAGTGTACCCCATGTTGCTTAGAGGAAGGACTCGTGGAAATGGACTTGCCTTGGACATTTGCTGTGACATTGCATGTATGCTTGAGAAAGGTGACCCTGCTCAAGGACCAGGGTGGATCCGGGTTTAGGGAGGATCCTACTGGATTAGGGTGGATCCAGGTTTAGGGTGTATCTTGCTGGAAATAGGGAGTATCCCGCTCCTTGGGTTTAGGGTGGTTCCAGGTTTAAGGTGTACCCTGCTGGGAATAGGGCATATCCTGCTGCCTCAGGCACGCCCGATCCTTGAGTTCCCGTTGAGTTCTCCTGGGATTCAGAAAGTATTTGGGATTCAAAGCCTGGTGGAGTACGTGAATTTTGCGGCAGAACTTGGATTTCCCCAGAACGTGTGTAGAGTGCTGGTGTGAGTTCGGGAATAAAGAATTGCTGTTTGAATCTACAAAGCTGTGAGTGGCTCATGATTCTGTGCCCAGCCAGACTGCGGCACCACACAAACTCCTGGTTATCACCTTAGTAAGGGGGACCGGGTTTGCTGTCAGAAGGTCTTTAGTTCTGAAGTCAGAGACCCACTGAGTTAGAATTCCGCCTGGGCTAGGATTCTTTGGCCCAGTAAATCTCTCTCTACGAACCCCCATCTACCTGATGGGAATAATAATTTTAGCATCTTTACAGAATTATTGTGGTTTACAAGAGATAAAAGGATTAAATGCTGACCAGAAGACTTAGAACACCATGAATGCTCAATATTTTATAACTAGTATTGTTCTGATAAATTTTTAATTCTGTTATCATAACATGTAACCCATTCTCATTACTGAATGTAGCATTTTCAGGAAGTCCTCTTATCTTCGTCATTAGTCCCCAGTTCAAGAGCCTTGCCAGGAATCAATAGAAGAACTGAAGTATGTGGACGCTGTCTCAGTGACCCAGCTGTCACTTGTGGACAGCCAATGGGCAGAACCTTGGAAGTAGCCCCTTTACAGGACACTGTCTCACCAAGCCTTAGTTCTGAGTGGAAATTCTAAAGGATAAATAAGTATTAGTCCAAAAGACGGAGGCGCCAAATAGATGAGGGAGAGCATAGTTGGAATAAAGTAAATGGCCTCTTTTTGGTTAATTCCCCTAAGCAAAGATCATCTTGCTCTTCAAACATGTTATGGTTTGGATGGGAGGTGTCCCCCAAAAGCTCACTTGTGAGACAATGCAAGAAGGTTCAGAGGAGAAATGATTGGATTGTGAGAGCTTAAACCAATCAGTGAATTAATCCCCTGGTAGATATTAACTGAGTGGTAATTGATATGGTGGGGTGTGGCTGGAGGAGGTGGGAATTGGGGCATGGCTTTGGGTATATATTTGTATCTGGCAAGTGGAGACCTCTCTCTGCTTCTTGGCCAACATGTAAGCTGCTTCCCTCCGCCATACATTCCGCCATGATGTTCAGCCTTGCTGCAACCTCCCAGGAAGAGAGCCAGCCTTCTATGGATGAAGTCTTCTGAAACCATGAGCCAAAACCTTTTCTCTTCTACAATTGTGCTGGTCAGATCCTTCAGTCACAGCCGTGAAAAAGCTGACTAAAACAAAACACAATTACAAGACCAGGAACTGGGCCATCTCTAGGGCTAGGATTATCACTCAGGATTCCCAAACCACAAGGCTTTGTCTTTCCTTAACATACTATTTCTTTATTTTAGTTTCCTTATCTGAAGAGAAATCCCTGACATTTTTTTAAATGAAGATAACAGGTGGATGAGTATAGTTTTGATCAATCAACACATAATTCCAGCTGGGTCTCTTACATCTAAGCCATGTGTTGACTAATAAGCACCCCTTCCTGTCACATGCAATGGCTTCTGTGCTTCACAGAGTTATTTGCAAGTTAATATATATTAAAATCACATGTGCCCACACACATTACTTCTGTGCGTCGGGGGACCTCAAGAGATAATACATCCATCTTCATTTGTGACAGTGTATGCACCCATAGTTCATAAATGGTGATAAATGAATTGTCATACCATCCCAATGGAATAATACACTTATCCCTTATTCTTGCCATATTAATACAAGTTCATTTCAGCACCAGTCAAATCTTCAAAATGAGTGATTCAACATTCGCCTCCTATTGGTTACCACAGAAGAATGCTAATTTCCCCTCTTCACACTCAGTATCATTTGTTTGGTATGTAAATCAACAGCAGAATAAGAGAGATGAAAAAAATAATAATAATTTCAACTCATTATGCCTCTTTGATATGCTAAGACAAATTGAGATGGAAAAATGTTTACTTTGGTTTATATTTCCGTAAATCCAGAAAGACACAGCCCTGGGCATCCGACCCACCCTAATACAGGTACCAACATGGTGGGGAGGAAGGACAGATCCGGGGAAGGAGCTCAGGCTGATGAATGTGTCTGTGAACAGTTTTAAAAGCAGTCTAAAGGATGTGTTTATCACTTTAGCATCTGCCTTGTATTAAGCGACTATTCATTAATAATTGTCACCCCTGTCTTTCTTTTTCAGCCAACTCCCAATTTTTCAGGTGCTAGTGGTAGTTGTAACTTCACCCTGAGAGAGCATGGAGTACTTCTCGGGCATTTCACAACTCTCTGGCACCCATGTCTCATGATGGTTGCCAGGGGTCACTGAATCTCAAGGCAGAAAGAGAGTAGAGAGGTCTCAGGCCCCAAGCTGTCTACCCATCTTCTCTTCCACTTCTCTCCACCTCCCTCCCTCCCTCTCTAGCCTTACCCTTTCTTCAATCCCTCAAAGCTTTTCAGCCTGTTTGGCTGGCAAAATAACATTTAGGACTAAAAAAATAGATAGTAAGTGGCTAACATGAAGAGTTGCATTCAAAGCGAATCTTGTCAACTAGTTCTCAAATTTGTCTGATCATACCTTTTATGGATGCATAAAATTTAAAGCCTACACAAAATATACTGATAAATTCTATAGAGAGAGGACAGTCCCAACAATAGGTGTTCATTTAAGTAAATACCAAAGAGAACATGAGAATAAATTCTCTTTTTTCTTTTTTTCCTTTTCACAAGCACTGAACTTGGAGACCACAGCCCTTCTAAGCCACTCCCTTTCATAACCATTCCCCAGCTCCGCAATGGTCCAGTGTGTTACTTAAAGGGGCATTCTTTATGGTGGTATCTTGTAAAGGAGACCCACGGACACACTCTTCCGTGGTCAGAGCTCTGCAGACCCCTCAAATCCCTGCAAGGGTCTTTGTTGAATCCTTGTTTACCTGGGGTTTGCACTCTAAGGCAATGTTCTGTTTTTGATAAGCAGAGGAGCAAAACTTACAGAGAAAACAAGAGTCATTCTGAAACTAGATGTGCATTAAAAATGTATGCTTTCTCAATCACCTTGCCCTGTGGGGCTCACAGGTGGCCCTGGGAAGCAGCCAGGACCCACTTCAGGCTTCAGTCAAACTAAACAAAGAGCAGGTGAGGCTTCTCAAAGGGGTGGTCTCTGGGGTCGCTGTCTGCACAACTCTCAGAAAAGGGAAGGCTGGAGGGAAACGCTGAACTGACAGAGTCGGTGATTTATAATCTCTCATTCCCATAAAATGACTCTCGTTATTCTTGGGAGCTTAGATCTGAAGCAAGCTGTAATGGGCCACTGGGCTAAAAATGAAGTGCAGATTTATTTCTATAGTCACCACCAGCCAAACCCTTCCCCGGGAAATAACTAACTTGGCTTTTAAAGTGCTGGAATACCTTTCGAATGCTTAAAATTTATCTTTGGGGTTTGAGTTCTTGTGTTGCTCTGGGAAATTCTAACTATTTGAGTTGTAGATGCCCCCTGTATACTGGGGAGGGTTGGAAAGACAACACAGCAGTCAGAGCTCCACTTCCCTTTCACACCCTGTTCTGAGAAAATGCCTGTGTCTATGAGATGTGAATAAACAGCAATCATGAACACATCTGATACTGGGCTGGCAGACGCCCTGATTGAACTGCTGTCCAGGAGACTGAATATGTTCAGCTTCCATGCAAACTTAAATTTTGAACTTGATTTTTGATTTATGGTAGTCTAATAACCCTACACTCACAGGTCTGGGTCACCTGGGACCAGGTGGGTGCTTCTTTCTCTGTTGAAAGAGTCATTGGACCCAGAGAACATTTTGATGTAATGGTATAGCCATGAATTGCAGGAGTTAGGGTAAGAGATGCATGCAGAAAAGTAAAATAATTAAATAAATGAGAGCCACAGGATCCTTAGCATAATTCTAGTTTGCAGTACATGATATAATACTGCCCTTGCTTTGGCAAACAGATGAGCAAGAGCCACTGCTGTTCTAATACCTCTTGGCAGATGTCTTAACTTATAACAAGTTCATTTGTTGCCTGCACGCGTGCAAATGTCCTTTTCCTGACTTTCTTCTGCTTCATCTTTAATGAATCTTCCCAGCTCTTGACTTTGTACAATAGTGATGGGTTTATCAGGTAGTCTCTGGAACTGAAAAGTATACATCTTTATTTATGCAATTACCATGACTTCCAGATCATAATCCAAAAATCAGAGAATTTTAAAACTAGAAAGAGTTTAGGGAAACATTTGCACCTCATTTTTGACAAAAACATAGAAGCTCATTGAGGAAAAAAAAATGAGTTGCACAAGGTCCCCCAGGCAGCCAGTGGCAGAACTAGGGGTAAAATCCTAGTTCATGGTTCTCCCTTGACAACTCCTTAAAATACTTTAAAGGATTAAGGTCCCTAAGGAATGAGAGAAGAAGAAAGACATTTCTTTACTTTGAGTGGGTCAAAGGGCTGAGCAGGTCAGAAACTGTTCCCAACATCTAGAGCTTTCACCTACTATAAGATAGACTGCTGGTATTTACTCAAAAAATGGCCCCTTCTCTCACGGGCCAATTAATTTTTTTAATGATTTATGAAGATTCTCAAAGAAAATACTCTTCCTGCAAAAGGAAATTAATGTGCTGAACTTAAAATATTTGCACTAATTACTAAAAGGTCAGAATGGGATTGTGCAGAGATATCAATCAGAGGGCCCAGGGGAGGGAATATGTTGGACAAATAGCACAAAGCTCTGGTCAAAATACTGAAGAAGGCGTGCCTCGGTTGCTTATGCAATGGAAAACTGCATCAAGGACATCCTGTGGCTCCGATGACAATTAGCAAACAATGAACATCACATCAAAACCCCTCAATGGCTCTGAAAGCCCTTTAGGAGAAGGCTGTTATTAACATGGGAAATCAGGCCCTTCCTGTCTGACCCCACAGTCTTCTTTCCACCGTTGTTTTCTTCCTATCCATCCATACTGGCCACCCTCAGTCCCTCACATCTGATTGCCACTAGAATTGCTCTGGAACACATCTTCTTCTGAGTACCTCACTCATCCCCCTCTCATCTGGGCAAACCCTATTCGTCTTTTGGGTCTTACTAGGTGTGCGTGCTCCATAGTGGGAAGGTGCGCTACTCTCCCCCAATTCACCACCGTTCACTGTATCCGCAGTGTGTCTGGGACTTGGTAGTTTCTCCCACTAATTGAGTTACAGAATAATTCACCAGTCTTTAAGTTTGAGTTCAGCCAAGTGACTTTCTTCGGCCAGTCGAACTCTCTCTTTCCTCTTTACTAAGGGACCACCGCTAACCCTGAACTTGTAAGCTGGGTGGAGGAATCTTCCAAGAAGTCCATGTTGTCATTACCGCATAAATCCTGCGGCGGCTTAGGGGACTTCGTGCATCAGTACATTGGTTGCTCCGTCTTGGTCTCGTCTTTCTAGATGCTTTCCTGTCGGGCAGTCCTGAGGCAGAAGTAACAATGTACCCATTCTAGGGGAAGGCGTTAAGAGGTCTCATGTATTTCCATTTGCCTTCTTCTGCCATCACTGTAAGAACACACCTGGGCTTGCCTGATGATCCCAGGAGGAGGAATAGAGCCAACCAGGTGAGCTTCATCAGCCAAGCCTAGACCAGACCAGCTGTTGCCCACACAACCACACCAAGTCCAGCAGAGATCCCCAGGGCTGCTCAGCATAGGTCAGCCAACCCACAGACACCTGAGAAATTATGAATGTAGTTTCAAGCACCGAATTTGGAGTTGATTCATTATACAATAATAGTACTTTTCCCATCGTAGAAATAATCAAACCTTATTAAAACCCATGGCTTCATTGCCTCTTGTCTTGAGGTCTGTATACTCCAAAACAAATGAAACTGTGCCTCTCTTGCTCACTATATTATTTCAAGTTTTAGCCCAATCTTTTGGTACACAATAGATCTCCATTAAATCAGCGATTGTTGAGTTATTACCTTATCATTGTTATGCTTTTTCTCCAGCGTCTCTCTCTAGCCCCAAAAGCCAACTGTCCACCTACCCTTTCCAGAGGCTCCCAAGGTATGTACAGCACTTTAACCTGATGACAATTCCACCAAGTAGACAATGCTTATTTGATCATATCCTAGATGAACCATTATGAACAGGAGGGCCTATTTTGTTCCTCTATTATTTTTTTCCTCACTATGGTTTTATAGTCAGTACTATACAGATGGATGAGCATTTACAAATAAAGCTTTTCTCTTACATTTGGCATTATATTCTCTGTTCCTCCAAATCTCTCCAACCTGTATAAATTAAATTCAAAGTCATTCATTGCATACATGTAAACCTGTTAGGAATTAAGATCCTGTTCTGCTATAAATGGTTTTTGGAAACCTGAATACAGTAGTGAAAATTGCACTTAAATAGTCATCTAAGAGCCCATAGAACGCACCTGTTTCCACATGGTGCTTTGGAAACGGGATGCAGAAAGTTTAACAGCCCTTGTTAATCCCTTGAGCTTTATTTCACATCCCAGCTCTTGATTTACACTGAAGATACATAATTGAAAGAGTTTTGACATTGTTGAGGGCTCAGCTCCCATGAACCAAGAGAAAAATGGAGATTTGATTTTGCCATCTCTTTAAGCTTTTATGATGATGATGTTGTTACACTGTGAGTACTTAAAGTCATTGGACTTTAGTTCATTGAGCCTATCTTTGCTGCTGTATGATCCCAAAGTCCTTAACCTTTGTGCCACTTAAGGCAAGGGAAACTAATTGGGCTTAAGAGGAACACCATTGGTCCCTTCCAATGAAGTCTGCCTTTCCTTCTCTTCTATAATCTGTACACTGTGGTCTGCCTCCCATCGGAGAGGGGAGCACAGCGCACCTTTTGTGCTAGAATATTCCAACCTACTATGAGTGTAAAGCCTTCTTGATATGTCACTAGTGCCAGATGCAAGCTGAAGGGGAAAATCATGACAAGACCACTCCCTGAATCAACTCTCTCCTTTAGATGTCAACACTCCCTTATCATTGTTGAAAAGGGAAGCCTTGTTTCTGAAAACCACTGATGCAAGGCCTAGAATCTTACAAAAAGTTACCCAAAATAAAAATAATAATATCTTCTTGGAACCTATTTTGAGGCTGGAGAGAAAAACTTCCCCTCCTGGAGAAACACTACCCGCTCTTGAAGTCTCTGAGCTTCTTGTTTCAAGGACAATGAGAGGGTGAAGAGTTCATGAACTGGCAACCAATATGTCCCACCTGCTCAGTGCTGTCCAGCTGGTGGGGGGGGGGGGGGCGGTCAATGATCAGCCTGCTCCCAAAGCACCTTGGACATGTAGGTGTGATTCAGATGATTCTGTTCTGAGTCTGACAGCTATATTTTAAACAAGGCCTCTATTAATTCAGATGGAGGTGGTCTGTGGACAGCACCTTAGGAATGCCTCCATCCCTGTCTCTGAAGCAAAATAAACTCTATGCAAAAGGAAACCGCTCATCCCCCAGGTACCCCATGACCTGGAAATGATAGTGACATCAATTTCACAGAGAATTAGACTAGAGAAGGCATGTACACACTCAGAAACTTGCCTGGCCTGCCAAAGGGTTTTAATAAATGTTACCTTTTATTATTATTATGAAGGCTTTTATGCGTGTTTGATTCCCAAGGCACAGATCACCCACTTTTTCCAACTATATGAGTGTGAAGGGGAGAGAGTTGGACTCAAAGTGAGATCTGGTTTTCCCTCTATTGGAGATGACTTTTCTCCTTCCTTTGCCTTGTGACTACTGTTTTTCTCAGATTTCTCAAATGAGGCCTCTTCAAAGCAGCATCCTCAGCAGGACAGCTCCCCCCACTCCCCCACCCCCGCCTGTCTTAGGGTCAGTAAGCACTCCTGCTTAACCTCCACTGTGGGGCTTGTTACAACCGCTGGAATTCTTGGTTGACTTGTCTGTCTCCCTCCTTGGTTGTGACTAGCTCAGAGCAGGGCTCATTATTTCTTTAAATAAATACTTCTGGGTATCGACCTGCACATCCTGGTTGTCCAGTACCACACACCTGGGACCTGGAGGTGCTCGGTAAATATTTGTGGAACAGTGCAGGAACAGAAAGGGACACTTCAGCTAGAAAGACTGGGCATGGTCATGAGTATAGCAACAAAAAGAAGCAGAAAATTTGGAAATCCCAAGCAGGAAAGCCAATGTAGATCAAGTAGCCAAGAGGCATCATGGCTAAGGGTCGGGGCTCTGGGGCCAGTCTACTTGAGTTTATATCTAGACTCCACCCATCACCAGCTGTGTGACCTTGAGCAACTCATTCATAAAACACTGCTACCCTTGATTAAATGAATTAAATAATAACAGGAACTATGCGCTTGGTACATAGTGAGGTGTTTAATAAATGTTAACTGCTGTTGTTTTTGTTGTTACCAATGACATAAATGATAAGTTTGGGAGTCAGATTTAGACTTGAGCTTAAATCCATATTCTACCACTTACCAGTCTGTATGATCTTGAAAAGTTTGTTACATTTTGTTAACTCCTGTTTCCTCATCTAAAATGCAGCAGAAATACTAGCATCAGAATGATAATGCATTTTTAAAAAAGGTTAGCACCATCAAGCTCATGGCCCATTAGGCTCTCTAAAAAGATCTTATCATTAAGGCAATGGCCACACCAGGGTCCCTAGGGGATAGGACAGAGGACAGAACCTGGAGCAGTGTCATGGATTATAGGTCTGTTGAAAGAGACCTGGTCACCTTCTCCCCTTCCTAGGACAAGGGAACCTGTAGGTGAAGGCCACCACCCATGTGAGGCAGGACCCTTCAGGGACCTGCCATCCTGGCCCACACTCCAGGGTATTTGTGAATCAGTGCCCTGTACCTTTTGTGGCACTGCTACCCAGTGTTTTTAAGGAATCCCACAATGTTCGTGGAGTCGACCCCGAGGGTTAGACAGCACTGAACAAGGCCGATTGCTCCTCAAAAGTCTCAGTCCCAACACTTGGGGTCTTCGTCCTCCATGTAACTCTTGGGTCTACACTTGTTTATATTATTTGTTTTGCTTTAAGAATTTTAGAATTATCTCCTTCCAACTACAAAGCAAACTGGTTTCAAGTCACCAATCTTAGACTACATAGCTCCACACACCTAAGAGAAAGGTCAAACCCCCTCGTGTCCCCTTCCCATGTCCACCCCTTTCACCCCCAACAAAAATTTCACTGGTTACAAATTGACCACTAAAAAAAATGGGTATTTTTTTTACAAAGTTTTTAAGTCAATTTTCCCAAAGGAGAGGTGGGGGAGAAGCAAACAGAGTGCTTCATCATCTCATATACATATATACATACGCACCAAGAAAACTTAGTTCCTGTTAGTGAAGTCGATCTCTGTGTGTTTGAGAAAACTCAATTTGCAGCCAGGGAAAGTGATATTTATTTGAAGAAGCTCATTGCCGAAAGTGAATCATAAATCTGCTGGCTGTTGAGACTTCGAGGCAGGAAGAAGCAGAAGCAATTATTAGTCTGAATGTTCCACTGACAATATGAAATCTTTGTCTTTCAAAGCATTTGTTTAAGTAAGAAAAAGTTTACCCAGCCTGGAGAATGTTCTATTGTGGGAAATGAAACTTCTGAAACCTCCAAAGCTTATTTATATATTTGCTAGGCTTCTCTCTGCCAACTTTCTCCTCTCCCAGAGCGTCAGTTAATGCTAAGAAAAGCCTCTGAAAAGCACACATTATAAGCAGAGAAAAATCTTAATGAATGTAATATATTTGGCAAATCTGTTTTACCTACCAAGGAGATTTCCTTCCTCTCTCCATCATGCATCTCTCTCTCTCTCTCTCTCTCTCTCTCTCTCTCTCTCTCCCCACACCCCCCCCCATTTTTCTTCTTGCTTCATCCTTTGTCCTATGAAGATTATTTCTCTCTCCTCCCAAAAATAAAAACAGAAATTCAACCTCCTGAGTTTAGTTCTTTTGCTGTCATTTTGTAGTACTTCCTAAATACTCAATTTTCTTCCTTTTTGGCAAATCCTAGGAGAAGAGGAGGAGCGTAAGGCCCTGTTTGAGCTTCCCTCTCTGGTATAACCAGGTAGCCAGTGCAAAACCAGCTCCTGAACATGCAATGTGCCCTTGGGCTTTACGAAGTATCCTTGGCCAACAATACATGCCAAGCTCCCAACGGCTTCCCAGCAAGCCCTTCCCCTCAGCTAGTGCACGCTCAACAATTATTAAGCCATCTGAAGAGGCCTGAACAGCCCAGCAGCTCTCAGATGTAGAAAGAAAAATATGTGACTCCTACAAGGTATTCCAAGTTCAAATTCAAAAGATGAGGAGTTATCTGGACGACGTCCTCCTAACACTAGGGGTTAAGTGAGAGCTGAGCGTGTTTGTATACCTTTGTCCTTTGTCCGTTCTCCTTCCTATTAAGCTGTGCTACTTAGGAATACACTTGTGACCTGAGATTCTCTTAACACCTTGCTAATCAGAGAACAGGACCCAGGCCAGCAGCAGACCTATTGAATCAGACACTTCATTTTAACAAGATCTCCAGGTGCCTTGCTCGCACACCAGGGCTGGGAACTCTGTGAATGCCAAGTGCGTAGGAGGTACCTGGAGTTGGGGTTGGAGAGGTTCTGCAGCACCTGCTAAATCTGCTGCTTTGGTTCTGTGCACCCTCTGCGCACCCTCTGCAGGGAGGTTCCCGCCTCTGGTGAGTCACCAGGCTCCCCTCAACCTCTTCCCATCTCTAATTGCCTTCGTTTCCCCCTCTGCTGGCTTCCCTGGGCTGCTGGAGCCTTGGTCTCAGTAACTTCGGGTGAGACTCATGCTTGGGCTGGCTGGGCTCTTCCCTCCTGCAGGGGAGCCTGCCAGGCCCGGTATGAGCTGATCACAGAGACTGATGACTTGACATTTACAGTTCCTTTCCCAGGGAGGAACAGAAGACATTTCACAAAAGCTTCGCATAATCCTCCTCAATCCCCCCGTGGGCTGGAGGGGAAGAGATGCATTTTAAAATAATCTCATTTTAGTCATCCCACCTCCATGATATTCTCTCCCCTTCTCCAATAGAAAGAAAACAAAGACGCAGGGTCCCTGGGGAAAGTGTGTGTGTGTGTGTGTGTGTGTGTGCGCGCGCATGCCACAGTTTTGAGCTTAAAAAAAGGTTCCTAGCTGGAAACTTCCAGAACAACTTCAGACTGGTTAGAAGGTTTCTTCTGACCCTTTGGCAATAGGCACTTATTTGGGCCTTCCATTCCCAACCACTTTGAGCCCTGGCTCCTCCCATGTGCCCATATTCCCAGGGATGCAAAGGCTAGCAACCAGGTGTGATGAGTGGGCTCTGGGTCTTTGTCTCAGCCTCCAGCTAAAAACACAAACACAAACCACATCATCAACCTTTCAGCCCAAGATCTCTGTGCTCAGGTGTTCTGAGCTTCTCCAGATGCATGTCTGTGCATTTCAGTCTCTTCCTCTCCATCCCTCACATCTCCAAGCAGCCTCTCAGGCTAGGCATTATTTACCTTGGAATCATGAGCTCCCCCTTTCCAGTCTTTTCAGAAGGCCAGGAACATGGCAGCACAGTGACTGGCTGGTTCAAACCCAGTGAATTCCTCAGCATCAAGGGTTCTACTCAATTTGCTGCACGTCTATTCCCCTGAACCACCTGACATATTCCCCAGAGGCCACAGCTCATCTGCCAGACATTCAATACTTTATATAGCTCGTTGAGGAATGTAGGATCTGGGAGTTTCCAGAGGGATCTCATCTCCTATGGATCATTGTTGAGCATTTGCTCCTCCTCCTACTGGCACTTATAAGTGACATCAGGGTATATGCTTCCAGACAAGCAGCATCAGGTCGAGGATTTTAAAATTTCTTCTAAAAAAAAAAAAAAACGGAGAGATGCATTCTCCTTTTCCTCCTGTATTTTTATTGGTGTATTAATTATAATTACACATAATAGTGGGATTCGTTGTTATATATTCATACAAGCCCATGATATGTTAATAAATTTAGTCAATATTCTCCCCCTATAACTCATTTTCCCTCCCACCTTCCCCGTGATCCCTTTCCTTAGCTGGTCTCCCTTTCATTTTCATGAGATCTCCCTTGCCTTGCTTGTCCTCCTTCTTCTCTAGCTTCTGTGTATAACAAAAAAATTTAACAACCTTTGACCTTCTGAGTTTGGTTTACTTCACTTAACGTAATGCTCTTAAATTCCATTTATCTTCCTGCAAATGTCATAATTTCATTCTTTTATGGCTGAATAAAACTCCATTGTGTATCTGTACCACATTTTCTTTATTCATTCCTCCATTGATGGACACCTAGGCTGGTTCCACAGTTTGACTGTTGTGAATGGTGCTGCTATAAACATGGGCTTGCATGTCTCACTGCAGTATGATGACTTTGATTCCTTAGGATAAATACCAAGGAGAGAGATAGCTGGGTCATATGGTGGTTCCATTCCTAGTCTTTTGAGGAGAGTGGAGCTGCTACTCGGGAAGCAGAGCAGAAGAAACACCGTGATAGATAAATGAGAGTCTTTCCCTAACAGGAGGGAACTGCTTAATAAATTCTAATTGAATGCTTATGTTAAAGCACTACCCAAGATGGCATATATCAATAAAGCCGACATGGCCCCTCCCATCAAGGAATTCATGGTCTACAGGGGAGAACATTGATCCAATATTTGAATAATTACCATTATGATGACTACCACAGCCACTAGCAGATATCCTTAAGATGTCATTAAAGTGGTCAAATCCAATTCCATATCCAGGGGAAAATCCAGAGTCCTCCACAAGACATTTACAAAATTCTGCAGAGATGAAGATGGAGAAGAAGAGGGCATCTTCCTGCCTCTGCTGAGCTTCTGTTCTCTGCCCAGGGCATGCTAGACGACTGTGCTTTATCTCCCCAATTCCCCACTCAAGCAGCAAGAGAACAATGCCTGTGATGTGTAGCAAAACTTTTGCTGAAGTTTTCTAGGTCACTGCCAAAAAGTTACATCCCTGCATAAGACAGCAAATAACTTAAAAGTACATCATGTCCTCCAGGTCAAGATCACACAGTGATTTCTTGCTGGTCTCCCTACTTCTTGCTGGCACTTGGTCTTTGACAGTCTTGCTAGTGCACACCACATATGCACGGACACAGATTGTCCTAATTCAGTTGTGCCTTGATATCCAAGGGGGATTGGTTCCAGGACACCAACATCTGGGGGGTAGCAAAATCCACACAGGTTCCAGCAATTGGTGTAAAATGACATAGTGTTTGCACATGACCTACAGCTACCGCCCTGTATGCTTTGCATCATCTCTAATGACTTATAATACATAATACAATGTTAATGTTCTGTAAACAGTTGCTATACCATATTGCTTGATGAATAATGACAAGGAAAAAGTATCGAATATTCAGTACAGTTGTAAGGTTTTTTTAGGTATTTTCAGTCCATTATTGATTGAATCAGAGGATGCCAGCCCCCTGGATATAGAGGGCCGATTGTAATTCCAAATTTCTCTCCCCCTGTTATGCACAGAAATCCAGCTCCCTCCATCCCTTATGCCTAAACTCAATTCCAGGCCCACCCTGAAATAACCAAAACCTCAGATGAGAAAAAGAGCTAGCTGTAAGCTTAACAGCAAAAAGATTCACACACACACACAGGCTTTCCGCTAGTAGGACCCACCCTCCTTTATGAAGTGACAAAAAGACTTGTGCCAATGCTGAGAGGTATAAGAATTGGTCTATCTGTAAAATAAGGAGATGAGATCCAGTAAGATCGTTAAGATCTACTAGAATGTAAGTTTGAAATGAACAGAGACAGTGTCTGTCCTGTTCTCCATCTAGTATCATGCACCACGCTTTCTCAACAAATAAGTGTTTTTTGAATAATTTATTAAAATCCCTCTCGGTGCTAATGTTCTGCGATTCTTTAATATTTGCATTTTTTTTTAGTTTACACAATGGCAACTTATTAATAGAAAACAATAGTTTAATATTGGCCTCAGATAGTGACCATGGCAACCCCTCTTCCTGCAGATGCTATAGAAGGGGACATGGTGACATGCTCAATCCCCATGACCTTTATATCCCAGTAGGCGGGGGAAGTGAGGGCTCCCTGGGCCCAGGTCCAGGGTCTTGGTCCTGTCCTGTGGCCTAGAGTGCAGGGCAGTGCTGCCCAGCTCCTTACACCTCTGGGCCACATCCCCGGAAGCCAGCATGGCGGCCCGTGGCAAGGACCCATTTCAGTATGGCCTCACCTCCATCCCCACAATCACAACACCAGACACTTTCCTTGCCTGAAACATCAGTGACGTGGACACAGATGTCACTGAAGGAGGCAAAGATGCAGCCAACACCAAATACCTCCTCTCCCTCTTCCCACTGGGGTCTGAGCCTGAGGACTTGCTCTTCCTTCTTTTCCTTCCCTTTGGAAGATGTCACTTCCCTACTTCCCAGCTTCTTCCCTGAAGCAAGACAGCTTCCTCGAGACGAGGCATGAGCTAGGCCACAGGAGGGCCTCTCACCTGACACTTGGCTCAACTTCTGCCAAGACCCCAGTCCAGGGCCCCCAGCCCCTCAGGGCCTCCTTGTTACAACATGCTCTGCAAGTCTTTTATCTAGTTCTATTTTTTTAAATCATACTTTCCTCGTGTTTGAAGAAAGTCAAGAGTTAAAGCATTATGGAGTTGGACAAGGTGGCACATGCCTATAATCCCAGCAACTCAGGAGGCTGAGGCTGGAGGATGGTAAGTTGGAAGCCATCCTCAATAACCTAGTAAGATAAAAATATCAAAATCAAAATAAAAAGGGCTGGGGATATAGCTCAATGGTATAGCACCCCTGGATTCAATCTCTAGTACTGCAGAAAAATAGAGAAATCTAAAAAATAGTATTAAGGCCTAGAAGGACAAAGGGCCACATGATCTCACTCACTTGTGGAATCTAAAAAAGCTGATCTCATAGAGGTTGAGACTAGAATGGTGGTCACTAGTGACTGGGAAGTGTAAGGGAAAGGGAGGGATAAGAAAAGGTGGGTCCGTAGGTACAAAGTTATAAATAGAGAATACAAAGTTCTGGAGGGTCCCATTGTACAACAGGAGGACTGCAGACAATGAGAATAATCTGCCTATTTCAAAAAGTTACAAGAAAGGATTTTGAATGTTTTCTCCATAGCAAAATGACAAACCTTTGAAGAGGTAGATGTCTTTAACCTGATGTAAGTATTATGATATATAACACGTGTGGAACATTACATTGTACCCCACGGGTATGGAATTTTTGTTTTTATATATTAGTTAAAATAAATTTAAAAACTTTAAAAGTTGAAGTGTTAAATCTGTTTTGTTAGTGTAGCAGTTGAAATTATTTTAGACACAAGTAACTGAAGAACCATCTCGAAGTGGCTTATACAACACAGAGTCCAAAGACGAGGTTATTTCAAGATTAAACAATTCAGCAACTCGGGTCCTTGTGCAGGACATCCTCTCATGGCTGCAAAATGGCTGCAACTGCACCAGATATCATACACACACACAACAAAGCCCTTTTCTGAGTGCTTGATTAGGAACAAAACTAAGCTCCCCAGAAACTGCTTCTCAGACTTTGCCTCACATTTCACGGATCACAATTACACACGTGCTCCTTCCTAAGGCGACCAATGGCAAGGGAACTGGAAAAACAATGGAGCCTAAGACTGATCAAGATTCAGCTCTTAAAGTTGGGACCCCAAAGTCCTTGAAACAGCCTGAAGTCCCTGAAGAATAAGGCTACCCCTCCCCTGAAAAAAACTGGGGTTCTGCTAGAAAGATAAAGGGAGAAGGGTCTGCTAGGTAGTTAACCAACAATATGTGTCTGAATTACAGTCTCATTTTTCTAAGCCATTCCAAACATGATAAGGATCGTTTTGAACAGGGAAGTAATTCCAAATGAAAGGAATATTGTTAAAAGTAGATCACTGATTAACACAGAAAGTTGTCAAATATTGATGCAGTGATCTCTTTTCCTTTTCCTTTTCTTTTTATTTGGGGGGGGGGGGTGTTCCCAGGATTAAACTCAGGGCACTCTACCACGGAGCCACATCCCCAGCCCTGTTTTGTATTTTATTTAGAGACAGGGTCTCCCCGAGTTGCTGAGCACCTCACTGTTGATGAGGCTGGCTTTGAACTTGTGATCCTCCTGCCTCAGCCTCCTGAGCCGCTGAGATTATAGGAGTGCACCACTGTACCCAATCCAGTAATCTCTTTTTCTACAAACCTCCAATAATGTTCTATATCCAAAGTAATAAAGGGTTTTAAAAGTAAAGATTGCCAAGGTCTCCTTTGCTTGGATGATTTAAGATTCCTATTTTAGTTGAACACTTTTCAGAGAAAACTATTTTCACCCCCCCACACACCCCCACGCCCGGAAACAAACAAGAATCAAATGCAATGAAAAGACTACATTGGACTCTAAGAAGCTAAAGTTTTTTGTTTTTTGGTTTTTTTGGTTTTTTTAAAGAAAGAGAGAGAGAAAAATTTTAATATTTCTTATTATTATTATTATTTTTTTTTTTTTAGTTTTCGGCGGACACAACATCTTTGTTGGTATGTGATGCTGAGGATCGAACCCGGTCCGCACGCATGCCAGGCGAGCGCTACCGCTTGAGCCACATCCCCAGCCCCTGAAGTTTTATTTATTTTTTTTTCTCTTTTATTTTTTATTTTTATTTTTTTTATTGGTTGTTCACAACATTACAAAGCTCTTGACATATCATATTTCATACATTAGATTGAAGTGGGTTATGAACCCCCAATTTTACCCCAAATGCAGATTGCAGAATCACGTCGGTTACACATCCACAATTTTACATAATGCCCTGTTAGTAATTGTTGTATTCTGCTACCTTTCCTATCCCCTACTATCCCGCCTCCCCTCCCCTCCCATCTTCTCTCTCTACCCCATCTACTGTAATTCATTTCTCTCCTTGTTTATTTTCCCATTCTCCTCACAACCTCTTATATGTAATTTTGTATAGCAATGAGGGTCTCCCTTCATTTCCATGCAATTTCCCTTTTCTCTCCCTTTCCCTCCTATCTCATGTCTCTGTTTAATGTTAATCTTTTCTTCCTGCTCTTCCTCCCTGCTCTGTTCATAGTTGCTCTCATTATATCAAAGAAGACATTTGGTATTTGTTTTTTAGGGATTGGCTAGCTTCACTAAGCATAATCTGCTCTAGTGCCATCCATTTCCCTGCAAATTCTATGATTTTGTCATTTGTTATTGCTGCATAGTACTCCATTGTGTATAGATGCCACATTTTTTTATCCATTCATCTATTGAAGGGCATCTGGGTTGGTTCCACAGTCTAGCTATTGTGAATTGTGCTGCTATGAACATCGATGTGGCAGTATCCCTGTAGCATGCTCTTTTAAGGTCTTCAGGGAATAGTCCGAGAAGGGCAATAGCAGGGTCAAATGGTGGTTCCATTCCCATCTTTCCCAGGAATCTCCAAACAGTTTTCCAAATTGGCCGCACCAATTTGCAGTCCCACCAGCAATGTACAAGTGTACACTTTTCTCCACATCCTCGACAGCACTTGTTGTTGTTTGACTTCATAGTGGCAGCCATTCTTACTGGGATGAGATGGTATCTTAGGGTGGTTTTGATTTGCATTTCTCTGACTGCTAGAGATGGTGAGCATTTTTTCATGTACTTGTTGATTGATTGTATGTCCTCCTCTGAGAATTGTCTGTTCAGGTCCTTGGCCCATTTGTTGATTGGGTTATTTGTTATCTTATTGTCTAATTTTTTGAGTTCTTTGTATACTCTGGATATTAGGGCTCTATCTGAAGTGTGAGGAGTAAAAATTTGTTCCCAGGATGTAGGCTCCCTATTTACCTCTCTTATTGTTTCTCTTGCTGAGAAAAAACTTTTTAGTTTAAGTAAGTCCCATTTGTTGATTCTAGTTATTAACTCTTGTGCTATGGGTGTCCTATTGAGGAATTTGGGGCCCGACCCCACAATATGTAGATCGGAGCCAACTTTTTCTTCTATCAGATGCCGTGTCTCTGATTTGATATCAAGCTCCTTGATCCATTTTGAGTTAACTTTTGTGCATGGCGAGAGAAAGGGATTCAGTTTCATTTTGTTACATATGGATTTCCAATTTTCCCAACACCATTTGTTGAAGATGCTATCCTTCCTCCATTGCATGCTTTTAGCCCCTTTATCAAATATAAGATAGTTGTAACTTTGTGGATTAGTCTCTGTGTCCTCTATTCTATACCATTGGTCCACCCACCTGTTTTGGTACCAGTACCATGCTGTTTTTGTCACTATTGCTCTGTAATATAGTTTGAAATCTGGTATCGCTATACCGCCTGATTCACACTTCCTGTTTAGAATTGCTTTTGCTATTCTGGGTCTTTTATTTTTCCATATGAATTTCATGATTGCTTTATCTATTTCTACAAGAAATGCCATTGGGATTTTGATTGGCATTGCATTAAACCTATAGAGAACTTTTGGTAATATCGCCATTTTGATGATGTTAGTTCTGCCTATCCATGAACAGGGTATATTTTTCCATCTTCTAAGATCTTCTTCTACTTCTCTCTTTAGGGTTCTGTAGTTTTCATTGTATAAATCTTTCACCTCTTTTGTTAGGTTGATTCCCAAGTATTTTTTTTTTTGAGGATATTGTGAATGGAGTGTTTTTCCTCATTTCCGTTTCAGAAGTTTTGTCGCTGATATACAGAAATGCCTTTGATTTATGCGTGTTGATTTTATATCCTGCCACTTTGCTGAATTCATTTATTAGTTCTAGTAGTTTCTTTGTAGACCCTTTTGGGTCTTCTAGGTATAGAATCATGTCATCTGCAAATAGTGATAATTTAAGTTCTTCTTTTCCTATTTTTATGCCTTTAATTTCTTTCGTCTGTCTAATTGCTCTGGCCAGTGTTTCGAGGACTATGTTGAACAGAAGTGGTGAGAGAGGGCATCCCTGTCTTGTTCCAGATTTTAGAGGGAATGCCTTTAACTTTTGTCCATTCAGAATGATGCTAGCCTGAGGCTTAGCATAGATAGCTTTTACAATGTCAAGGTAAGTTCCTGTTATCCCTAGTTTTTCTAATGTTTTGAACATAACGGGATGCTGTACTTTGTCGAATGCTTTCTCTGCGTCTATCGAGATGATCATATGGTTCTTATCTTTAAGTCTATTGATGTGGTGAATAACATTTATTGATTTCCGTATATTGAACCATCCTTGCATCCCAGGGATGAATCCTACTTGATCATGGTGCACAATTTTTTTGATGTGTTTTTGTATTCGATTTGCCAGAATTTTATTGAGGATTTTTGCATCTAGGTTCATTAGAGATATTGGTCTGTAGTTTTCTTTCTTTGAGGTGTCTTTGTCTGGTTTCGGAATCAGGGTGATGTTGGCCTCATAGAATGAATTTGGAAGAGCTCCCTCTTTTTCTATTTCCTGAAATAACTTGAAAAGTATTGGTATTAATTCTTCTTTAAAGGTTTTGTAAAACTCCGCTGTATACCCATCTGGTCCTGGGCATTTCTTGGTTGGTAGTCTTTTGATGGCTTCTTCAATTTCATCCATTGAAATTGGTCTGTTCAAATTGTGTGTATCCTCCTGACTCAGTCTGGGCAAATCATATGACTTAAGAAATTTATCGATGTCTTCACTATCTTCTATTTTATTGGAATATAGGTTTTCAAAATAATTTCTAATTGTCTTCTGTATTTCTGTAGCATCTGTTGTGATAGCGCCTTTTTCATCCCATATGTTAGTAATTTGAGTTCTCTCTCTTCTTCTCTTCGTTAGCGTGGCTAAAGGTCTGTCGATCTTATTTATTTTTTCGAAGAACCAACTTTTAGTTTTGTTAATTTTTTCAATAGTTTCTTTTGTTTCAATTTCATTGATATCTTCTCTGATTTTAATTATTTCTTGCCTTCTGCTACATTTGCTGTTGTTTTGCTCTTCCTTTTCTAGGGCTTTGAGATGAAGTGTGAGCTCATTTATTTGTTGGTTTTTTCTTTTTTTGAGGAATGACCACCAGGCAATGAATTTTCCTCTTAAAACTGCTTTCATTGTGTCCCATAGATTCCGATATGTTGTGTCTGTATTTTCATTTATCTCTAAGAATTTTTTGATTTCCTCCTTTATGTCTTCTGTAACCCATTGATCATTCAGTAACATATTGTTCATTTTCCATGTGATGTAGGATTTTTCCTTCCTTCTTTTATCATTGATTTCCAGTTTCATTCCATTATGATCAGATAAAATGCAAGGTATTATCTCCACCCCTTTATATTTACTGAGGGTTGTCCTATGGCATAATATATGGTCTATTTTTGAGAAGGATCCATGTGCTGCTGAGAAAAAAGTATATCAATTTGATGATGGTTGATATATTCTATATATGTCAGTTAAGTCTAGGTTATTGATTGTGATATTGAGTTCTATAGTTTCTTTATTCAACTTTTGTTTGGAGGATCTGTCCAATGGTGAGAGAGGTGTGTTGAAGTCACCCATAATTATTGTGTTGTGGTCTATTTGATTCTTGAACTTGAGGAGAATTTGTTTTATGAATGTCGCAGCACCATTATTTGGTGCATAAATATTGATAATTGTTATGTCTTCTTGGTGAATGGTTCCTTTTAACAGTATATAATGTCCTTCTTTATCCCTTTTGATTAACTTAGTCTTGAAGTCGATTTTATTCGATATGAGGATGGCCACCCCTGCTTGCTTATGAGGACCGTGTGCATGGTATATTTTTTCCCATCCTTTCACCTTGAGCCTGTGTATATCTTTTCCAATCAGATGTGTCTCCTGGAGGCAGCATATTGTTGGATTTGTTTTTTTAATCCATGATACCAGCCTATGTTGCTTTATTGGAGAGTTTAAGCCATTAACATTCAGAGTTACTATTGATATGTGGTTTGTACTTCCATCCATGTTTGATTGTTTATCCTTTTTTAAAAAAATTTAGTTTGTTTCTCCATGATTATCTTTCCCCTCGCCCTCTGTCTTTACCGAGGCACTTCCTACTGATGGTTTTGGTTATTGTTTTTCATTTCTTCCTCGTGTAGTGTTTTGCTCAAAATGCTTTGCAATGCTGGTTTTCTGGCTGCAAATTCTTTTAACTTTTGTTTATCATGAAAGATTTTTATTTCGTTGTCAAACCTGAAGCTTAATTTCACTGGATACAGAATTCTTGGTTGGCATCCATTGTCTTTCAGTGTTTGAAATACATTCTTCCATGACCTTCTTGCTTTCAGTGTCTGTGATGAAAAATCCGTTGTTAACCTTATTGGTTTACCCCTGAATGTAATCTGTCTCCTTTCTCTTGTAGCTTCTCTTGTAGCTTTTAATATTTTCTCTTTGTTCTGTATATTGGATATCTTCATAACAATGTGTCTTGGCGTTGGTCTACTGTGATTTTGTGTGCTCGGTGTCCTGTATGCATCTTCAATTTGTATATCTGTTTCCTTTTTTATTTCTGGAAAGTTTTCTGTAATTATTTCATTCAGCAGGTTACTCATTCCCTTGGTTTGAATCTCTGTACCTTCTTCTATCCTGATGACTCGTAAGTTTGGTTTTTTTATGTTATCCCATAACTCTTGGATGTTTTTCTCGTGATTTTTTACCAGCCTTTCTGAGTTGGCTAGACTCTTTTCAAGATGATATATTTTGTCTTCATTATCTGACGTTCTGGCTTCTACTTGCTCCACTCTGTTAGTGATACTCTCAATTGAGTTTTTAATTTGGTTTATCGTTTCCTTCATTTCTAGAATTATTGTTTGATTATTTTTTATAATCTCTATCTCCTGATAAAGATGCTTAACTTCTTCTTTTATCTGTTTATGTAATTCATTCTCAATGTGTTCTTTTGCTGCTTGAATTTGCTGTCTTGTATCCTCTTTAAGGTTCCATTCCATCTGTCTAAGGTGTTCCTTGAGTTCTTTATATGACCATTTTTCTGATGACTCTAGGTCCTCCTGAATATTTAGGCCGTCCTGCATTGTTTGTACTCCCTTTCTTCCTTGCTTTTTGAAGCTGCTCGTGTTACTTCTTGTTCTGTTTGACTGATGAGTTACTGTTTACTCCTATAAATTTATTAGATGCTTGGGAGGAAAGGTATTAGAAGGGAAGGGAAGAAGTCACTAAAGAGAATGAGAGTAAGCAGGTAGAATTCAAGGAAGGGGGGATAAGATAATTGAAAAGAAATGAAAAGACAAAAGAAGAAAAAAATAGGAAATAAAAAAAGAAAAAAATTTAAAAAAATAATAAAAAAAATTAAAATTAAAATTAGAAGAAAAAAAATTGTAAAAAAATTTAAAAAAAAACAACAAGAAAGAAAAATGAAAATGAAAGAAAAACCCAAATCAAAAAAAAAAGACAAAAGAAAAAAAGGAAAAAAAAAAAACTAATAAATGCAGTCTTAGAGTTTGATTAACTTCTCTTCCAGTAGGTGGCGCTGTGCCCACCAGGCCAAGTTTCTCCTGTCAATACGCGGGAACCAATCACTGTGCAGCAGCTCCTTCCAGACTGGGCAAGTCTCCAATCCTGAGTGCCTAGGGCCTCCTCTTGTGTCTGGTCACTTCCCACTTTTCCTCTAGCCAGGCCCCTCTCAAGGTGCCACTCACCACAATACTGGCTACACACCAGGTCTGCTGCTCCCGGGAGCCCTGTTTTCATGAACGACTGGGCACACTCTTCCAGTTTGCCATTCCCTCAGACCCTAAGTTTGTAGAGCTTGGGGCTGAGAATCCTCAGCGAATTTTACTTGCCCTCCGGTAGCCACTCCCCCGGTAGCTGGTGCAAGAGACCTCAGCTGTCAGCACTGGTGGGAGCGGTAGTTCCGCGCTGCGAGTCCCGCGCCACCTCTGATTCCCTGGGTCTGGCTATCGTGCTCACGGGAGAGCTGGGAGGGGCTCTTACGGGAGAGCTGGGAGGGGCCCTTAAGGTTTCCCCGATGTGTGGAGAGGGAAGGCTAGGGAATTACACACCTGTAGCCGCAGGTTTCAATGAAGTTATCTCCTCCACCGCAGTCTGATGACGTCAGTTCTCTGCCATGGTGGTATCTCTTGCAAATGGCGACAGTTCGTTTCCCTTTGCCGGGTAACCAATGCAACGGGTGGGTCCTTACTGTCTCTCCCAAGCCCCGTTTCAAACCTGTGGCCACTACCTATGAAGGCTCGGTGGGCATTTACCTCCGTAGGATCAGAAGGGCTGACCAGTTGTTTCAGCCGGATGGATTAGTGCTGAGTCACAGCTGTTTGTCTGCGGGAAGCAGGCGAACTGGAGTTTGAATTCAGCCGATCAGGGCTCAGTGTGTGTTCTGAGAGGCCCAGACTGTTCGCCCCAGATCCACGTCAGCTCAGCATTGCCTAGTGATCCTCTTGGGTGTATCCGGTTCGTTCGGTCCTGTAGGCAAGCCCGTTTGAGCAACACTCATCCCCGTGCCTCTTTTCGCTCTCCCCTGAAGTTTTATTTTTTAATATTATATAACCCACCATCTTAGCCATGGTCATTATTCTGTGGAAGTTTCTCTCCTGGATTCCAAAAGAAAACACAGAGCATCTTGTCATTAACAGCAGTGATCACATCAGAGAGACACTGAGGCCACCAGAACTCAACGTCAAAGACAAAGACAACGTACCCCTTCTCTATTCCACTACAATACTGAGTGAAAGACTTCTGGAGGTGACATCTAATCTAAACCAGGACTTCATGGACTTAGGACTCGCTACGATTCTCCACAGAAAAGAAATGCCTTTCTAATTTAGATGTTGGTATCATTTTCCCTTTGGATTCTTTTTTTTTTTTTTTTTTTTTAGAAAGAGCAAAAATTTAAAAGTCTTCCCACTTGCTTGCCAAATAGCACAGCATGAAAAATATGATGGCACCCAAATTACCATCAGCAGATTCCCAGTAGCTCACATCTGCTTGTGGAGTTTTCCTTTACAATCAATCAGGTGCACGGCAAAGGTCTTTGTGCTGCAGAAGGGAACAAAAGTCACCTGTGTTTTTTCGTTTACTCTAATTTGTACACAAGATATAATTTGCCACACTGCGGGTCTCTTGCTCAAAATGATTCAAAACAACAAAAGCAAAAATAATCACTGCTATTCTGAGAGTGAGATAAGTGATAGGGAATCTAGCTGTGATCGGCTGGGAATTACATTAAATCTATACAAAGGAGCAAAGATTTTTAGTGGAGGGGGAAAAAAAAGCCTTAGCGTTTATCTAATGTCACCCCTCTCATTTCAGAGACAAAGAAATAAGGCCAGTTGGAGACTTTCTTCCTCAAATGCAGCCAGACCACCCGGAAAGGAGTAAAAAAGGTGCAAACCCTCAGAGCCAATGAGAACAGGAAAGGAGACCACAGAGGGATGGACAAGTGATGGTCACCTGTCACCCACTTAGCAGACAGGGAAAGCTGGAAACAAGTACCTGCAGAGGGAAAAGCAAGGGCATCTGCTCCAGAGAGGCAGGGGGATTGCTGATACCAGGCACTTCAGAAGGAGTGAGAGGTGGGAATGAAGACCCAATTGATTGCTGGAAACCAGAATAAGAGCTAGGAAGTCCCCTAGGTACTCTTCCCAAGTCCGTCCATCCAGGAGACAGCTCATTGTCCAGCTTGGCAGACCCTAGGATAGCCAAGGGAGGGGGCAAGGCACAGCCAGGGAACTGTGCCAAGTTCCTAATAGTGATGATGATAGCAATAAAAATAGGTCACTTCTGGAACTCACTATGTTTCACAAGGTAAGCTCTCCATCTACCTTAATTCATTCATTTCTAACAACAGTCCTATAAAGTAGGCGCTCCTCACACCCTCATTCCACAGATGAGGAAAGGAGCCACTCAGCATGTCACAGGAGACAGAGCACAACTTGGGAGTTAGCCAGTGACTTGAGAGTCTGATTTTTAATCACTGCACCGGGGACTCTCTCATGACCTGGTTCTGTTCTCCAGAAAGCTATCATTTGAGTGTCAGCTCCAAAGCACTAAATGCCTGCTCAGAGTCAGTCAGTCAGACCCACCAGGCACCCGGAGCTTTCCCTCCACCTTCTAGAACCTTCTGAATAAACAGGAACAGTCAAGGAAACAATGTGTTTGTGGAAACTAACATGAAAAAAAGAAAGTACACCAAAACAAATGGGGAAAGGGGAATTTCAAGAAAATAGAAACAAAATATATGCAGATGCAAAAAGAAAGAAACTGGAATATTCTTAGAGAAATAAGAAACATTGTATCCTAGAAATAAGCACACAATGCTATTTTTTTTGGGGGGGGGAGTTACTGGGGATTGAGTTCAGGGGTATTTTACCATCCTAAACCCCCATTTTTTTTTTGAGACAGGCTCTTGCTAAATTGCTGAGGTCGGTTAAGCTTGTTACCTTCCTGGCCAGCCTCCTGAGCCAGTGGGATTGCAGGCATGCTCCATCGAAGTCAACTGCATGATGCTATCTCACAATGAAGAAATATACATGTACTAACAAAGCTTGGGTTGTTTTTTTTTTTTTAATTATACCAGAAACATAAAAAGTTACACAGGAGGACCAAAGGTTAAAACTGAAGAAATGAGAAAATAAAGAGGCTGAGAAGAAAAGTAACAAAACTAGGTAATCAATCTAAGATTCTGGCATCTTATTAATAGGAGTTTCACAAATTAAAAGCAGAAAAAAAGGCATGGGAGGAAATTGTCAAAGAAATAATACATAAAAATTTCTCAGAACTGAAAAGAAGAAGAAGCTGTTGGGTGTCCAGTAAGATGAATGACAAAACAACTCCAAGATACATCATTGTCAAATTTCAGAATATCAAGGATATAGAAAATATTAAAAAAAAAAAACTTCAGAGAAGGGGGAAAAAAATCCACAAAGGACCAGGAACCAGAATGACATTGATTTGACTTCTCAAGAGAAACTCTAGAAGTTAGTGGGTCAGAGACATCTTCAAAATTCTGAGAAAAAAATTTCCAAACTAGTTCTTACTATAAGCCAATCTCTCCTGCTCTGCCCTGCCCTGCCCTGACAAATCTAGCCTGCAACCTGCTTCAAATTAGGGAGAAATTAAGTAACTTCTCAGGGTCCAACAGATGGATTGGACCAGTTGGTCAGGATGGCAACCCTAGCCAGGCTGGGATCCTGTAACAGTGTCCACTTTATGCTTTGAAAGTAGCTCTTGCTGCTCAGCCCCTGCAACTTACTTTTTAAATGGACATGCTTCTTTCTCTTCCTCTCTCCCTTCTCCTCCCTTATCTTTCCCCCTCTCCAATCTCAGGAGAAACAGGATTACCTTTCTTTCCCATTTTAGGCAGATTTATCTGTTCTTGAGTACACACCTACCATAGAAATCCAGACTTTGGGGATGACACCAGATCTCAGAAATGACTATCTCCCAAATTAACAAGTGAATTGCAACTTCAATAGAGAATACATGAACGTAGCCTTTTTTACTTATTTATTTTTTTATTTATTCTAATTAAGTATATATGACAGCAGAATGCATTTTGATTCATTGTACACAAATGGAGCACAACTTTTCATTTCTCTGGTTGTACAATATGTAGCATCACACCATATGTGCAGTCATACATGTACCTGGGGTAATGATGTCCATCTCCTTCCACCATCTTTCCTGCTCCCATGCCCCCTCCCCTTTTTTGCTCAATCAAATTTCCTCCATTCTTCCCATGCTCCCACCACTACCATATGGATCAGCATCCACTTGCCAGAGAGAACATTCGGCCTTTGGTTTTTGGGGGATTGGCTTACTTTGCTTTAGCATGATATTCTCCAGCTCCATCATTAACCTGCAAATGCCATAATTTTATTCTCTTTTAATGCTGAGAAATATTCCTTTGTGTATATATACCACAATTTCTTTATCCATTCATCTATTGAAGAACAACTAGGTTGGTTCCACAGTTTAGCTATTGTGAATTGAGCTGCTATAAATATTGATGTGGCTGCATCACTATAGTATGCTGATTTTAAGTCCTTTGGGTAAAGACAGAAGAGTGGGATAACTGGGTCAAATGGTGGTTCCATTCCATGTTTTCTAAGGGATCTCCACACTGCCTTCCAGAGTGGTTGCACCAATCTGCAGTGCCACCAGCAATGTATGAGTGTGCCTTTTTCCCCACATCCTCGCCAACACTTATTATTGCTTGTATTCTTGATAATTACCATTCTGACTGGAGTGAAATGAAATCTTAGAGTAGTTTTGATTTGCATTCCTCTAATTCCCTTTGAATCACCTCTTTAAAAGCCCCTGTTACTGCTGATGAGCAGAATCACAGCCTCTGGGACAAGAGTCCCCTATGCTTCTCTTTTGCTAGGAAAGCAATGAAACTTCTTTTTCCTTTTTCTCAAAACTGTGTCCTCATTATTGGATCGGCATTGAGGACAAGCACCAAACTTTCAGTAACAATCCAACCACTGCTGGACATTCTGGGAATCCAACCTGGGAAACTTCTCAGGGGTCCCTCCTAAGGGGCTTTTCATAGTCTCTAACCTTTATGAAAGGTTTCCAAAATCTGGTGTTTGGGAACTCACTAATTTATTCACATGTTTATAATCTATTAGTGTCACAACAAATTGCCACAAATTTAGTGGATAACAGTACAGGCTTATTCTCTCATCCTGCCATAGATCAGAATTCCGGTAGACTAGTTAGGTGCCTCTGCTCTAGATCTTCTAAGGCTGAAATCAAGGTGTCAGCCAACCTGGGCTCCTATTGGAAGCTCTGGGGAAGAACCTGCTTCCAGGCTCATTAACATTTTGGGCAGGATCCAGTTCCTGGTAGATGTTTCCACATTTGTGCAGACTAGCAGGCAGAATCTCTCAGCTCACTGAGGTCCCTCTTCATTGTTTGCATTAAGCCCCCAACAAGGCCATCAACAGTGCAGTCTTTCTCACACTCAGAATCTGACTTCTGCTTCTGCCACAGGTCTTCTGCCTCCCCTGGGAGCACACCCTCTATTTTGTTTTGAGGGGGTGTTCTGGGGGTTGAACTCAGGGGCATTCAACCACTCTGAGCCACATCCCCAGCCCTTTTTTGTATTTTATTTAAAGACAGGGTCTCATTGCATTGCTTAGCACCTTGATTTTGCTGAGGCTGGCTTTAAAACTTGTGATCCTCCTGCCTCAGCCTCCTGAGCCACTGGGATTAAAGGCATGCTCGACCATGCCCAGCACACCCTCTGTTTTTGTAAGGGCTTATGTGATTAGATCCGATCTATCCAGAAAATCCAGGGTGACCTGGATTTTAAGGTCCATAACCCTAAATACATCTGTGAAGTCCCTTTCACTAATGTTTCATAACATATTCACAGATGCTGGTATGAAGCCATGAACATCTTGGGATCTTGGGGGAACCATTTTAGCTTCCACAATTTCTAAAGAAAAATGCAATTTATTATAACAACAGATAAATCTGTCCCTGGCTCCTCACATGAGAATAGGAATATTTGTACTTTTATATGTATCTGATAAGGACAGGCATTACAAATACAACAATTAACTGAGGGCTTCCTACATGGAAAACACTGCTAAATCTTGAGAATTCAAAAATGATTAAGATACAGAGTCCACTCTCAAGGCATTTAAATCTAGGGCTGGGGCTGTAGCTCAGTAGTAGAGTGCTTGCCTAGCATGCATGAGGCAATGGGTTCGATCCTCAGCACCACATAAAAATACACAAATAAAATAAAGGCATTCTGTTCATCTACAACTACAAAAAAATTCAAAAAAAAGAGGTTTACAATCTAGTGGAGCAGACAGAAAAATAAATGTTAAGATACATAGAAAAACAATGCAAGACAAACTCAAGAATTTTTTTTTAAAGCACAGTAGTGGGGCACTGTGGTATTAGTTTTGCATTACTGTGGCCAAAATATCTGACAAAAACAACTGAGTAGAGGAAAAGTTTATTTTGGTTCATGATTTCAGAGGTCATCATGATTCCATTGCTCTAGACCTTAGGTGAGGCAGAGCATCATGGCAGAAGGGCATGGTGGAGAAAAGCTCAGTTTATGGAAGTTGGTAAACAGAGAGACAGAGGTAGGGGGAAGGACCACAAACAAATACAGCCCAAGACCATGTCTCACATCTGCCTATTGTTACCACCTAGCAGTTCCTTCAAAGTATTAATCCATCAAATGGATCAATCCACTCCTGAAGGTATAGCCCTCATGGTCCAATCATTTCACCTATGAACATTCTTGCACTGCTTACCACATGAGTTTGTGAGGGAGTATTCCAGACCCAAACCATAACAGGCACCAACCCATCCCTGGGAACAAGAGAAGTTTCTTGAAGCATGTAACACTGAGTTGAATTTTCAACAAGAATTAACCAGGAAGAGTTATGGGGATTGGGAAGTTTGAAGGGGAAAAAATGCAGAAAGTTATACTTAAAAATTATACTTCAGGGGGATCCAAGATGGCAGGCCAGAGGGAAGCAGCATTCTGTGTCGCTCCGTGACCAGGGACTCAAGTAGTGAGAATACTGCTTCTCTGCAAGCAATATTATTGCTTCCACACAGGAATCACGGCCACTGTGCCCATCCAGGGCTCCAGGCCTCAGCATCAGAGAAGGTCTCCCAACTACGTGCCCACATGGGACTACTGGGTACCCGAGGGGGACCATTGGCATCAGCACCTGCAAAGAATTTTTATTCACCCATCTTAGCAGAAATCACAGATGCTGCTCCCATGCAGGACACTTGGCAGCTTCCCCCACACAGGAACTCCAGTGGCCACTCCCGTGTGGACCCCCATCTACCAACATGGGGCTCCCCTGGTCGCTGCCATCTTGGGATGCTCCAGCAATGGAGATAGTCCCCCACGTGTGGTGGCCTGCCTGCACCTGTGAACCTCACACAGGCTCTGAAGTCAGCCGACACCCACACACTGCATGCCACAGAGCTTGTCTCTGAATTCATCGTCCAATGCCATTGCCTGGCTCCCCATATCCGACCCAACACCCCACCACTGAAAGCAGACACCTCCATCTTGGGTCACCTTCATCACCATCTTCAGTGGGGGGCAACTCCCACTGGCCAGGTACTCAGTTTCTAACTCCCCTCTCTCCCCAGCAGCCTCTACCCTGGTTGCCTTCACCATCCTGAGGGCGAAGATACCAGGTAACAAGAGACAACCCCACATATTGGATGAGAAGGGACGCAGGAAAGATATGGATCTCCAACCCAAACAATCCCTGTTTCTTCCTTCAAGATTTGTTTTTCCTCTCCCTCTCTATTCTTCTGCCCTCCCATCCCCAACATATGTGAAACCAAGTACTATGCATGAATTAGGATTTCGAGGACTGGGGCATCTGAATAGTATATTACAGCTGTGTTGTATGTTCTCTTTCTTTTTTCTTTTTCTCTTTTCCCACCAATTTCTACCATTTTAACATTTTTTATTTCTCTTAATATATGTATGTATGTTTGTTTTATGTACTCTACTGTCTTCCCACATACTTGTCTACCCAAAATTACTTCCTCTCCCTTCTCCTGCTACTAATCTCTTTAGATTTCTCTTTCACACTTCCTAAGATATAACAACTCTGTACCCTCACCTCCTACCTCCTCAGCATATCATCCTACTCCTCACCCCCAGTTCTTTGTCCACCATCAAAAACTGTAAACCCTTTTACAAACCTACTGAGTATATTGTAGATAATAATTGAATTCACCATTTCTGTACATTGTGACCAAACTCTAAATCTCTTAAAAGCAAACATTTGTTTTTAGGGTGTATATTATTTATATTGGGATCTGATAACATTGTCTTTCACCTCAAAGAGAGGTATTGGATCCCTACAGGGGCACTATATTCCAACAGGGTAAAAACAGTAATGCCTCCGATCCACAGTGCTAGAAGACACACAGCAATATGAAAAGACAAGGGAAGAAAGTGCCCAAAACAAATCAAGATACCATATTATTAGAATCCATGGCCAGCAAAGCAGAAAAAATTACTGATGAGGCGTTCAGGATGTACATAATTAAAATGTTCTGCAAATTAAAGGATGATTTAAGAGAGCAAATATAGGCAGCAAAAGATCATTTTGACAAAGAGCTACATAAACAAATACAGGAAGCAAAAGATTACTTCAATAGGGAGATAGAGTTTCTGAAAAACACCAAACAGAAATCCTTGAAATGAAAAAAACAATAAACCAAATTAAAAGTTCAACTGAAAGCATCACCAACAGATTAGAAAACTTGGAAGATACGACCTCAGACTGAAGACAAAATATATAATCTTGAAAAGAATGTAGACCACACAGTGAAAATGGTAAGAAACTATGAGCAGAATATTCAAGAAATATGGAATAGCATAAAAAGACCAAATTTAAGAGTTATTAGGATAGAGAAAGGAATAGAGTTTTAAGCCAAAGGAATGAGCAATCTATTCAATGAAATAATATCAGAAAATTTTCCAAACATGATGAATTGGAAAACTAAATTCAAAAGGCTTACAGGACACCAAATGTACAAAATCACAACAGATCCACACCAAGGCACATTATGAAAATGCCTAACATACAGAATAAGGAGAAAATATTAAAAGCCATGAGAGAAAGGAATCAGATTACATATAGGGGAACCAATCAGATTATGTGAAGATTTTTCAACCCAGACCCTAAAAGCTAGAAGATGGAACAACATATATCAAGCTCTGAAAGAAAATGGATGCCAACTAAGAATCTTATATCCAGCAAAATTACACTTTATATTTGATTATGAAATAAAAACCTTTCCATGATAACAAAATTTAAAAGAATTTATAGCTAGAAAACCGACACTACAAAACATCCTTGGAAAAATATTCCATGAAGAGGAATTGAAAAACAACAATGAAAATCAACAAAGTGAGGCATTACGCTAAAGGAAAAACTAATCAAAGAAGAAATCAAATCATGTTAAATACCAAAAATTAAAAAAAAATGGCTGGGAATACAAATTATGTCTCAATAATTACCCTGAATGTTAATGGCCTAAACTCACCAATCAAAATACATAGACTGGAAGATTGGATTTTTTAAAAAGACCCAAAAACATGCTACCTCCAAGAGACTCATCGCATAGAAAAAAACATCCACAGACTGAAGGTGAAAGGATGGGAAAAATCATACCACTCACATGGACTGTGAAAGCAAGCAGGGGTTTCCATCCTCATATCAAATAGAGTAGACTTCAAGCCAAAGTTAATCAAAAGGGATAAAGAAGGATATTTCATACTGCTTAAGGGAACCATTCATCAATAAGACATAACAATAATAAATTTATATTCCCCAAACAATAGAGCCTCTACATTCATCGAACAAACTCTTCTCAAATTTAGGAGTGAAATAGACCAAAACACAATAGTTATGGGTGACTTTAACACACCCCTTTCACCATGAATAGATCATCCAAACAAAAGCTGAAGAAAGAAACTATAGAACTCAAAAATACAATCAATAGCTTAGACTTAACTGACATATATAGAATATTTCATTCTTCAATGAATGAATACACTTTCTTCTCAGCAGCACAGGGATCCTTCTCTAAAATAGACCATATACTATGCCACAAAGCAAGTCTTAGAAAATACAAAAAAGTAGAGAGACTAACATGCATTTTATCATATCATAATGGAATGAAACTGGAAATCAACCACAAAATAAAAAAATAAAAATTTCTTCATCACCTGGAGACTAAACAATATGCTACTGAATGAACAATGGCTTACAGAAGACATCAAGAAGGAGATTAAAAAATTCCTAGAGGTAAATGAGAACACAGACACAACATATTGAAATCTCTGGGACACTATGAAAGCAGTACTAAGAGGAAAATTCATTCCATGGAGTTCATTCCTTAAAAGAAGAAAAAGTCAATAAATGACCTCACACTACATCTCAAAGCCCTAGAAAAGAAGAAAAAACCAGCAGCAAAATCAGTAGAAGTCAAGAAAAATTAAAATTAGAGCTGAAATCAATGAAATCAAAACAAAAGAAATAATTGAAAAAATTGACAAGTCAAAAAGTTGGTTCTGGGCTGGGGATGTGGCTCAAGCAGTAGCACGCTCACCAGGCATGTGTGCGGCCCGGGTTCCATCCTCAGCACCACATACAAACAAAAATGTTGTGTCCGCCAAAAACTAAAAAAAAATAAATAAATATTAAAATTCTCTCTCTCTCTCTCTCTCTCTCTCTCTCTCTCTCTCCCCCTCCCTCCCTCCCTCCCTCTCTCTCTCCCTGTTTTAGAAAAAAAAAGTTGGTTCTTTGAAAAAAATAAATAAAATTGACATACCCTTAGAAGAGAAGGAGAGAGAGAACTCAAATTACCAGCATACGTGATGAAAAAGGTAATATCACAACAGACACTATAGAAACACAGAGGATAATTAGAAATTATTTTGAAATCTTATACGCCAATAAAAATAGAAGACATTGAAGGCATCAACAAATTTCTTTAGTCATATGATTTGCCCAGATTGAATCAGGAAGATATACACAATTTAAACAGACCAATTCAGAGTGGATCAAGGACCTAGGAATTAAACCAAAGATCCTGCATGTAATAGAAGAAAAAGTAGGCCCAAATCGCCATCATATCAGATTAGGCCCCTACTTCTTTAATAAGACACCAATGGAGCAAGAATTAAAATCAAGAATTAATAAATGGGATGGATTCAAGCTAAAAAGTTTCTTCTCAGCAAAAGAAACAATCAGATGAATAAAGAGCCTACAGCTTGGGAGCAAATTTTTACCACTTGCACATCAGATAGAGCACTAATCTCTAGGGTCTATAAAAAACTCAAAAGGCTAAACACCAAAAAAAAAAAAAAAATACCCAATCAATAAATTGGCCAAGGAACTGAACAGACTCTTCTCAGAAGATGATATACAATCAATCAATCAACAAATATATGAAAAAATGTTCAACATCTCTAGCAATTAGAGAAATGCAAATCAAAACTACTCTAAGATTTTATCTCACTCCAGTCAGAATGGCAGCTATGAAGAATACAAACAACAATAAGTATTGGTGAGGATGTGGGGCAAAGGGCACACTTATACATTGCTGGCAGCACTGCAAAATAGTGCAGCCAACATGGAAAGCAGTATGGACATTCTTTGGAAAACTGAGAATGGAACCACCTTTTTACCCAGCTATCTCACTCTTTGGTTGATACCCAAAGGACTTAAAAAAGCATACTACAGGGACACAGCCACATCAATGTTTATAGCAGCACAATTCACAATAGCTAAACTGTGGAACCAATCTAAATGCCCTTCAGTATATGAATGAATAAAGAAAATGTGGTATATATAGACAATAAAATATTTCTCAGCAATAAAAGAGAATAAAATCATGGCATTTGCAGGTAAATGGATGGAGTTGGATAATATAATGCTAAACAAAGTTAGCCAATCCCAAAAAAACAAATGCCAAATGTTTTCTCCGATATAAGGAGGCTGATTCATAGTGGGGTTAGGAGAGGAAGCATGGGAGGATTAGACAAACTCTAGATAGGGCAAGGGAGTACAAAAGATGGTATAATGAGATGGACATAATTACCCTAAGTGCATGTATGAAGACACAAATGGTGTGAATATACTTTGTAGACAAACATAGATATGAAAAATTGTGCTCTATATGTGTAATATGAATTGTAATACATTTTGCTACCATATAAAACAAATTGGGATAAAAAAACTTTTTAAATAAAATTTTTAAAAATTATACTTAAACACACAAACATACATTTTAAAAAATTACAAGATATGCAAATGAAATACAGGAATTCTTTACTTTCAAATAGACATTGGAGGATTTTCTGGACAGAATTCACAAAGAATACTATGCATATTTAAAAAAAAACTATATCTACTCTAATAATATTATAACACTTTGCAGGTTTAGCATCCCTAATCCAAAAATCCAAACTCCAAAATGTTCCAAAAGCTGAAAATTTGGGGGTGCCAATGTGATAGCATAAGTGGAGAATTCTGTGCCTGATCTCATATAAGTATTGTCTATTCATGCTATGTGTATAGGGTACATAAAACACCAATGAATTTCATGTTTACCTTTCTTCTTTTTTCATTTTTTATTTGTTTTAATTAGTTATACGTGACAGTAGAACACATTTATGCACTTTGATAAATCATACATAGATAGGGATATAATTTCTCATTTTTCTGAGTATACATGTTATAGAATCATATCAGTCATGCAGTCACATATGTACATAAAGTAATAATGTCTGTTTCATTCTACTGTCTTTCCTATCCCCACATCCCCTCCTCTCCCCTCTCACATTTACCATTGGGTACCATTCCCAAATGTGTGCAAATCTTATTATATGTGTGCAAATATCCAAAAAAATTTTTTTCAAAAACATATCCAAAATTTGAAACACCTCTGATCTTGAGCACTTCAGATAAGGGATAGCCAACTTGTATATTCATACATAGTTCTAATATTTTATAACATTTGCATACATGTCATTTTATATTTTATCAGCCCTGTGAGTTATAAAGAGCAAACATTGTTATTCCCATTTTATGGATGTGAAATACAGAATTCAGAGGAATTGGAGACTTTAACAGAGGTGACCATCTCACCTTACATTGCTCAGAGCAGAAACCAGGCCACCCCACCCTGGTTCAAAAGTCGGGTAGTTATTTCACTGCCCTGGTCGCTTCTGCCTCCTAAGTTGTGTCCAGATTTAGTTCTTTGCTTCATTTTTTAAATGCGTGGTATATAATTATGGATTTATGAAATCCCAGGGAAGAGACTGATAGATTCCTTCTTTTTGCCTTTGAGTTGACCACACCAAGAAAAAAAAAAAAAAAAGGAGCAAATTATACTCTTACTCAGACATTATTGCTTTGTTGATTTTCATGTTTCCTAAAATGAATATTTTTTTGTTGTTTCACCACAGTCATTAAAAGCAACAGAAGATCTGATTTGCGGAAACATTGGGATTGTTGCGGGGAAGCTGCCTGCAGGACGTGGGCTATTGATATTCTTTTCTCAAGCTGGAAACCAGTCTCTGGAGATCAGTGAGAAACGTGAAATCGCAACAAAGACTGGAAAACAAATTGATGGAGTCAGAGACGGCCGCAGACCCGCAAATAGCTTTTCACACTGTTGCGGTTTTGGTTCAGATTTATACTTTAGTTTTGCAAATTGATTGGCGGGGGTGGAGGGGGAGGGATATCTGGTTTTATTTCAGCATTTTACTTTGCAGTTAAAGACCAAAGAATAGGTTTCTACACTCAAAATGGTTTCTTTTGGTTGCTTTGTTAAAAAAATCACAAAAGCGCCTTGAATTTTCCCCCCAAAGGAGCGCAATCGTTACCTTGCAATCTTGGAAGCAAATTTGAAGGGGGTTATGTGACTGTCTTTGTACGGAGGTTTAATATTTTCATAAAGATCCTCTCTTTGGGTCCTCAAGCATTTGCCTTTCATTTTGTTTTATTGAATTAGGCTGCAAGCACTCAGGCATGAAGCGCTTTGTCATCTCTAACCAGGCTTACATTGATTCCACACATCCATAGCCTACTCTGGGTTTATTAATCTATACATCTATTCCACAGAAGAAGAGAACTCTCTAATTTATTATGTAAAAGGATAAGCCACCCTCCACAGCCCATTTGCATGCAGGTGTGCTTAAAAGTAGATTTGTTTCTCGGAGCCGGCTTCTTTTGCGGCATTAAATCAAGGGAAAAATGAAATTATATTGTGATTTTTCATGGTGGATTATACTACAACCATGACAAAAGCAGGCCAATATTTTTACTTTTATTACTTGAAACACAAACATTTTAATATAAAGAACAGAAGAGCCATAAAAGTAGGACTCTGCATATATACACCCTCAAAAATGCAAAATTTTTATACTAATAATTCACCACCTGCTACTCTTTTGGGTCACATTGCCCACAGCCAAAGCAGAAGATTTACTGGGACAGTGAAGCACTTTATCTGAGTGGTCACAAACTTACTTGGCTCCTAAATATCACTCTTCTCAAATATTCTAGACCAAAATGTATAAAATAGGCAACAAAATAATCAAGAATCTCAGAGTCCATCATGACCTGTCCATCAGTTTAACCTTTCTTGTATTCTTGCATTTGAAGCAGGATAACTAATTTAAGGTGGATCGAAGGCCCTTTCGTAGCCACAGATGTGTTTCTGTCTCTTTTCAAACTTCTCCACCATATTTTGATTCAGGGGAATTTTCTCTACTAAGAAGGACAGGGATCTGGTTCCACTCTGCAAATACTTGTTGCAATGAACTGAATGTTCGTGTCCCCCTCAAAATTCATATCTAAAAATTTAACCCCTAATGCGATGGTATTAGGAGACGGGGCCTTTTGAAAGGGACTAGGGTGGAACACTCATGAGTGCGATGGGTACCCTTATAAAAGGGACTCCAGAATGCTCACTTACCCTCCTTCCAACCTCTGAGGATGTGACAAGAAAGCCACCTGTGAGCCAGAAGAAACAGGCCCTTGATAGACTCCAAACCTTCTGAAACCCTAAGCTTGAACCTCCCACCACCAGAACTGTAAGGATTAAACATTTGCTGTTCAAGCCACCCAGCCTCGGCTGATTTGTTATAGCAGCCTTACTGTCTCACTCATGGGTGCCAGGCAGTCCAGGAGCTGGGGGTATGATGAGGAGCAACTCAGATGAGATCCCTGCTGTCATGGATGGTGAATACATGAATAAATTTTAAAACTCAAAAGCAGTAAGTGCAATGAAGAAAATGTAATGTAAAGATGCTGGCTGACGTGGCATGGGATAGGCAGCGAAGACCTAAGCTGAGACCTGAATGACAAGTCAATCAAATGAAGTTGGGAGTAAAGTAACGTCAGCAAGACAAGAGCACGTCCCAAAGCCTGAGTGGATGAGACCAGAGACTGGTTCACTCCAGCTGGGACAAGAAGGCAATTCATCTTCATTCATTGAGGGTATCTTCAGTAGGGCTCAGAAACACAGAAGTAAAAACTTAAATTTCTATCCTCAGAGTTCAGTCTAGTGGGAAAGACAGGGAAACAATTATAACGCAATGTGTTCAGTGCCTTGGTAGCAGTGTGCTCTGGGACAGGAAAGGAAAGTGGGAGAGGTGATAGGACCAGTCACAAATTAGGTGCCAGGCGATAGAAGTTCTCATTCTGAACCTGTTCATTAGCAAGATCCCTGTAGAGGAAAGTTTATTCATATATTAGTCATACCATCAATCAATCAACAAACAGTGCTACAATGTTCCAGGGCACTATGCTAGGTACAAGGATCTTAGTTGAGGTGGTTTGAGTTGCTAATAACAGAAACTTAACACAAAAATCTGAAAATGTCTTAAACAAAAGGGATTAACTTTAGGAACTGACTTCAAATACAGGAGGGTGGTCAAATGCTCAAACAATAAAGCATTCCTTCTCTCTCTCCCCCCACCTTCCTCACCCTCTATCCCAACTCTATTTACTGTGTACCATTTCTGAAAGTCCAGCAGATAAAGAGATTCTCCCTCATCAACAGTTCCAATAAATGTTCTACAGACGATTGAAGACCACATTCACAGTCACATTCCTAGAACCATCTCTCTGTCCAAGGATGTAATCAACCTACCTGAGACAGGTGGACGGAGACAAGGGAGGGGATGGTCCTCCAGAAGTCATGTGAGAACTGAGCAGGAAAAATCCACAAATGTCTGCTACAGGTTGTGACCCTGGGCCAAAGAACTCACCATCCTGGAGAAGGAATCAATTACTCCCCCTGATAATCACAGCCCCGGTAGCTGTGGGTTCCTCTATGGTATCTTCAACTTTCACCTACGTTGAGCTATAGGAACTGTCTTTCTCTTGTGTGTGTGGCTCCTCCCCTGCATTCCTCAGATTCTTTTCCACATGCACATTGGGATTCCAACTCCTGCCCCCTCTTCTCCTCTGACTCTTCCTTCATCCCACTTGGGGGAAATGTCTTCCCACTAATACTCCTCCTCCTCTCCCTGTCTTGCTCTCACTCCCTCTCTAGGGCCATGTGATCTAACCAGGGAGATTATTGTTGGTTAAATTCAAGAATCTTATTCTTCCAAATTTGGTATATATGCACAATAGACTATTAGCCATAAAGAAAAATGAATTGTTGGCATTTGCCTGTAAATGGATGGAACCAGAGACTATCATGCTAAGCGAAATAAGCCAGTCCCAAAAAAACAAAAGCTGAATATCCTCTCTGATATGTGGACGCTGACACACCATGGGGGAGGGGGTGCATGGGCAGAATAGAAGTTCTTTGGATTAGACAAAGAAAAATTAAAGGAAGGGATATGGGAATAGGAAAGACAGTAGAAAAAAATCGGACATAACTTTTCTATGTTCATATATGAATACACAACCAGTGTAACTCCATGTACAACCACAAGAATGGAATCCTAATTAGAATAAGTTATACTCCATGTATGTATAGTATGTCAAAATACACTCTACTGTCATGTATATCTGAAAAGAACAAATTAAAAAAAAGGATTTTATTCTTCCTTGAATTTTTCAAGAAGACAAGCTTAAATCACAACCATGTCATCCTGTCCCACAGTCACAAACTTGATTAGCAGCTTTTGGTCTGGCCCTTATGCCCACAGCATGTCTAGATGACGGATGGCTCTGGCCACCGTAGCTAGCTGCAGTCCTCAGGCTCAGAAATACAAAACCATGGCCCTCCAATTATAGATAACCTTGCTTGCATTTTACACATAATTAAATTTTTCCCACTCTTTGCAATTGAGTTCCATCTCTCAGTTTGATTTCTTTAATTGGTCCCACATCTTGAAGAAGCTCTGTTCACCATTTGGTACTTGATACATCCCATGGGTCTTCGTTGCTAACAGTGATGCTGCTGTTTCTAAGTCTGTTTTATAGAGGGATGCATATGTGTCCCTAATTGCTTTTATTTTTAATGGGAATTTGATGAGGAAAGTTCTCATATTTTCTAAAACATTCATCATAGAATAAATCCCTGTCCCACAATTGTGCTCAAGACCTTAAGTCACTATATCCCAAGGTTGGTTGGGATATATGCTTTGTCCATCCTCATATTTGTTGAGTATAAAAATCAATAATGCCACCACTCCACACATTTATCTAATGTAATAATCAATACCAATACCTTTCCTGGTATTTACTTAATATAATAATCAATAACAATCCTGTTTGTTTATTTGATACCATTGATCAGAATCTTATTCTGACCAAGTCTATGTGCCTTATCTACCCTGTATATATATGCAGACTGGACCATCCACCCCCTATTATGTCCCCCTCTTTTTCTTGCTCCCCACTCCTAGTCCTAAACAGAACATCCTTTCTCTCTTTGTTCTGGAAGGTGAAGGTCAATAAATCATCATTTTGGGGAGACAACCTATATTACTTGAACCTCTCTCTACATTATTCTAGGGACTGTGAAAAAAGCAAAGAAAAATGTAATTATATAATTACATATGAAACTGTGTTATGATTTAGCCCTACACTTGATATAGTAAAACTAGTTGCTACAACAGAGAAGTCTCGAGATCCTGGTGGGTAAATACATGATATGTTTGGTTTCTTCTCATCCAACCGTACTACAGAGACCTAAGTTCCTTCCATCTTACAGATCCACCTTCTCCTAGAAATTCACAACCCTCTGCCTTCAGCCAGAGCATGGATACCATGTACAGACCATTTTAATAAGTTAAGCCTGAAGCAGGAGTCATCATTTCTGCCTATGTTTCTTTGGCTAGAACAACTCAGTTTCATGTTCATGAATAACTGCAAGGCAAAGCAAGCTGAGAACGTGGTCCAGTTGTACACCCAGTGAAGGGGAATGGATTGGAACAGGGAGTCCCTGCCACTATCCCATCCTTGCATTGCTTAGGGTTCAAAGAAGAAGACAAGATAAAAGATTAACAATAATGAGAAAAGAGAGGTCATTTGAGACTGGATTAGTCCATGGAGACTTTCTCAGAAAAGACTTTTAAAACAAGTAAAATAGGGAGGTAATCATGAAGAGCCAGATCAAGAAGTAAAACAATATAGTGAAAGCAAAATCAGAGCTAGAGAGTGGCAAAGTGATCTAGGAGACCATTTTGACAGTTGCACAGACTCTATGCCAAGAAGCAAATAACCATGTACCTGGCCAAGAGGACGAGAATGAGACACCTGGCTAGGACCACTGACAGCCACCATGAACACATGTTTGCATTGCACTGGAATCCCTCAGTCTCTCCAAAGAGCCCAGTGCACTTTACTACCTTTTTCTAAGTAATCTTTAAATCTCATCTGACATTTCAAGTTCCAATGTAAAATGTTAGCATTGCCTGAAGGATGTCCCTCACTAATTTGGAGTTTCTCAAAGAACAAGTGAAAAACAAATATCCAATTCTAAGAGGCCAGTATTAACCCAAGTAACCATTTCACTTGTAAATTAAATCACAAGTCTTTGCAATATAACAAAACTAAAAAGTCAATAAGAATAGAATGCTCCAGTTAGGACACATAGGCATGGATAATTAAACATCATGACCAGGGACCCAGATTTATAGCAAAATCAAAGAGGAAATAAAAGCCAATCATTCTCGCTTTGGTCCAACTTCTAAAAAAACACATTATTAGGGGGAATCACAGCTCTAATAAAATGTGCCTGACCAATTAGGACATTTCTAAAGGTCAATTCACATGTGGTCCCAATGGAAGTCCTTTGGGGATATATGTTTCTAGACCTTTTTGGAAGGACTCTGTGGTTACCATGGGAACACATCTCTGCCTCCACCTGTTCTGATGTTCCAGTGAGCTCCAACACTCACCTTGTTGAAATGAAAACTACATCAACTCCATTGTATTTCATATTGAACACTAATCAAAGCAGTCTTGTTCCCTAGTAGCAATTTTAGGGCAATGACTATTTACTTTTAGGGGATTTTGAATACTATTAAAAACTCAAAGGAAGCTATGGCTCCTCCCTGTCCCCTGCTATCTAGGGAAAAAAAAGCATATGCTTATAAAAGACGTTTCAATTATATATAAAGGAGGCATTCCTGAGAACCTCTTATAATTTAAAACTCCTACTTTTCAGCATCAATTTTCCTTAGGAACACATAGACACTATGCAGCAGCACAACACACTAGTGAAGAATATCACCTTCCTGTACCAACACAAATTTCCACTTTACAGATGAGGGAAATGGTGCATGGAGAGTTCAAGCAACTTGTCATCATCATCCATCTCTAGGAATTAGCAGAGTCAACCTGGAATCCATGTATTCAACCTCCAAGGATTTTGTACACACACATACACACCCATAGTGAGATTCTGTCCCCACTCTCCATTCCTGTTCTAGATACACACACACACACACACACACACACACACACACACACACACACCTTTTCTGTCTACTTTCAAATACTTGGGAAGAGTGGAACCAAATTCTGGCCTCCTCTTTCCTGAACTCAAGCCAGGCTACTTGGTTTCTTCTGCTGCTAATTATTAAACCATCAGTATGGAAGTCCCATTGTTTTTCTATTTTTAACCTCCCTAAGCTTCAGGCCATACAGTAAAACAAAGTCCTCCTGAGCTTGATATTGTTTTACATTCTCAGACACCATCCCAAAACATCAGGCTTCTCTTAATATATGCAGCTCTGGATCTGCTAAGATTTGCCATAGACATCCCACAGGTTGGGGAAAGAAAGACTACAATCAAAGCTCTTTTAGTCCAAGTTAATAAAGGTCCACTTTAGTCTTCAACTTAAATGTCTTATTTTTTTGTTTCATATGAAGCTAAAGCTCAAGATCATACCACGTTAAATCAGGAGACAAATATTTTGATTGATTTGTTTTCTGAAATTTAAATCTAATAATCTAATAACTCATACTTCATTAAGTCAACTGGCATATAATTCACAATAAACCTAAATATTATTTAACACTTTTTATGCTTAATCCAGATGCATAGATTTTTTTTTTTTTTTTTTTTTTTTTGGTGGGGGAATGTACCCAGGATTGAATCCATAGGCACTCAATCACTGAGCCACATCCCCAGCTCTATTTTGTATTTTATTTAAAGACAGGGTCTCACTGAGTTGCTTATTTAGAGACAGGGTCTCACTGAGTGCCTCACCATTGCTGAGGTTGTCTTTGAACTCGTGATCCTCCTGACAAAACCTCCCAAACTGCTGGGATTACAGGCATGGACCACCATGCCTGGCCAGATACATAGATTTTAAATGATATATTTATTGAGTTCCCCACCTCTCCAAAGGGGCATTGTAACTGCTAGGCACCTTTATATAATTCCAGACTGTATATCAAGCTCCAACCACAAGGGAAGAGTTGAGATAATTTTCACCTTACCTGAACCTCTTTTCTCATTTCCCAATCTACTACAAATAAACACTTATTTCTACGTAAAATAGCCATTACTACTATTGAGTACAATTTAGCCTATCCCCACACTACTTCAAATAAAAATGTGAATCTGGTAAAAAGCATTGTGTTTGCTCTGCAAATTGCAAATGAAACTTTATGACCGATTCCTTAACAGGCTCTAGGCATCTTCCAAAAAAAAATTTGAAAGCTCCCTTTAGTGCCAAACACTCTCTCTATCAACTTTATGGCTTACCTTTTCTGACCTGAAAGTTTTGAGTGTGGGACCTGAGTTCACAGGACTTAAATGGAGTGAGAACTTTTGTAACCATGCAACTAACATTAAGAACTGGTCCAGAACCACTGAAAAACATGGATCCCTAACAAAGACATAGGTGAAAGTACCCAACAGAAATTCCTCCTGAACTCAAAGTACAATCAAATTGTCCCCAGAGGGGCTGGGGATATAGCTCAGTTGGTAGAGTGCTTGCCTCACAAGCACAAGGCCCTGGGTTCAATCCCCAGCACCACAAAAAAATAAAATAAAATGCTCCCCCAGAGATAAAGACAAGCTCATAATCCAAAATTGTAAAACACACAGGGAAACCTGCAGCCCTAAGAGAGCAAAGGGGGATTGATAGTTGGCAAGAATCAAGATAATCATGATCTACAATGAAATTCCTCCAATAAGTGTGTTAGTCGTGTTCTACAAGTTAAAGGAAGACAAAATATTATCAAGACAAGGCCAAGATGCCTGGGGAAAAGACACACATACCTGAGAAGGAAAAAAGAAAAACAAAAAAAGACCCAATTTCTCAAAATAAAAATTGCTATGGACTGAATGTTTGCATCCGCCTAAAGTCCAATGGTGAGATCCAAACTTCCAAAGTGATGGGATTAGGAGATAAAACATGTGGAGATAATGGGACTAGTCCTTGGTAACGGAGGCCGGGAAGGCAACCTTGCCCCTTGTGCCACGGAAGGACCCAGTAGAAAGACAGAATTTGAAACAGGAAGCAAGCCCCATTTTCAGTCACCACGTCTGTTTACCTACACCTTAATCTTGGACTTCTCAGCCTCTGCAACTGTGAGAAATAAATTTCTGTTGTTTATGAGCCACCTGGTTTATGGTATCTTGCTATACCCATCCAAAAAGCTAAAACAAGATCCATAGACATTGGAATAATCCATTTATGGCTTAAACAAGACACTAGAAATAACTGAAAAAAAATAGTGGTTTGGAAAGTAGAAGGCTAAAGCAATAACACCAAATAGGGAAAGAAATAATTAAGAAACATAAAGGATAGAATGAAAGGCTTTAGCATAAATATAATAGCGATTACAGAAAAATAAAAAAGGTACTTGGAAATGGTGAAATGTTTGCATGAGTCGTTAGATTTTAAAGGGCATAGGGAGTTCTTAGAAAAAAAAAATTATTTAAACTAATGCACCAAAAATGAAACTGTAGAGAAACAAAACTGGAGACAACTTTTAAAGCTATGTTAGAAAAACGACCATTTACACACACACACACACACACACACACACACACAAGACAGAAATCAAGCAGACAACAGATTCATCATCTGCAGAAACAGATGCCGGAAGACAAAGGAAAGTATCTTAAATGCTCTCAGTAAAACAACTGTCAGACTGGAATTCCCTAACCTGTAAAATTAATATTCAACAGATGAGAATAAAATAAGGGCTTCCTGACATACAAAGAATAAGGGACTTTGCTCTTCATAGAGCACCTCCCGCCTCCCCAGGAAAGAACCACTGAACACTGAACTTAGCAAAAATCAAAATAGCAAAGACGGAGTGGGCTGCAAGAAGTAATGGTGGGGAAAAATTCAGTTTTGGATTGCAGAAGTACATAGATCTAGACTCTAAAAAGTAATAACCATAGTAACTAATTTCAAAGGGTTATTTAATAATACAGTATAACCAACATAAGAGAATAACAATAACATAGAAAATAGGATGGTGTTCAGAGGGAAAACTAAAGCATTCTAAGTTTCTGGCTTTCTTTCAGGAAAATTATAGGTGGAAAAAACAGATTTACAAATGTGGAAACGTAGTTAAGAATTCTTTTTGCTAAAGTTTCTGACAATAAGATTTTCCTCTTCTCAAACAAAATTAATACCAACCACTTTAAAGGCACTTTTCAAATATTTTCCTCCCATTGGAGCTGATTAGCATTTCTCAAGAAGTTAAAAGAGAATTGCTTGTGTCCAGAGATGAAGAAAGTTAACCTGTTTCCTCCTTACATGTTTGTGAGCAAGTTCACACAGAATTAATTGTGTTATTCAGCTTCCAGCATTCATGTTTGTTTTCACCAGTGATCCAAACTCTGAAATCCCTCATCAAAATAAATAAATCATCTCAGTAATTCATACACTTTACAAATCAAAAAGAAAAAAAAATTATTTGCCTTCAGAACTGAAACTCCTAACCAGGTGTGGTGGCGCATGCCTGTAATCACAACTACACGGGAGGTGGAAACAGGAGAATCACAAGTTCAAGGCCAGCCTCAGCAATTTAGTGAAGCCCTAAGCAACTTAGGGAGACACTATCTCAAAAAAAAAAAAAGGGGGGGGCTGGGGCTAGGGCTCAGCAGTAGCACACTTGCCTGGCATATGTGAGGCTCTGGGTTCAATTCTCAGCACCATATATAAATAATAAATAAAATAAAATCTATCAACAATTAAAAATTTTTTAAATAAATAAATAAATAAAAAGTAAAAAAAAAAAAAAAAAAAGAGGGCTGAGGATGTGGCTCAGTGGTAAAGCACTCCTAGGTTCAATACCTGGTACAAAAGAAAAAGAAGAAGCAGAACTGGAAGCCCCTCAAAAATGCTATCTCTTTGGGAGACTGAGGCAGGAAGATCACTTGAGCCCAGGAATTTGAGGCTAGCCTGGACCACAGAGCCAGAGCAAGACGCTGTCTCCGAGCAAAAAAAAAAAAAAAGAGAGAGAGAGAGACATTTATTAAATTCAGCTAAAAAAAAAAAAGTTCCCAAGGACTCCTTTAAGCTACCTTAGGAGGCAAAATCTACTGCAATAATAATTAATTATTATTTATGAACTAAAAAATTCATCAGCATCAGCACTGCCCTATCACCAACGAAGTCACTGGGAAAGTCACAACTTGCAGAGCCTCTCTCACCTGAAAAAAAAAAAAAAACTGTGTATGCATCAAATGACATTCCAGGGGTTTATTGCCCTAACTAGCCACTACTGCCTCAAGGAATCATTTGTACTTGAATACAAGTTGCTAAAAACTTAATTTCGTTCTTCTTCTTGGTGCTTTTGAGAGATGAAATCGCAATTCACAAAGACAATTATTAAGGTCTGAATAGGAAGTGTTTAAATTAAAGATATCATGTTCACATTCAAGAATTGTCAGAATTGGTCCATTAAACAGCAGCCTTGAATCAGGGTCTATATTTTTATTTGCTTCATTACTTAAAGCTAAATGGCAGTTAATAGCTATATTACAGTAGTTTAAAATTCTATTGTTTACATTGTTGATGTTGAAAGTTAGCTTTGCATCGACTCACCGACAATTCCTCCTATTCATTTAATATTGATTAAATGATAGATGGTGGTTTGGCTGAATTCTATGCTTTCGTATCATGTTGTTATGGGTGTTTTCTTTTTAAGGAAAGTTGGAAACAATCCAATGATGAAAATGATTTTATTACTCTAGAAAGAATGGATTATGGCAATAACTATCTCGTCATCTTGACAACAACCAGGGTTTATTTTTTCCTTATGTAACAGATCTGTTGCCATTTGGCTGTGATCTGCTCCATCACCTCTAGGACCTAGAATGGTAGGACATCTCTACCTGGGACATCACAGTCACCATGGAGGAAGGCAATCGACATAGGAAAAAACATGGGATGGCTCTATAAGCTGGTGGGAAGTGCCACACACCACCTCTGCTCTTACTGTATTGGCCAAAACAAGTGTCATGCCTGAGATTGAGCTCAAGAGGAAAGAAACACATAATATTCTTGCAGGTAAAGACAAAAAAGAAAGGAAGGACACAAAAACCTATGGTACAGTTGTATATACACTGTAAGGACCATGCCAATACTTTTCATAAATATGAGGTCACCTCCATATATGGATTGTTTTCCAGGGAAACTTTTTTCTGTATTTCTTCATGGAAGAAAAAAAATGCAATCTTCATTCAATAAAAAAAATAGATAAGTGAAACTTATGGACTTGAAATGTTAAACATGACAGAGAATAAAAACTGTGATCACCAACTCGAAAGCAAATTTGGGTTCTAGATTAGAAAAACTCAATTGTCCCCAGACTCAGTAGTCAGCAAGGAATGAGAAGACATAGAATGTCCACTGTAGTAGAGAATTTTTTAATTTGATCATTTATGAAAAAGAAATTTCTCAGGGAAACCTTCTAAAGGAATCTCAGTGAAAGTTTACGTTTCAATTTCATTTTGCATAAACTCAAAAAGTGAAGATTTAACTAATTTTGACAATTTAACATTGCCAGAATCAATCACCACCACAGGCATTCTTAAGATTTGTATTTCAAATTGTGGAAGAGATTAGACAGTAAAGACAATTTATTTGAAGTCTTAAAAAATACTTTAGTTGCCAGGCACAGTGGTATACATCTGCTCAGGAGGGTGAAGCAGGAAGATCACAAGTTCAAAGCCAGCCTCAGCAAAAGTGAGGTGCTAAGCAACTCAGTGAGACCCTCTCTCTAAATAAAATACAAAATAGGGCTCGGGATGTGGCTCAGGGGTTAAGTATCCTTGAGTTCAACCCCCAGCCCCACACCCCCCAAAAAAATACTTTAGTGCTATGAACTATTGTTTAAAAAAAAAAAACTAAATTCTCTAGCAAATTATCAGCCTTTGAGACTTCTCTCTTTTGTTTTTATCTGAGGAAGTAAATTTTATTGCAGAATTTCTTGTTATCATTACAGTAGGGTCACAAATGAGAAGCCACACTCTTGCTCTGTTTAGCTGTCAAAAATATTTTACCATAACTAGCTTTGGAAATGTGGTGACCACGGAGACCCCAACCATTTTATGACTACATGCCAAATCCCGAACTACATAAAACTTCAGCCCAAGAGGGATTCCCAATTTGCAGATTCAGAAGAATATGAAGAAATTTTTAGCATGGCATTCACAATAAAGAGCAGGAATTAAAATAAGTTCCAATGTGTAGCTCACCTTTGAGCTACACATTTCACCATTCAACCTTCAATTCAACATAGAATGAACTCTCGGTTCACTCATTCAATAACCATTGTTTTAATCCTCTTAAGAAGCAATTCTTGTTTATTCTTCTAGGAAATGTAACATCAGCCACATTCACTTAGAGTACATCCTGTAAATTGGTAGTTTTATAGGATTTCATTGATGGATATATTACATATAGATAATCAAAAAATTGGGAGAACATGAAGTTAAACAAAGTAAGTCTATTTACTGGAAGGTTCTCAAAAGCTATTTAAAAAAATCAACATACAGGAAGGATCACCACAACAGAGCTGCAGCCTGCAGTACCTCCAAAATCACTGGATGACTAAACCCTTTCTTTTAATTTTCTGAGAACAAGTAGGACTGTTGTTCCATGGAAGTGACTTTGGAAAGTGCTGAATTAGACTCTTCTAGATAATGTTTACATTAGTAATTACCATCAATATATTCTAGAATTGACGCTTTTGTGAACATCTGTTAAAATTGTTAAATGATTCCATTTAGTCAGAAAATAACTAATTAGGCAGTAATGGCCATTACATAGCTGATTCAACCATGATACTGCAGATTTCTTTATTATTCATCTTTTTAAGATTGGATTTTTTTCTTTTTTATTGGTGCATCATAATTATACATAATATTATGATTCATTATGCCATATCCATACATGCACTTAACATAATTTGATCAATCAATCTCATTTCCAAGTACCTTTCCTTTCCATTCCATCCTCCCTCTCCTATTTGCTCACTCTACTGATCCTTTCTATGATCATTATTATCATTATTTTAATTAAAGCGCATGCTTATATGTACATCAACAAGTTCATTGTGATATGTTTGTACATGGATATAGCATAATTTGCTAGATTTTGTTCAATCCCCCCAACTTCCTCATGCCTTCCCTTCCTACCTCCCCCTTGATTCAACTTCCTGTACTCCATTGGCCTCCCCACTATTTTCATGAGATTCCTCTCTCCCCCTTTCTTTTCCTCCTCCTGCTCCTCCTCCTTCTTCTAGAAGACATTTAACTCTTGACTTTCTAAGTCTGGGTTATTTCACTTAGTATGATGTTCTCCAGTTCTATTTATCAGCAAAAGACATGATTTCATTCTTTTATATGGATGAGCAGAACTCCATTATGTATATATACCACATTTTCTTTATCCATTCACCTTTTGACAGGCACCTAGGCTGGTTACATAACTTGGCTATTGTGAATTTCACCGCAATAAGCATTGGTATGCACGTATCACTATAGTGTGCTGATTTTAGTTCTTTTAGATAAATACCAAGGAGTAGGTCATATGGTGGTTCCATTCCTAGTCTTTTGAGGAAAATCTATACAGCTCTGTAAATTGGTTGTACTAATTTGCAACAATGTATAAGTGTACCTTTGCCCCCATACTCTCACCCACAGTTATTGCTATTTGTATTCTTGATGCCTGTCATTCTAACTGGAGTGAGATGAAATCTCAATGTAGTTTTGGCTTATATTTCTCTGATTACTAAGGATGTTGAACATTTTTTCATACATTTGTTGGCCATCTGTATTTCTTGTGAGAATTATCTGTTTAGTTTATTTGTCCATTTATTGATTGGTTCATTTGTTTTTTAGTGTTGTTTTTTGAGTTCTTTATATATTCTAGATATTAATGCCCTGTCAGAAGAGTCACTGGCAAAGATTTTCTCTCATTCTGTAGGCTTTCCCTTCACTCACTCCCAATTATTTCCTTTGACGTTCAGAAACTTTTGAATTGGATGCCATCCCACTTATTGATTCTTGGTTTCATTTCTTGAGCTTTAGGAGTCTAATGAAGGAAGTTGGTGCCTACTCCAATATGTTAAAGCATTGACTTTTCTTTCTTCTAACAATTGCAGTTTTATGGTCTAATTCCTAGGGCACTTTTGTCAAGAAGAAGATGACCATACTATATGGATTTGTCTCTGTGTCTTCTATTTTATTCCACTGGTTTTAGACAAAACTTAAAGAACCATTTGATGGGAACATGATTAATGACTCCATTAATCCAGGAATTTATAAACAGAGAGGGGGGAACAAGGAGGTAAAATTAATCAGGGAATGCTCTCATTGCTCCTATTGTATTTTACCATTATATCATCTTAACACGGTCATGCTAATCTAGTCTCTGGGTTCCTGTGAATGACTCTAAAATCATCTATATAATGAAAAGAAGCAGCAGTTTATCCAAAAAAACTAATCCATCTAGAACAGGGATTGCTCCCATTTTGTGAGAAGGAGCCAATCCGGATTTCTTTTCAAGGGATAAAAGAGTCAACAGGCTTGAGATGCTGATAGTGAAGAACATAAAGGTGACCAGAATCATTGCAACCCACTTAACTCAGTTGGAGAGAGGGAATAGATGTCAGCAATCTTATATTCCTTACCAATGGTTGGCATGGCATCCATGAAAGTAACTGATACTGTGTGTCTAGATAATGATGTCATGAGATTATCATGATGTGTTGGCTACCAACCCAAAACACCTTGTCAACGAGACATACCCTCACCACTCCATTAATACTGCAATCTAGGCCTTCCCTGTACCACCACCTACCCTACCACTGAAATTCCTACCTGCTTTAGCCTATGTTTTCCTATAACTCATGTTACCTCCTAACACAATGCTTAATTCTATTGTCAATTTCCTTCTACAAATTTAAGCTACCTTATGGTTGCACAAATAGTTATAGAATGAATGAAGAAAAATAAATGCTCAAAACTTTGTTGGTTCCAGGAAAGTTTCATTGAAAACACTTCTAAAGATGGCCCTCCCAGCAGTACCTGCCTCTGCCTGCACATTTCCTCAAGGGAACAAGGACAGAAGACACCGCTGGGATTTCCCCAGCCCCAGGCTAACCTCAACATAGTGGCCAGAGAGACCCCTTAAAACATAAGTCTGATCACTTTTCAATTCAGATAGCCCCCTATTTCACTCAAAGTAAAAAACCAAAGCCTTCACAATGGTCTACAAAATGGTGTAAGATCTGACCTTTCATTCCCACTCAGACCTAATAGCAAGAATCATGCTCATCTCAATCCTGCTTCCAACCACAGGGCCTTTGCACCCATTATTCCTCTGTCCCTGAATGCTCTCTTCTCAGCAGCCATCCACATGGCTCACAACATCACTTCTTTCAAATTTTTGCTCAGGTGGCAAAAATTCCCAAACCACCATATGGAATACTGAAAACTTGTCCCTAGCCTGCCCCCACTATGTGTCTGTTGTCTCTTATCCTGCTCCATGGCCTTCTTTCTTTTCATACTTAAATTGCTTATATTATGTTACTTATGTTTATTATATGTCTTCCCTTCTGAATTTTTTTTAAAGAGTCTTAAGGAAAACAATAAATGTTTATAATTTCTCTTTGCTTTTTCATCCTAAAGCCCTAGAATAATACCTAGCACATAATAAGCTCTCAACAAATATGTGTTGAATAACTGAAAACTGTGATTAAAACAATGTCTTTGAGGCAGAGATGTAGCTCAGTGGTAGAGCACTTGCTTAGCATGCACAAGGAGGGGGTTTGATCCCCAGCACTGAAAAACAAAATGGATTTTTGATACACAAACTAAATTTTCATGCTAGCTCTATTGTTCATTAGTGCCTGTGTAATTCTGGTCAATTTTGGAAGCTCTCTGAGCCCCAGTTTCTTTATCTTTGAAATAAGAATGACAAGACCTAACTCATGGAGTGCAAGCCTTAGATATCCAATAAATGGAGACCATTATTAGGCCAGGTGCCACTTCCAGAAACAGAATATAGGAAGAAATGACCAGGCATACACTTCGGAAGTGGACTGGTGTTATGTTGGAAGATAGGAAATGGAGAAAGCATACACTCGAGAGCCCACACATTTCTAAGATGTACACATAAAACAAATATGTATTAAGGATAAAAATGGATATAATGTAACCAAAATGCTCTCCTACACATGAATAATGCAGATAACAGTAATTAAAGCAGCTGACCGATCTGATGCTTTGAAGGTAAAAGTTGCTTTATAGACTTTACAAGATATTTTCAGTAAGTATGCACCATAAAGTATTTTTTTTCTAATAAATACCTCAGAATCAATACCTCTGCTATTTCAAGGTTACTCAGGTTACCTCTCTCTCATGCATTCTAGAATGTCATTTATTGACTTTGCACTTGACATTCTTCCCTGAGTCTGTTAGACTGGCCTTGGCAGCAAGGAGAGGCCATATGGTGCCCATCCATATGGATGCGCTGGCTGGATTTTAGAATCTTATTCCCCATTGATGTTCCTGTTGCGTGAACAGAATAACTTCTATTTAAGAGTAGAAGACATGAGGTCCAGCCTTGGATATCGTGTCAGTTAGAAAATGAGCTCAACTGTGAGTAGCAGAAATCTGAAGACAGGGCTTAAATTAGTTGTGGTATGGCGGCTCCATGACCTCATCGTGGATGGTCCGTCGCTCTTCTTTGCCATCTTTGAGTTGTGGCCTCCTTCCTCAGAGCTGTCTCATATTCACAAAGGGGCTACTGCGAATTCAGATGCTTTCAGCATTCGCTCATTCTAGGTAGGAAGAAAGGGAAAGACAAGAAATAAAGGGAGCATGCCAACTGAGTCATTGCTTATTTTTAAGATTTCCCAGAAGACCCATCCGATAACTTCTGCTTGAATTTCATTGGCTAGAATTTAGTCATATGTATCTCCCATCTTCTAGGCAAGTCGGACAATTGTTTTTAGCTAAGTATGATGCTACTCCACTAAAATCAGGGTTCTAAATAAGAAAAGAAGGGGTGGTAAATATTGAGTAAGTTATTTAGCAGCCTCTTGTCCAGATAGATTCATTATTTTTCTGCAATGGATAGAAGAATCAAAAAAGATGATTGTCATAGATTACTAATGACCTTTGCACTAACCTAGAAATTAAAATACTCCTTTTAGTTCTTCAAGTGGTGGTATAGAGAAATTGGTTGGTTGCTTTTAAGACAATCTTTAAACTGATATCTACTCCACTATGACTCCAGTTCAGCTTTTGCTGATTGTCTCCATTTGGCTGGCTGCATAGGTAATTCCAGCTATTCCTCACTGGGCGCTGTAGGAGGAAGTACTTCTCTGAACCCCATTATTAAGATCATGATTACCGCTACAAAGAAGCCCCCTTGTGTGACCAAGAACCCTGCCTGTCTCTTACAGCCACGCAACACATGCTGTAGATTTGATATTTTGTTTTGCACCTAGAAAACTCTCTAAGAATACTTTAAGCACTCATTAGCTCTTTCATGTCACCAGGGAGTGATCCGGGTACGTTTCAACCTTGCCAACAATTTCTGCGGGTACCAGTCCAAGGACTCATTTACAAAATGGTCCCTCGGTTGCCTGGAAGAGTTCTACAGCTTCAGAAAGTGCCTGACTTACTCTCATGCAGTGGTCCATCCACTCAGATCTGGCTCCAAAAAATAGAGACAGAGAATTTCTTTTGTTGATAATTATTTTCTCACACTCTTTGAGAGATGGGATTGCATGAGAGTCGAAAACTTGTTCTGAAATCCAAGTGCCTAGCTCCCTGGGACAGAGCCATGAAAGACGCATGTCCGCACACTCACGCACACACACCTTTCCCTCTCTTGCATTGCCAGTCCTTTCCTTTTGTTCTCTAAACAAACTGGAGCCCACAACCCACTCTGCAAAAGATGAGCCTTTAATTTTTTTGGCCTGACTTCTTTTCCTCCTTTATGGATACGGCTCTATGGGGCTTTCAACTTGTCAGATATAATCTGTTCTGGCCTCACAGCCTTGAGAGGACGACAGCCACAGAATCTGTGGTGTCAGATGAAAACGGTGTAGAATGCAAGTGTGAAGCAATCGCAGGGGTGAGGAACATGAGGTGCTCCCTCCCCCCAGAAGGAATGATCAAGACACTGGACCTGAAAGGAGCAGTGGCAACAAATGACACGAGCCCCCGTGGACAGAGCCAGAGCCTCAGCTGGCCAGAGTGGACCATTTCCAGAGGCTGTGCGTCATCACGTCTCTCTTGTCACCCCCACCGAGACATTTTGGAAAGAAAACCAGATCGCCCTTCCTCGGGATATGCTGATTCAGACAGACAGCAAGGCTGGGGTGGCTTTGGTGAGCATTCTCTGGAATGAAATGAGTTCCCCTGTGGTCCACTGCCCTGTTAACTGTTAAACTGAAACTAGAGGAGTTCAGAGTTGCTAAGAGATTGTCACATTGCTGCGGGAAGAATTTACACAATCGGCGCCCTCAGGCAAGTAGTGCAGAATCTGTCAGTATTCAAGACTGGGTAATCTTTTCAGCTATTTCTTCATTCCAGCCTAAAGTGGAGCCCAGCCTTCTCTCTGCAGAGTGAGCATCTGTAGTAGAGCCAGTTCTGGGGAAGGGGAAGGTTGGCATGGGTTCAAGGAAGGGCTGAGCCCAGGGACAAATCTGGAAAGAAGGCAAGCTGCCAGCACTAGGGCTGTGGACAGCTCCGGGGAGAGGCAGGAGAAGGTGAGTCAAGGCGAGAGTAGAAGTGACGAAATCTCCCTAGAAACTGGCAGACTAGGCTCTTAAACTTGCTGAGCCGTCAGTGCATCAGTGGAATGCACATCAGAGGTCAATGTCAGGGCAGTATCCAGGGGCAGCACATACGTTGCTCAATTCGCCTTTGCAATCAGATAATCGACATCCATAGTCCCAACTGAAACGACAGAGGGACCTGTGGAGGTAGCCAGTGTGGAAAAGCAAAACACAGAGGAGCCAAGGTGAAACAGCATGGGGAAGGGCACATGGGCAGAGCCGCTGACTGACAGCTTCCCAGTCCCCAAGAGGCCTGCTGGTTATTTCTCCCCGTGAGTTCTCTGAGCTCCCTGCATCCTTATTGCCTGACCTGGCAGCTCTCTAATCCCACAGTCCCCCACATTCGGCACAGATCCCATTGCTATATTGGACTAGTAGTTCCAGACAGAGTTTTTGGATTACAGAGAATAGAGACTCACTCAAGCCACCCTAAGGTAGAGTGAATTTTCATAAAAGTATCCATGAAATGGGTCTAGAGCCAGGGAAATGACTCCCTCACTCAGAGCCTTCCATCTCTCTCTGATGCTGCCTCTGTCCCTCTTCGTCTCCACTCTGTCTTCCTCTTCATAGCAACTGGTTTGTTCTTCCCTTTCATTCTGCATAGTTTTCTTCTATTTCAAAGGTTCTTGTTTTGCTTCTTCCCAACTTCAGCCTGCGGTGACCCAGCATGGCCTTACCTTACCTCATAGCTTCTGGTTATAGATTCCTTCTGTTTCAGATCCCACTGCTAACCATAGTTTCTAGTTCAGCTTCAAAAGAGGGAATATGATTAGCCCTGCTCATCCTTTTGCACCAGGTCCCAGGCTGCTGGCCAGCCTCTGATTTGACTATTCTTGGATCAAAGTCCATCTCTTATACAACCGGCTCCAGCCAGTGGGGCAGGGTCACATAGTATCAAACCCAGCAATCTAGGCCTGCCTATTTAGAAGAGGCTGTGAGCGTGACAGATGCTTTAGCCAACTTGTTTCATATAACAACCTCCCTCTGATACAAAAATCCTTAAAATATTGTCCTTTGGAAGGGGGAGAAGAGGAGATATTGCCCTCTGCTTTTCTAAGAAACAATTAACTATGTGATAAAGCAACCTATCTTATTATATATCTTATTATATTAACAAATATGTTATCATTTCAGTGGCTTTGCTTTTTGGAAGTTTCCAAATGTTCCATAGGTAATCTGTCCTATTTTTTACAATCAGAAATATTGCCTAAGTATAAAAAATAGCATCATTTTACAGGACAAATGTATTTTGATCATCAACTATGTATCATGCTCTATGCTAGACACTCTAAATACAGCAGTGAACAGAAAGGGACCTCTCACCATGGAACACAAGCAAGCACATAATTTTCAGCCAAATCAGGACATTTTTGAAAGTGGAAAGGATGCTATTAGTTATCAGACCAAGACTAAACTGCTGAGTAAATCTGGGCATATGGTGAATATTTCCATTTATGTATGCCAGCTGACACTTTAGTATCCTTATATTTGAGCTGAGGACTACCAGACATAAGGCCTTAACTTTCCCCTTAAGCATTAATTTCTAAAATCAAGAAATTCAGAGAATATGTCAGGAAAGACTTTGCAAGCAGAGAGGCCCTTAACAGCGTCCCTTCAATCTCAGCATCCCATCCTACACTCTAGAAAAACATCGGAGTCCTAGTTCAACCAGAAAAGGCAAGGGAAAGAAAGAGTAAGAGAAGACATTAAAATTTTTGATGGCTTCCCCTGTGCACCAGCTACAGGGTTGGATGCTTTCCATATGTAATCAAAATTAAGCTCATGGCAACTCCATGATATGGGCATTATTGTACCCATTCTGCTGATGAAGATACTGAGGCTCAGGGCATTTACTTAAGTTGCCACAGTAACAGATTCAATATTAAGACTAACATTTGATCCCAACTCTAGCTAACTCCATTGCATCAAGCCACCTCTCAAAAAATTAAATTTTAAAATTTAAGACACTGAAACATTGAAAACCCTGCACTCCCCCTTTAAAATAAATGTGAATAGTTATAGGTCTGTCCTTTCAAAAGTCTAGTTATAGTGGTCATTTCTTCTATATCATCAGCTTCTCAACCGACTCCAAGCAGAAATGAAGAAAATGAGTTTAACTGGAACTGCTTCTTGGAACATTTCTCATGATCCTCATGTAGGTGGTATCTGAATTTGCCATGTAATTTGAAAATGAGATTTTTAAAAGCAATTAAAGGAAAACATCTGAAGAACACCATTAGCCCAGGGGGAAAAAAAATGCTCCAACTGCCGAAAAGCATTTGCAACTAATTTCCTATCGGTTGAGGCAAAGAAGAGTAATTCTATTGATACCAGATTGGTTAATTAGAGCGATATGTCAAATTCTGGTTGACAAATAACATCACAACTCAAATCTCTGTTCACTTTAATGGGATTTGATCTGCATCAACTTTTTCAAAGCATGAAAGTGGAGAAAAGTAGATTTTGCTGGGAGGGTTTTCCTATGTTTGTTTGGGCTTTTCCAATAGTTCTATCTATACGTATTGCCAAAGGAAAGGCACTTTGAATCAAAAAGTCACAGGGGGGAATAAAGGACTCTTGAAATAAAATCACCTCTAAGATGTTTTTTCACTACCCTGTGTTACCAAAATTCATTTACAAACTAACATTAAAAGAATGTCAAAAACATAAAAACAGCATCAAAAATCACAGTGCATCTGCAATTTATTTCATCTCTGCTTCAAATCCCAATTGCGCATTTTGGACTAACTGTCGTTGGAGGGCCGCATTGAAGATTTTGCAATCGGAAGGCCCTTCTGAAATAGAAAATCTCTTTTTTATCCTAAGGTCTTTCTTGAAACCAAAAAAAATTATATTTTGGAAGTGCTGAAATTAAAGTTCACCTTTGTGTCCTTATGTACTTAAAATTTGAGAGATGAGGAGATAGAAGAATAGAATTTGATGAGGAACAGAACTTTCTCTAAGATGTGAAGGTTTGGGTTCAGTACACAAATAGAATGAGTAATTTCATTTAACGTAAGAAGAAAACAAAATCCCTTTGTGCCAAATAAGTAAATGATGTATCTATTCCAGAACTTTCGCTGTTCTTTACCCTTTAGATCTGAAGCTGCAATTCAAACCAGTGTTTTAAAATACTCAGGGTCTTTATTCTCCTTCAATTTCTTCCATTAGTAGGGAAATACAGTCTTCTTTCATGTTGTGTGGCTGATAACAGAAACTGGCTAGCAGAAGAATGCCCCACCGAATTCACAGTCAGCGGCTTTGCAGAGCTGAATTGTACAGAAATAAATGCAACCACTTATTGTCTCACTGAATTATGGATTTTAGAAAACTGTTTAATAAGGAAGAAAACACTTAAGACAGCTTCTATTGAATTTTGCACACACAGAAAACTAACATGAACCAGGACTGATAACAAATTTTGTTAGAAAAGTTAAATTGTAATTTCATGATAGTTTAGAAACTTAGATATCTTTACAAGAACAAGTCCCATAATTACCTACCCATGTGTTAGCAATCTTGGAAGTGTAATTATATTTTTAAGTGGTCAAATCTTTCTTTACCTGCAACTTTAGATTAAAAACTTTTTCTACCCTCGTGTCCTTTATTTAGCTTCTGGTCTAAAGAAAATAATAGCCTTCCAAATGTGTGCCACTACCTCTCCTTTTGTTGCTCAATTGTTCAGGAAACTGTGTTGTCATCAGAACGAGATTACAAGTCTCTCAGCTGATGGTAAAACCCTTAAGAATTGTGTCTTAAAATGAACTCTGCCTTGTAACTACCAGGGCACTTGGTACAGTCACAGGCACAATGCAGGCCCTTAGAAAATGTTTTTTAATTGATTTGAACTTATGCTGTAAACCTGACTCACGAGAATGTCTGTGAGTTGACTCTTATGTCTATTTGTTGCTTTTTAGTTGTTCATACTTTTACTTTTTGCTGATAACCCATCAAACATCAGCCACCCTGGATGATTGGAATGAACCTGAGACAAATGATTGGAATAGACCCGAGACAACCTCTGTGCTGCAGCAGCTTTCGTCCAGAGAGAAGAAAACAAATAAATAAATTGGCAATATTGTTCAATGGCACCAAATGTGATAGAAGCATTAGAGAGAAGCACCTGCTAACTCAGAGGAGGATTCAGAGCCCCTAGCAGAAGGTGATGTTTGAGCTAAGATTATCGTATAAGCTATGAACAGAGATAGGCAAGGAGATTCCAGTCTGCCAAGGTCAAGACTTCAGAGAAATATCATGTATTGGGGAATTGCAAAACGATTCGGTAAGGCTGGAGGATTGAGTGTACAGTAAGCAAGAGCAAGAGGACACAGCAACTGCAAAACAAGTGGGAACTTTGAGGCTTTTAGACACCTGCTAACTCTTTTGTTGTTGTTGTTGTTGTTACTGGGGTTTGAGCCAAGGAGTGTTTTACTACTGAGTTACATCCCCCGTCCTTTTTATTTCTTAATTTTGAGAAAGGGTCTCACTAAATTGCTTAGGGCCTCACTAAGTTGCTGGCTTTGACCTTGCAATCCTCCTGCATCAGCCTCCCAAGCTGCTGGGATTATAGGCCTGAGCCACCACAGCAGGCTGCTAACTCATTCTTTACAGACAGCCTTGCAAGACAAAGGTTTGGATGCTCCTGTGTTCTTTTCTATGGCAAATAATTTGAATCTCTCCTACTCCCCAACACAGGACCATTGCTAGGACAAAGATAAATCAATTTGGGGAAAATGATTCAGCATCTATTATTTTCAGGGTTAGAGCATATGGACACAAATGCATAATAGACTCCTTTTCCTGCTTCTACTCTTTCTTCCTTTTCCTTCCTTAATCCTAGATTCTGATCTCAAGTATATAATGTCATTCATGAAAGTGGAATGGGGAGGAAAGAATAAGGGGAGAACAGGTATGAGGGGATATTAATTTTAAAAAGATAATCGTGGTCAATTCTGTACAGAAGTGTTCCCTCTGCGTCTCCAAGTTATTAAGAAAAAAATCTTTCTGTCTCTATGCTGACTCTAGAACTAACCTTTCAGTAAGCATTTGCCAAATCATAAAACAATATTGCTTTTTGATCAAACTAGATATATCTAAAACCGAAGTTTCCTATAGAATAAATAAAATAATCTCACCTTGCTTATGAACAATAACATAAAATAAACATAACCAAAACTTCAAAACCTTTTATGCTAACTTTTTTACTTCTAGAAAGTTATCCTTAGGAATAAATAAGGACTTTCACAAAGATTTGACTAAACATCATCGTGTTTTGACCATCATCAAGACAAACACTATTTATGGCTAAACATTGCCAAAAAATAGTCCCCACCATAGCTAGTTTCAGGCACTAACATGAAGTCATTGAGTGTGGATTTGGGAAGAGGGATACATTCTCTCTCTCTCTCTCTCCCCCCCACCCCCCCCCGCCCTCTCTCTCTCTCTCTCTCTCTCTCTCTCTCTCTCTCTCTCTCTCACACACACACACACACACACACACACACACACACTCTTTTCTCAGCAGCCCATCGGCCAGGATTACTCACATGGCTTTGCCTACCTGCAAAGGAATCCAGGAGGAAAACACTGGATATTGGTGAGCACAGTAATGTTCTCCACAACACCAGTCCTTGGACCTCTTTCCTACCTGGCAAATTCATCATAGAATCTTCTTCAACAAAAATCATCCTCTCCCTAAAAGAAATGCTACCACTAGCTTCAAAATAAATACTTTGTTCTCACCTCTTATATATAGAATACACAGATATCCTAAACTTAAACAAATAAAATTATTTCTGATTGAGAGGTTTGGGAATTTTAATAATAATAATAAATTATTGCTAGGAGCCACAAGCATATATACGATGTATGGCACCTTTGGTTGTAAAGTGACGCCAGCTAGCCACTGAGATGATTATGTTAAAATTTACATTCATATGCAAACTGGACTCCCGCTGTTCACCTTGGCCTGCTACCGGACTCAAGTTACGGGACTTTACGGGACTGCTGGAGAGTTCCCATTGGTTGGGGAAGGATAGTAGGAGGGAATTCCGGAGGAGGTCGGAGGAGACGGGGGGTTCCGGGACGCGCGGTTCCGGTCGGACACCCTCGTGGGAGGACCGGTTTTTGACTTGCTGGCGCTGAGAGTGTTAGCGGCTTTTTCAAAATAAAGTTTTTGTTCCTGCTTGAGTGGCTCGTGATTTTGTGCCCAGCCAAGACTGCGGCATTTGGCGGCCCATGCGGGGAACGCCTGAAGCTTAGAGGTGAGTAAATTGCTCACCCCTGAGGGAAGGCGACAGGATGGATGACCTTCTCAGAAAACAATGTGTTCTTGTTTTGATTTATTTTGTTTTTATTTCGAGCTCCCTAGCCCTAGAATTTTCTCAGGCGAACTGGAAAAAATGGTTGGCTCAAGGTTTGAAGTTATTCAGCCCTGAGAAAGAGAAAATTGATACAACCATTGTCTGCTCCGTCTTTGTTTCATTCTGCTTCGGCTTTGTTTTATCCTACCTTATTGGGTTAGGTTATAGTAGATTAGAATCCAATAAAAAACAAACCGAAAAACTGTTAAGTAAATTGTTAGAGGTCCAGACTATGGTAGAAAAAACGCTAGGTCAAGCAAAAGAGAAGGTCTCTCAAGCTAGTCAGACAGAGGAGAATTTAAAGAAAGCAAGCTTAGAGGAAAAGCAGCCATCAGGTGGAGAATTACAACAGGAGGTTGCTACCAACTCCGTTCTATCACCAGAGGGCGTAACTCAGCCAACAGCTCCATCTACCGCTGAGCGGCCCTCAACTACCGTAGTTGATGGACGGAATTCTGAGGCAGGACCCCAAAGATTAGCATGCCCTGTACTTGAGCAGGCAGGAGGGCAACGAATTCACCGTGCTTTAGATTTCAAAACGATAAAGCAATTAAAGGAGGCTGTAACGACCTATGGGCCGCAAGCTCCCTTCACAATAAGCATGGTTGAATCTGTTACCAACTTGGACATGACACCAGCAGATTGGGCTAACATGTGTCGATCTGTGCTAAACGGAGGACAATATTTGTTATGGAAGGTTGCCAATGAGGAATTTTGCATGGAGACAGCTAGGCGAAATGCAGAAGCTGGGTACCCTCAAAGAAATATGGACATGCTATTGGGAAAGGGACCATATGAAGGTCAAAGACAGCAAATTGAATATGACCCTGGCGTATACGCACAAATTGCTGTAGATGCAGTTAGGGCATGGAAAACTTTACAGGGGCATGGAGACTTACAAGGTCAATTATCTAAGGTAATACAAGGAACTAATGAACCTTATGCTGAATTTGTAGATAGACTTATTCAGTCAGCCTCTAGGATATTTGGAAATACAGAACAGGTAATGCCATTTATAAAACAACTGGCTTATGACCAAGCAAATCGTTGCTGCAGAGAGGTCATTAGACCATGGAGACATGAGGATTTAAACACATATATTAAATTATGTAGAGACATTAATGAACAGGGGCAAGTCTTAGCAGCAGTACAACAGGCTTTAGATGCCAGGCCAAGAACATGCTATAATTGTAATCAAACAGGACATTTTAAAAGGAGTTGCCCCATAAGAGGAGGGTTTAACAAAGCTGGATATCAAAGGAATAGAATACCAGGTATTTGCCCACGATGCCGTAGAGGGAGACATTGGGCTAATGAATGCCGTTCTCAAACCACCATAGAGGGTATTCCGTTATCAAAAAACGGACAAGGACCAAGTGTTTACCCACGATATCGTGGAGAAAGGTATCAAGCTCCATTGCCAAAAAACGGACTAGAGGGCCCAATGCCCCGGGGCCCCAAACCACAAATATATGGGGCAATGGAGGAACCCAACAGCCCCATCAAGGTAGTGCCCAGGACGCATTATCCATTAAATCCCTCATCAGACAAACTAGAGGGAGCGCAGGGCTGGACATCTGCGCCTCTGCCAGAGCAGTACTAACCCCAGAGATGGGAATTCAAATCATTCCCACAGGAGTAAAAGGACCTCTTCCCAAAGGAACAGTAGGCTTATTATTGGGACGCAGTTCTTCTACACTAAAAGGACTTATGATAAGTCCTGGGGTAATTGATCCCGATTATGAAGGTGAAATAAAAATTATAGCTAGTTCTCCAAGAGGTATATCAGTAATTTCACCAGGAGATAGAATAGCACAGTTATTAATAATACCCAGCCTGCATGATAAATTTTCCAGTTGTAATGTAGAAAGAGGTTCCAAGGGATTAGGCTCCACAGGTGTAGATTGGGCTATGCTGTCTTTAAATTTAGATTCTCGCCCAATGCTAAAATTAAAAATTCAAGGACATGACTTTAATGGGCTGCTGGACACAGGTGCTGACCTCAGCATAATATCTCGTCAAGAATGGCCAAAACATTGGCCATTACAACAAGCCACTCAAACGCTTCGAGGCCTAGGAGTGGCAACAAATCCCCATAGAAGTGCTATGGTATTAGATTGGAGGGATCCTGAAGGATGTGAAGGAACTATACAGCCCTATGTATTGGATCATCTTCCTGTAAATTTATGGGGACGAGATGTCCTAGATCAATTAGGATTGACATTAACAAATAACATCAATCCTAACGCGCCCACTACTAGGGCTAAACAAGGCTTTAGGAAAGAAAAAAGATTAAGAGAACAAGAACAAGGTATGACAGCACCTATTCAAATAGATCAAGAAATAAATAGACATGAATTGGGTTTTCAGAAAGGGCCACTGAGACAATCAAAATTACTTGGAAATCAGAAAGACCAGTGTGGGTTCCTCAGTGGCCCTTGACTAAAGAAAAGATACAAGTAGCCCATGACTTGGTCAGACAACAGTTAGCGGAAGGACATATACAACCTTCCGTATCCCCCTATAATACTCCCATTTTTGTCATTAAAAAGAAATCTGGTAAATGGAGATTATTACAAGATTTAAGAGCCATTAATAATGAGATGGTTATTATGGGACCTGCTCAATCAGGGATTCCTCAATTGTCTACTTTACCAAAAACCTGGCATGTTTTAGTTATAGATATTAAAGATTGTTTCTTTTCAATTCCAATTCATCCCGAGGATAGTCCACATTTTGCATTTACTATCCCTGCACTGAATCATGAAGGTCCTGATCAGAGATATGAATGGAAAGTACTCCCTCAAGGGATGGCTAACAGCCCAACTATGTGTCAAATTTATGTTAATAAAGCAATCCAGCCACTTAGAAACCAAAATCCTGAACTACAAATATTTCACTATATGGATGATGTGTTACTGGCACATAAAGATAAAAACACATTACTAGAATGTTATGCCACACTTACAAATTTATTGAAAAATTATAATCTAGAGATAGCAATAGATAAAGTACAATTAAATCTTCCAATTAATTATTTAGGAGTTCTATTATCCTCAACCATGGTCCGTCCACCAAAAATTCAAATACGAGTAGATCAACTCAAATCACTTAATGACTTTCAAAAGTTATTGGGAGACATAAATTGGATAAGGCCTTATCTAGGCATACCAACAGGAGAGTTAGGACCTTTATTTGATATTCTAAAAGGTCCATCAGATCCAAATTCACCCCGCATGTTAACGCCTGAAACAAGAAAAGTATTAAAAATCATTGAAACATATATGGAAAATATGCATTTGGATAGAATTGATATAAGTTTGCCTTTATTATTTATTGTACTACCAACAAAAAATATTCCTACAGGAGTATTTTGGCAAGAAGGTCCATTATTGTGGATACATTTATCTTATTCCCCTAACACTATTCTTACTAGATATCCTGAGGCTGTAGGACAATTAATACTCAAAGGAATAAAAGCAGCTAAGGGAGTGTTTGGGATTTCTCCCAATAAAATTATTACTCCATATACTATGGATCAAATTGATGAGTTAGCTAATGAGTTAAATACTTGGGCAATAATCCTGTGTAAAACTAGTGTTTCATTTGATAATCACTTACCATCTAATCCTTTGTTGTCTTTTTGGTCTAAGCATCCTGTAGTTTTTCCAAAAATGACAAGAAAAACCCCTATCATAAATGCTCCAAATATATTCACTGATGGGTCAAACAATGGTACAGCAGCAGTAGTTACTCCTGATCAAACTTTTACATTTTTAGTACCCAAACAATCAGCTCAAAAGGTAGAGCTTAATGCAGTATTACAAGCTTTTATGATGTTTAAAGATTCTGTATTTAATTTATTTTCTGATAGTCAGTATGTAGTTAATGCTATTAATTCCCTTGAAGATGCTGGTAGGATTTCCCCTTCCTCTACTGTTTTCTCTTTGTTTTCCGATATACAAAGTCTAATCTGGGACCGAAAAGATCCATTCTTCATAGGTCATATCAGGGCACATACAGGATTGCCTGGAGCCCTTAGTATGGGCAATGAACTAGCAGATAAATCTACACATGACATACATATTTTCTCCACAATAGAAGAAGCTATAAATTTTCATAAAAGGTTCCATGTCAATGCTAATACTTTACAAAAGCGTTTTAAAATAACTAAAGAACAGGCCAGACATATAATAAAACAATGTCAAAATTGTGTGACATTTTTACCACAAGTTAATCTTGGAGTCAATCCTAGAGGACTAATACCTAACCATATTTGGCAGATGGACGTCACACACTTGCCAGAATTTGGAAAATTAAAATATTTACATGTTACAGTTGATACCTCTTCCGGATTTTTGATGGGCTCCCTTCATGCCGGAGAAAAAACTAAAGATGTTATAGCTCATTGCTTACAAAATTTTGCCACTGTGGGCGTTCCAAAACAGTTAAAAACGGACAACGGTCCTGGTTATACTTCCTCCTCTTTTAAACAATTTTGCTCATCATTTGGTATTACTCACATAACAGGAATTCCATACAATCCACAAGGACAAGGCATAGTTGAAAGAGCTCATCAAACTATTAAAATGTACTTATTAAAACAAAAGGAGGGAATTGGAAAGGGGTATATATCCCCCAAAGATAAACTTAAAATAACCCTTTTTACTCTAAACTTTTTAAATTTAGATTCATCGGGACTTAGTGCTGCGGAAAGACATTTGTACCCCAAAAATGTACATAAGCCTAAGGTACTTTGGAAAGATATTCTAACAGGACAATGGAAAGGCCCGGATCCAGTGATAGTCTGGAATCGGGGCGCTGTCTGTGTTTTCCCACAGGATGAACAGCAACCGATTTGGATTCCAGAGAGATTAACTAAAACAATTTCTACAGAAAAAGAAGATGATTTGACTCAAATCCATAACAGCTGACATCCAGAGCTCCAGCTTGGCTATTCTTACATCTGCGACAGTGATTAACCAAGGTTTTTTTTTTCAGTATCTATTTTATTATTGCATTTTTCCACATCATAAAGTTCTATTTTATTTTTGAGCTCATACAAACCTAGGTTAATGTTTTTCTGATCAGTTTTATTTTTTGACTGTGTTTTATTTTTTATTTATTTATTTATTTATTTATTTATTTATTTTTTTTTTTTGACTGTGGAGTTTTTAAACATTGCAATGGAGATTTCACCTAAGTATAGTTACAAGGCCTTTATTTACTATTGTCTTATGTGTTGTATGTTGTGTGCACACTTCTGTTTTGTGTTGTATGTCTGTATGTGTGTATGTCCATATTTCTTATATGAGGAGCGCTCATGAAAAAATGGATCCGAATTTTTTCTTTATTCACGTGATTTATATGGTTTAATTTAAATTAGGTGAACAGCTGTTTATGATTGTTGTTAAAGATGGTTAACAGATCTGTTTGTTTACTTTCACCATTCCTTTTCATTATATTTAATAATTCTGTTCAGGATAATGTCTCTTTAGCATCATTGCCAGAATTTCCATCTCCATCCCAATTCCGGTGAAGACTGAGATAAAACCAAACTACAGCTTCTATGATAGCTATCACAGTAAACTGTATAAACTGATGCATCAATGAATATAACTCAACAAGTAATGCTCAATCAAGGACTTGATTTACTTTGGGAGGAAATGGACATATTGATAGACTCCTCCAATTTGAACTGCTTGCAGAACTTGCCTGGACTATATATCAGTTGCATACATTGTAAAATATCATCTGGTGCACCGAATTGTGGTACTGCTGGCATATCTTTGCTGATGGTGTCACCAGTGATGCAATTTCCTTGCCAGCTCACCCCATGTTTATTGTGGTAATACTGGCATATCTTTGCTGATGGTGTCACCAGTGACGCAATTTTTCCAAGGAGCCATCAATTGGCTTGGTGTCGTGGCATTTCTGTATCCTCCTCCCTTCTACTAGTGATGGTCTAAAATTTGGGGGCCAACAGAGGTGAGGCAAAGAACCTCACCCCCCCACTGGCACCAAGGCAAAATTTGGGGGCCAACAGAGGTGAGGCAAGAACCTCACCCCCCCACTGGTGCATAGGCCTATCCACAAGCATGGCTGAATGCTGGACCGGTAGTCAGCGACGGGTTGCTCTGATTACAGTGGATTCAACCTAAGACAGGAAGCTGACGCCTAAAGGTCAGTTCTCCCATGACGGGTAAGAACCATATGTTAAATTGGACAACCTACCAGGCACGGTCCCTAGCCACATTGCTTGTTGCTTAATTAAACAGAAGGGGGCAGATGCTAGGAGCCACAAGCATATATACGATGTATGGCACCTTTGGTTGTAAAGTGACGCCAGCTAGCCACTGAGATGATTATGTTAAAATTTACATTCATATGCAAACTGGACTCCCGCTGTTCACCTTGGCCTGCTACCGGACTCAAGTTACGGGACTTTACGGGACTGCTGGAGAGTTCCCATTGGTTGGGGAAGGATAGTAGGAGGGAATTCCGGAGGAGGTCGGAGGAGACGGGGGGTTCCGGGACGCGCGGTTCCGGTCGGACACCCTCGTGGGAGGACCGGTTTTTGACTTGCTGGCGCTGAGAGTGTTAGCGGCTTTTTCAAAATAAAGTTTTTGTTCCTGCTTGAGTGGCTCGTGATTTTGTGCCCAGCCAAGACTGCGGCAAATTATTATTTCCTATCAATTTGTATTTTCTAACTTTTCCATAATAAGTATGGGTTGCTTTTGTAATAACAAAATCACTCTATGTTTAAAATGTGTGCATTTATATATATATATTAAATCCATATGGCTAGACACATATGAATGCTTTCCTTACATAATTTTCCATACTGCAAATGCTTCTTATTTTGACTCCGAGATGAACAAGAGGCAGTATAAAGAAACTTGGTTATCGATTCTCTTGCCACTCCCAGCACCCATGCAATCCTCCTTTATAGTTCTCTCCATCTTTTCCTAAAAAGTACTGAAAGGACAGCACATCTAACTTTTGCTTGGCACTGACTGGCAAAGTTAACTGGAATTCTTATGCACTCCAGTCAAATGCATAGTGTCTAGATCACTGTGCCTCAGGCAAAACTGATTAATGTTCTCTAAACTCCTCCTGAGGCCACTGATTAATGTCCAAAATGTGGAAATATGGGAATTATTCAAGGGAAATTTTTTTTCTGATTACCTCCATTAAACTGTCTGAAGAGGAAAAGTGCCTTAATGAAAAAAATTGGGGGGCTGAAGCTGTAGCTCAGTGGTAGAGTGCTTGCCTATCATGCGTGAGGCCCTGGGTTCAATCCTCAGCACCACATAAAAATAAACAAATAAAAAAAAGGCATCTGTCCATTTATAACTACAAAAAAATTTTTTAAAAAATTGGTAGTCAACTCTTTGATTTTCATTTTCCATCTCATTTCCATGATCAGAAATTTCATCCTCAGAATACAGAAAAAGGTTTTCCCTCATCTATGAAAAACCATGGGTTGAGATGATTTGCTCAATCGGGGTGGGCGGGGGGAGAGAAAAACCTAAATGAAGTGTGGGGCCATAAGTAGAAGGCTCTAAACACATTTAAGGTATTCTTTCTATACCTCAATGCATCTAATGTTTGTGCTATGCATAGTATGCATGAGTTTCCAGCGAGAGAAGCTACTTGTGCACACACTTCTGTTCATTCTAACACCATCCTCAGCACAATGCATTTGTGATTGATTATCTTCAGCATTGGAATAATACAGACTTATATCTATATCTTTAACCTGGGATAAGCTTAATTGCCTCTCTCTTAATTGTCAACGTGCAACACAACTCTCTTTCAAAAGGGATGCTGAACTAGCAAACGCACCAATCCAAAGGAGGCTGTGGAGAATGGAAAACAAAGCATGAAGGTGAATTCATAAACGGTTTATAAGATGTTTGACACAACTCTATTGCCACTGCAGTATCTCCCTACGTTTCAGGTAATCATACTCCAGCTCTGGGTGTTCTGTCAGATAATGGAGGAATATTCATTGAATTGAAAGGAGCTGGAGTACAACATTAGATTACAACTTTTATATACAGGGAAGTACATCATAGCAATGCCTTTTCTTCTTTTTATCTGCTTCCCCTTTCCCTTAAGGCAAAAAAATATAAATGAAAAATACCTTCTACCTTCAATCAAATACCAAAGATAAAATGCCGATCGCTTGCTTGACTGCTTACAATGGAGGCATAACAAATGTTAATCTATTTCTGCAGCCCACAGAGAGGGGAGGCCAGAAAGGGGAGAAGGGGATTAGAAGAGCTTTTCCTCAGTGGCATTTTTGAGACTTCAAAATGCTCTTAGAAGCTACTTAACAACAAAATCAGTTGATCCCATTGTTGTGGCTCAGAAATCTGTTTCTGAATACACAAGCTGAACAGGAAGGCTAAGGGGCTGGAGTGGCATTAATGTATTGCCCCTGGATATTGCCAAAAGCTTTAAATTATAGGACTTTCAAGAAGTCTCGAAAAATCCTCCAGCCTGCCATAAGACCTGAGTTCCCCTGGGGCCATGCCCACCAAGGGGAAAAATCAAAGCCCAGATCTTCATCCCAGAGGATCTATCCCTCCAAATGTATTTCTGGGACTCCAACTCTGCTCACTTCCACAGACCCACCCCCACTCTGCTTTCAACTCCACAGTGGAATGTGGGTAGGAGACCCTCTCCCCTCTTCCTGGGGTGCTCCCACGTTCTCTGGGCTCACTCCCTTGCCACAGCGTCCAGTGCCCAGCCCAGATTATTAATACCCTCTGGGGCAACTCTAACCCACCCCCATGCTCACCTCCAGCCCAGCAGCTGCTGAGGAGGAGAACAAGAAGAAATGTGAAATGGAGAATTTCTCCTCCTTTCCTGCCATGACTAATTTTATATGTCAACTTATCTAGGTCATGGTTCCCAGAGGTTTGTTCTAACATCAATCTGCATGTTACTGTGAAGGTGCTTTACAGATTGATTCCTATTGAAATCATCCACTTTGAGTAAAGCAGATTACCCTCCATAATGTGGGTGGTACTCATCCAATCAGCCAAAGGCCTTAAAATAAAAGGCCGAGGTTCCCCCAAGAGAAAGGAGATCTGTTCCACATTTTACCTTTGAACTCAAGACTGCAGAATCAGTTCTTGCTGGAATTTCCAGACTGCTGGCCTCCCCTACAGATTTCTGATTTACCAGCCTCTACAACCATAGGAGACAACTCTTAAAAGTAAGCTTCTCTCTAGATAGATAAATATCCCCCCACCCCCTCTCAATCTCTCTCTCCTGCCTCCCACTCTCAGATAGAGAAACATACAGATCCTATTGCTTCTGTTTCTTTGGAGAACTTGAAGGAATACATTTCCTCAGCCAGAGCTGTCCCCTCCTGGTGGGATACTGGATAAGGTCTAAAAGACAGACTCACATCCCAACCCCCTCAATGAAAAGATCATTCATCTCTAGTGAGGCCCAATCACATGACTCCACTCTTGCAGACTTTGAGGCCTTTTACATTGACTGCATCCTAAGATTTAGAAGGAAATCAATAGCAAACCACCCTTCCCTTCTCCCCACAGTCTACCTCAGACCCAGGCACCAGGGGAGTCTGGCTCTTTTCCCAATGCAAGGCAACACACTGTTTCTCTCTCCACACTTGGTCATGGCCCCTGAGTGAAAATAACTCCTCGGAGCAGTGAGAACTTGTTATCCAGCACACCATGGAGCCTGTTGGCAGGCACCTCTGGACAAGCCCCTGTATCTACCCTATGTATGGTGCATGATGGTTGAGATTTTCCTCAGGGTTCCAAAAAGATGAGAGATCCCCTGCTGGAATTATAAGACCAAACTGCATGATTCCATTTCTCTGCTTCCCACAGAGCAGGAGTTTAGATGAGAGAACAGTCCCAGGCATAAACACTGGTGTCATCTTCTACAGACTGCAGTAGTAACTCAGAGACACAACCCCAGACCAGGATGGAAACAGTTTGGAGAGCCACGACCCTTCAAGGCAACTGTAAGGCGACCCACACCCTCTCAAGGCCTCTCAATGTATTGTTATTACCCCTAGTCTTCATGGGTCTATTGGTCCTATGAACCGATTTTTCATATTCTTTGTTCCTCACCTTTTTTATTCTTTCTTGACCTTTTTTCTTTTTTTCTTTCTTTCTTTGGTCTTCCGATATGCACTTGACCTGAATTATTCTCATAACTGTGCTTTCTTTCTAATTCACATTTGTTCTATAAGCCAAACCACAACATATTTCAGCCCCATTCAATATATTCTGAGATTCTTTTTGTTTTGGTCTGGTTCTATTTTCCTCTTACATCATGCATCCATGGACCAGACAGGAACACTTGAATTACAAATAGCCAATTGGCCTAGCTACCTCATCTATATTTATTGTTTTTATTCATAAATACAGGGCACCAAATTTCCTGGGAAATCAGCTCTGCTGCTCCCAAGATTCAAGACAGAAATTGTATAAGATTTCCTGAGAGATTTAGAGCTATTGTTGTACTAACTGGGAAACAACCAGCTACAACCTCTCCTCTGAGGTCTAAGACTCAGTTAATTACCACTGCTTAATTAATCCAAAAGACTCTCTCACTGAATGCCCAGCTGTGTTGTGAAAATTATCACTAACCAACCCAAAGGGTCTTTCAGAAGCCAGGAGATCAGCGCTTTGGCCTGTCTGGAGAGGCAGATTTAATTCCTCCCTCTGATTTCCTCTGGTTCCCTGGCAAGCTGGTTACCCCTAAAGAGAAAGGAAAGGAAAAGGACCTCTGAACCAAAGAGCTTTACACAGAAATGAGACTGTCCCTAGAGAGTGAGCCACACTTCCCAGAGAAGCCAAAGCAGCCCATGAACCACAAAACAGAAAGAAAGATCTGCAGGTAACTAGGAAATGCCCTGGCCTCAGAAGGAAAAGATAGTCCAGGTAATTAACCAGGTGAGATGTATGGAGTTCCCCACAAGGTTAAAAGTAGAATCAACTCTACAGCAATGAAAATCAGAGAGCTGGTCTGAATTCAAGTTCTGGCTCACCATTTATTTTATTTTTTTTTTCTTTTTTTTTTTTTTTACATTTTTTTTATTGGTTGTTCACAACATTACAAAGCTCTTGACATATTATATTTCATACATTAGATTGACATGGGTTATGAACTCCCAATTTTATCCCAAATGCAGATTGCAGAATCACGTCAGTTACACATCCACAATTTTACATAATGCCATATTAGTGACTGTTGTATTCTGCTACCTTTCCTATCCCCTACTATCCCCCCTCCCCTCCCCTCCCATCTTCTCTCTCTCACCATTTATTTTAAACGTCACCTTTCCGAGTATTTGCTTTAATATCCTCTTCCATAAAGTGGGAATGTGTCACAGGATTGTATGAGGATTAAATGAGATAATAATCTTCTAATAACCTAAATAAAATACTTAACTAAATGTACACTGCATGGTAAATGTTCTGTGAGTGTTATAACTGGTGGTTATATATGAGGGATTCATATATAAGCATAGATGAGGGATTCATATATAAGCATATCAAGCACCAACCAATTCCAAGTCTCACTGACTACTTTATAAAGCAATTGTACCATCAGAGAAAGTCTCGGATTTTAAGAAATTTCTCAAAGTCTGAGCAAAAAAAAAAAAAAAAAAAAACTGAAGGAAATAGGAGAAGGAGCAGCATTTTTATCCCAGGTAAAGATAAGAAATTTGAAAGCTAAAAGAAGGATGAGGGTCCAAGAAGTGAATGGCAGTATTATAAGATGAGGTAGGAGGATGGGGTCAGCGGATGTGATTTGGCCCCACAAATGACTAAGGTCTCAGAATATCAGACACATGACTGGAGTTAAGGTTGGTAGCCAGGAGAGCCCAGGGCTCATTGACAGGTGAATTAATAAATAAATGGTGGGTGTATTTACATAATAGAATGTTATTAGTAATGATAACAAAGTATTAAGTACTAAGCACACCATGCACAGTTGAATTGCAAAGACACTATTAGTGGAAAAAGGTCAAGTATAAGAGTATATACTATATGACTTCATGTATATAACATTCATCAAATGATAGAAACCAGAACAGAGGTAGTCCATGTGTTTTATTGTATCTTAATAATAATTTAATTATTAATAATAATAATTTAATTTTTAACAGTAGAGCAAAATAAAGATATTTCAGATTAACAGACCTTGATATTGAAAGAATATATCCTTCATATGTGCATATACAAATATTCCACAATGAATCACACTATTATGTATTATCATTTAATGCAACATTAATAAATAAATAAATAAATAAATACTAATATGTTTGGTAACTAAAAAGAAAACAGAGAAAAGTATGAAAGAATGTTTCTCAACAAGAAGAAAATTAAACCTACAAGGTAGAAATGAAAGTAAAGAAGAAAGAAACAAAGTGTTTATTATGTAAAATAATATCAAAGTATTGACTTATCTCCTGTGTGTGTGTGTGTGTGTGTATGTGTTTTAAAAGAGGGAATTGATAGAGAAATGCAAATCAAAACTACTCTTAAGATTTCATGTCACTCCAGTCAGAATGGCAGCTAACAAAAATGCAAATAACAGTAAGTGTTGGCAAGGATGTGGGGGGAAAGGCACACTCATACATTGCTGGAGGGACTACAAATTGGTACAGCCAACCTGGAAAGCAGTATGGAGATTCCTTGGAAAACTTGGAATGGAGCCACCATTTGACCCAACTATTCCACTCCTCAGTCTATACCCAAAGGACTTAAAAACAGCATACTACAGGGACACAGCCACATCAATGTTTATAGCAGCATAATTCACAATAGCTAAATTGTGGAACCAACCTAGATGCCCTTAAGCAGTTAAATGGATAGGGAAACTTTGGTATACATACACAATGGAACATTACTCAGCATTAGAAGAGAATATTATCATGGCATTTGCAGGTAAATGGATGGAGTTGGAGAATATAATGCCAAGTGAAGTAAGCCAATCCCAAAAAACCAAAGGCTGAATGTTTTCTTTGGTATGAGGATGCTGACTCATAATAGGATGGGGGGGCGGGTCATGGGAGGAATGGAGGAACTTTAGATAGGGCAAAGGGGAGGGAGGGGATGGGAGAGGGCAAGGGGGTAGGAATGATGATGGAATGAGTTAGACATCATTACCCTAAGTACATGTATGAAGACATGAATGATGTGAAAATACTTTGTGTATAATCAGTGACTTGAAAAATTGTGCTTTATATGTGTAATATGAAATGAATTCCATTCTGCCATGGTAGATAACAAATTAGAATAAAAAAATAATTTATTAATAAATTATTAAAAAGAGGGAAATGAATACTATAAAAACAATATAAGTCAAGGTTAGAGTTGAAAAGATCAGAAAATGGTTAGAGTTTTAAAGTTAACTAAACATGCAAAAAAAGGAATAATAGCACCTAAGAAGTAGAATAGTATATAATTCCTAGAGTAGAAGGTGATGTGGGAAAGTCCATAGGAATAAAGAAAACTCAAGTAATCCAGTAGATCCCACCAAACACACACAAACACACAGAGAGAGGAGAATCAAAGACATGTGTGACAATTATAAGGTACAAAAATAAAATGGCAAAAATATATAGACTTAATTAATCATAATAAATAGGCACAGACTAAACTCACTACTCTTACACTGATTTTTAAACATGCAAAATCTCCAATTATATACTGCTTGTAAGAGACACACCTAAAACATAATGTCAAAAAAAAAAATCAAAAAAGAAAATAAGTGAAATTATAGGAAAATGATAACCAAAGTAAAATTCCTGCAGTTATACTAAATCCCACAAAAATAGATGTAAGGAAAAAAACACTATGTAATAATAAAATGAACAATTCATCAGAAAAATAATCTTGAACCTGTGTGTACTTAACAGTATAGCCTAAAAATATATAAAGCAAAAACAAAAACTCACAAGGAAAAAAAGAACAAATCCATAATCACTGGGGGAAGGATTTAAAATTTCACTATAACTGATGAATAAAATCAATAAGGAAATAAACAGGGAAATGACACAAGTAATAAACTTCACCAAACAGATTGTAACTTATATCCTACGCCAAATTAAAGAATGCATTTTATTTTTAAGAATACATTTTTTAAAAACTTAACCAAAAATCTACTAAAGGCTTGTCCACAAAGAAAGATTCAATAAATTCAAAACATTCTGTGGCATACAGACCACATCTTGTGACCAAAGTATTATAAAAGTAGAAGTCAATAGTTTAAAAATAGCCATCAAAACCATGTATGGTAGGAAATTGAAATTTTAAGTATCTTGTATATAAGTTGTGGGATCACAAATAAATCATAAAGGTAAGGATCAATATTTGGACCTAAATGACAATAAAAGTACTGCATATTTGATTTGATGGATACAACTCAATAGTACTTAGGAACAACTGTGGCCTTAAATGCATGTGTTAGTTAAGAAGAAAAATCAAAGTGTAACAAACTTCAGCATCTAATTCAAAAAGTTACAAAAACAGTAAGCCTAAAAGAAGCAGCTAGAAGAAAAGAAATGGAAAAAATAAAGACAGAAATGCATCATACAGTAACAAAGAACAAAACAAAACATGCTCAATAGAACCAATGGTTAAGTTTTTGCAGAGATCAAAAACAAGCCAGTTCTCTGGCAAGAAGGAATTAAAAAAAAAGGTATGAATTATGCACATTAGATATAGAAAAAAACATGCATAATTACAGACACATTAAAAGCATCTTATGAAAATACTGATGTCAATAAATTCAAAATCTAGAAAGCCATATATTTAAAAAAAAAAAGAAAAAAAATGTTGAATCACCAAACATTTCTCAGAATAAATTTTTTAAAAGCCTGAATAGATTCATGATTATTAAAGAAGTTAAGTCAGTAATTAAAAACCTATGCTACTCCCAATTTCCATAAAAGAACTGAAATGGTTGGGCCTATATGTTCCAAACCTCCAAATAACAAAAAAGTTCCTAACTTATGCAGACAGTTACTAAGCATATAGAAAGGGGAAAATATTCCTTCACTTATTATATGAGGCTAATTATATGACCTTAGTGCCCAGAACTGGGAAAAAATGTTAGAAGAGAAAACTATAGACCAAGTTTCCTCATGAATATAGACGCAAGAATTTTAAATAATTGATTGGCAACCAAATTCAATAAGTATTTAAAACACACACACACACACACACACACACACACACACACACAACTGACAGGAGTTTCAAGGCAGACCAGAGGGAGGCAGCATCTGTGTTGCTCTGTGATCCAGATCTCCCCTAGTTGGAATACTGCATCTCTGAGAGTGTTAGAGGACCCTATACAGCTGCTCTCTGCAGAAATCACCAGCGCTGTGACCCCGCACAGGGCTCCAGGCCTCAGTGTTCAAGCAGGACCCAAAGCACAAAGTTCCAGTTTACGCAAGACTCGGCGAGTGTCTTAGCAGAATCATCTATCAACACATCTGCAGACCCACTCCACTCCCACGCAGGTCACTCAGCTGCTCCCTACCCACCTCACAATGCCATTGCCCGGCTCCCCCAGCCTCACCAGACACCCCAGCACTGACAGCAGGTTGCCACCATCTTGGCTCAACATTCTCGCCATATTAGGTGGGGGCAGTTCCCAGATAGGATCTCCAGGGACCGGTGGATTTTCACAGAAATCACCAGTGCTGTGACCACCCACGCAGATATCTGAGCTTCTGGGCTCAAGTAAGTCTCCAGACCCTTGACCCAAAGCCCACAGTTCTAGCCCCCACATGGCTCACAAGTGGCTTAGCAGAAACACATCCCAGCATCTCTGCAGAACTCCAGACTGCAAGCTGCTCCCACGCAGGTCACCCAGCTGCTACCTACCCACAGCACAAGGCTATTGCCAGCTCCCCCCACATCACCAGACACCCTGTGCTGGAAGCAGACTGACTCCATCTTGGAAAACCTTCCTCGCCATTTTGTGGTGGACGGGGCTACCAGATCTGATCGCCATTCGAGCAGGTACCTGATTTCTAGTTCCTCCCCACTCCCCAGCAGCGTTAACTCAGCACAATGGCCACCCAACACAAGAACAGCTCTCAGTTGGATAGGAGTGCAGTGCGAACAGGGTGCCACCCACCTGGTGTGAGCCTGGGGGTGAGAGGTCCCATAGTTAGGGCCTGATAAATAAGAGAGGGGAGGGGACTAAAGTCTGGAGCATAACAGAGAGATCAGGATCTGAGAAATCCCCAGGCAAGAGAGGGAGACCATACGGGGGGCTCAAGTCACACCAGTGGTCACAAAAAAAGACCCATGAGACACTATTTCCCTCCTAGGACTGGTGGGTGGCACTCCCCAATTCCAGACACTCCACACCAGGTCCAGTCTTCACACCCTGGTTACCTACACCATCCTGAGGGCAGAGACACCTACTGGATGAGACAACCCCACCTACTAGATGAGAAGAAAAAGCAACGGATCTCCAAAAGTATTTTTTTTCTCTTCTTCTTTCTCTTCTACCTGACTATCCTCTGGCCTTCACATCCCCAACATATGTAAAACCAAGAACTTTGCATGAAATAGAACTTTGAGGACTGAGTCACCTGAATAATTTAATATAGAGTAATTACATAAGCCCTTTTATTTTTCCTCTCTTTTTTATTCTTTTTTCTTTTTTTCTTTCTTTTTCTTCTCTTTTTTTCTTCCTTCCTTTCCCTTTTTTCTCTTTCTTCTTCTTTCACCCTCCAAATTATACTATTTTAACATCCTGTATTTTTCTATAAACATGTGTGTTTGTTTTATGTACTCTACTGTCTTCCCACGTAATTGTCTACCCCAAAGTACCTCCTATCTATTCTCCTACTACTAACCCTCTTCCCTAGATTGCTCCTTCACATTTCCTAAGATATATTAACTATATACCCTCACATCTTCTCCCCTCAACATATCATCCTACGCCTTACCCCCAGTTCATTGTCCACTGCCAGAAACTGTAGACCTTTATATGAAACTACTGATTATATTTTAAATAATAATTGAATCCAACATTTCTGGACATTGAGACTAAACTGTAAATGTCTTAATAACAACAATTTGTTCAAAGGTGATGTATTGTTGATATTGAGATCTGTTAACATTGTCCTTCCCCACAAAGGAGAGATCTTGGGACCCTACAAGAGCACTACAAATCTATAGGGTAAAAACAATAACATGCCAGATCCACAGACCTGGAAATGGATACACATGAGCAACATGAAAAGACAAGGGAAAAAAGTACCACAAACAAATCAAAACAACACATCATTAGAAGAATTGACAGCTATAGCAGAAAAAAAAAGGGACAGATAAAGATTTCAGGATATACATGGTTAAAATGTTTTGGGACCTCAAAGAAGACATAAGAGAACAAATATAGGCAGTGAAAGATCACTTTGACAATGAGCTACATAAACAAATCCAAGAAGCAAAAGATCACCTCAACAGGGAGATATAGGTTATACCAAAAATAAATAAATAAATAAACAGAAATCCTTGAAATGAAAGAAATAATAAACCAAATTAGAAACACAAATGAAAGCATCGCCAACAGAGTAAACCACTTAGAAGATAGGACATCAGACAATGAAGATCAAATAAATCATCTTGAAAAGAACATAGACCACACAGCAAAAATGATAAGAAAGCATGAGCAGAACATTCAAGAAATATGGGATGGCATAAAAAGACCAAATTTAAGAGTTACTGGGATAGAGGAAGGCATAGAGGTCCAAACCACAGGAATGAACAATCTAGTCAATGAAATAATATCAGAAAATGTTCCAAACATGAAGAATGAATTCAAAATCCAAATTCAAGAAGCCTACAGGATGCAGAATGTACAAAATCTCAACAGACCCACACTAAGGCACATTATAATGAAAATGCCCAACATACAGAATAAGAAGAGAATTTTAAAAGCCACAAGAGAAAGGAATCAGATTACATATAAGGGAAAACCAATTAGGATAATGGCAGATTTTTCAACACAGACCCTGAAAGCTAGAAGATCCTGGAACAACATATATCAAAAGCTCTGAAAGATAATGGGTGCCAACTAAGAATCTTGTATCCAGCAAAATTAAGCTTTAGATTTGAAATTGAAATAAAAATCTTCCACAATAAACAAAAGTTAAAAGAATCTATAGCTAGAAAATAGGCCCTACAAAACATCCTTGGCAAAATATTTCATGAAGAGGAAATGAAAAACAGCAATGAAAATCAGAAGAGATAGATAGTACACTAAAGGAAAAACTAATCAAGAGGAAAACCAATTCAAGTACAATAACAAAAATACACAAATATGGCTGGAAATACAAACCATGTCTTAATAGTAACCCTAAACGTTAATAGCTTAAACTCACCAATCAAAAGACATAGGCTAGCAGATTGGATTTTTAAAAAAAAAAAAAGATCCAACAATATGCTGCCTACAGGAGACTCATCTGATAGGAAAAGATATAGGCAGACTGAAGGTGAAAGGTTGGGAAAAAAACTTACCATTCGCATGGACTGTGGAAGCAAGCAGGGGTTTCCATACTCATATCAAATAAAGTAGACTTCAAGCCAAGGTTAATCAAAAGGAATAAAGATGACATTACATACTGCTCAAGGGAACCATACACCAAACAGACATAACAATCATAAATATATAAGCCCCAAACAATGGTACAGCTATGTTCATCAAACAAACTCTTCTCAAGTTCAAGAGTCAAATTGACCACAACACAATAATTATAGGTGACTTTAACATACCTCTTTCACCACTGGATAGATCTTCCAAACAAAAGTTGAATAAAGAAATTATAGAGCTCAATAACACAATCAATAACTTAAACTTAACTGACATATATAGAATATTTCAACCTGCATCAAGTGGATACACTTTCTTCTCAGCAGCACATGGATCCTTCTCTAAAATAAACCATATACCATGCCACAAAGCAACTCTTAGAAAATACAAAAAAGTAGAGAGACTATCATGCATTTTATCAGATCATAATGGAATGAAATAGGAAATCAACCACAAAATAAAAAATAAAAATTTCTGCATCACATGGAGACTGAACAATATGCTACTGAATGAACAATGGCTTACAGAAGACATCAAGGGGAGATTTAAAAATTCTTAGAGGTAAATGAGAACATAGACACAACATACCAAAATCTCTGGAACACTATGAAAGCAGTAATAAGAGGAAAATTCATTCCATGGAGTTCATTCCTTAAAAAAAGAAAAAGACAACAAATAAATGACCTCACACTACATCTCAAAGCCCTAGAAAAAGAAGAACAAACCAGCAGCAAAAGCAGTAGAAGGCAAGAAATAATTAAAATTAGAGCTGAAATCAATGAAATCAAAACAAAAGAAACAATGGGAAAAAATGACAAAACAAAAAGTTGGTTCTTTGAAAAAATAAATAAAATTGACAGACCCTTAGCCACACTAACAAAGAGAAGGAGAGAGAAAATTCAAATTACCAGCATATGTGATGAAAAAGGTAATATCACAGCAGACTCTACAGAAATACAGATATTAATTAGAAATTATTTTGAAATCTTATACTCCAATAAAATAGAATACATTGAAAGCATCAACAAATTTCTTAAGTCATATGATTTGCCCAGATTGAATCAGGAAGATATACACAATTTAAACAGGCCAATATCAAGTGATGAAATAGAAGATGCCATCAGAAGTTTACCAACCAAGAAAAGCCCAGGAGCAGATGAATACAGAGCCGAGTTCTACAAGACCTTTAAAGAAGAACTAATACCAATACTCTTCAATTTATTTTAGGAAATAGAAAAAGAGGCAGTAATTCCAAACTCATTCTATGAGGCCAATATCACCCTGATCCCAAAACCAGGCAAAGACACATCAAAGAAAGAAACTTCAGACCAATATCTCTAATGAACATAGATGCAAAAATTCTCAATAAAATTCTGTCAAATTGAACACAAAAACATATCAAAAAGATAGTGCACCATGATCAAGTGGGATTCATCCCAGGGATGCAAGGTTCATTCAACAAATGGAAATCAATAAATGTAATTCATCATATCAATAGACTTAAAGATAAGAATCATATGATCATCTCAATAGACATAGAAAAAAGCATTTGACAAAATACAGCACCCCTTTATGTTTGAAACACTAGAAAAACTAGGGATAACAGGAACATATCTCAACATTGTAAAAGCTATCTCTGCTAAGCCTCAGGCCAACATCATTCTAAATAGAGAAAAATTGAAGGCATTCCCTCTAAAAACTGGAACAAGACAGGGATGTCCTCTTTCACCACTTCTATTCAACATACTTCTTGAAACACTGGCCAAAGCAATTAGACAAAAGAAATCAAAGGGATATGTTTAGGAAAAGAAGAAATTAAATTAGGACTATTTGCTGATGATATGATTCTATACCTAGGAGGCCCAAAAAACTCCACCAGAAAAATTCTAGTACTAGTAAATGAATTCAGCAAAGTAGCAGGATATAAAATCAATGCCCATAAATCAAAGGCATTTGTGTATATCCGTGACAAAGCCTCTGAAAAGGAAATGAGAAAAACTACCCCATTCACAATAACCTCAAAAAAAAATACGATAGTTGGGAATCAATGAAAGATGTGAGAGATCTATACAATGAAACTACAGAATCCTAAAGAGAGAAATCAAAGAAAACTTTAGAATATTGAAAGATCTATCTTGCTCTTGGATAGGCAGAATTAATATTATCAAAATGACCATACTACCAAAAGCACTATACAGATTTAATGTAATTACGATCAAAATCCCAATGGCATTCCTCATGGAAATAGAAAAAACAATCATGAAGTTCATCTGGAAAAATAAGAGACCCAGAATAGCTAAAGCAATCCTTAGTAGGAAGAGCAAAGCAGGTGGCATCACTATATCAGACCTTAAACTATACTACAGAGCAATAGTAACAAAACAGCGTGGTATTGGCACCAAAACAGATTGGTAGACCAATGGTTCAGAATAAAGGACACAGAAACTAACCCACAAAATTACAATTATCTTATATTAGACAAAGGTGCCAAAAAACATGCACTGGAGAAAAGATAGCATTTTCAACAAATAGTGCTGGGAAAACTGGAAATCCATATGCAACAAAATGAAATTAAACCCTTATCTCGCACCATGCACAAAAGTTAACTCAAAATGGATCAAGGACCTAGGACTCCTATAGTGCAAGAATTAAAACCAATAATCAATAAATGGGATGGAATCAAACTAAAAAGTTTTTTCTCAGCAAAAAAAAAAAAACAATCTGGGAGATGAACAGAGAGCCTACATCCTGGGAGCAAATCTTTACCCCTCACACATCAGATAGAGCACTAATCTCTAAGGTATATAAAGAACTCAAAAAGCTAAGCAACGATAAAACAAATAACCCAATCAACAAATGGGCCAAGAACCTGAACAGAAGAGGATGTACAATCAATCAACAAATGTATGAAAAAATGCTCATCATCTCTAGCAATCAGAGAAATGCAAATCAAAACTACTCTAAGATATCATCTCACTCCAATCAGAATGGCAGCTCTTATGAAGACAAACAACAATAAGTGTTGGCGAGGGTGTGGGGGAAAATGTACACTCACACATTGTTGGTGGGACTGCAAATTGGTGTAGCCAATTTGGAAAGCAGTATGGAGATTCCTTGGAAATCTGGGAATGGAACCACTATTTGACCAGCTATCCCTCTCCTCAGACTATACCCAAAGGACTTAAAAACAGCATACTACAGGGACACAACCACATCATGTTTATAGCAGCACAATTCACAATAGCTAAACTATGGAGCCAACCCAGATGCCCTTCAGTGGATGAATGGATAAAAAAAAATGTGGCATATATACACAATGGAATTTTGCTCAGCAATAAAAGAGAATAAAATCATGGCATTTGCAGGTAAATGGGTGGCATTGGAGAAGACTATGCTAAATGAAGTTAGCCAATCCAAAAAAAAAAAAAATGTTTTCTCTGATATAAGAAGGCTGACTCATAGTAGGGTAGGGAGGGGGAACATGGAACAAATAGATGAATTCTAGATAGGGAAGAGGGAAAGGAGGGAAAGGGAGGAGGCAGGAGATAGCAAGGATGTTGGAATGTGATGGACATGATTATCCAAATTACATGTATGAAGACACGAATTGGGTGTTAACCTATTTTATATACAAACAGAGAAATGAAAAATTGTGGTATATATGTGTAATAAGAATTGTAATGCAAAAAAAAACAAGTACATGTATAAAGACATGAATTGGCATGAACATACTTTATACAAAGATATGAAAAATTGTTTTCTATGTGTGTAATAAGAATTGTAATATATTCCACTGTCATATATTTAAAAAAATAAAATCAATAAAAAATAAATTAAAATAAATACACCTGATGGAGCAAAGCCTATCTCTGAAGTACAAAGATGACTTAATATTAGAAAATCAATTCAGGTAATACCCCACCCTGATAGAAAAAAAATTGAAGAAACCCATGCCACAATCTCAAAAATGTGGGAAAAGAACAGATGAAATTCAATATCCATGTATTATAAAAACTCTTAGCCAGCAGGACTAGAGAACTTTCTTTACTTGATAAAGGGCACCTACCAAAAACCTTCTGCAAATATCATGCTGAATAGTAAAATGCTTAAGCGCTCCATTCTGAAATTTAACGATGCCCTTTCGGACCACCTGTATTCAACATTTTCCTGGAAGTCATAGCTTAAGTTAAAAAAAAAAGACCAGAGGAGAGAAAAAGATGAAATGTAAAGATAGGACAATAAGAATCAAAACTGTATTTAGTGTTGTTTACACAGGAAAAATCTATGAGAATATATAAAAAACTATTAAAAGCAATAAGAGATTGGGGGATATAAAATCATACTCAAAAATCAATAACATCTCTCTATAATAGCAACAACCAATTTAAAAAAACATAATTTAAAAATTGTCACAGTCACAAGTAGCAACAAAAATATAAGGTACTAGGAACACAGTTGGCAAACAATGTGCATTAATATTACAGAAACAATATAGAACTTTACTGAAGGGTGTCAATTTTAGAACCTGGAAATAAATGGGAAAATGCAGCATGTTTAGGGGTAAGAAAGAGAGTATTTTATAGATGGCAATTCTTTCTAAATCAATCTATAAAGCCAATGTGTTCCAGTCAAATCTGCATGGGTTTTCCATAGACCTTGTCAAGCTGATGCTAAAATTCCAATAGGACAACAAAGAGCAAAGAATAAACAGGACAAATTTGAAAAAGAATAATGACAGAGAACTCAGCCTCAAAGACATCAATATTTATTATAGGGTCACATCATAGAACAAAGGGAGACGGTGGGCAAGTGAAACATAAGAGAAAGCCTGGAAACAGACCTGGGTTTATGTACAGGAGCTTAGTTTATGGTCAAAGATGCCCTGAAGATTTAATGGGAAATGTATGGTCTATTTTTTCCCAATATCTTTCACAATATTTTCTATAATATCTCTCACAAAACCTTAGCAAGGCATAGTGGCACAGGCCTGTAATCCCAGTAACTCGGAAGACTGAGGCAGGAGGATCACACGTTCAAAGGCAGGCTCAGCAACTCTGCAAAGCCCTGAGCAACTTAGTGAGACCCAGTCTCAAAAGGGGGGGAGGGGCGGTCCCCTGGGGAAGTGGCTCAGTAGTTAGTGCCCCTGGGTTCAATCCCCAGTACCCAGGGGTTGGGGGGGGGGACCTTAAAAAATTGTAAGACCATTAACACAAATTGTTGGCAAGAATGTGGAAAATGCAAATTCACATGGGCCCAGCTGGAGGATAAATTGTTTCAGCACCTCGGAGAGCAGTTCTGCAATACCTAGTACACTTAAAACTGAGCTTTGTCATGAGGCAGTTCCACTCTTAAATATCCACCTAGGAGAAGCCATGCACTCATCAAGATGGTTAATAAAATGGGGTTTCTTCATAAAATTAATGCCTTAAGCTATTATGATAAATTAAATCTTAATAACTTTTTGACTGATAAAAACAAAGTATAAGATGATATGTACAGTATATACATACAGGTTTGCCACTTATATAAATTTTTAAAGACATAAAACAATACTACTTGGTTAGTAAAAATAGAAAAAAGAATATGGGAATGCTACCTTCTCACTTTATGAATTTTTTTCCTGTCATTTCCTTGAGAGGTCTGAGGTAAACATATAAAATGTTATCCCTGGCAAATCTAGGTGATGGTATGTGAGTGCCTGGTGAGTTCTTCCCTGTGCTTGTTGGTATGCTTGACATGGATAAGACTAACCCACTGAAGAAAGAAGTTAAAAATTGTCTGCAGAAGGTAAATGGATGCAGTTGGAGAATATCATGCTAAGCCAAGTAAGCCAATCCCCCCCCCCAAAAAAAAAGGCCAAATGTTTTCTCTGATAAGTGAATGCTGATCCATAATGGGTGGGGGTGCACATGGGGAGAATGGAAGAACTTCAACTGGGCAAAGGGGAAGGGGGAGGGAAGGAGGCATGGGGGTAAGAAAGATGGTGGAATGAGATGACATCATTACCCTAGGTACATGTATGACTGTGCATATGGTGCAACTCTACATCATGTACAACCAGAGAAATGCAAAATTGGGCTCCATTTGTGTACAATGAATCAAATGCACTCTGCTGTCATATATAATTAATTAAAACAAATAAATAATAAATAAGTAAGTAATTGTCTGCAGAGGTAGCTAGGAACATTCAGGAAGACCTAAGTGCAATTTAGGTGAAATGGAGGCAAACACAGGTGAGCAGAATGGAGGCATAACCTACAGAATAAAGACTCAGAGAAAGAGGACCAGAAAGCAGGAACTAAGTTGGGATACTGCTCTCCTGTCGGGGAATAGAAGTATAGAACTCTATCCTTTTTTCTAGAAAATGGATAATTTATTAGACCTCATCTTATGAACCTTCATAAACTCATAACATTCCATCAAAATCCTTGCCCTCCTTTTTCTCAATTCCACATTTAATTCACTTCCTCTGGTATTAACTCTGCCTCCTAGATATACTAACACTCTGCTACAGATAGACCATTAGAGTATGCTGAAGCAATTTTGGCTCGATATTTGGGTTAGGATGCAGAAACTTCCAAGTTAAAATATTGCTCTAGTAGTAGCTGCCTGACATTGAGCAAGTTATCTAACCTCTCCAGGCCTCCATTTCTTCAGCTTCAAAATGGTTGTAACAGAAATACTTAACCTGATTGAGTTACTATGAATTTTAAATAAGGTAATGTATGCAAAGAGGTTAGCAGATTACCTGCCACATAGTAAATATTAAATAAAGGTATCAATGATTATGATGATTGTAACGGAATGCTTTTTGGTTACAAGGAACAGAGAATCCAACTCAAATTTATTCAAACAATAAGAACATTCACTGGTTCACATCATCAGAAATCCAAGCGAGGACAACCTTCAGGGTTCCAGCATTTCATTAAACATGGTCAAATCCTGGTTGATTTCATCCTAAAGCTAACTGCTCCATTATCATGGGAAAGATCTCAGCAGTTTCGGCAAAGTTTTAGTTCACATACATGTAGTCCTGAAGCTCTTGTAGGGGAGAAAAGCTTTCTCACCATGGCTGGGTCTGTGATTGAGACCCCTATAACAAAACAATCAATAAGAGAAAAACATACAAATTTACTTAATATCAGTTTTACATGGCATAGGAGTCTTCAGAAAGGAAGACACAAGGACTCGGGGAAAATGGTGTAGTTTTGGACAGTCATGCAGTGTGATTGGAGGATAATATGGTGTGAGCTCATGCTGATAAACCAGAGCACTTAGCAAGGCATTTGCTGAGATGCTTCTTAGAATCTCTGTGTCTTCTCAATAGCTAAACTGTGGAGCCAACCTAGATGCCCTTCAGTGGATGAATGGATAAAAAAATGTGGCAGATATACACAATGGAATTTTATTCAGCAATAAAAGAGAATAAAATCATGGCATTTGCAGGTAAATGGATGGCTCTGGAGAACATAATGCTAAGTGAAGTTAGCCAATCCCAAAAAAAAAAAAATGGCGAACGTTTTCTCTGATATAAGGAGGCTGACTCATAGTTGGGTAGGAAGGTGGGGAGCACTGGAGGAATAGATGAATTCTAGATAGGGAAGAGGGGTGGGAGGGAAAAGGAGGAGGCAGGGGATTAGCACATCATTATCCAAAGTACATGTATGAAGATACGAATTGGGTGTCAACATACTTTATATACAAACAGAGATATGAAAAATTATGGCATATATGTGTAATAAGAATTGTAATGCATTCTGTCATTTTTTTAAATCAATAAAAAAAATAACCTCTGTGTCTTCAGAAATTAGGACATTGTCTTCCTTGAGAAATGGAGAGGACACCTCTGGTTGGGCATCCTATGACCTAATTTCAGGGAAAATATAAGAAGGGGAGAGGAAAGGTGGAAGAGCCCTTCCTGCTTCCGCAGTTTTCTCAAATGCCAGGTGCCATCTTCTAAGGTAGCATGTCCTGAACCCATCACTCTGTTAATAAAGAAGCTGCTTCTCTAGAAGTAGCTAGCTTCTCTGATCTATCACTAGGTCAACCAGGTCACAGAGATGTGACACTATGACTAGATCAAACCAGAGGTTCTTTGTGTAGTTCCTGGTCCAACTACATCAGGACCAACTGGGAGTTTCCTAGAAATAAAAACCTTAGCCCCATCTCACACCTACTGAATTGGAAACTCTAGGGATGGGGCCCAGAGATCTGTGGATGCATTTTTAAACAAGCCCTTCAGATCATTCTGATGACACAAGAGTTTGAAAATGACTAGGTTTGAATAATCAGGACCTCCCCTAAAACTGATGTCAGTTGGCCATGGGCTGGGGTGGGAAGAGGGTCTGCTATTTCCCTGACATTTTGATTTTAATAAATCAAAATTAAGATGATTTTATGAAAAAAAGAAAGGTATGGTAGGTAAGCATCCAAATGTTCATTAACGTTCCTGAGCACTAACTATAAAACCAGCCTTGAACTAACTATTTTGCATATGTTATATAATGACTCTACAGGGTAGGCAGTATTTTTATACACTTAATAGCCACAGAAATTGAAGTGCAGAGAGTTTACATAACTTGCATGATATGGTACAACTAACTGGTGGTGCAGCCTGCAGTTCCATCAAAGTGTCTGACTCCAAGGGGCTACACGGATTTGTTTCAGCCTGTTTTGGTTTTCAAAGTTTCTCTCTTTGCAAAATTGGGAGAAAACATCCCCTGATCTGTGGTGACTCCCTCACCTGGAGGAAGCCCACTACCCTAGGTGGCACCTGCAGCTTGCCTCTCTCTAATGCACTTTACAGGTTAGGAAACTGAGGCCAAGAGAACCTAAAACACTTCCTAAAGCCGGGGACTGCATCTGCACCGTGACCAGAATGTGAAATCTTGTTTTCTTAGAATCAGAAGATTTATGAGATCTGTGAAAGGAACATCTGTCTTGGTATTTAGATAAATGTGCTTCATTTTTACATTCATTTAATTTGTTTTTCAATCTGGATTTTTAAATAATTGAGATAGTAGCCGTTTCTTGATTTGAGAAGAAACTGTGGAAGAGAAAAGATCTTAAATGAGTAGTTTTCACTTAGAGAGGAAAGGACCTCTCATTCTTTCATAAACTCTCTTTAAAAAAAAAAAACTTTCATCTGTGATTGTGGTAGCAGATGTTTTAGCCTCGCATTTGACTCCATGGGGATGAACCTCCTTTAAAAAAAAAATTGGAAATCAATGCCAAATCAAGTGATGAAGAAAACCAACTAGCTTCTCTTGTTCATCTTCCTTTGCTGTGGGGCATAAGCACTATTTCCATCAGTATTGACCTGGTATCAGACAACTGTCTGTGCTTCTAATGTGTGCAACAAGATCCTTCAAGTATTCTTAGCCTGACAAAGCCTGGCCTGGCTTTGAAAAAAAAAATCTATATATTTATTTCCAAAACTTTTACTTGGGACAATATTCAGAAGACTTCTTCTATTTCCATTTCTTTGGTCAAACTGACTGAAAGACTCTGTATGAGATATCTCCATTTTCTCTAATTGCTATTCTTAAATGCCTAAGCTAACCAAAGAGTGGCAAGTAGTCAGAACAGTTAGGCACAGAAAAGTCCAATATGACCTTTTCTCAAACTGTCACCGTAAGAGACAGGAAAAACAAAGTGCTCTTCCTCTCTCACTCACTCAATGCAGCATGGATGTTCCTAGGACCAGCTCTGTGGGAGTCTTTCTCCACAGTCCAAGCAATTCCCCTGCAGCCACCAACTGGATGTCTCATAATCTAACACACTTATGGTTGTCTACATGGAGAGCATGAGATCCTACAGGTTGAAAGCTTGGTACCCCACAACCCCCTCCTCAGGTTCCTTTAATTTGCTAGAGTAACTCATAAAACTCAGGGAAACATTTTCCTTACTTTTATTCATTTACTCTAAAGGATAATACAAAGGATACAAATTTACTGCCAGATGAAAGATGTTTGAGTCAGCTTTTTCATAGCTGTGACCAAAAGACCTGACAAGAACAATGTAGAGGAGGAAAAGTTTATTCTGGCTCATGGTTTCAGAGGTCTAAGTCCATAGAGAGCCAACTCCATAGCTCTGGGCCCAAGTGAGACTGAACATCTTGGCCAAAGAGTATGGCAGAGGAAAGCCTCTCAGGACCTGGCAATCAGAAAGCTCCAGTCACCAGGGACAAATTGTAAACCACAAACAGTGCCCTATCTCCCCAGTCACACCTTTCCTGCCAAGCCCCTGGATTAATCAGTAGATGAACCCACTGATAGGGTTAGAATTCTCAACCTCTAATCATTTCACCTCCAAATGTTTTTGCATTGTCTCACACAAAAGTTTTGGGGGACACCTCACTCTAAATAATAACAGAAGAAATGCAGAGGAAAAGGCATAGGGAAGGAGCATGAGTATCCATGTCCTCTCTGGACACACCCTGCTCCAGGGCCCCCACATGTTCAGCCATCCTTGTCCTTTAAGGGTTTTATGAAGGCTTCATTACATCTGCATGACTGGTTAAATCAGTAGCTACTGGTGATCAACTCAACATTCAGCTGAGATTTCTAATGCTCTACTGCTGCCTTCCTAAAATCTCTTCTCATCCTGAAGTTACTGAGCAGTCTTCTCATTCGAACACAAAAAAAAAAATACTCATCACAACTCAAAAAAAAATAATATAAAAAAATAACCCAATTGATAAAAGGGCTACGGAACGAAACAGACACTTCACAGAAGAGTACAATCCATCAACAAACATATGAAAAAAGTTCATCATCTCTAGCAATTAGAGAAATGCAAATCAAAACTACTTTTGATTTATTTCATCTCACGGAGTCAGAACGGCAATTGTCAAGAATACAAGCAACAATAAGTGTTGGCGAGGATGTAGGGAAAAAGGTACACTCATACATTGCTGGTGAGACTACAAATTGGTACAACCACTATGGAAAGCAGTATGGTGATTCCTAAGAAAACTTGAAATGGAACCACCATTTGACCCAGCTAACCCACTCCTCAGTCTATATGCAAAGGACTTTAAAAAAAAATCAGCATACCATACTGACATGGCCACATCAGTGTTTACAGCAGCTCAATTCACAATAGCTACACCATGAACTCAACCAAGCGCCTTCAACAGATGAATGGATAAAGAAAATGTGGTACATATACACAATAGGATATTACTCAGCCTGAAAGAAGAATGAAACTCTGGCATTTGCAGGTAAATGGATGGAACTAGAGAATATCAAGCTAAGTGAAATAAGCCAGTCCCCCAAAAAAACAAAAGCCAAATGTTTTCTCCGATAAGCAGATGCTCATCCACAGTGGGGCAGTGGGATAGGGAAGAATGAAGGAACTTTGGTTTGTGTAGAGGGGTGTGAGGAGTGGGGTGGGACTGTGGGATTGGGAAGGACAATAGAATGAGACAGACATTATTACCCTATATACATGTGTGATTACACTAAAGGAGGAAAAGTTACCATGTACAGCCAGAGGAATGAGAAGTTGTGCTCCATTTGTGTAGAATATGTCAAAATTCATTCTACTGACATGTATAATTAACGAGAAAAAAATTGTTTTAGGTATTGGAAGTGTATTAATATATTGACATCTATATGTAATATGTAAAAGCATAGAAGCCCTGGGCATAGCAAAAAAAAAAAAAAAGACTCATCACTCTGGAGTTCCAAGGTTTTTAGGAATTTCTTGCCAGAAACCCCAGGACAGAGACAAAATATGTATGTATGATCTCTCAATAATCCTCTTCAATTTGGGTACCTAATTTACCACTAGACCATTTTCTAGCTTTATGACAGATATATTTTCCCACCTCTTGGTGTAGACTTTATGGTCAGTTGACCACTCCCTTACCATGGCCTCATCATATGAAGAATGTATTTCCTTCCCTTAAAGTTGGGCTCTACTAAGTGGCTTGATTTCACCAGTGACAGGAGGAAAAGAACCAAGGGTCCAAAGACTGACTTGAATATTTTTGTTTCCTTTCTTGCTTCTCTGCTATCACTATAAGAACCTGCTGCACTAGACAGCTTTTCCAGGGAGGATAAGAGACATACGAAAGCAATTAAGTCTAGATCTATAGCAGAAAAGCAGAGCCATCCCAGACCTACAAATTGAACAAGCTGAGCCCAGCCCAATTGAGCCAAATCTAACCTACACATCCAGCAGCTAAGATATCATGCAGCCTTGTTGTGATAATAATTAAAACACTCTTCCTTTTAGGGGAAAATTAGATAATTCTGTGCATAGGATGAGCCTATATAAAATGTACCTGCTTTTAAAACAAATATATGTGGTCAAATTCATAAACTTGTCCCCTTTGGAGGCTACACATTTATTTTTTTGAATCTTCTTTCTTCCAAACTAGTTTAGGGAAATGTGCTTAGGAATTGCTTTCTAAATCAATAGCACAGATTCTTGGGTTGTCAACCTAAATAACAATCAGACAAAGATTCTCCCAAGAATAATGATGTATTTGGGGGGAACACAACAGTATTGCATATGCGATAAGCATATTTAAAAAGGGGAAGCAAGGGGAAATTTTTTCAAGGAGAAAATGAGGAGGGTTACGTAAGATATTTTGAAATAATAGTGCTTGGCCACAAAAATTAATAACAAGGATTGTACCTCATTGAACAGACCATTTGTTGCTCTGCAGATGTCCTTGTAGAAAGTATTTCTTATGTAAGGTTATAATGGCGTCTGCAGTGTTGTGGTTCTGGCAGGGTCCTTTGCAATAGTGGCTGTCACTCAATCATGCATGAAAACTTCTTTATAGTCTCTTGGCTTTGCTCTATTCCTTTTGTTAAGGTAGACACAAGCAACTCGATTTTGATTCTGGCCACTTTCAGAATAAAAAAAATAAAAAATATTCATTCTTTGAAAGATCTTTGATTGTCTAAAGCTAAAACACATTAAGGGATATTTGGATTTATTCAGAATTATTTTCAATGTTTCTCCTTTTTTATTTTCAGAAAGTCTGAAAAATCAAAATGAAATGGTTCACCTTCAAATTCACAAACACAACTCATTTTTTCCATTGATATAGTCAATTTCCTTTTTTTCTCCAATGCATATGTTTTATTAAATTGCCTCAGAAGTTCTTTCCCATAGTGTTGGGCTTCTTGTTATTAAGTTTGCAATGTGAAACTTGAACTGAAAATAAATGTTTGTTATCAACTTGAATCATTTTTTATAAGAAGTCAGAAATTTTAATTTTGTTTCACACATATTATTTGACCACAGAATCTTTTCTTTCATACAATGTCTTTTTTTTTGTTATTTGTTTGTTTGTTTGTTTCAACTTGAATCATTTTTAAGACACCTCTGTCTACATGTCTTGTACATAAATTTTATTTCATTTAGGCCAATTACAGCATCTAGAATGTGCACCAATAATTGCCATTCAAGTATCTCTGTGTTTCCTCTGAAACAAAGTCTTCTGTTGGACGACTGTGGCAGAAAAATTCGATTAGAAGAATTAGGATTAGAAAGCAAGATCCAGAACTATAAAAGTCAAGAAGATTGATGGGTGGCTCAGCTAGATGTCTCTATGGTATGGTATATATTTGATGAAATTTTGAGCAAAAGAATTCTCTACTTTAATCCAGTTCCACTTGGCTTATTTTATGAGTTACACTATCCTCTGTACATGGAGTTTTAACTTGTGATACCTGACTTTTGGGCTTTGATCTGTTAAAAGCATCACTTTCTTTCAATGCAGTAAAGGCTGTAAGCCCATGAAAATGTTGATGTCAGTGAAAATCTAGAACGTGGATGGGTCTAAGGTCTGCCACACCCACATGTGTAGTGCCACTCAGCAGCAATGTCCTCCAGATTATGTGTTACCAACCAGCCAAGGATTTTTTGTTGTTGTTAAATTTATATGAAAATCATTAAAATGCAAAAAACAAAAAAAAAACATTTTGGTGTTGGCAACTCTCAGCTTTTAGTGTTACCATTTCTTGGTGTAACCAGCTCAGCCATGGGCTCTTCTCAGTTTGAGATAGAAATCACAAAAAGCAATACCATCTCAAAGCGACTTATTGGGGCTTATACTGGAGCACAAGGAAGGAAAGGCATAGGATGGGTTCCCCACAGACTGTTCCATTGAGGACAGGAAGAATACTGTTTATAAAACCAAAAATGGTGGGTTGGCAGAGGTGCAATCAGCTGTTGCATACAACCATAGAATTCTGCACCACCACATCAGTTCTTTGGTCTTGATCACAGGATTTGCACTTGGCTGGCAATCTGCTCAAGCACTTTGGGTCCATGCAAACTCAGTTTACAAGAGTTGGTGGAGGAGCACACTACTGCCACTTCAGGAGGCTACAGAAAAATCCCTTGGCAAGCCAGGAGGAGCATCTTTAGCTAGGTCCAGCAGGGCAGCCGCAGTTATAGATAGCAGCTATTAGCAGTAGCAGCTGCCGTGGATGCCCCAGTAACCACAAAAGTGTCAGGGGAGTTATCTTCCAAACTATAGCCAAGACTAGACAACAAGCTGGCACCCAGCATACAGACACCAGGACCCTGATTCTGATCCTTGCCCTATCACCACAGCATTCCACAGGCCAGATGTCACCGCCTAGCTGTACTCCAGAACAGTGGAGTCCATCCACAAAAACTACTTTGTCCAACCATAAATAAATAAATAAATTGCATCCTTTGGGATGAAGAGGCCCCTCTGTTCTATCTCACATGGCCTTATTTCTGTGCAAATACTTGCAAAAAAAATTTTTGCCTCCAATTCAAAGGAGTGATACTAATGCCTAAAGATGAGTCATAATCAACAAATATGACAAGCTATATTTCATAAAATTACTTCATTTAGCACCCAGTAAAACATCTGCTTATAGAAATGAATTCATGATGAGCTTTTCTAAATAACTAAATGTTTTCTTTTTAAGTCAATTTCTTTTAAAATGTATCTTATTCTTTATAATTGTGGTATACTTGCTAACTTGTTTCCTTTCTTCAATTTAATATTCGATCATAAACATATAACTGTATATATTTAATAAGCATATTATATTTTAGAATTAAAGACATCACTTTTAAAGTTGGACATTTAGCTATGGACTTTGGGGAATAAATACTACTGAAAGGAACATACCTATATTGTGAATTTTCCCTTTCATATTAGTTACTCATGAAAGATTGCTAGATATAAAGCTATTGGATCAACTAGTAGAGCCACAGAAATGTTCATAGTATGGTTTTCCAAAGAAATTGTACCTAGTGAGGTACTACTTTCTAGAAGGTGATGTCTATTTTGTTGAAGTAAAAGAACACCAATGTCACCACAATTTTACAAGTATTAGATGTTGTAATTTGTAAATAATTTTTGTTGATACAGTAAGCAAACAAGTTACCTCTTGGGAATGGGGCTGTAGCTCAGTGGTAGAGCACTTGCTTCTCATGTCTGAGGTAAATATCATCAGCACCACATAAAAATAAGTAAATAAAGATGCTGTGTCCATCTACAACTAAAAAATATATATTTTTTTTTAATTTTAGGGCTGGGGTTGTGGCTCAGTGGTAGAATGTTTGCCTAGCATGTGTGAGGCACTGGGTTCAATTCTCAGCACCACATGAAAAAAATTTTTTATAAGTTACCTCTTTATATTTTAAAAGCTAGAATTTGTCTGATTACAAGCCGGTGTGTATATTTTCTCATATTTATTTGTTTCACGTCACATGTTTATTAGTCATCTTTTCATGAATTTTATTTTTTTAATTCCAGCCCGGCCCCATGGGCCACACTGTGTTGTCTCGTGGACAGACTCTAGGCCCCCTAGGAGCTCCAGGCATGGGCTTTCTCAACCTTTTTTTTTTTTTTTTTTTTAGTTTTATACTTAGCAAAGAAATGACATCAGCTAAAGAACCAAGGGTGTCACAACATACAACTAAACTGATCATGGTCACTCCAAATGAATTTGGGGACTAAATAAAGACATAGACACAGAAAGTACCTTTTCTTTGGGTTCAGTGACCGCTCCTCAGCCGCAGCTCCCACAAGGGGGGCAAGGCAGGCAAGAAACAGAGCAAGGAACATGTTCTGAACCCTTTTATGGGGAGAAGCCATTCAAATAAGGCAAAGGGTCAGGTTTCAGGAGGTTGAGTCTAGCTTTGTTTTGTCTTGCTGTCAGCAGATTGACTGACATCTTGGAAGGCCATGCCCATCTCGTGTGCTGTGTGGGGATCATAGGCAGCACGAGGGAAGAGGACACATAGGTCGCCAGCCCAGAGAGGCACCGTTAGTCCAGTCCACTTTGTGTTCTCACACACACAGAGCCCATGGCTGGTTTGCCACATACATAGCTCCTGTCCAGAGTGACTCCTGACACAGGGGCTCACAATCTTAAAAAATAAAAATAAATGAATAAATAGAAGGAAGATCAGCAGTATAGAGAAAGAAGAAGAGGAGGAGGGAGGGAGGAAATAGGGGGGGAAGAGGAAGCACTGAGGACTGAAATGAAGCAGATTAAATTCCATGCATGTATGAATATGTCAAAATGAACCCCACTATTATGAACGACTCTAATGCACTAATTAAAATATTTTTAAATGAATGATCTAACTTTGTGACTCAGGAGCCTTATGTGTTCCAGCCAACAAGAGAAGAGTTTGAAAATACCTGTCATCTAAAGGGAAGTGGGGAGGGAGGGAACACTGGGGAATGGTATTGGCCAAGTTCTGTTGTTATATTGTGTGCATGCACAAATATGTAACAACAAATCCCGCCATTATGTACAATTATAATGCACCAATAAAAATATGGGAAGCCAGGTGCAGTGGTGCAAGCCTGTAATTCTAGCAGCTCAGGAGGCTGAAGCAGAAAGATTGCAGGTTCGAAGCCAGCCTCAGCAACTTAGCAAGGCTGTAAGCAATCTAGTGAGACCTTATATCAAATTTTAGAAATAAATGAAAGAGCTGGGAAAAAAAAAAAAAAAAGGTCAGGTGTAGGGATAGAAAATGTACCTACATGGAAAAATGTTTATGTGGTTAACATTCAATTTTTAATTTTTTTTAAAGAGAGAGAGAATTTTTAATATTTATTTTTTAGTTTTTGGCAGACACAACATCTTTGTATGTGGTGCTGAGAATCGAACCCGGGCCGCAAGCATGCCAGGCGAGCGCGCTACCGCTTGAGCCACATCCCTAGCCCCTCAATTTTTAATTTTTTTTTAAAGAGATAGTGAGAGAGGAGAGAGAGAGAGAGAATTTTTAATATTTATTTTTTAGTTCTCGGCGGACACAACATCTTTGTTGGTATGTGGTGCTGAGGATCGAACCCGGGCCGCACACATACCAGGTGAGCGCGCTACCGCTTGAGCCACATCCCCAGCCCATCAATTTTTAATTTTTAACATTAAGTTTTTAACAACGAATTATACATGTACATAAAGCCAGGTACAGTGGCACACACCTGTAATCTCAGCTACCTGGAGGCTGAGGCAGGAGGATCACAAGTGGAAGGCCAGCCTTGGTAATCAGGCAAAACCTTGTATCAAAATAAAAAATAAAAATGAATGGGGATGAAGTTTTGTGATAAAACAAAAAAAAAAGAAAGAAAGAGCTGGGGATTTTGACTCAGTGGTTATGCACCCTTGAGTTTAAGCCCTAGTACCAAAAATAAAAATAAAATAATAAGGAAAAAAACATCAGTGACTTGTTAAGGGAGGGGTAAAGACAGGCCTCAAAAAACAATGTAGCTCAGTGGTAGTGTACTTGCCTTGCATTTACGAGGACATGGATTCAATCCGCAGCATCACATAAAGATAAATAAAATAAAGATATTGTGTCCATCTACAACTTTAATATTTTTTAATAATGAAGAAACTTTTTAAAAAATGAGCCTTTGCTGACAAATACAGTGAAGATGTTTCCACCCTATCCTGTCCTTTGAAAATTTCCAGTTGAGGTATTAAGGGAGAAACTGTGGTAAGAACATAGACTAGGCTAGAGCTCATTAGTGAACTGGAATATAAACAACTTTTATGAAGCAGACAGAAGCACAAGAGTTTTTGAAGCCACTCAAAAGTGAAACTGGAACTAATGGGCAAAGCCTGAAAGCTATTGCTGCTCTCGAAGTCTACAGCAAGGACCTACCTGTGGGCTCCTGCACTCCATGCTGGGGACAGGCTGGGCCACGCCAGGCTGAGCTCATGTTCACAGTTGGGAATACCAATGTGAGTGGTGTCCCTGGACCCTCAAACAGATAAGAACCCTCTTGAGGATAATGACAAGTATTCTTAGAGGGCACATGGCATCATGTTTAAGGGCAGGAAGATTTGGTTTTGATCTGTACATCTTTCTGGCTGAATGACCTTGAAAATATGACTACCTCTCTCTCTAACCCTCAATTCCACACGTGTAATCTAAAGGGACATGTAGAGGGGAAATAATATCCCCCCAGAGTCTCAATTGAAATTGATCACTGTTATCAAAAAAAATGGATTAACAAGAGAAAAACAAACAAGTTCATTAACAGGAATATTTCCTATGCACTTGGGAGACACACAGAGAAAGAGCAGTTCTCAAAGAGATGTCTTTGAATTTCAGCTTCTACAGCACCTTCAACGACAACAAGAAAAAAAAAAGTGAATTTTAGAGATGTAACAAAGCAAAGGAAAAACTAACTCCCTAGGGGAAGCCACTTAAGGAAAGGCAAATACCTGGCTCATAAAGGTTAGTTCATAAGGCCTGTTAAAGCAGATTCCACTGGTGCTTTAAGTCGATTCCTCATCGCTAGGCTCATCGGCTGATTCAGGAGGAAGGCTGCCTGCACTGGTTAACTTAGTTCTTCCTGGGAGAGAGCAGGGGCAGTCACCTGGTCTTCGTCAATCTATGTTCCACTTTCCTGAATCTGCTGCTCCTTGTCTTCAGCTCAACTAACCTCGTATTTGGGGCCGCCATATTCCTATCTCCCACAGAACTGTCGAGGCTTATCCCCTGGAGTTGCTTCTGTGTAAGAGAACATACAGAAACTGCTCCACTCCGTGCCCGGCTGGAGAGGACCCTCAGCAAATCTAGACATCTCTAAACCATTTGTTTGTAAAAGAAATTCAAACAAGAATGACATTTTAAGAGTTCTCTAAAGGTCTAAAACGGAGAACAGGGACATACTAAGTGGCATATTGCCAGGTCTGGCTTTGCACTTTTGCTCCCAATAGCCTCCGGTGATGGTCTGGATGTGAGATGTCCTCCAAAAGTTCACGTGTGAAACAATGCAAAAAGACTTCAAGGAGAAGTGATTGGGTTAGGACAGCCTTAACCCAATCAATGAGTTAATCACCTGGTGGGATTGAGTGGTAATTGAAGGCAAGTGGGGTGTGGTTGGAGGGTGGGCATTGTGGGCATGGCTTTGGGTATATATTTTGTATCTGGCAAGTGGAGTCTCTCTCTGCTTCTTGATCATCATGTGAGCTGCTTCCCTTCGACATACTCTTCTGCCATGTTGTTCTGCCTCACCCGGAGCCCTGAGGAATGGAGCCAGCTCTCTGTGGCCTGGGACCTCTGAAACTGTGAGCCCTGAAATAAACTTTTAAAACTGTTCTTGTCGGGTCTTGTAGTCACAGCAGCAAAAAAGCTGACTAAAACCCCCTCCCTGCCCATATCATACAGCAACCAGCAGCCAGTAAGAGCCTTCCATGCAACAGGGTCTGTCTTGAATTTCACAATGATATGATTTCTCATTAATATATTAATGTAAATTTAATAATAACATGCTTAATATTCGTTGCTTTTTAAAATCTTGATTATCTGCCAAGCACTATTGTGCCAGACCCTTATTACATATGGCAATAGTACTCTGCCCTAACGAACATTATTATTACAATGTAGTTGAATGAAAGATTCTTCTCAGCAGCTGGCATCCCAGGGTCCCTTTGAAGGGAACTGTCTTGTTTAGAAGCCACTTCCATAAAAGACAGATCATGTACACCTTTTTCTCCTTTCTGCTGCTTGAGGCATGGGCTGATGTCTAGCACTCCATTTGGGGAGCTGAGGGCAGGAATTGCAGCCTAGTGATGGGGAAGGAGAAACCAGCAGCAACCAGAATGCCACATGGCTGGATCCACTACAACAGCCCTTACTGGAAAAGGGGTGGGGGAGGATTTTAAAACTCTCTTTCAAGCTAATATCCTCAAGTCTCTGCCAATCACAGCTCATTTTAATCCTAACTGGTAGGAGAAGTCATGAACTTTACCCAAAGTCCAATCTTATTTATAATCAAATAATAGAAATAGCTCAAATCTGGGCCGCTACTATTTTTTTTTCCGCTACTATTTTAAAGATGAGGAAATACACAGTCAATGAGGTTAAGTGACCTTCCCAAGGCCAGATAAGTAGCAGAACTGGAATTCAAGCCAAGGTTTACCTGACTTAAAGCCTGCATTCTTTTTCTGTAGTTTCTCTCTTCCCCGCCCCCAGTGACAATTAGCCGCTAGACCCAGAAGAAAACCCACCTCCTCCCCAATCCAGTTGAGACCAGTTCCCTCAGTTCTGTCCTGCTCTGTCCCACTGGATCTCCTGAGCTATACTTTCCATAAGGTGTTCATTAAAATTAGGCACAAATGCACTTTTTTTCCTTCTGGTTGAGTAATGGTGAGATTCAAGAGAATTTCTAAATATATGAGGATAATACATTCAAATCAGGTATGAAAAGAAACTAGAGGTGTTCAGGGTATGTCCTTCAACCTCCTGAGATTGATATCAGGGGAAAACATGCCCTTTCACAAAAGATTCAGAATGCCATTGTGGAAGAGAAAATGCTAAGCTGCCTTGACCCTTTTGGCATTTCTTTGGATCAAGTTTAATAAATTCTTTCTTAAAATAATTTTTTTCTATTATGAAAGTAGTTCATGTTCATTATAGAATAATTATAAAATAAAGAAGGATTCTAACCCAGTAAGAATCACTATTAATATTAATATAAGCAATCTCTTTGCTTCATAACCTTTGTAAAAATACAAAAACATACAGAATAGTTATTAACAAAAACTATTTTATTTTTCAAATTATAGATACACATTGCAAAAAAAAACTGGAAATTAAGAAGTATGAAAAATAAAATCATCCAGAATGTCAATGCCCAGAGAAAATTAATGATAAACATTTTAGTGTTTAGGAACCTTCTTGCTATATATTTTTACATCATTGAGATCAAACTGTAGAGACTAAATTTTAAGTAAATTCAATACTGAAACACCCAGGTTCCAAAAAGAAGATGCTTCAAAGAGTCTCTCCCTGGTAACTTGCTGTCTAAGGTCATTAATATGAATTTTAAAGAAGCAGAAAATCATAGCTCAAGTTCTTTGGCAAAGAAACTGTCTAATGGCATGCTCTTGCAACTGTTGAGTTTGTGGAAGAAAAAACATGTTTTGTTTAGCAATTTTTCTGGCACAATATCCTGAGCATATAATTTTGTGATTCTTAGTAAGTTTTGCAAAATAACACCAATTATTATTTCAAGTGGTTTTCAAACGGGGCGACAACATACTTCTAAATTGTGGTGGGAAGAACGTGCTCCTCCACCCAAAAAAAAAAAAAAAAGAAAAAGAAAAAGAAAAAGAAATCCTGATACTGTAAAAGAACAAAAAAAATTGAAGCGTGAGAGACCCACTTCTTTCCTTTCACATCAACCATTTAATTTTTCTTCTCACCTCTTGCCTTCATCCTGTGTATTAATATATCTGCTATGTTCATTTACAGAGTATGCAAGTTCTTGCTACATCTATGATTCTTCTTTCCCGCTTTCTGCTCCCACAGTTTTCTAGTGACTGTGTCTTCCTTTTTTAAATAGATTTTTTATTTTTAATTGGCATACAGGGACTGCCTTTTCTGAATAGATTAAGACAGATGAAGGTGGCAGCAGCTCACACTGTGAAACCACACAAAGGTGCAATGGAAACCCGGGTCCAAGGAGTCCTTAGAGTCCTCCAGCTCTGGTATTATGGCCATGATTAAATGAGTCCCCCAAAAATCCACACCACCATGCACGCCCTGTAGGGTCAGCCCATTATAATCGTAATGCACATAAAGCCCTATGTTACAACTTCAGAGCAGTGTCGTGTTTAAAGAAGTAGAGCTCAGGAGTTTTTAATCTTCTTTCTTATTTCCTTCAAATATTAAAGAGTATCCACAGCTACTCATTAAAACTTCCAGAAGTGCCTCTTTGGTATTCCCAAAAAATACCTCTTGCTCTCATTTTTACCTCACATCCCTAATAGCCTGGTGCCTCGGTAGCCTCTTTCCTCCTCCATCTCCAGGAACAAGATCTTGACTCCCCTCACCCCCACTAGACTTGGGATTCTCTCATTCCTCTAGGCTTCTATTTTCCTCATGAGAAACGTAATATGCCCAATCCTTTCTTGGAAGAGAAGGGAGAGAGGAGCAAAGAGGACAAAGGGCAGATGAAAGAAAGCTGAGATTTGATCATCACCCAACATATAATATGGTGCAGGATTTTGAACAGTCATAGAGGAATGAGATGTTGGAGGTGTATGGGGAGGAAACTCATGAGGTTACAACCCAAGGCATCACTCCTCCAGGAACTCAGTTGGGTGCAAACCATTGTCTCCCCCATGCCTACTCTTCTCAAGTTCCAAAACTCTTGCACAAGAGACTGGAGGGAGGGGCATTGAAGAACAAGCTCATTCTATGTCCAAGTTCATGGGGACAGCCTCTGAGAACACATAGCACCCTGGAGATCTAACACTGTCAACCTTCATCAACACTCCCCCACCCCACCTTCTCCCCAGCTGCTGCCAGCCACCAGCAGCATCACCCACACAGCTACCTGGGTGCAATTTACTAACTTTTTTTTTCTTTTTGAAGAAATGTTTCAAATATGAAAAATAGAAAGTAAATTGAGAATAGATTAATCCTTAACATATTGCTGTGTGTTTCAGAGACTTTTTATAATTTTATTCTTGTTGAATCAATAAGACATTCTCGTGGTGGTTCAAATTATAAAAGATAAATAAGGATGTATAATAAAAAAAAATCACCGTTATCCAGGCATCCATTTCCCTACCCCCAGAGGCTACCTTGTTTCAAATATTTTTTAAGAAACAAAACATTAGAGATCCAGTTAGGGTTTTCTTTTCTCCATTCTCCTTCCATGCTCCCTAGAGGCAGCCATTATCATGAATTTGATGCATGCTTCCAAAGCCTTTTTATGGCTTTTACATACATATGCATGTACCTATGAACAAGAGAATGTTATACTCTGTGCTTTTTGTAGTTTACATCAATAGAATCATACCTTTTAGTGCCACTCTATGCTGCCAGTTCGTTTCTTTTAACTGTTATATGGTATTCTATGGTATGATTCTATTGTATTTTATCCATCCATTTTCCTATTTATTCTTTTCTATTTTCCTTTTTTTTAACCAATGTTTCCACTTTCATGTTTTTTTTAATTAAAATAACTTTTAGGCCCATTTCTCCCTAGATGAATCTATAAATTCTAAATAATCCAATCAAAACTTCTAGGAGGAGGTTTTCCAAAATGGCGGAATAGAGTTGGTTCCTTTCCTGGCTGCTCCATGGCGTGAAACCAAGAAAGGAGACAGGGAGTGTCACAGAAAGGTGGGTGAACAAAAAAAAAGACTTTACTGGAATTTAAAACTGGACATTCAAAGCATATTGGGATCTCAGGAAGTTGGATATAATAAAATAAGGAAGAAATCCCTAGCAGCACAGCTACTACCACAGCAGGACTAGAAGCACCAGCCACAGAAGTCCCTCTGAGAGCAAAGTGAAAGGGTAAGGGAACTAAAGGAACCCACATTTTTAGGAGGCCTGAGGCTTGTCTGGGTATGGGGCATTTGGAGATCAAGGACGTTGCCTGACTAATCTAAAAGGCAAGCTGCACAATATCCTTATGTGGGAAAGAAGCCACCATCTCTCCGGGTGTCATGTGGAGGTCAAAGGAAAAAATCATTTTGCAGCCACAGAATGGAGACCAGCCTGGGGGCTGGCAGCGGAAGGAGCTGATTCTGGCAAACCCGAGTTTAGCCCGAAATGCAGGCCCAGTAAACACTCACTGCACAACATAGAGTGTGTTTAAGTGACCAAAAGAAAATCAAACATGGACAGGGGTTTACACAGGGGACAACTGGTTGTGGAAACCCACTAGGCTCTACCCCTACCCCTCTAATCCAGCTGCTTGCTAGACCCACTGGGAAAGATTTATCTGGCCATGGAATTCAGAAGAGTGGGTCCAGGAGAGATTGAGTTTTGAGACTGAACACAAGACCAGAAATCATGGGGCCCACAGGCGACTAAGAATTGGCCCCTCCACCACAGGAGTGGAACTCAGGGGAGATCCTGGGGTACTGTCTTCCAATATGGACCAGCAAGTACTGGGCCCTGGAGGTGCACTGATTTAAAATCTCCAGACCAATTGCATTCAGCAAAGAGCCTGGAGCCCACCTAAGCCTAAAACCCTGCCTCCAGGAATTCTGCCAATGGGATTACCTCTCTCACTCCATCAGTCCAGACGGTGGAGCATCATGCTCCAGACAACCCCACCTAAAACTGATGAGAAGAGAAGCCAAGAATCTTTTGAACTCCAACAGAAAGAATTCTAAAACTTTTCATTAACATTTTTTCTCTTATATTTTTCTGTTTTTCTTTTTTTTTTCTCTCTTTATTCTGTTTAATTGCAACCTTAATGGTACATGGACATTTATTGATACTCATAGTTTTTTCTCATTTCTAGCCTTTTTGAAACCAGTTATTTTTCATGGGTCAGTTTTTGAGGGCTATGATGTTTGATTACTATGTTTTAGTTTTGTTTTGTATTCTTTTATTTTTTAATTTTTACTTTATATATATTTTTTCTCTTATCTATCTGCCTTGATTCTTTTTTCTCTTTTCCATTAACACCCAATTTCTTTTATTCTCTCTTTCATTCTTCCTTTAATTTTTTTACTTCTATCTTTTCTCCTCCTCCCTCATAATCCTCACTACTATATAACTTCTGTTCTCTCCCTGTTCACCATTTGAAATTATAAACCCTTTTACAAACTGGCTGTTTTTATTGTAGGCAAAAACTGATCATATGATTTCTGTTCATTGTGATAATCAACATTGAAGACATCACAATAAGGATTATTTGGTTTAATGCTGTATATTGTTTGCATTGGTTGTTGCTACTATTTGTCTTCCCCTAAACAGTGAAGTACTGGAAACATTCAGGGACATTATAAGTCCACAGGGTAGAAACTCTACTGCCTCAGATCCATACTGTTAGATGGGTAGACACACAAACAATATGAAAAAGCAAGGGAACAAATCGCCCCAAACAAGCAAAGATATTCCAATAACAGAATCCATCTACACCACAGTGGAAGAAATGTCAGAGAAGGAGTTTAGAATATGCATAGTTAAACTTATCTGTGAAGTGAAGGACAGTATAAGGAGTGAAATCAGAGAGAACATACAGGAAGTCAATGATCACTTCAATAAAGAGAGATTTTGGGGGGAAAAAAACAAGCAAAACTTATCAAAAAGAAGGAATCAATAAACCAAATTAAAAATTTAATTGAAAGCATCACCACTAGACTAGATCACTGGGAAGACAGAGTTTCAGTCAATCCTCAGCAAGAAAAGTGAAGCAAAAGGCAGCACAATACCAGACCTTAAATTATACTACAGAGCTATAGTAACAAAAACAGCATGGTATTGGCACCAAAACAGACATGAAGACCAATGATACAGAATAGAAGACACAGAGACTAAGCCACATAAATACAGTTATCTCACACTAGACAAAGACACCATAAACATACATTAGCCAAAATATGGCCTCTTCAAAAATGGTGCTGGGGAAACTGGAAATCAATATGTAATAAAATGAAATTAGACCTCTATTTCTCACCCTGCACAAAACTCAATTCAAAGTAGAGCAAGGACATAAGCTTTAGACCAGAGACTCTGTGCCTACCAGAAGAAAAAGTGGGTCCAAATCTCCATCGTGGTGGCTTAGGAACCAAATTCCTCAACAATATTCCTAAAGCATGAGAAGTAAAATTAAGAATCAATAAATGGGGTTGTACCAAACTAAAAAGCTTCTTCACAGCAAAGGAAACAATCAATAACATGAAGAGAGAGTCTACAGAATGGGAGAGAAATCTTTGTCATCTGTACCTCAGATAGAGCATTAATCTCCAGAATATATAAAGAATTCAAAAAACTTAACACCAATAATAATGATAATAATAATAATAATAACCCAGTCAATAAATGGGCAAAGGAACTCAACAGACACATCTCAGAAAAAGAAATACAAATGGTCAACAAATATATGGTCCACATCACTAGCAATCAGAGGAATGCAAATTGAAACTAACGTTGAGATTCCATCTCACTCTAGTCAGAATGGCAATTACCAAAAATACAAGTAACAATAAATATTGGCCAGGATGTGGGGAAAAAATACACTCATACATTGCTGGTGGAACTTCAAATTGATGCAACCACTCTGGAAAACAGTCTGGAGATTACTTAGAAAACTTTGATGGAACCACCATGTATAACTATATAGAACTAATTAAAAAAAACTTATAGGATATTCTATGAAAATTGACCTGCTTATTCTAAAGTTCATCTGAAGGAGAAAACAAAAAATGCCAAATATTTCCTGGGAAGAAACTTGGGGAAACTCACCTTGTAGTGTTAGAATCTGCATTTAATCGGTGTATTGTTCATGGGAGAGGAAGGATCAGCCTGGAGCTTCTAGGAAAGAGAAGTGGCTCTTTTTCCTGGAGGTTGCAATGTCTTGCAGTGATGTGCCACCATCTTGCTACCAGCTTAAGCATGGAGCCAACACATCAAAGTTTAAACAAAAGAATCCAGAGAAATTGAGACAGACCCTGAAATACCACATGTGGACCCTACCTCTGCACTTGTAATTCACATAACTAATAACCTTGGTTGTGTAAGGTCATTCAAAGGCATGAGGAAGGAGAGAAGGACCGTCCTATCTACAGTCAAAAACATGCTGAGGGAGACAGTGTCTTACAACAATGACTGATTTAATCAATCCTCGGTTGTTGGATTTTTAAGTGATATTCAATTCTCTTGCATTCCCTCCCAAAGAAAATGTTGCATGGAATTTCCTTATTACTAAACGATGCATTACCATTAACTTCTCATATGAAGTCTGTTATTCTCATAGGATAGATTCCTAAATAACTCCTACTCAGGTAGAATTACTCAATCCAGAACATGGAAAAGAGACGTTTTTCTGAAAGAATACAATATAACAAGTTCTAATTTAATATAGAAAAACATGGAAATTCTAAATATTCCCTGAGGCCTAAACCAGACCCAACATCTCCTGTCTATCTTGGGAGGGTCAGAACATCTACTCACCTTAGAACACAAGGCCTCTACCATATCTACTGCCAGTAGAATAACAACAGTAATGCTAATAGTTGAGATTTATTGAACATTTATGCTGTGCATCATAGTATCCCTGCATTATCTCTTTGAATCTTTGTAACTATCTTCTTAAGGAGCTTATATTACCAGTTCCATTTTACAAATAATGAAATGAGGCTTAGGAAGAGTTGGTGACTCATCCAGGATCACACTGCTATATGAAAACAGCAGAGATCTCAACCTGGTTTGTCTTCTTGCTCATGATCCTGATTCTTAGATGTATCCAGAGAAAGACTCTACTTCTGGATCTTTCCATCCAGTTTCCTAGCTCTGTCCAGTGCTCTCTCTTTGGGTCAATATTAAAAGAACATTCAGAGAATAAATGTCAGAGTGGACAGGAGGCAGGGAAATGTATTCCCAACAGTGTAACCTGCTCCCTAAGTTCCTCTCCAGAGGGGACGCTCACCTGGAGTGACATCTTGGTCCCAGTGGAGTTGCACAAGAGAAAGTGTCACCCAGTTCACTGGCCACCTTAGTGCCACAGTGACCCTTCATTCTTTTTCAGAACTAAACATAACCCATAAAGGCCACACAACAGAGCTTCTGTAACAGACACTCTTGTAGCATCTGCCTCCTTCTTCTTCCTTCTCCTAAGCCCCTCAGCTTAAAAATTCTTCTGCTTTATCTTTTGATGGAGTTGACCTCAATCTCTCTGACTATCGCCATTTCTCTTTGACCAGCTCTGCGCTGATCCTACGACCTTTAAGACAAAGATGATCTCTTATAAGAGGTGAGCAAGGAAGCACAGCAGACCTAAAACTGGGGTCCAGAGAGAAGCCAGCTTTGGGGGGAAGTTGTCATGGCCATGGATGGAAGACTGAGCAAAAGACAAGGAGGAAAGATCTATTTTCCTTGAGCCCATCACTAATACCCTGGATCAAGTCTTACCGAAATGCCCTCTCCCTCCCAACTTATCAAATGCATAAGCTGATCAATATCCTCTATTGTTCAATCTGGGTTAGAGTCTTTGCTAATTGCAATTGAAAGTGTCGTAGCTGGTATGTTTTCCCTCTGGAACTTTCTTGCACAATCCCTGGTTATAGAATCCCAGTGAGAGTGAAGCTAACACTAACATAGCACCTAATATATGCCAAGCACTGTCCTAAGCACTTTCTACATTTTTGGCTCATTTAACCCTCACAACAATCCTATGAGCTAATGTTCAGGGATTTTTAGCCCATTTTTTAAATGAGGAAAATAAGACACAAGAGAAGGTTAAATAACTTTGCCAGCTAACAGATGGCACAGCCAAGGCTCAAACCCAGTTGGTCCTTCCATCTCCAAAATTCTTGCTCTTACCCAGGCTGCTGCTCATCACCATTGTCCTGGGTGCTAACATTAAGGGAGTCCAACAGCATATTGCCTGGGGAAGTTGGAAGTGGGGTGTTGGTGGGAATATGCAAATATTCACCTACCATGTATTTTTTTAGGGGACCTGAAAGTACATGTGTCCATTTTCATTATCCCAAAATCCAGTTGAGAATTTGACTGGGTCCATCTCCTAAGCCACTGATGAAACTTCCTCTGCCAGGTTATTTCTCAGCTGCTGAGAGTGTTGTCTAGGCTGGGTCGATATTTTCATGTCTACTCATAATCCTGTGTGTCAAGATCACTGAAATATAAATGCCAGCGGTTTTTCTCTGTATTCTAGCTTTTGCTTTGATGTTAGACATAAAGTCTAAAGTGTATCTCCCCAGTATCCTGTGTGCAGAATTCAAGAGTTGTAAATTTATGTACAATGTATTCACATAAACTAGAAGAATCCACCATTGTGTTTTTGAAGCTCATCTGTGTGTCATTGTGCATCATCTCCTCTTGGCTGAAGTGGCTGTGGAAGCATCAACCAATGACACTTGGGTTTCAGATTCTGCCTTTGTCTCCATTCCAAGTACTCTGAAAATCGTCATTACAAAAAAAAAGTGGCCAGGTGCAGTGGCACACACCTGTAATCCCAGGGGCTCAGGAAGCTGAGGCAGGAATATCAAGGGTTCAGAGCCAGCCTCATCAAAAGTGAGGCACAAAGCTACTCAGTGAGACCCTGTCTCTAAAAAAAACACACACAAAAAAGAGCTGAGGATGTGGCTCAGTGGTTGAGTGCTCCTGAGTTCAATCCCTGTACCAAAAAAAAAAAAGTGCTACAAAAATTCTCTTTTCTATCAGGAACAGATAATGTTTTAATTAATAATTACTGTTTAACACAACTGAAGAAGCACCATTTTCTTTATCTCTCCCTCACTTTGGGCTGTTTTTTTTCTTCATATTTATTTGTTCAACCATAAAAATGGGTTCAACAAGCAAATGAAAAAATAAATGTAGTCAGCATCTCTAAATTCAAAAGACCAGCTGATGGAAGATCATAGTTCATCACTGCTGCAAATCTGAGATGAGATATTTGGTTATCTACATTTTTAAGTGAACCAGAATTTTTTTCCTGACAGCCAGAAAGAAGAGAGAGAGAGAGAGAGAGAGAGAGAGAGAGAGAGAGAGAGAGAGAGAGAGATATGGAGGGAGGGAGGGAGGGAGGGAGATTCTCAATATTCTTGCCCTTTGCAAATGATTATCAGAGTGGTCTGTGGGATTAATTCAAGTCCTCCCTAGGGTCCAGATCTTTGATGGGAGCACTTGAGGAGGCCTTCTAATGGCTTAGAATTAACTGTGTTTGTCTGAATAACATAATTGGCTGTTGCCATTGCTGCTATAAGGTTCAGTCATGATCTCTTCTCATTTCCAAAGCGATTGGCCAAAAAGCAGAACCAAAGACAGCATTTCTGGAAGACAGAGGAAAATCAAATGGCTCAACAAAATCTATAACTTAGCAACAAATGTACACTGCAATTCTACTTTTTGCTGAAGAACATATGCCAATGATGGTTAGTTTTATGTGCCAACTTGATTGAGCTAAGAGATGCCCTGATAGCCAGGAAAACATTATTTCTGTGTGGATCTATAAGAGTATCTCTAGAAGAGATTCGCATTCAAATTGGTAAGCTAAGTAAAGAGCACCCTCACCAACTCAGGAGGGCTCAATTCATAGACTGAAATTCTGAACAGGAAAAAAGGGGTGGAGGAAAGGTAAATCTGCTCTCTGCTTGAGCTGAAACATCCATCTTCTTCAGACTCAAGCCAGGTCTTCCACTACTAGCTCTCCTAGTTCTCAGGCCTGGGGCTTGGACTAGACCTACACCACAGGCTTTCTAGTTCTCAAGCTTACAGTCAGCAGATCATGGAGCTTCTCAGCCCTTATAATTGCATGAGCCAACCCCTCACTTAAAAAAATCTTTTTCTAAATATCTCTAAAAGTCCATTAGTTCTATTTCTCTGGGGAACCCTGACTAATGCAATACCCCATTTAAAATGAAGCTGGAATCCATCTGGTAAACATAGATTTATCTTGTACCATGAGTGGGGGCAGGGATCAAAACCCAAAACATCACTTCTAAGAAACTTCCTTTATTTTTCACTGTCTCTACACAGGCAAAACACAAATCAGAAATTATGTAAGACCAGTGTTGAATGTCTATTAAATGCTAACTTCTGACTACGATACTTTAACATTTGTTATCTCATTGAAAATAGAGGTTGGAAAACAAAGGCTTGCAAAGTAGTAGTCATCCCATATTACAGAGGAGGGAAATAAGAAAATTTGAGTTCTATTACAGTGAGTAAAGAGATAGGCTGAAAATACTTCTAACTGATTAACTTTCTGCTATCATGCTGGATCTTTGGAATAGTCAAAATACAAAGATCCATTCAGATGGACACTTGATTAAAAAAAATCACATAGAATGTAATCAGCATTACATTTATGGGTGCCATAACTGCTAGGAATGGGAATATAACTAGTGTTATAAAAAGACAATTGATGAAGACTTCATACTATAAATATAATTATTAAAAATGAAAAACTGATAAGTCTGCAATCCATGTATCAGCCTCAGATATGTGCAACACAGGCCAGACTGGATCACCAAAACTCATAACACAGATCCACAATGCCACCAAATGAAAAGGATCCATACAGGACCTTTTCCTGAGGTATTATATTAACATTTTAATCTAGAGAGATTTGTAGAAAATACTAGCTCAAGACTGTGATGCCATGTTTATTGGTATAATGCATTTTCAAGTTAGTTTTATGTAAATGTTATCACCCTTTTCTTAGTGTAAATTCAACCATTCCCCAATAAAACTGGTGATCTTTATAGAGTTCCACGTTAAAAGAACCGCTCCAAATAAGAGGTGAATTCTAGAAATTGGCTTCTGCTTCTCCTACTGCTGCTCATCATTCTGGTGCCCAAAGAAAAGACCATGCTATCATAAATAGCATGAACACCTCCAGACCACGTTTTCTTTCCGTTTGACTTCCTAGACAAGTTTCATTACATATTTAATAAGGAAAATTTTTAAGCCTACAGTGCTGAATGTAAGACTTACAAGAAAATTTTCACTAACAAAGAAATATGCTTGAAAGCTCAATTCTTCCATAGATAAATCAGAGATTAAAATGTGTGTCTTTCCATTATTCTTCCAAGGCTTTGTAAGTGCTGGATGGAAATATATAGGAATGTATACCTAGCAGAGATCATTTTGTATCAAGAATGATTGAATGGCCAAAAATGATTCCAGATTTTTCTAAATGCCTCCTTTCAGAAAAACTTTAATAGTTTGTACATATTCAGTCCTGGGTTCTGCTTCATAGAAAATGTGTCATTTCCAAGGCTAGCTATGAATATATCTGCCCCATGCTTCTCGTCGATTTTTTTTTTTTACACATTCTCATGAGTCCCTTGCACACCTTCAGAGTGTAAGCCTTGGAGAAAGAGGCTTTGTTTTGTTTTATGCAAAACCTTTGACTCCTATAATGTGCAGTTCACACCTTTGGTGTCAAATAAATGACAAGTAATCATTGTTCAAGGTTATAACACATTCCGATGTGAAGTTTTATAACAATCCTTGCTTTCCTTGAGCTGCTAAAATCATTAAATTTATGACATTGGTGGATTAGTAGAACTGTATGCCTCCGCTCTATTTACTTAATTTTTGAATTGACTGGAACGTGCTTTTAATGTGGAAATCGTATTAGGGTGTTCAAATATCTTGTATGCTGAACAAGATTATTAGCTGTGGAAACCAAATGGGATTTTATCCATTGTCAGAGTCCTCTATTTCCTTGACATGTTCATCCCCTCTACCGGCAAACCAAATTTGATGTCAGAATCTGTTCCAAAATGCCAACAACATGGTTTATAATTGCAAAGTTAATGTCTATGAATAATAAAATTGTAAACAAGCAAAGCACTATCAAAAATTCAAGATGATTATTTTTTAATGATTATATTTCTTCCTGTGTGTGATAGTATTGTCTTTCCCAAGACTGAACTCGAGTAAATTTCTGAGCCTGAGCATCATGAAGACAGAGGCAATATTTTTACCATCAATCTAATAGTAATACATGTCTTGGAAAAGTAGCAAGTTGTGTAAGAGAAAAGGACCCCCCCCCCGATTCCTCATCTTCCCTCAGACACTTTCGAGGTAATTACATAAAGAGTGCATGAGTAAATAAATGCCCTTTGCAGCTAGTGCAACTGCATTCAAAGGTAGAGAAGACAGAATTCCGTTTCCTGACTTTCATTGATTCATTGGACTTATTTACATGCCCTTTAAAATCTATCTCAATTAAAGTTTACCCTAGAACCAGGACAGGTTAGAGACCACCTAGTAGCCTAACCCCTTCAGGTTCAGGTGAAGAAACCACTGTCCACTTAGCTTAAGGGCCAGGTCAGAGCCATCCTCTCTGACTTGCTATGGCCTGTCTTAAGTTCAGACCCACCCCAATACTATCTGGCAGGTCTCCAAACTCACCTTTGAAGTCACTGTCTTGGTTCCAACTGCTTGCCCTCACCTAGTGGAGCTCCACCGCCCAACTCCCTGTCAACACAGCCCTTTCCTCGTATCTCACCACCCTCAACTCCAACAGCACAACAGTCTCCCTGTATTTGCCAATACACTGCAGAAACTCTGGAAAAGTAAATGTCATGTTATCCAACAACACCTACCATGCATTAATGCTTTTTATGCCCCAAATGCTCTAACAGGTATGCTGCCAACACTCATATGTAACCCTCACAGTCCTTTCACATTAGGATCACTATGCAGATTGGAATAGTGAAGATCAGGGGACCTAATTAACTTGCTTAAGGTCACACAGCTGGTAAAGGATACAACCAGAATCTGAACCTACTTCTATCTTCTGCTCTTAGCCACTGTGCTCACGGCCTGTCATTTCCTCCTAAAGAACTTGGTCATTGGTTCAACACACGTTTCAAATACCAAGTATATGCCAGACACATTGCTGGAAGGGCAGGGGAAAAGAACAAGTTGGAGCATCCGGGGCAATGCTGAGACTTGAGACCCTGAGCTGTTATTCCCCAGGGAGTGAAGAGGGTACCTGAGCCCACTCACACCATGAGGCTAATCCAGGCAATAATACATCCGACCTGATCTCAAGAGGGCATTCTTCTAAGACTTCATATACTCAGGAGGCTCTACAAGTGCCACAGATTTCTTTCTGAGTTTCCTTGCAGCGCTAGCTGGTATTCCTCAGCCAGCTTTCTCCATCTGGGTCTGAGAGTCTCAGGAAAGCGGAGCCACATTCCCTGCACACCTAGATAGGATGCTCAGCAGTGTACTGCTCTTCTCAGACACTCACACCTGTATTTTTAAAAATTAGTAATATTTGCAGAATTCGATTCTCCGGCTGTTTCTCTGCCCCTTCCCTTACTCCATGCAATAGCAATAGCGGGTCCTGCCCCTGTGTTTGAACAATGGACTCACGTTTGCCTTTCTAAATGACTTCTGCTGTCAGCTCATTAGGCGGTGTCACTCTCCCCGCAGGTTGGGAGCTTGCTCTTTTGTTACTTCCATCAGTGAAGCTTTGGAAGGTGGGGTTTGGGGCTTATCGTTTTGCTTTCTGGTCATTTGGCACTTGCTTTTGGAGGTATTTCATCCACCATATGCCGCTGCTTCTGCCTCCTGGTCTCCTTGGAGTCATGAAGGGTTTTGTAATGAGAGCTACAAGACAGTGGGGGTTGAGGGCAGAGCAACTCGCCTTGATTCTGATTCCTCTTTTGAGTTTCCACATTTGTCTTAAGTGGGTTCGTTGAGCTTGGGCGGGGGAAAAATAAAACCAGCCATCAAAGCACCTAAGTATCCAAGAGATACAAGCAAAGCAAAATGGTTAAACCCTACAAAGATGAATTGTGAAAAAAAAAATCAGATGGTTCACTCATAGCAAGAAATTAAAAAGTCAAATAGGAAAGGGACAGTGGAGTGTGAGAAGGAAATGCTGACAGCTAAATTACCCTTCAAGTAAAAAGAGATAATCCTCCTGCCTAGGCATTCATGCCAGAGCTGGAATTTTAATTCCGACGGCCCTGTATGGGCCTCCGGACCATTATTCTCATTCCCGTATTCAGTTAACAGTTCTTTCTTCGTTGCAATAAATGTTTGGGTACATTCAGCCAGAGGCTTTTTAGATGGTGAACATATTTCCACAAGGCAGAAAAAAAATAAATATGATATGGTTGTTGCCTATTTCAAGAACCCCATATGGCTGCTTTTAGACAGGGGCTGTCCCCCTCTGGAGACCAGCTTCCCATTTGAAAGGGTGTTCAGCACGTCCTGAGACCAGCTTTATAAATCAATTACTAAAATTTAAATCACATTCTGTCACTCACTTCAGCCATGGAAGAAACAATCTTTTAATGACTTCAGAAACATCCATACGCGTAAAAGCTAAAACTAGCAAATATTCGTATCCTTTCTTGGCAGACAATTCTGGTAATTAAGGTAAACTACTAATAACCCTTTTTGGAGTGCAGGATAGATTGTTCCCAAACATATTGAGAGGAATCATATTGAGCAGCTTGAAGCCCAAACAGATCCTTCGAGAGAACCCTGCCAAGAACAGAATCTCCCACAAGGAAAACACAGACCTGCAGAAATCAAAACCCCTGAGTCTGTCCCAGGGTTTTAATCTGCCTGACATGTTCTATGCTGCATCCTTTATGATCACTTGCTTGTGTCCCAATTCTGCCGAAAAGTTGATGTTCGGTTGACCAATCCTTTCTTAAAACAGTCATTTTTACTTTCTTTTTATTTTTTTAATTCATTTATTTTATTTTTTTACACAAATGGAGCACAGTTTTTCATTTCTCTGGTTGCACATGATGTAGAGTCACACCATTTGTGCAGTCACACCCATACATAGGGGTAAAAATGTGCATCTCATTCCACCATCTTCCACCTAACACATACTCCCTTTCCTCCCCCTCCCTCCCCTCTGCTCAATCCAAATTTCCTCCATTCTTCCCTTGCCCCCCGTTATGGATCAGCATCCACTTATCAGAGAAAAGATTCAGCCTTTGGTTTTGGGGGATTGGTTCACTTCGTTTAACATGATATTTCCCAACTCCATCTGTTTACCTATAAATGCGATAATATCATTCTTCTTTAAGGCTGAGTAGTATTCCATTGTGTATATATACCACAGTTTCCTTATCCATTCATCTATTGAAGGGCATCTAGGCTGTTTCCACAGCTTAGCTATTGTGAATTGAGCAGCTACAAACATAGAACATCACTGTAGTGTGCTGACTTTAAGTCCTTTGAGTACAGACCAAGGAGTGGGATGGCTGGATCGAATGGTGGTTCCATTCCAAGTTTTCTAAGGAATCTCCATACTGTAAGGCAGTCATTTAATGACTACATTTGCCAAAGGGTCTTGAACAGCATTTGGCAAATTTTGCTATAAAATTTGCCAGATAATCAATATTTTCAACTCTGCCAGCTATATACTTCCTGTAGCAATTCTCAATTCTGCAACTGTAGTGAGGAACAACCACAGTAAGCAAAGGAGTCCAAGAACTGTGCTCTTACCACACTTTGTTTATAAAAACAGGTGCTGGGTCCTGGTGGGGGGCTGTGGTTCTCTGACCTCTGCTCTTGAGATTAGTAATGGGGGATGACAGAGCAAGCCAGCCACTTGCTCTCCCCAGGAAGCCTCTGCCAGACTTCCTGGTACCTGACATGAACTCTATCGCCCAGGGAAGATGAGCTCAGCCTATGGGGAAAACAACCCATTTTGGATGTCTAGACTTCCTGAGCCCTCTGACGACGATGACACATCACAGCATTATTTAGCCTCTCGATCACTGGCAATGAGTCACTGCTCGATTTGCAAGATTCCCTGCTTCAATGAAAATACTGAAAGCCACTAATATTAGTCACAGCAAGAAGCTGCCCCTAAAACTGAGAGAGGAAATTACTTTGCAGTTTTAATTTCAGACAATGAACTAAAATGACTATATATCAAATGGTTTTTAATGCTGCCTCTGGTACTAACACAAACGAGAATGATGGATTTCAACTTGTGTTGTTCTCCATAGCAGAACAGTGTCTGGAGTCTTGAGATGAGAGACTTGGCCAGGTGTGCCATACACAGAAGAGGAAGGGGCGTGAGCTTCGCACTCAGCCAGGCCTGGGTGCTCAGTGTATTTACTGCCTCTCCCTGGAACCTAGGCAAGTCATTGACCTTTCTGACTTATTTCTCTGTTTGCAAAATAATGCAATAAGCCCTGCCCTGACTTTTTCTCTACCTCAAGAAGTTGTTGGCCAGGAATTAGGATGTTGGGGACAGAAAGCTATGAAACGAGATAATGGCTAAGGAATCAGTTTTTTTCTATTGTACAGTTTTCCCCACACAGGGAGGGTTATAATTTTGGAGACTAAAACTAGCTCTAGACTCAAGAGCACTGACTGATTGCTGCCCTTCTGTTCTGACTTCCTGATGTCTTCCTCTAGTGACATCCTTGAGGACAGATTCACCTGTTGAAAACCCACCAGTCTTCTGACGTAAGTTCATTGAGGAGCATCCTGATGATCAGACACAGATACTGAGACACCTTGGAACTTGGTCCTCCTGTGCCACTTCCAATCTTCAACTTTCAGGGAAAAAAAAACACACAGAATAAACCCAGGTAGAAAAACAGGTTGGCAGATGGTGCAGGCTCTGTGAGAGGGCCCTCTGTTCCCTCACTCCAAACTCTCCTGTCTTCTTGTCATTCTTTCTACCTGGAAATCTGCAGAAAAATGGCAGACCCTGCCAGTCTTGGAGGTGCACCCTTCCATAGATCAACCCTTCTGTCCATAAGAAGACTTTTCTTCTCAACTTAAGATGTCCCCTCTCTGGGTTGTTTTCCTTCTCTCCTGATTTTATCAGTGCTCAAAAAATTAATTGATTTCCTGCCATGGTATTGTGTGTTTACAGTAGTCGGAGGCAATTGGTCAGTCTGAGAACGAAATGGCATTTACTAAAACCCTCCTACAGAAGAGAAAGTTTCATTTAAATGGAATGAGAAGTACAGATGCCAATCTGCTACCAGTTGATAAATATTGTCAAGGTTATCTCTTCTCCTTATCCATTTCTATTATTTATGCAATGCCCAATCCAAATTCCAACTTTAGGGAAAAGGTGTTTGTTTTCATATTCCTTGACAAGATTGCTCTGAAGTTTATGTGAATGAATAAACAGATGAAACCAACTAAGGAAAGAAAGAGGGATAGGTAGATACATGCTTTGCCTTGCATCTCTAGTTTTAAAACTATGGTACTCACATGGAAAATAAAAATGAATGCCCAATCGATGGAAATAGCTTCATACTGAAATACATTCCAGTGTATTTGTGGTAAAAGGTAAAGGATTTATGGTAAAGGTAAAAGCATCAAGAAAGGTAAGTGATAAAGAGCCCCCTTGCCTCTTCTGCTATGTGAGAATGCAGGGAGAGGTCAGCCATGTGTTAACCAGGAAGAGGACCCTCACCAGACGTTGAATCTACCAGCACTTTGCTCTTGAATTTCCAGGCTCCAGAACCTGGAGAAATGCCCTGTTATTATAAGCCACCCCACATCTCGGGGTCATACCAACCCAAATAGACCCTCCACCCTCACCAATCCTTAGCACTACTTATTTTGTGGAAGAAATGTTGGTGCATGTTCTGGAAACACAACTAAAAGTACATCATCGTAGTTTATCTGTTTACTTTTCTACCTCTCTCACAAGTTTGCAGCCAACCATGTTGTAAACTAAGAAAGAAAGGCCCAAAGAAGTTGAGAGAGATGCCCTAGGTCCCAAGACTGTAAGTATCCTTTATGGCACAGAAGTCCCTGATGGGTGATGTTCTTAGAATGAGGACAGGCTGACTTCTGTAAAAGACTTGAAAAATCTTCTTCCAGTTATTAATACAATTTGCTAATATAAGCAAAGTCACTCCTACACATACATGTATGCATGTGCATGTGTCAAGTACATACACACACACACACACACACACACACACACACACACACAGTTTCTAAATGGAAGGTTTAATTTGGTAGCACACTGCTGTTAGTTAAATGATCCTGCAACCATGAGGCACACATCTCTCCCTTATCTCCCTTTGGTTAAATGTTTTGAAATGAGTTTCAAATGGGGTTGGCTCAAATGACAGCTCTTCATTTCACCTTGTTTCTGCAGATGCCATTTGTGGGCATGTTTTATGATTCTGTTAATTACCTACATCAAGAGGTTATTTTATTGTTTCTATGAAGCAGAGTTATAAATGTAAATATTCCAAGGCAGCAAATTTCTTCAGCAAACTAAAATGATGAGATCTTGTTACATAAATCAATGCATATACTTGATTTTGCATTGTTTTAGTTAATAATATCCTAAAATATTCTTCAGACACATATCTATGCCTGGACAAATGGAGGCAGATGGTGTGCTTTAAAAGCAAAATGTCCAAAAGATGTGCACTCTGGTACTTAGATGTCTTTTAACTTCTCTGGGCCTCAGTTTCCTCATCTCCAAAATGGGAGATTACAACTCTCTGTGGTATCATGAGGTTAAATAAGTTATTGCATAAAAATATCTGACAGTTATAAAGGTATAAGTGCTGACTTCTGATTGAAGGCTGAGGAATTTTGCACAATGATGAACAGCTAAAAGTCTAAGTCCTAGATGTATCGCCTGTGTGTTTATTCTGACATTACCAGTTATTAGCTGTTACCTTGAGTGAGGCTGCTTGAACCCCTTGTGCCTCAACTTCTTTGTCTGTAAAATGGGAACAATAGTGCCAGTTTCATGGTGGCATGAAGATAGAATGAGATAATCCATGACACTGGCTTAGAACAGAAATGGGTCCATAGTCACGTGAATAATGAGTGTTCACTGCAAACAGGTGTATGTCCATTCCACAGACGCTCACTTATGCACCTTTATGACCTGACAGGGTGGAAATAAGGCTGATTTCCTTTGTTTCATTTCACTTGCCTCAATCTGGCCGAACCCTTCCCATCTAATTTTTCTTCTGTTGTGTTTCGCAAAATGGAAAATAAACACCTTAATTATGAATAAAAATGGAATGTTTCTCTCCTAGGTGTCAATAAAAATGATTTTTTTTTCCCCTGAGGAAAAAATACTCTCTCGCCCTCCTGGCAAATCCGGGCATCAGAGTCTTGCTGTGCTCAGCATGAGGGGCTTGGCACATGCTAAGAACTGTGATGTGTATGCGCCTCAGCAGCTCTGGGCACAGCGAGAGGCCCCTGTACCTTGGACAGGCATGGGAGCAGCTCGATATGCTAACACAGCCTGAGCCTCTCTGCAGAGCTCACAAAACTGAGAGGACAGCCCCTCAGCCCATAGTCACCACGAGACTGTTTTACATGGAAACATGTCCTCACCCCACCTTGGGAGAGATGGCTCAATTCCAGGAGAGGGGAAAAGCCTAGATTTGGGAGCCAATCCTGCCTGGGTTCAAATCCCGGGTCCACAGTATAAAACAGCACAGCACGACTGAGGAGAGATTCTTTACCCTCTCTGAGCTTGAGTCTCAGCATCCATAAAGTGGGAGTAAGAATACTGACCTCAGAGCAGTTGTGAAGCATCAATGAGAAGAAGCAGGGGAGGCACTTTGCCAGTAGCTGGCACATAGGGACTGTGGGTACAGCTTCCCAAGCCCTGGCACTATTTCTGGACCATTCCACAGATGACTTGTCCAAGAGCTATGAAAGATCTGGAGGCTCCAAAAAAGAGCTTGCTCTGCATCTCGCCTCCAGCTCTTTGGAGTACAGGAGCAACTGGCTCTCTCAGTCCCATAAGGCCTCGCATTTTCAGATCCCCAGTCAATTTAGGCTGCAGGGCACAAACAGAAGACAGACCTTTCCTTAGCACAGCTCAGTTACCTTTCATCTGGCCCAATTTCCTTCTCTCAGAAGTTTGCTAAAAATGTCAAGAAGCAACCAATACACATCATTATTCTGACCTTTTTCAACCGTTTCCCCCAAAGGGGCAGACCCAGGGGACACAGGGTCTCACTTCCAAGGCTGTTGAGAGCAATAGTTCACAAATGTTTCACCACATCATAAGAAGGGTTGCCAACTTCCCAGCCTGCAGTCTCTTCCTACTGTTTTCCAACACATGGCTCCTGCCTGGAAAGCCGAGATCACACGTTCTGCTGGAGAGGGGCTTCACAGCACTGTTTCACTTCTAGTTCCAATTCCACATTAGAAAAAATTGGAGTTTCGGTGGCTCTCATAGAAGAGGAACTGAAATGAAACAAAGTCTCCAGAGGCAGACATTCTGGATTGCAATCCAGATTCCACTATTTACTACTGCACACCACCGCGGACACACTACCTAAGTGTGCCCGGCCTCAGTTTCTTTTTTTTTTTTTTTTTTTTTTTTTTTTCTTTTATTTATTTATTTTTTTTTTTTTTAGGGTTCTATTTTTTTTATTGGTTGTTCAAAACATTGCATAACTCATGACATATCATCTTCCATACGTTTGATTCAAGTGGTTATGAACTCCCATTTTTTTACCCCAAATACAAGTTGCAGAATGACATCAGTTACACATCCACATTTTTACATAATACCATATTAATGACTGTTGTATTCTGCTCAGTTTCTTCATCTATAAAATGGAGATGGTGATCACCATAGCCTGCTATTGCACAGCTGTGAATAATAAATGAGTCAATGTATGTAAAGTACTTGGTGACAGGCATGTAGCAATAAGCTTTCAATAAATGTTAGATCTGGTTACCACTAAACACCTGTTATGTGCTGGGCATTGCTTGTGGAAAGATCATGAATAACAAGCTACCCATTGTCCCTGTGAAGAATATAATTGAGGGGCTGGGGATGTGGCTCAAGCGGTAGCGCGCTCACCTGCCATGCGTGCGGCCCAGGTTCAATCCTCCGCACCACATACCAACAAAGATGTTGTGTCCGCCGAAAACTAAAATAAATAAATAAATATTTTTTAAAAAGAATATAATTGCATTGGCCATTGTTTGTACAGCAAAAATGATAAAGGCTGTGAAGGAGATGGTTCCGAATTATTTGCATCCTCGGCCAATCAGAGCCCCTGAATGAAGAGAGACACAGAATCTACATTCATCACATTCTACGTGGAAAGTAAATCTAGAAAAAGTCAGTCATGCTCGCTCATTCCACTTCATATGATGCTTTAAAGTAACCTGCACTTTCACATCTGTACAGTGGCAAGATGACATTGTAACTCAAAACAGCCTTCCCAATCAGACTGCCTGGGTTTAAATTCAAGCTCTACCATTGACCGGTTTTATGACCTGGGTATGTTTCTCCATCTCTCTTGGCTTCAGTTTTCTCACCTTTGAAATAGGCATAATAGCTCACCATGCTATTAAGAGGGTTCAATTAGCTGATACCCATAAACTACTCAGAACAGATCTTAACACCTAGTGAACACTCAGTAAAGTTTCATTTTTATTATTTCTTTTGAACTTCTCAACAGACTCATAGGAAAGGCAGTTATTGCCTCCATTTTACAGATGAGGAAACTGAAAGACTCCAAGGAATAACCTAACAATCTGCAAAGCTGGAGCTCAAACCCAGGTCTCCTTGCTCCACATCCATTGTTCTTTCCCCAATTACCAATGCATTCTCAATTAGAAGAAAAAAAAATACAGATGCTCTCCTTGAAAAGTCAACATGTAAAGGGTATAAAATGTTTCTGAAAGAGGGAGGCTATTTTGGCATATAATGGAGTAAAGTAGCAAAAGAAAGATAAAAGAAGTCAAAGGTTTTATTTTAAAAGATAAATGAATAGCAAACTAGCTGGCTTAGAATGAGAGAGGTTAAGAATATTTTCCTGCATAATTAAATCTCTAAAGATTCGATTAGAGCACCATAGTTTACATCAGGTTAAAACAAAAGATCACACTAGCAAATTGCACAAGCTTATATGTGGTGCTTTACCCACCAAACAATTATTAACAAGCCAATTTTAGAGAGTTCATTCAGACTATCACTGTAAGATGAAAGAGACGGGACATTTAGGGTGCTAGATTTTTTTTAAGGCAGGACAAACACAAAAACAAAAACCCCATTTATTCTATCACTAGTAATTATCTAGAAATTATAAATTTTGTTTATTCTTCAAATCTCGGTGAAATATACGTAACAAAAATTCATCGTCTTACCCATTTCTAGGTGTGCGGTTTGGCAGGATTGAATCCATTCACATTGTTATGCAACTATCACCACCATCCGGTCCCAGAATTCTTTTCACCTTGCAAACTGAAGCTCTGAGACCATCAGACAAAAGCTTCCCATTCCCCCTCAGAATTACGATGTTTTAAAATCAAATCAATTTTGGATCAAGATCATGTTCTTTCAACTTATCCAGTTTTTGTTTTTGAAAACAAAATTTGCTATAATTTAAAAGCTTTTGCGAATTCAGCTACCATGTGGTTCATCCCAATTAGCAAGTCACCCTGTTCCCTTAGAAGTGAGAGGAGACCGCTGCTGTCTAATGTCATGCCATTACTTTCTATCACAGCCCCAGCAACAATTCTGATGTTGGAAAGTTGAACAACAGGAAGAGTTGTTTGTAAATCCAGACCAGATGAAAAGGACAGAAGTTTCTAGAATCCATCTTATCCATTGAATAAGCTTATCGTCTAATGTCAGTCCCATCCATTGAAATGGGATAAAGAATGGAGAGTTTTGTGCATACACAAAACCCACTGACAGTCTGGCTGTTCTGGGAGAAGGTTCTGGTCAGCCCAGCCCACACCCGATCATTATGCTTTCAACCGCATTTGCCACAAGAGGCAAAATATTCTAGCTGCTGTCAGGGCCCTCAAAGACACTTCATAACATCCAGTTCAACCGATAACAAGTCACAAAGACACTATTCTTTGCAAATGACAATGAATTTTTCATCTCGGGCTTTTGATGTGTCAGGACAGATATTTAGAAGGAAAAGCCTTTATTACTTCTAATCAAAGAAAAGAGGCTTTTTAAAAAAAAAAAAAAAAAAAAAAAAAAAGCAAAATTTATCAGGAGTTTCTTCAGGACAAACTGTGTGACCCTGGGCTTTGTTACTGGAGAAGAGATGTCTTTGAGGACAATAGGAACTGCAACAGGATCGTCTGATTGTCCCCTTCCCCGTGGGCCCAAGGCAGCCCCTTATAAATGGGCTCCAACCCCACTGTGGAGGTACTGATGAAAATAGTCAATCACCTCACATTTATTTGGCACTGTGTGGTTCCCCCGGGTATCATTTCTCTGCTCTGAGCTTTGTAGGCACTGCCGTTCTGCTTGCTAATGACATTAACAGGAGGATGGTGTCTCTGCTATGAGCAATGGCCATTTTCAGCAAAAAACACTTGGTCTGGTCCAGATTCACTAAATGATACACGTTCAAAGAGTCCCTTAGAACAAACTGCGGTTCACACACCAATTTTGACTTTAAAAAGAACTCAAGTAGAAATACCTGTGTGCATGCATAAGTTTGTGTGCGTGTGTGTGCATGTATGTGTGTGTGCACTTCATCCTGTGGGTCCTGTTTATGTTTATGTTTATGATTATGCATCCAACACTTTAACTCACCTGCCTTTTCTAGGGAAAGCAGGTCAGAGGTCAGGACAGCCTGTGCAGGCTGCCTCTCAGACCAAGCCTCCCTCCATGAGCTCTGGCCACAGTCATTTTTTCCATCTGCTGGCCTCAAAGATTCGGTGCAAATAAAAACCTCCGAAGCATCTCGGTTCAGCAACACTCACTTGTGACATGCTCACTTTAATGACACAGTAATGTCGTGCCCCTTGGTGTGCCGTTTTATTGTGAGGCTTAATCAAAGGCAAAAGGAAATAAAGATGTCTGGCCTGGGCGCAGGTGCTTCTTTGTCCAAGTGTGTTCATGGGGGCGGGAGAGTAGGCACAGGCGTCGGGGGCTGTGCACAAAGACTGGGCTTCCCAGGTTCTTGGCAGTTGTTTTTTTCCAAGGAGTCCAGAGGTTTGCTCTGAGTCTGTGCATGTGCTTGGTATAGTCCTATATAGACTCCAGGATTAAAGAGAAAAGGAGGGAGAATGAGAAAGAATTGGTTAGAAAGCTTTTACACAGGGTCTTTTGTAGTTTGTGTGGTATGCATATGTGGGTATGCACTTGTGGTGTATGTGTTTAAGGGGAGTGTTCATGTGTTTTGTGTGCATAGGAGATTGCTGGGGTGTATGCACAATGAGCGTGTTCATGTGTGTTACCTGTTTATGACATTTGGGTGTGTATGTTGTATATCCATGCATGTGGTGTGGGTATGTGTTCACAGCTTGTGTGTGTGATGTGTATGTTTGCACATGATATTTGTGCTTGCATACAGTAGTATGTATTCATGTGGTGGCTGTGTATAATGCACTCCCATACCCATATACAACCAGTCCTGTCTATAGGTTCTGCATCCATGGATTCAACCAATCACAGATGGGAAATATTCAAAAATAATTGCATCTGTACTGAACATGTGCAGACATTTTTCTTGTCATTATTCCCCCAAACAATACATTATAGCAACTATTTATGTGTCAGTTACATTGTATTGGGTATTATAAGAAATTTAGAGGATTTAAAGTCTACTGGAAGATATTTGTAGGTTCTATGCAAATACTATGCCACTTTATATAAGGTACTTGAGTATCCATGGATTTTGGTATCGAAGAGGAAACCAAATTTCTGCAGATACTGAGGAGTGACTATGCATATATTTGGCAGAGTTCTTTATAGCCCCTGGGATTCGAATGTGTTCACTGTCTAGAAGTATAATATATTTATAGGAACGTGCCTATCAGGGCTGATTATGACCTTACTGCTGAGTTATGGCCACCCATAGCTATTTAAGAGAAAAGGGCAAAAACATTTAATTTTAGCCAAACACACAGAGGTCACTGGGTTTGGTAAAATTTTTGAAAAAGAAAGGAGGAAGGAAGAAGATTTCAAAGAATCCCGAAATTAGGATTTTTACCTTGACATAAATGTTAGGATTTAAGGGATGCTGCTAATCAATCACATCTCTTCCCTTAAAGGTTCCAGGCCTTTTGACAAGATAGACCCAGATGTACGGAGCTAAAATGATCAACTGTATTTCCAGTCTTCCTTGAAGAGCTTGCGTTGATCTGTCACAGGACTGACCTGCACTACAGGGCTGAGCAGTCCTGCCGAGTTCATGATATGGAGGGACAGGGAATGGACATGGGCTGCTGGGAGAGAGAACCAGGGGGGCTGGGCTTTCGCAAACCTGACTTTCCTCTCAGCGCAGTAGGGACAGAAGAAGGACAAGTTTTCCTCATGAGTCTTCCATTCCTCCAAAGGCAGAAGTTCCTACCTTATGGATCAAGACAAGAAAAGCACAGAGTGAGGGGCGAGGGGCGCAGAGGGAGAGGCAAGCCTGCATTTCTATGGGAGTTGGTGTGACACCCATGTTGTTGCTCCCAGCGCCTCCTTGACTCACGCAGCCTCGCTGGTCCTTCACAGCATCTCTAGGCTGTGCCGACTTCTCTTCACCGCCATCACTGTTTCTAGACTTCCACTGACTATCTTCTGACTCTTGTCACCACCTCCAACTGGGCTCCTACACTCCAGTCTTGAACCCTCCTTCTGGTCCAGACTATACATAATCCCTCTGTAGGCTCCCTACAATTTTCTCATCATATAGAAATCCTCAGGTCTGGCATATGCAGATACATCCACCTGTCACCCTAGATGATGGAGCCCAAACTCTTTATCCAATTCATCACAGTCTTCCTCCATCTGGGCCCTTTTCAAATATATCTCTATTTCCCTTAAAATCCTCTTTTAACAAAATACCCATGTGAACTACCATCTCTCTACTTTTACACTAATGCCACATCTTAAATAGGTTAAGCATGTGAGTGACTGACCTTCCCACAGCCCCAAAGAGCAGATCACAGGCATGAAGTCCACCCCAGCCCCTTGCCTTTCCACCAGGCAGTGACCCTCATGTTTCTGGTAGAGACACCTGGCCTCACCAATTTGACTGTGGTTATTAAAGCAATGCAATTCTTGTTCAACACCACACCATACACAAAACAATTACAGAAACGGAAGAGGCACTGTGGTCCAAAGAAGCAGCAATCAATGCTACTCCGCAGGGAAAAGTGACTACAAGCTTGACGATAGAAGCTGCATGCACATCACAGGAGAGACACAGAGCTAATACTTTATTTTAAGGGAATTTTAAGAGTAAAATCTGACTTTCCATTAGTTGATGTCTATGTGCTCCTTTCTGATGGCAGATATGACACTGCCAATGTGCTCCAAGTGTCCAACCTGTGACCATAATGAATCTTCATCACTGGATTCTTTGAAAAGATGCCAAAGCTAAGGTGCCAAGGAAAATGTCTGCATATTCAATCCACCTGCTCATCCTTGATGTTGCAGATCAAACACCAGCTCCTCTTCAGTGTCTTTGAAACAAACTAGGCTTTGGAGCCAGCCAGGCAGGGATTCAAATCCACAAAAACTACAACTAGCAAAGTGACTTTGAATGGCAAGTTGACATTGAGCTTTGGTTTCTAATGCCATCAAATAGAAGTAGTGAACACACCTTAGAGGACCAGAATAAAACAAAATAACCAGTAGACAGCATCTCTAACAAGGTAGGCAACTACAATCCTTCATCACTCAACAATGAGGACACGTTCTGATAAAAGCATCATTAAGCAATCGCATCCTTGACATCACAGAGTGCATTTACACAAACCCAGGTGGCATAGCCTGCTACACACCTGGATGTGTGGTGCATAGGTGTTGGTATCGCTTATTGCTTTTAGAGCCACGATGAGCAAAACAACACAAGATTAAATCAAGCACAAGAGAAAATGATGCCATCAAGAAAAACAGTAATCACAAGATGTATGAGGCTGCTGCTGGTGTAACCCAGCATACTGTTTTACAACACATTTTATTTTAATAAGTAGAAGGAGTACACTCTAATAAGGATAACAAAGTGTAGTCTAGTTGTAGCATGAACTAGTCACATAGCCATTTGTTATCATAGTCAAGTATTACATACTGCACATAATTATACGTGCTATGCTTTTTTATAATCAGCAGCACCCTGGGCTTGTTAGCACCAGTCCCACCACAAACACGTGAGTAGTGAGTGCTTCATACTACTGTGTCATGATGGCTACAATGTCACCAGCTCCATTATAATCTTATGGGACTGTCATTGAATGCACAGTCTGTTGTTGATGGATACATTGTTATGCAACACATGACTGTATTGATTTTCATTTAATGTCGTTTCCTCTGTGCACTGTGCTGCTTTGCCAATGTTGCTGTCATGGTTCTTATACACTTCCTAGTGATATCTGGATGAGCATCCCTCTCCTCCTCTTCTAGGAGCTTCTCAAGGACAGGGATTTTCCCACCTTTGTGAGCACTTATTTTATGTCAGGGTCTGGGGTAGGCTCTCTACATACACTATCTCATTTAATTCTCACAACCACCACCAATTACCCCTATTTAAAAACATGAGAAAATTGAACTGAACTTTAGAGGGTTCAAGAAACTTTCCCCTGTTCATAGAGGTGCAAGCAACACCTCTGTTTTTTGCACCCATGTCCAAATCCAAGTCCAGATCCTTATCACTTTCCTATTCTGAGAGCAAAGATAACTTAGCCATCCTCCTGTCAGCCCTCCAATACACCCCAGCACATGAGTGGCTTAAATAAACATTTAAAAAGTGGATAGTACATAAAGGGATTCTGATTTCATACATACGAATACATGTTTTCCTTGAGGCACAAAACTGTGCCTGAGACATGATTGCAAGGGCATAAGTAACTTTTCCAAAAAAGGGCTCCAAATTTACTAGCTTCTGTTTCATAGAGGTGCATTCATGAAACAAAAGCATGGTTTATATCCCAAGGAGATTCTCTTGAAGGTCCGGAGGGAGGGTGTTCACTGCAGCATTATTTGTGGAGGCAGGAAATTGGAGTATCATCCCTGGGAGAGCAGACAGGCAAAATTCAATCAATGTTCACCCTGGGGTACAGCAATCAGAAGAATGGCTCCTAAGCAGACAGAGCAACATGGGAGCTTCTAAAGGCAAAGAAGCAAAATGATACCAAGTTCAGTGCTATTTACACAATTCTATCTGCAGAAATTAAAAATGCATACACACAAAGCACAATACACATTTTGGTGGTATGGTCAGTGACTAAGAGTATGGATTTCAACTCCAACTTCCCAGTTCAAATCCCAACTTGGTGGCTTAATAGCTGTATGACCACAGGCAAGTTACTTAATCTTTCTATGCCTCCGTTCTTTCATCCATTAAATGGGTATAATAAGGATTATTGACTCATAAGGTTGTAATGAGAATTAAATGAATAATAAATACATAAATTTACATAAAGGACTTAGAACAGAGTCTGGCACATAGTAGGTTCTGTATGTTATTTTTATTATTATATATTGTAAATGCAAAGGAAAGATACACAGTAAACATTAGTGTAAATGTTAAAAAGGAATGGAAGTGGATATGGAATTTAAAAGAATAAATAATGAGCAAATAAAAGGAACCTTGCAAAGCACAGTGATACTAATTTACCATAAATTCAGAAATACTGATAATTCAATCATCTTCGGTTAGTGCTTTTTAAAAAATCACTGGAATTTGGGCTGGGGATATAGCTCAGTCGGTAGAGTGCTTGTCTCACATGCACAAAGTCCTGCATTCAATCCCCAGAACAAGAAAAAAAAAATCACTGGAATTTACTGGCCAAGCTGTTATCAAACACTTATACAGTGAGTTAGAGAGTTATTTGCAAGTCACTTTTGTAACAAGTCAACTTTCAAAGTTTAAAAGACTTACCATAAATTTAGGATTGATTCATACGTTTGAAAGGGTACAACCAAGCCCACTCTGCCCCAATACCCAACACCTAGACACGGAGTAAAAAATTAACAAGCACTTATTAGATGCTTGCCGACTCTAAGCAAGACACAGAGATGGCTATGATGAAGAAGGAGGAAGTCATTAATGTACACTTTGAAAACACAAAATACAAAATTAAAAGGCAAGTGGAGTGGTACCCACTATAGCTTTTGAGGCCATTTTTAACTATTTACAGCTGCAGCATGGGGAAGCCTTCATAGAGGAAGTGGGAAGCAGAACTGGCCCCACCAACTTCTTGAAAAACTTCTCTTGGCTTTTCCTATTCAGAGGTGGCCAAGAGATACGCCAGGAAAAAAGACCACTTAGCACAAACCCAATGACCTTACCCTCCACACAGGACATCTATCTCATACTTTCTGGTACTGCAGTTAAAATGGGCCCATTCCCTGGAAGGTGAGGGAGCAACTGCACTGTGGACAGAAGGTAAACATGAAAGAATGGGGAGGGGCCAGTTTTTATACCAGTTGTCTTTTTTTTTTAATTTGTGCATGATAATTATACATAATAGTGGAATTCAGTGCGACATATGGTCACATTCATATAACACAACTGGACCAATTTCACTCCTCAGTACTTCCTCTTTTCCTCTGCTGCTCTCTCCCCTGGCCCCCTTCTTCTGTCTATCCTACTGGTCTCCCTTCTAATTTCCTGAGATCCACCCTCTTTGTTTTTCCTTTTTTCTCTCTAACCTCCACGTATGAGAGAAAACACAGAACCCTTAACTTTCTGAATCTGACTTAGTTTGCTTAACATAATGGTCTCTGGTTCCATCCATTTTCCTGCAGATGACACAATTTCATTCTTCTTTTGACGAGGTAAAACTCCATTGTGTATATAGACCACATTTTCTCTATAGAGTCATCTGTTGACAGACACCCAGCCTGGTTACATAACTTGGCCACTGTGAGCTGTGCTGCTCTAAACATGGGTATGTGTATATCACTGTAGTATGATGACTTTAATTCCTTAGGATAAATACTGAGGTGTGGTGGAGCTGGGTCCTATGATGTCTCCATGCCTAGTCTTTTGAGGAAGCTCCATACTGATTTCCATGGTGGCTATACTAATTTACATTCCAACCAACAGTGTAAAAGTGTTCTTTTTCCCACACCCTCACATTTATCATGACTTATATTCTTTCTTTCCCCTCATTTTTTTATTGGTGCACTATAGTTATATGTATCAATGGGATTTACTGTTACATATTCATAAATGCACTCAATAGAACAGTATAATTTGGCAGATGTCACTCCCCAGCACTTCTACCCTCCATCCCCATCTTTACCCCTTGGTCCCTTTTCTCTAATGATCTCCCCTTTGGTTTTTAGGAGACCCACCCACCAACCTTTCTTTTCCTTTTTTCTTTCTAGCTTCTTCATATGAGAGAAACATATGACATTTAACTTTCTGAGTTTGACTTATTTTACTTAACATGATAATCTGTAATTCCATCCATTTTCCTGCAAATGACATAATTTAATTTTTCTTTATGAGGGAATAAAACATTTTTGGATATATATATAAAATCTTCTTTATCCATTCATCTATTGATGGATACCCAGGCTGGTCCCATGTAAGTAAACTGTTTCCTGAGGACCAAACAACAGTGGATTTGGAAAGACAGAAATTATTCTGCCTCCATAGCTAGCACAGCCCTGTGCTGACATGGTAGCTCCACAGCCATCCAGGATCCAGGCTTCTCCGTCCTCAAATGAGACCTGTGTCTTGGGGTCCCAATGACTGCTCTGTGCAATTCCAGCCATGAAATCAACATTCCAGACATCAGAGGAGGAAAAGGAAAAGAGCTCATCATCCCTCTTCAAGGAAATATCTGGTGGTTTGCACATTCCACTTCCTCTATGGCCAGTTATCCACACGGCCTCACCTCCCTCAAAGGAGGCTGGAAAATGTCATTGTCATTCCAAGCAGCCATGGCTCATATAAAATGAGGGATTCTGTTACAACTGAAGAAAAGGAGAATGGATTTGGAAGATAATCAGCAGTCTCCACCACACTATTTCTGCATGAATTTTTTATGTACACTCATTCCCCGTCTTGGGATAACTATTCCAGTCTCCTGTACAATTCCCAAATGTTACTATCACTAGGAGAATGAAAATGGAAATTCATATCAGAATATTTCCAGTTTTCAAAAAATATGTGGTTTCGTGCTGGTAATTTCACGTTGGCTATCTCATTCAATTCTCTCAACAAGACTTTAGCCTCACTAGGGGAAATTGGGATTCACAGCATCGATATGTGAAATGGGAGTGTTTAAACTTAGAGCACCCTCCCCGTTTTCTCCACTAGGAAGTATACTCGATGAAATTCTTCTCCTCCTTAGAAATTATTGACTTCCCTTATTCAACTCTCCCATGACCAAGATCATTTTTCTGAAGCAATTGTAAAAAAAAAAATCAGATTTCTACCACATGTCTATAGAAAGGTGATTGCCAACATTCTCTGTGCAAACCAGGAGTTCCCAAATGTTTCCATTCTTACTTTAAGACATGAATTCATGCCCCTATCATTAGCGAGATGTTTTATTTTAGCAATGTGCTGTTCAGAAGTACAGCATAACATTATCACTTGCTCTTGTGCCACATAACATTGGAATGGATTCACTTGGCTTCCACCCCAGAATAACACCCAACTTTCAGGATATGCTCCAGCAATCCTTCCTTCCTCTCAACTGTGAAGTATGTATCATCTGTGCCACTGGAATTTCAAGGCAATTGAATTCATAGTTAGAGCAGAAGATATTTATTGAGTATTTAATATGTGCCCGTGGTATGGAAATGACCTGAGGTGGAGTGGATTACCAAAATTATTATTCTCCCAATTTTACAGAAGAAAACCCAGAATCTTAGAAAGATCAACTTGCTCTAGTTCTCATAATTAAAATGTAGAAGAGCCAGGGCTTGACCTTGCTTTTCTTGGAGCAGAGAGTTATACTGTCAACCTGTCCACTATGAACCAGGAACCTGCTGAGGTGTTGACAAACTATCAGGTAGATGAGGGTCACCTGAGGGATTGCAGTTCAGTGGGGTGAACAAAAACTGCAGTACTGCACTGTGACAAGTGCAAGGACTAGATGAGACCAAACCGTTACTGGTGCCAGCAAGAGTGATTCCACACTCAGAATGTGAGATCTTGTGTTGTCTGCTGTATTTTATATATATGGCCTACGACTCTACATAGGGACCAAGGCTCTTATGTCTGTTTCCTTAGTCCCTAATACAATTCCTAACACACAATAAGTGTCCATGAAGTGGTACACACTGTGGAAACAGCTCTGCACTGTCAGAGTGAAGAGTGGATATCTTGAAATGTGAAGCTATTTAGGACCAAATCTACAGTTTTGAGCTGAGGTGTTACCTGCCCAGATTTGCACTAGTTCATTTTTTACTTCATAGTATTTGAAGATATTTGAATTAGTGGGACCTGAAATCCAAGAGTGAGCAACAGCTCAGCTGGACTGTTTTTAACCCATGGCAATTTCTAAAAAGACCAAAGGAACAGACTTTGGTCATATGTCACAAGAAGCAGCCATGAGACAGAAGAATTCTGAGCAGTTGGGGAGCTCTGTAGTGCTCAGGACTGAAGTTGTTATCTTTCCTAAAAATGCTTGTCAAATGTCTCAAAATCCTCTCTCCAGCTGCAGAAGTGAAGGCATTACCCAATGACCAAAGTGGACATTTGAGAAAAACAGTGGACAGGTCATGACAGTAGCAAATTGGAACAGAAATAGCTGAAGCTATAGAAATACGATTGATCAATTGATGAAGTCACAGCACTATGAATCTCCAGTGTGTGCAATTTCAGACAGAGAGACAGAATTCTCTGTAGTTGGGATGTCAACCTGAATAATAAGGAGGGAAAAAAAAGAAAATACCTGTCAAACATGAGTCCATGGAAAGCAGCTGGTGTGGGACAGGAAAGAGAATCGACATAGTCCAGAGAAAATGCATGGTGACCAGTGTGGAAATAAATGAAGACCAACTAAATGAGAACACACAAAGGCTCTTTCTTCAGTGCTTGTTATATAGCAAGAGAGTCAGCCATTGTCACTTGTATTTGGCAGAGACTCAAAGGCAGACAGAGGAATGGGAATGCATTATAGTGGAGAAAAAGAAAGGCTTCAGGTATGTCAATTGGAGGTTTGTTGGCCTGGGGAAGTTGGCGGCAGGATATCCTACATGACTGGCTAGGAGTGTGTGTTAGTCAGCTATCCTTCACTGTGACAAAATACCTGAGGAAAACAACTTACAGAAGGAAAGATTTACTTTGGATCATGATTTCAGAGATTTCAGTTCATAGTCACTTGGTCCCATTGCTGTGGGCTTGTGGTGAGGCAGAACATCATGGCAAAGAGTATCTGGTGGAAGAAAACTGCTCATCTCATGGTGGCAAGCAAGCAGGGGGTACGGGAGGGAAAGGGGCCATGGACAAGATACACCCTTCAAGAACACGCCTCCCCCATGACCTACTTCCTCCAGTGGTACCACCATCTCCCAAAGAGCCACCAGCCATGAACCAAGCCTTAAGGTCTTTGGGAGACATTCCAGATCAGAACTAGAACAGGATGTACACTTGGCTTTCCCTGATTGGTCTTAAATTGGAAACAGGAACAAAAATTACTGAAGCTGTCAGTGATTGATCAATTCTTGGCCTTTTGGGGCCAATTGCTACAGTGTTTGGCTTCCTGTATTGGATGCTAGAGATAGCGATCTGACTTCCTGCACAGCCTGACTCAGAGAGAGCAGGCTAGCTTCCTGGGCTGCTTCCTGTAAATACCAAATCTGTTTCCTGGGCTGGTTTGTGTAGAGTGTGAATCAGAGTTCTATTTTTATATATGGTCCAGCCTTTGTCCTTTTGTATATTCAGAATCTCACCAGAGCAACACCTTTTAGGAAAATCTAATGTAGTACTGAAGTCAACAGACCAGGGGCAGGCCCAGCTGCTTCTACTAGTATGACTCGTAACAAATTTCTTAACTTCTCTAACGCTCAGTTTCCTCATCTGTAAAATGGAGATGCATCCTAAATGTCTGATGAGAATCATATAGCAAAGTGTCAGTCCTGGAACATGGGGAGTAGTCAGTTATTATTAGTGTGATCATTAGTAGTATCTTTTTGACATGACTTAATCCAGAAATGTACTTGTACAAAGGGAATAAAACTCCAAAGGACACCATTCCATGAAAAAAAAAATCATATGGAGGGCTGGGTGGTAGAACACTTGCCTAGTATGTCTGAGGTACGGGGTTCGATTCTCAGCACTATATATAAATAAATAAATAAATAAAGATCCATTGACAACTAGAAAATAAATAAATAAATAAATCATATTGGGGGGTTTATAAGACATGAAGAATATATTGGGGGGTGGGCTGGGGATATAGCTCAGTTGGTAGAGTGCTTGCCTCACATGCACAAGGCTCTGGGTTCAATCCCCAGTACCAACACCACAAAAAAAAAAAGAATATATTGGGTACTTTGTATGATAATGAAAATATTAATTGGGAAAAGAAAGTGAATTCCCCAACCCAAGAGAAGAATACCACCAGAAAATTGCCATTAATATCCTTTTTTTTAAGAGAGAGAGAGAGAGAGAGAGAGAATTTTTAATATTTATTTTTTAGTTCTCAGCGGACACAACATCTTTGTTGGTATGTGGTGCTGAGGATCGAACCCAGGCCGCACGCATGCCAGGCGAGCGCACTACCGCTTGAGCCACATCCCCAGCCCCCCATTAATATCCTTAATATCTTATGTTTGATTGATAACTAATCTTCTTGAGAGTAAATTATTTCAGAGAGAGTTATCTGGCAGCAATGTGGAAAAAAGTACAAGGGAGGTTAAAACAGTTTGCAAACTTGTGAGATACATAGGGGAAAAAAAAAGAAAAGAAAAAGACATCATGACATCCTCAGAGACAGGCACTATAATTATGCCTATTTTATAGGCAATAAAATTGAGGCAAAACAAGTACAGAAACCTAACAGTCACAGTCAGGATTCAAGGAGAAAGTTTTGCAGCAAATTTCTATTTGCTGCAAAAAATAAAAAGGGTGAGGGTGGATTGTTCTCTTAAGAGCACACCACAGAGCAAGAGATACTTAGGTACAAACGAACTGAGAAGGTGGGTGTGACCAAATCATTTAGAACCTCCAAGTTATATGCTCAAAAATTCCCGATATTATGAACATCTGGCATCTTCCATTTTAGCACTTAAGGAACCACTGCAGTTCATTAGATTGTCTTCCTGTATTTTGTATTCTGTATTCTGAAGTGTTACTCACTTTCCTATCAGAGAAGATGCCTGAAAGAGGCAAATCATTCTGTTTTCAACAGCACCAAACGTGGCCCTGGCCCCCAAGGTCCCAAGAACCTCGCCAAAGCAGCTCAGACTGAGCTCAGGCTTTGCTTCAGAAAGCAAAACATCCACTAAAAATGTTTGCTTGATTTAACAAAGCACTTTGTACCTTCTGGAATGTACAAGTTGTTAATAAATTGCATGTCTTTTTTTATAGAGTACATTCCTAGTGTGGTGTTTTGGTTTGTGTTTTATGATAGGTGCTATAGTTTCAGGGTTTGAATATGGGTTTCATTAATCCTTAATTTGGGCCTCTCGTTGAACATTCAAGACTTGGTTCATAGTGCCCTCTCCTGGAAGAAATGATGTCTCCTCATTTGTAAAGCTTAGAGATAATGCTGGGGATGCTAGAAGACAAGGGAAGCTCTACAGACCCTGCAGGGTAGAGACTCTGGCTCTGCACCCTGCCTGGGGACACAGAAAGGGGTCACACAGGCCCAGATGGTCTACAAAACCTAGGCCCAGTCCTACCCCAGCTAATGGTGAGAGAGCTCAGGACTTCTATAGCTATATGTACATGCTTTTTTTTTAATAGCTGAAGGGATAAAGGATATGGTCAACTGTCTGGTTTCAGAAGTCTAACCAGAAATCTAAACACCTGGGAATGAGTTAGATGGATGAATTTAGCCTCAACAGATTGGTGCAAGAAGTCAAACAGAACCTTGGCAGCTTAAAGAAAAAAAAATGTCATATAACTTAATACTTAGAATGACGACAGGAAATTAGATGCTCTTCATCTCTTAAAGTTGGCTTCCATCAAAGCAACTGAGTTGTAAAACATTTTTTTTAGATTGCAATTGCTGGATGTTTTTGGAAGACGTGCTAGTCTAGAAATGCTGAACTTCTCTAAAAGAAGGAAAAGGATGTGTCATCGTTGGTGCCTGTTCATCCATTTTTTCAGTTCTCCTACAAATGAGGGCCTTCTGAACCTCCATGAAGTCAGGCACGGCCACATGGCTCACTGTGGCTAATGAAATATAAGAGGAAGTTGAACCTTAAAGAATCTGTGCAATACTCACCACATTCCTCCTCCCCACCACAGTGTGAGCAAACCACAGCAGACAAATCCAACCCACTTCCAGGTTTGTAAATAAAGTTTTATTGGAACACAATCATGATCATTCCTTCACACTATGTGGTAGTTTTCAAGCTATAGCAGCACAGTTGAGTAGCTATAACCTGTAGTCAACAAAGCCAAGAATATTTACTATCTGACTCTACAGAAAAAAAAAAATATCTTCCCTTGTTCTAGATTGGGGGGGGGGGGTCTCTGAGAGAAAATGTCATCAAACACAGCCATGTGGAACATGATGGGTATGTAGCATAAGAATTAAATAAGCCTTCATTGTATTATGCTACTGAGATTTCCCCCACCCCTGGTACTGGGAATTGTACCCAGTGAGGCTCTACCACTGAGCTACATCCCAGCTCCTTTCGTATTTTATTTTGAAACAGGGTCTTTCTAAGTTGCCAAGGTTGATCTTGAACTTGAATCTTCCTGCCTTAGACACCTGAGTTGCTGGATTAAAGGTGCATGCCACCATGCCCAGCATCAAAGGTTTTGAAGTGGTTTTGTTGCCTTGACATGCCTGAACCCATCCTGACTAGACACAAAGAAGGATCTCTGAGAAAAATACAAGAGGAGAGAGTATATACAGAATCTAAAAATACTTTCAAAGAGGCTCTCCAAACATTAGTGATGGAAAATATGCAAATTCAATGTCAAAGACATTGTTATTTTACCAGGTACGGAATAAACACGATCCCCACATGCAAATGAAGCTATTTATCAGTTAAGCCAGACAAAGATGTGATATCCCCCTTCCAAACTCAAAATGAATTAATTTCCGTATGTAAGAAAGGAAGGCCATCCAGCTTTAATCATACACAGGTTTGTTTTATGAGAAGGGTGAATAGGCTCATTCCAACAAATCCCAGGCACACATTGATAAATTCCCAAACTCGGACTCTCATAAAACTCAGAAGGAGCACACTTCCCGTTGCCTACACGACTCTGAATCCTTGAGCCAAAGGCAGCACCTGATTTGTGACCTTCAGCTGTCCACCAGCCCTGTGGATCATTTCCTCCTAATAAAGCCTTAAAATTGTCATCATTTTCCTTACTTTAACATTCAGAAAAAAAAAAAAAACGTTAAAGATTGATCCACCATGGTTTGACTATTTTACAACTTCCCCAGCTGGTTAAGATGAAAGTCATTATAAATAAAGTAAATAAGTGCAGTTTTCCAGGACATTTTAAATGGTAGCAATCAAAGCAGTTTCTGCAAAAGGAAGGAGAGGGGCAGGGAGGAAGAGAAGACCGGATATACCAGGCTGTGAGCACCATATGTCACCCCTAAGGGACCAGGCTAAAGCTTTTCCCAGTGCCCTTGGATTGAATGTGGTAACCACATAACAGCTAGTTGGGGGCTCACGGGAAAAGGAGTATTCCCTCCCATGTTCCCATCAGCCTTGACAACACATCTGGCTAAACCAAATAGCCCTTCCATGGACCAAGGCAGGATGCTGAGGGCCAAGGAGTCGTGGCTCCTCGTTGACCTACTCAGAGCGGGTTCCACTGGACCCTGGTATCTACACAAGGTCACTGCAGATAGAGAACTTTCTGCAGAAAGGCAATTGCTGACCTAGGAATCAATTCAACTGAAACTGAGAGTGGGGTAGACAGAGTGGCACAAGCTATGTGCTCAGTCCCAGTGATCCGTCCCCAGGCATTCTGTAAAGCAGCTAGATCCCCCTCATGCTATGGATTTGTGCTCCTCAAGATTGCTTCGTTTCAGCTCAGAATGGAAGCTCTTCTGACTCATACAGAACTCCACACTGCCCTGGGCTGGAACAAGTATTTTCTACAGGCCCAGAGATTTAAAGGGGAAGAAAGAAAGGGGTTTGGGGGTGGTGGTGTTGTTTATCTTTTGTTATTAGTTCCAGCCTTCTCTGTGAGACCCTCTGATGATATATTCCTGAGCAATAAGTAGAAATGAGCTATGCAACCCCTACAAAGGAAACAAGAGACATAAGAATGGAAATAGCCCCCAGGGTAGTGGCACATACCTGCAGTCACAGCTATTCCAGAGGCTGAGGAGAAAGAAAGTTCAAGGCCAGCCTCAGCAACTTAGTAAGATCCTGTCTCAAAATAAAAACCAAAAAGGGTTGCAGATGTAGTTCATGGGTAAAGCAATTGCCTAGCATGCATGGAGCTCTGGGATAGATCCCCAGAACCAGGGTCAGGGGGGACTAAAAGAATGGAAATAAAGCTCAGCGAATGTGGTTGAACGGGATCCAGCATTTCAGTTCTACCAATTCCGTGGGCTTGCTTGTTGCCCTCACAGATGACTTCAAACTAGTGCAGCTGCTAAAGCTTTGGAAAAAAACAAATGTTCAAACTAGCTTCAGTAAATTAAAGGTGAGATTCAAAGCCACTGGCAACTGAAGGCTAATAGATAGATCCCAGAGCAACTTCGATTTAGGGAGTAACTACTCAAGTACAAACCCCATGCGAAGTGATGGTCATGAGGCTAGATGGCAGATGAAGATCTGGAGATCTCAGAGGACAAGCACATTGAAACAACAACATAATAGAAATGTTAGACAAGAACATAAAATAAAGTATGAAATAACTGTCATGGATGTGGGCATTCTTTTATTTAACAATAAATGTCTGCAATGTGTCGCTCATTGTTCTAGGATCTAAAGCAGGTCTCCCCAAAGCAGAGCCCAAAGGCCATCCTGCCTGTCTTGGCAAGGTCCTTAAGCTAAGAATTATTTATACATTTTTTAATGGAAAATGTAAAAAAAAAAAAGAGGTATTAAGACAGTTGCTCAAGGAATAAGGGACATTATCTCTTGGACCACAAAATCTAAAATATTTACTTCCCGGCTCTTTTCAGGAAAAGCATGTGCTAGATACTGATCTAAGAGTCAAGGACGAATTAAAAATGGCCTCTACCCTCAAAGAACTCAGTTTGCTGTGAGCCATATAATCAGCATCAGCACTTCATTCTCTTCTGGTTTTACATTTTAGAAGTAAGATAAAAAAAAAATTAGAAGAAAGCTTGTGGAAAGCTATAAAGATTAATAAAAGAACAAGAAGAAGAATTTATAAGAAAAGTTTAAAGGAATTTAGATTATTTATTCTCAAAGCAAAGAGTCCATGGGGAGACTTAAGAATAGTCTTCAAATATTTGAAGGGATATTATTAAGCAAAAGGCTTTCCATTGTGGACATAAAGATTAATAGAACATAGGCTAAAAAAATTTTATTATAGAGATGGAAGAATTCTCCTGGAAAGCTTTTCAACTTCTGCAATGAATTGGGAAATCCATTTCCTTTAAGCCTCTCAATCTAGCATGTTTTCTCATCTGTCTGGAACATCTTTCAGTGCTGTTGAGTGTCGTCCAAGCTCAAGATGAAAGGTGAACTACAAGCCTTGTGCCCGGGCCAGCTCTCCAATTCCTCCCTTCAGACATGAGGGCTTTGCACCAGAAGAAAATTTTCTCTTCTCACTGTGGACCTCAGTTTGTTCCCTTGTACAAGATGAGACCTGACATGCTCTGAGACTGTGACTTCTTGGGACACAACCTTGAAATGGATCAGCCTCCAAAGAAAAGTGAAGGAGTGTAAATTATCTCATCACAGGCAAGAGGTCATAAAGACAAGGCTGCTTTATTTTATTTTATTTATTTTTTTTGTGTGTGTGTGTGTGTGTGTGTGGTACTGGGGATTGAGCCCAGGGCCACTCATCCACTAAGCCATATCCCCAGCCCTTTTTATATTTTTATTTAGAGACAGGGTTTCATTAAGGTGCTTAGGGCCTTGCTAAGTTTCTGAGGCTGGTTTTGAACTCACAATCCTGCTGCCTCAGCCTCCCCAGCCGTTGGGATTACAGGCGTGCACCACTGCACCCGGCAAGGCTGCTTTATTCTTAATGTGAAGAGAGAAATCTAGGCTGAATATTTGTTATAAATTAAAGGCAACTACAAGTTGGAAAAAAAATAGAATACATTCCCTGGAGGAAGAAAATCAAGCAAAACTTGAATGAGTGACTAAAGATTGTCAAGAGAAAGGACACTGTCACTGAGGCACATGCAAAGAAACACATGAAATAAGAAGAAGAAAGAATTGACATTTTATAATCATAGTCAATGTGATTGGGTGGCCTATGCCTCTTCAAAAATGTACATGCTTAGATAAGATCCAGATTCAAAATTCAACTACATGCTGTTTACGAGAAGCTACTAAAAACTGAATGACCCACATGTGGAACATAAAAGGTTTAATATGGAAATTCTGCTGAAGTTTTTAAAAACAAAGTCTACTGATAGCTGCAATTAACCATGGAAGGTGTCAAAAAAACAAAATGAACTGATAGAAAGAAGATGAGATAAATGCATAAATCTGTGAAAAATGAAAATATAGAAAAATATTCATTGTAAAATCTCAGAGATGAAAATATGGATGTTCACTGAACAATTCTGTATGTTTGGAATTTTTTATAATAAAATGTTGGGGGTGGGGATAAAGGATTGGCTAAAAATAAACCAAGCAAGTTGTGTGAGACATCATATGATGATAGCAGGAGCATAATGACAGAGCAGCTCTGTCTCATGATGGTCAGAAAACAAAGAGAGCAAAAAAGAGGCCAGGGTCCCCATATCTCCTTCAAGGAACACCTGCAGTGACCTGTCTTTCTCTCACTAGACCCCACCTCCTGAAGATTCCACTTCACAATACCACAGATGGGCAGCCAAGCCTTTACATGGTCTTCAAGGGGCATTTAAGATCCAAACCACAACACAAATATACCCAGTAAGTTTTCAATTTTTGTCGATTCTATGGATACATAAAGAAGAAGAGCTTTTTTTTTAATAAGTGATATTTGAAGTGTTCTCAATACTGAGTTGTTTGGGTCTCTATGCTCTGCTCAAATCATGACTTTGATCATGATTCCCTGCTTCAGGAAGTCATTTTATTTGGATGTGCCCTCTGTCCTGGTGTGCCCATCCCTTGCTTTTTAGGAAAGGTCATAAAGAAACATGGTTTAAAGATAATTTTTAAGAACTTACACTGTTAGAGATTTCTCTCTATATGCTGATTTATATCCAAAACTCTCCATTTGTGTCTTAGAAGCAAGCAAAGGACTATTCCATATTGGATTGATCACGTCAATTAAATGCACAGCAGTAGTCATGTCAATTAAACATGGCCTATGCTCAAAGAGAAATATGATATAACATTGAATATATTTGTTTAGTTGGTGTATTTTGTCTTTTTTTGTTGTTGTTGTTGACAGTCTCACTAAGTTTCCCAGGCTGGCCTTAAACTCATAATCCTCCTGCCTTGGCCTGCTGAGTAGCCGGGATTACAGGCTATATTCCACCACACCCAGCTCATTGAGTATGTTGTATACTGCCTTCATTAGTCAGCTTTTCATCTCTGAGGCTAAAAGCCCAGCAAGGACAACTTAGAGGAGAAGCTTATTTGACTCATGGTTTCAGAGGTTCATCCATGGTCAGCCAACTCCATTGTAACTCCATGCTTTGGGCCAAAGGTGAGGCAGAACATCATGGCGGAAGGGCACAGTGGAAGAGCACTACTCAGCTCATGGTGGCCTGGAAGCAGAGAGAGAGTGAGGGGCAAGGGCCACAGAGAAGATGAACTCCTCCATGGAATTCCGCTTGTGTCCCACTTCTTTTTTCTTTTTAAAGAGAGAGTGAGAGAGGAGAGAGAGAGAGAGAGAGAGAGAGAGAGAGAGAGAGAGAGAATTTTTAATATTTTTATTTTTTAGTTCTCGGCGGACACAACATCTTTGTTGGTATGTGGTGCTGAGAATCGAACCCGGGACGCATGCATGCCAGGCGAGCGCGCTACCGCTTGAGCCACATCCCCAGCCCCTTGTGTCCCACTTCTTCCAGCCATATCCTATTTGCCACAGTTACCACCCTGTTCAGTAGTCCTTTCCAATTAGTAATCCATCAACTGGATTAATCCACTGATTATGTTATAGCTCTCGTAATCTAATCACTTCAACTCTGAACATTACTATATTAACATGAACATTTGGGGACACCTCACATCCAAATCATAACACTATCCAATATGATATAATCCAATGCCTCCATTTGGATATATAATAAGTGTCTTACACTAGTGCATTTGAATGGAATGCCTAATGTTTCATGCCAAACCTGCTTCCTCAACAGATTCTCATCTCAAGTGGGAAAGTTGTTCAGGTCAAAACCCACAAAATCATCTCTTTTTTTTCTTCCTTTCTGTCATACCCAAAATGATGCAAATCCCATTGGCTCATTCTTTGAAATACTTCCAGAACTGGATTGATTTCAGCACCTCCGATGCTACCTCTCTAGTGCCAACCACTATTGTTAGTGCTCTGGTTTATTGCAATAGCCTTGGAACTGGTTTCCTGACTTTATCCCTTGGCCTCTTCTAATTTATTCATGCGTAGCTGCCAGATAGATCTTTAAAAATTACATCCAATCGTGTTACCTCTGCTCAAAACTCTTCATTGGCTCCCTATCTCCAAGAGAGTAAAACCCAAAGTCCTCCAATCCTCACAAGGCCCCTCTGGGGCTATCCCCATGACCTCACCTCCTCCAGCTCCTCCCCCTTATCCTCACTCCTTCAGCCACACTGGCCTCCTGGCTCTGCCTTCAACTTGTCAATCACACACCCATTCCAGAGAAATTGCTATATTTTCTTCCTAGAACTGTCCTTCCTGTGCTATCCAGATGATTCACTTCCTCGCATCCCTTATGACTCCAGAGCTGTAACATCTCACCTGTTATACCTTTTCTGCCCACCCATGTGAAATAGCAACACGCCCACACTCCCTAATACTCCTACTCGGCTTTTTTTTTTTTTCTCTAGCACTTATCTTTCTCTGGTATTTTACTGTTTCTTTATTGTCTGCATCCTTTGTCCCTTGGAAGCCAGAGTCTTTGTTTCTATCACTATTCTATGCTCAGAATTGGAACAGAACTTAGCACTTAATTTCTCCTCAATAAATATTTGTGCTTTGAAAGTGCTTTGAAAATGATAAAGCACTCTATACACAGAGCATGGCCATGTTTTTAGGGTTGGCAAAAGAAAAGTCTTTTTTAAAGAATATTCCCGGTCTGTTTTTTCTCCTCACCCTACAGGCTGTTTGCTCCATGGCAAGGAGATTGTTCCTCTGCCACCAGCAAGTGACTAGAAGCTGACAAATTTGGTTTGTGTGACCCACAGAGGTGATATTCAGAATAGTCAACAACCTGTTCGGCAGGAATCCAGGGCAATGACCAGAATGATTCCAGCTGAAGTGAGCAGAAATCAACAGAGCAACACAGGCCTGGAGAAAGGTGTGGTCAGTGACAGCAGTTTCTCTCCATCACCATAGAAATAGGAAAAAAAAAAAAAAAAACAGGCACAGTGCCACTTCCTCCCTTCTCAGGGTTTCTCAGCCTCTCACTACAAACATTTGGCACCACAAAGTTCCTGGATGCAGGGGACATTAGCATTCCCAGCCTCCACCCACTAAATCCCACTAGTATTCCTCCACCCCAGTTGTGACAACCAGAAATGTCTCCAGACATTGTCCAGTGTCCCCTAGAGTTGACAACCACTACTCCAACTCCCAGTTATGGAAACTGAGAAAAATGATAAACCTTGTTAGTGTTAATTTCTTCCTTTATAAAATAGAAACAGCAACAGATATCACATTCAGCAGCACTGAAGAGATACTATACATAACAAACACTTACCAAATTTGCTGTATTTTTTTATAGTTATTGGTTTTCCTTCCTGACAAATGACTTGAGTGATATATCTTACTCTAATAAATGACTTTGCTTATACAGGCTGCCCTGATGAGGAGCATGCTACATTTCTACAATCATAAATTGAGCTTTTTTGTCCCTTATCAGGCCACACCTGCAACACACAAATTATCTCCAAATCCATTCCCTGGTTGATTTTTCCCCTTAAAGAGCATGCCCTTTAAAGAGTGCATTTAGAGGCAGTCTGCTCACCCATGGTTAATTTTGCAGGCTGTTTATCTACAGTAGGATTTATTTGAGTCTATCTTGGTAAATGTAATGAAGCCTGGGTGTGCTTTCATGGGGATGTGAGGTGAGGCTGGGGACAGCAGAGGAAAGTCTTGAGCTAGTTTTGAAAATGTCATTTCAGAATCACTTAAATTGGAAAAGTTCTAGACAGTTCTAAAAGAAGGGCTCCAATAAACAAACCCATCACAACAAAATCAGACAGAAAACCCATGTCTGCTCTTTGGAGCAGAGGATAGTATGGCATTTGGTGTGGATTCTATCTTGGAGACTATTAATAGCCTGCTCTGCCAATTTTTCAATCCCTTCAAAGACTAGACATTGTGTCTTAGGTTGTATCTATTATATTAATTCAGTCTTTCTCTGTTGAAAATACTTACAGGGATGGTAGGAATCTAGGAGGGTTGTTATAATTACCCACTTTACAAAGAGACTGAAAGAAGTCTCAAAGCCTATTACAAAAATAGACTCAAATAAGCTCACACAGATAACAATGGACAGAGCCAAGAGTTGAATTCAAGTCGACTATCCTTAAATCCAATTCTTTTCATTCACCTGCACTGAAATACGTCACCACTCTTCAAGTCCATTACCTGCCCTCCAGCATTTCACCATTGCCTCAGAGACATCTATACGTGGGTTTAATGAGATTATCACATTTGCTAAAGGTGAAACCCAAGAATCAAGAAGCTGTGTTGGTGCTGTTGATGTTGAGAGACAATCCTGCCCTCTCTGGAGCTACTGTGGGTGAAGGAAAACCAGGCAAGCCCCTCTGCATCTGAACCCTCTCCTGTAGAAAGTTTAGGTTTATTGAAGACTGGCTTGCCAGACTGGATGCCTGCCATGAAAACCACTTCCACCCAGGGGTGAGATCCAAAATATGAACACCTAGGAGGGCTAAAAGAGTATGTGATGGCACAAAACTTCAGTGAGGAGAAGTAAGTTCAAGAGAACTATTGTACATCAGGGTGACTCTAGTTAATCACGATACACTGTGTACTTGAAAATAACAAGAGCCAGGTATGGTGGCTCATTCCTGTAATCCCAGAGGCTGGGGAGGCTGAGGCAGGAGGACTGCAAATTCAAAGCCAGCCTCAGCAACAGTGAGGCACTAAGCAAGTCGTGAGACCTTGTCTCTAAATAAAATACAAAATAGGGCTGGGGATGTGGCTCAGTGGTTGAGTGCCCTTGAGTTCAATCCCTGATACCCAAAAAATAAAATTTTAAAAAATTAATGAAAGTAGATTTTTAAGTGTTCTCAACACAAAAAAATGTGTGTGTGTGTGTGTGTGTGAGCTAATACATATGGCAACTAGCTTGACTTAGTCATTCCATTATATATACATTATATATATACATTTATCTTAGCCTCATATTGTAAGCCATAAAATTTTTGTCAGTTAAAAATAGAAAATTCTTTAAAAGACAAAAATATAAGCACCCAGCTTAGCAGAGGGACTACTCAACTAGAGCAGACACCAACCCCAGGGACACTTCTGTATGAACCACTCTTGAGGTGGTTGCTCATGGGGCAATTTCTGAGATCTCCTGGGTGTGTGGATACTCAGCAGGGCTTGTAATGACAACTGGCTCACAAGAATTTCAAATTTTTAAAATCTTGTTCAACTGTTCTGGTTCATCCAGACATACAGCCCTGATATGTGATCTTGGGCTGGGGATAGAGAGCTCAGTTGGTAGAGTGCTTGCCTTGCATGCACAAGACCCTGGGTTCAATCCCCAGCACCAAAAAAAGAAAAAAGAAAAAGATATGTGATCTTATACAATATTACTCAGCTTTTAATTATAAAATGGAGATGATGATAACAATACATCTCCTCACCTAGACTTGTGAGAATTAAGAGATGCCAGCAAATTGCTATGCACAGTTCCTGATCCATACTAGTTGCACAAATAAATAGTATCTGTCATTGTTATTAAAGGAGAAAAATTGAAATACGTGTCAATTAACTTTGGTGGAAATGAACCTAATGCTCCTACATCAGGTGTGACTATTTCCTGAGGTCAGATGAACATGGGATAGTCTGCCACTCACTAAGTCACACATTCTAACCCTAATGACTGCAGCAACTTGATTCTACAGTTCAGTTCAGCACACTGGTGCTAATGTTGTCCCTAAATAAAACAGATAGGTTGACATCTTTTCAAAAAGGCGACTCATGGAGTCAATCATGATTTATTCTGTGTTTTATTCAGCTTTTTCACCCCTCTGACTAAAGGACCCAACCAGAACAATTGTAGAGGAGGAAGAGTTTATTTGAGGGCTCGTGGTTTTTGAGGTCTTAGTCCATAGACAGCAGATTCCATTCCTCCAGGCTCAAGGTGGGGCTGAACATCATGGCAGAAAAGTGTAGCAGAGGGAAGCAGCTCACATCATGATCGGGAGCAGAGAGAGACTCTGCTCTCCAGATACAAAAATACACCCCATAGACAGGCCCCCAGTGAAAGACCTCCTTCAGCCGCACCCCTCCTGCCTCCAGTTATCTCTCAGTTAATCCCATCGGGGATTAATTCACTGATTAGGTTAAGGATATGAACCAATCATTTCTCCTACAAACCTCACATTGTCTCACACATGAGCTTTTGGAGGGACACCGCGTCTAAACCATGACATTCTGTCTCCACCAGTTTGCCTCTCAAGTTTTCAACTGTAAAGCCCCAACTTTCTCAGTAGCTGAGCCCAAAGTCCCATGGCACATCCCCCAATGGCTACATTTCCTGCCCCTCCATGCCATTCCCCAGCTCCCTGACCACTGCTCTTTGGTTTGCTCCATGGTCGCTGCCATCTTGATCAGAACACAGCTTCTTCAAAACTGTGTGAATCTCAACCCAGCACAAGTTTCCAGATCTTGGATCCTAAGTAGAGCCTGGATTAGAAGGTTCAGGAATCCCATACAGGCTTCCTCAGGACCCAAACCTTATGATGTATCTTCTAAACTCACATCCCTTCATGCCAACTGGGAATGTGCTACTCACGTGAGGCTGTCATCTTCGACTGAACTAGACTCTAGACAGTACAGCATGGCACTTATGAACATGAGTGCTGGAGTCACACAAACTGAGTGGTAACTGTAGATAGGTAGGATGGGGCTGGAGGAGGTGGGTCATAGGGGGCATGCCTGTGGGGTATATGTTTTGTACCTGGTAAGTGAAGTGCACCTCTCTCTCCCCTCCCCATTCCCCTTCCTGATGCAATATCCTGACTGGCTTTCCTCCACCACACCTTCCGCCATTATGTCCTGCCTCACCTCAAGCCCCAAGGAATGCAGACCAATGGACTAAGACCTCTGAAACCGTGAACCCCAAAATAAACTTTTCCTCTATAATTGTTCTTGTCAGGTCTTTTGGTCATAGCAGAAAAAAAAACTGAATGAAACAAATGCATACTTTGCACAGTTGTGGTAAGAGTTGAAAGAGGTAAATTTGGAACTAACCACAGTTGGCACATAGACACACCCAACTTGAGAGTCCTTCCTGACTTGACCAAAAAGACCTTCCACTATTGCATGTCCCCACCACCACCACCACAGCTTGATGACTGACCATGCTCTCTACCTACTTAAACTAGACTCTTAACAAAACTACTTAAAAATTACTTAAAAGCCTAGATTCCTGCTCACACCAATACCTGTGAGTTTCTCAAAGTTAATCCAATCAAATTGGGGCATACACAATTGTTTTATATTTATTTACAACTTCATTCCTTCATCAAATACATACTAAGCATCCATCACAAACCAAGCACTGAGCCATGTGAACAAGACACACATGGTACCTGCCCTCAAGGAGGTTACAATCCAGTGTTTCTCCAATCAGATTTCAGGCCTCCATTTGGTGGAGAACTTCTTACCAACCCAGAATGGTGCCAAGAAAGTGCTAATCTATGAAATCATCCTTTGGCTACAGATTTTCTACATATTCCATCATTTTAAATAGGAACACATTATTTTCATAATTTTAAAGATTCACTATAATTGAAAAACACTTGCTGCTTTCCTGAGAGGTAATGAAAGTTAACTTGTCAGGCCACCCCATGAGGCAAGAAGTCCTGGCCCTCTCCTTGCAGTGCCATTGGGTTTCTCTCAGGTAATTCCGGAGCCAACAGCCACTGCTGCTTCTTAATCTGCTGCCTAACATCTACTCTCTTCTCCTTAGGTTCTTTGCCATTATTCTCAGCCTGAACGACCCAGTATTCCAAAATAAATGCTGAATTTCAAATCGAAACAATTTCCCCTGGAAATTTAAAGCAGACACCACTTTAACTGGATTCCTTAAACAAGAAAAGACTCCGGGCTGGGGATGTGGCTCAAGTGGTATGGCGCTTGCCTGGCATTGCGTGCGGCCCGGGTTCAATCCTCAGCACCACATACCAACAAAGATGTTGTGTCTGCCGAGAACTAAAAAATAAATATTAAAAATTCTCTCTCTCTCTCTCTCTCTCTCTCTCTCTCTCTTTAAAAAAAAAAAGACTCCAATTGCAACAGTCAGTCTTTTTAAAGAGCAAAGAAATTTCTCTCTTGGGGAGTTGCTACCTATGACGCCACTCTGCTTTAAAGGGTGTTAGATAAGTCTTCAATTTTGTGAAGTTTAGAGATTAATAATACCTTAGGGGGGAAAAACACTGAAAGGTAGGCAGGCCTTGTCACAGGGAAAGAAAAGATTCTTTCCTGCTTTGCTGTGATTAGCTGCATAAATTGTAGTGCCAGTTCCAGTGCTAAATGAATTAGTATGCATCCCACCCAGAGTTCTTTATTTGTTGAAGTAAAATGCTTACAATCTTTGCTTGGGGGAGGAAAAAAAGGGTATGTCATTGAGTGAATATGAATTAATCAGTACTTTATGGACAGAACCCATAATTTTAAAGCAGGGGGGGGGAAGCCAGGCATTTATCAGGGTCCCACTCAGCAATCTCCCTCTGTCATTGCTAATAAATCTTTTATGAAATGGAGTTTCTGCAATCTGCAAGAACATTCCCCACCCCACCTCCATCTTTCCTTTGAAGAGAAAAGTAAGTTAGCACTCATCTCTCATGTTTTCTTTCCCCTTCCTTATTTGAATTTCTTGCGCTCAGAAAAATCTCTGAAGCTCTTTATTTTTAAAGATGTTTCCCCAAAAATTTATAATTTCAAGACCTCTTTTATCCAAAGAAACTATTCATATAAGGCCTTCTCCCAGGAGATTTCAAGAGAAAAGCAGCTCAGTTTCAGGTGAAGAACAGTATTTTGAGTAAGTTATAATATCCTGGACCTCCTAAACAATCAATATTTATAGATGGAGTGGTAAAGTCTGTAGGCAAAGGGAGTTGGGATAATCAAAGAATACAGCATCCCACTTCTGATGCTTTATAATTTTCCTATAACTACTCGAAGAAGCAAGATCCTGCCGAATGATAAACAGCCTGCCAATAACCTCACGATGCCCTGATTTAATTAGGATTTTATGCTCCCGCTTGAAGGTTAGGTTCATTAGCTGTGAAATAACGCCACTGGAAGTCTGGATTAAGATTTAAAGGGAGCCCTAAACACAGAGTGGCATGTAGCCATTAGCTAGCCACTCTGACCATACAAATGGACGTGGGATCCGTCCCCCTGAGGTCGGTGACTTTTTATTTTTAGCCACAAATCCACAGTAGGGATGGGACCTGATGGCTGGTCGAAAGCTTAAAAAGGTACATGACGGAGGAACAAGTTGTTAAGAGGCCATTATGAAGGGTTGGCGGGAGGGGGGGGAGGATGCACGTAATGATTTTGCCATTAAGCTTCCGTTCCATTTTACAGCTTGGATTTATTTATAACAACAGGTGGTGGTATTTGTAGGGAATTGCTTGTTTTTTCATTTGAGAAGGGCAGCTCCATACATCTGCTAGAAGGCGAAACAAAACCTTTTGCAAACACCAGTTCCCTAGCTTTGTGCCTCACCATTAAGGAAGGAGGAATTTGTCGCAAAAGGCCACCCTGCCATTATTTCTTCCTGATGACACTCATTTAGCAGCCATTAAAATGCAAATAGAACTATGATTTTTAGATCACAAAATTAACATTAACGGTCGGATGATTGATTAAAGGTCATGGCAACGGTATAACTTAATTTCTTAGATAATTGTGTTCGGTTTTCTGCAGACTGTTTGGGTTTCCGAATTAATTTTATCTGTTGTTGAACACTGACAGGTGCAGTAATTGGCACAATCTCCTTTGGGCTCATTTCTTCCCGTGAACCGCACCCTCTTCCCTTCCCTGAAGCTATCGCCAACAACATAAAAGAGAAGGCCACGCTGGCCTGCTCACATCTGCCGACTTATGAGTCTGGATGAGGTCACTGGAGGGGTTATTACAGAGTTGCAAAGCCCCAGATAGAATTCTGCTCCGTGGCTAACGAGTTTTCCCTCTAAGAGCTTCCTGCGTCAGGCTCACCATGGTGTAAAATGACCCCTGGCCTTCCCCCGGGGACCGAGGCCGGCCTCCTCAGATCCCAGGTGAAGGATCCCATCTCAGACCCGCGTGGCTTTAATGGAGGCAATAAGCCATGGATAGAAGCATTAATAACAGCACGGGCCTTTCGTGTCACCTCTCCGTGTGAGAGTTCAGGCGGTGACCCTGGATGCTGAGCTAGGAAGTGGCCAGAGATTGGGTCTATCTGCTCTGCTTCTCAAATGTTAAATAAAATACAGATGGTGCTTACCTGGCAGGCTGCAAGCCTTCTTCAGTTCCCCATGAATGTGGAAGCCTATACTGTAAAGTCAGAAATTAACGGTTAAACTTTATTATTATTTATTATTATTATTTATCATTACTAGAAGCTCTTAAAATGATTTTTTTTTTTCCTGGAACTCTCAAAGGACTTTGCTTTATTGTGAAGGATTCTAATTTGCAAGTTTCTGACCTTCAGCTGGATTCTGACTCCTTATAATGAACTCTTACAATCAGGCTGCAATCCTGACTGCCCAGGCCTCTCTCTGGAAGGTTATGGTCTAGCGGAAGAGACCCCTGTGTATGAAACAATTAAAAAATAATGCAGAGTAATACGTAAAACAGTTACCAGACATAATTTATGTAAGGTCACAACCATGTTCCAACAGGCTTCTGGGATTGAACTCAGGGGCACTCGATCACTGAGCCACATCCCCAGCCCTACTTTGTATTTATTTAGAGACAGGGTCTCACTGAGTTGCTTAGTGCCTCACCATTGCTGGGGCTGGCTTTGAACTCACAATCCTCCTGTCTCAGCCTCCCCAGCTGCTGGGATTACAGGCGTGTGCTACCTCGCCCGGCAACAGGCTTTATTTTAATTCAACACAAGATTCATTCAACAAGCAGATATGAGCACCTATTTTATGTGACAGATATGGTTCCAGGATCTCAGTGATCCAGTAAACAGAACAGAAAATCTCTTCAAAATGTATCCTATAGCCTCTGGTGGGGCTTAGGGAAGGGAGAATGAATAATAAACTATATTTAACAGTGGGATGAACATTACAAAAGGGAAAGTTCTGTGAGTCCTTAGAGCACCTTTCTTAGCACCTTTCACAGAGCACAACGGGTCCTAAATTCATGCTTGCTAAAGCCAACAATCACTTGCTTTTCTAGTGACTCAACAAGAGGATATGAGAATATAATTCTGGGGAGTTCTAGAAAAGATGGGGCTTTCCAGCCACCACATGGCTGCTGATGATTCCTCAAAAACACAAAGTTTCTCTCACTCCAGGGTCTTTGTACCTCCTGCTACTGGCGTATCTCTCTCTCTCTCTCTCTCTCTCTCTCTCTCTCTCTCTCTCTCTCTCTCTCTCTCTTGCCTGAAGAACATTTACTCCTACTTCAGCCTTGGCCCAAAGGCTGGGATTGTGTGAAAAGCTTCCCTGGCCTCCCTGACCTCCTTGTCCCCAACCTCCGATCAAGTCCAGGGCCCAACTACAGAGACCCCATCAGATATCCAGTTGCAACTTCCCACAGACCTCACTACCCAAGCCCCTCCTACACACCCCCAGCATGTTGCCTGCAGGGCCAACACCACAGGACACCTGCTGATTTAGATGGTAGTTCAGCAGACTTCTCCTCCCTGACCCCTCTCTGGACTCTAGACTCTATGAGAACCCAACACTGTCTGTTTCCCACCACTGGGTCCATTTTGTAGATCCTCTATAAATAGCTGTTAAGTGCATGGGTGACGTTCACTGTGTCAGATCTTGAAAAACAGGGAGTATCTGAAAAAAACCAAGAAGAGAAGCAAAGATGGGAGGTAGACAGAGTGCAGGGGAGGGGCTGCAGGCTGCGCAGGGTGGATGCAAAATATCTCTACAGCCGTGCAACCTGTGAGCACACCAGGGGAGGCAGAGGAGGCTGAGGGTGATGCTTCAGGGTTAACCCTGGAGTTCCTGGGCTGTGGAAGAGCGAGTGAGTCCCAGGAAAAGCACCCCTGGGTTTGGAGAGTGGAAGTGCTTCTGGGGAAGGAGCTCTCTACCAACATCTTAACAAGCAGAAGATTCTCTAAGAGGCTTCCAGCAGACCGAGAGCAATCTCAGAGGGAAAAGGTACCTCCCCGATGGTGGGGGCATTGCTATGCCCCTGCGGTCGGAAAGGAAGAGAAGCTGAATTATGAGAAGGCTTAAAACTCAGGCATAGGCTTTTGATCTTGAGTTCAGCTGGTAACACAGGAAGTCACTGTAGATCCTGAAGAAAGGAGAAAATGATGAAAGGCATATTTTTAGAAGAACTGATTTCAAAGCACAGGCCGATGCGGAGCTGGGCACCAGAGAACTGAGGATGATACCTAGACATTAGGTGTGACCGAAATCAAGTTTCCCATTTTACAAGGAGATCCTGAATTTCCCCAGGAGTTGAAGTTTCCAGTTCTCGGCTGCTAGGAGACTGGTTCTGGTGGTGTCCTCTCCTGGTCTGCAAGCTTCCTCAAGGCAATTCTTTACAGACCATGTGATAAGGACAGTGTCTAGCCCTTGGTAAATAGTTGTTGAATAAATAAGTAAGTGTATGGCTTTATCAAAAACACAAACATTAAAAAGCAGCCCTCAAGTCTGTGCCACTAGGAAAATCCTGCCTCTCTTTCAACCCTTCCTTAAACAAGTGTCCCCAGCTGAGGCTGGTCTTTGATCAGCTTTGCCAAAAGCAAGGGCAACGTGAGCTCTCTCCCTTCTCGTCTGAGATCTAATAGAGCCCCTTCTCCAGGCAAGGTTGCCAGCCCTCTCTGAGTCCATCCCCGTCCCCTCCTGGCACACTAACTTGGTAAGTTGTATTTCATGAAGCTAACCAGGCTCATTACAGAGAACATATTTTTAGGAGGAGAGGTGTTAATTTCTTCCTCCTACAAAGAACAAAAATCAATATCATAAATCCAGGAAATCTCCCCTAAATGTCTCCTCCGTCATTGCTCTCCTGAACTCTGTGTAAATACCACTGTGACAGGTTAGCCATATTTGTGCTCCGGCAATCCGATATTGAGGTGACGACGGGACAAGAGACACAGCTGAAGTAAGGAGTATTGGCCGAGAAGTTATTCCTCAAGGTATTTTGTGACATTGGAATTCCATCAAATGCAGCCGAATGTACCCTTATCTTTTAAACAAGCCCCAGTTCCAATCCCCAGCCTGCTTAGGACATGGTGAACTTGCACAGCGACATATAGATTTTCAACATGAGTTAGAGGTGGGTGAAAAGGAACCAGTTTTCTAGGTCATCTACATCTCAATATATTCATTTACTCGAATACGTAACAAACACCTACTATGCACCCACATTGTATGAATGATCTATTCCAAAGTAGGGACCCGGGCATCAATTTTGTAGGAATTTAGAGTCTCAGTAAGTAGAGTTGAAACCAAAACTTTCTTTTAATTTTAATACACACGCACAGAAAGAGAGAGACAGACAGACAGACAAAGAGAGAACATTCCCATGCAGAAATGTGAAATCTCCAAGCAATGTTTTTCACTTCTCACAAGCCTGGTGGGGAAGGACAAAGCTTCATTTTAGGAGAAAACAAGAATCTAATTTTAGAAATCTTTCAAGATGTTGAACTTTGTGTGGGATCTGTCAGTCTAAGACCCTGAGTCTTGGATGGGTTATTATTAATTAAAATCTAATATTCCTTCCTTCTCTCTGGATCTATAAGGCCCATATTCAATCAGCTATGTCCAGCTTAGGTAAGCAGTTCTGTCCCCTAAGGTAGACTGCAAAACCTAGGGACTTCAGCATCATAGGGGCCACAGGCAAAATTCATGAAGGCATTACCACCAAATATTAGTCCTCCTGGAATCTTCCCTCCCAAGTTTATTTCTAATTATCTCCCATTGAGTCATGTCTCCAATGAGTCAAAAATTTTATTAGATTTTTAGGAGCCTGTATCTCTTGACAGTTTCAAAGGATCTTTATATTTTAGCATAGTTGATTCCCTCTAATATGCTTTTGTCGCCAAACTAATCTCTGTCCTGAATCATATCATAAAACTGTAGAGAGGAAAGAGTCCTTTGAGGTCACCTAGCCCAATTCCATCTAATTATAGACAAGGAAACTGAGGCCTAAGGAAGTTTGGTATCTTGAGGAACATGAATAAGTTAACGCTGCGGAAACCTGATGCTACAGTAACCTGCTGTTAGGACTGTTAAGGCCAGATTGGAAATGGCCCTAAAACAAAGAGCTGCACATTTTGGCATTTGGGGGTATCCCATCAGCAGGTTAGCCTAGGCCCCCATTGTCCTACACAAACAAGGCCCTCCCATCAGCAAGCACTACCTGCACATCCGGGCCTTCCAAATGCCTTTTGATGCTCACAACATTAACCAGGACAGCCCAACAAGGCACTGCCAGGAGAGACATGGCAGCACACTAAAAAGAGAACAGGAAAAAAACAACCTAGAGATGACAGGAAATGCAAGAAACAAAAGAAATCCTAAAAAAAGAAAAAAAAACTCAGAGCCAAATTCTATAAATAAAATATATTATTGTTTAAGAGGAAAGGTATTAATAAACAAAAATGAGTTCTTTGATATTAAAAAGATGAAAGCAAATCAAAAAAATAATAATAATCAGGAGTTTGAACAATGGAGGAAAACAACAAAACCTCCCAGAGAGTAAGTCTAAAAGATAAAGAAAAGGAAACTAGGCCAAAAATAAAAAAAAAATAAAGATAAATTATCAGAAGGCGAAGGAAGTCTGCCACACAACCTGCATGAGTCAGAGCAGAGAAAACGGAGGGAAAGGGGGCTGGGCTTCAGAGGCATAAAATAAGTACAGCGCCCAAGACTGTGGGTAGAAGTCTCCACCCAGGAGAGCGCCAGGGGTGTCCAGCGCCAGGGGTGTCCAGAGCCAGGGGGGTCTGTCTGTAGAAGCCCAGAAGCCAGGGATACAGAGAAGACCTGGAGAGATTCTGAGAAGAAAAGCAGAGTTTTCATCAAAGGATCAGGCAACAGGGTGACTCTGGGTTTCTAGACATGGGAAAGAAGAAAAGAAAAAAGAAGAAAGGAAAATTCAGAGAGAGCATTGGAATCCTGGCATCCTGTACCACCCAAATGGTGTATCCAATAGGAGGACGGAATGTTGACACTTTCACCCAAGCAAGGTCCGGAGCAAGTGCCTCCTGCACACGGCCTCTTAGAGGCCTCTTAGACAGTCACGGAAGGGTTGAGTCTTTGCCAAAAGGAAGAGAGAAAAAACGAGAGGGGAAAACGGAGAATCCGGAAAGTGACCAAACTGAGACTAGCAGAGGGGACGGCTGAGAAGCAGGCCACGGAGGGAACGTCTGGATAGAGACTTGGAAAGGGAGAGGAGTCGGAGGAAAAGAAAAAGAGGAAGTAGTTGATTGTCTGCCTTTGATCTAGGGAAAGTGAGGCCCCACTGCCTGCCTACGCAACAGCCTTGACCTCCTTATCCACGCCACCGGCCTGTGCTTGGACGTCCATCTGCCCAGCTCCCAGGAATGACCTGAGATTGCCCTAAAGCAATAACGGAGTCCTGTTTCCCGTGGCCAACAATTCATCTACACAGACATGTGACCCATTCTGGCCCATGAATGGGGAGAGCAAGATTTCTGGGAGATTCTAAGAAAGAATCTGATCCCTAGTAACAGACAGTAACAGGAAGGGGAGGCTCGGTGTGGGCTACTGCCAGCCCCTTCCTGCTTCCTGCTGGGTGGTACAGGGACATGCTCCTGGAGCTGTGGCTGTGGTCTTGGGACCACCAAGAAAGATAAGACCAACATGTTACTGCTGGCATAGGAGAACTGCAAGGATGGTTGGGTCTAAATCCACCTCAAAACCTACCTTAGAACCACCCCCTGCCATGATGCTTGTAGAATAAGATAATTACAGACGGTTACATCGTTTGGAATCAGGCAACTAAATCCATTTTCAACATACAATATTTTCAACTTCATGATGGTTTTATTGAGACATAACCCCATCACTAGTCAAGGAGGGGAAAAGGAAGAGAAGAACTGATCAAGAAAGCAAGTTAGAAACCAACAGCTTAAAGGGAGCTAAACTTTTGTTATTACTCAACTGGACAGGCCTCAATAGATACCCAGCTGGGAGAAGAGGCTGGCAGCCTTCCAAATGGCCTCCTCTTTTCCCAGCAAGGTAAATATTGAGCAGTCTATAAATGCAATCTCTCTCCTCCCCACTCCTCACCCACCTCACAGAATCCAGAGAGCATGGTTTGGCCCACACTGGGCCAAACATAGCCGACATGTTGCTGTCCATTATGAGGAACAACTAGGCTAGATGGTTTGGCACCTACCACTTACTACCTCTGTGACACTGGGCAAGTATTTATCCCCCACTGCACCTCAGTTTCCTGAAGTATAAGCTGAGTATAAGCACCTGCCTTAGAGGGTGATGTGCTCATCAAAGGGCCTGGCCCATAATAGTCACTCAACAAACCCCAACTGTTATTATCATTGGTTTTGGAAACCAGACCTCAACAAAGGTGAATGTCATCTGGCATATCATCAGAGGAAAGCAGGAGAGGGCAAGAAAAATGAAATCCACTCAAGTAAGAAACACCAAAAAGAAATTAAGATATTCAGCATGACTTACTTAGTTGGATCATGAGTGCCAAGATACTATACAGTTTTGGAGACACCAAAGAAAAGTTTTAACAAGTAACAGAGTTGAGTATCTACCCTCTGCAGGCACTGTGGGAAGCATCCATTGCTAATTCTATTAGTTACTCTTCCAGTTGCTATTACTAAGTTAAAACTTATCCCCAAAACTAGTAGTTTAAAACAAAAACCCTTGAATTATACCCACAGATTCTGTAGGTCAGGAATTCTCACAGGTCACAGCAAGAATGGCTTATCTCATGCCCAGTGCTAGGACAATACAACCGTCAGGGAATGGTGTCATCTGCAGGCTTGATCCCCCACCTCTATACACCTGGGCAGGGATGATGGATAAACCAAGACCACCCACCACAGCACCTACATGCACCCTCTCTGGGCCACTTGGCTCTTTACACCATTGTGGTCTCAGGTGAGTCGAGCTTCTTAAAACTCCTGAGGGTTCTGAGGGCCAGTGTTCTAGGAAACAGTGTAGAAGTTGCATGACTGTCATGACCCAGCCTCCAAAATCACACAAAAAATTACTTTTCTCATCCTCTTCTGATGGGACTTGAGGGAAAAAGACCTAGATCTGGTCCCCTAAAAGGAGGAGTGTCGGAATTTATGGACACGCTCTAAAAACCACAGTTACTTCCCCAATGTTATCCCCCATGTCTTCTTTGCCAGTAAAACTGCAATTTGGAGTAGATTAATAGCAATTTACTCAGCCCAATGAATCATAACAATTCCATTCCATTTTACCAGTAAATTTTTATGCTAAGATCCCTTAAAAGGGGGTTGGGGTTGTAGATCAGCAGTAGAGCACTCGCCTAGCATGTGCAAGGCACTGGGTTCAATCCTCAGCACCACGTCAAAATAAATAAATAAAAATAAAGGTATTGTGTCCAACTACAACATATATATAATTCCTTTAAAATAAGAGTGGTTATGTTACCCATCTCTGACCAATGAGACATAAGGAAAAATCTGTTTAGGGATAAGGGGAGCTCTCAGAAAGTGTTTTACTTTCCTGATAAGTAAGCCAGACCTAGGCTGGAGGTATAACTCAGTATTAAAGCAATAACATAGTATGTATTATACCTTGGGTTCAACCTCCAACACTGAAAAAAGGAAATAAAAATAAAAAAGACATGATCATTACTAATATTTCTCCCTTTATTCTTTCCTTGAATACACACATAATGCTGGAGCTGTGACAACCATTTTGTGACCATGTGGCAACAAGTATGAAAATGAAAATTCAATACACTGAAGATGAAGGGCAGAACATATAAAGACCTTGGAGCTTTGATTTTATCATTGACCAGATGACCAAATGCCAGCTCCACTTACCTCCAGATTTCTTTGTTTTGCAAGAAAAATCAACTCCAATTGTTTAAACTAATATCAATCAGGTTTTTTCTACTTGGCAGCTGAAAGCCTTTCCAGCAGCTACAAACTCATGATTTCATTTAGCTCTCATAATTAATGAATTAGGCATTATTCATTCATGCCTATGACCTCCGTTTTACAAATCAGAACTTGGGGAATATTTCCAAGGTCACAGAGCTAGACAGTAATGCCAAAATTTGAGCCCAGGGACAATTTCATAAGTCCAAAGATTCCTTGCTGCTCACAGTGTGGTCTCTGAACTGGGAAGATCAGCATCTCCTGGGAGCCTGCTAAAGATGCAGAATCTCTGGCCCTCCTCCAGATATACCAAGCCAGAATGTGCAATTTTACAGGACCCACCTGCCTATATGACCCTAGGGGTAAAAACAAGCACCCTCAGTTGAAACCCACAGGAGTTCAGATTTCAGCTCAAAGAAAATTTAAAAATTGTAAATAATTCCATTTCCTTCCTTCAAGAAGGAAAGGACCTGCTTGCAAGTACTGAGTTCCCCATCCCTGGTGGCATTCAACATCAACAGAACACCTACTACAAGGGATGCTGAGGAGATATGCGATGAAGGTCTTTTCACTACTGTGATTATTCCCATTGATTCTTCTGTGCCCAAAACTGTTCCCTCAGAGATACCCCTAGATGTCCCAGCTCTGTCTAATGAAGGTCTTTCCAAAGTCCCTAGCAAATACACATTTTCAGAGTTCTGTGGGTAGTCCCCCGTGGTAAGTCCATGATGCTAGGAGATGAAGTTCTGAGGGGTGGTGCTGGGTCCCAGGAAGCAACCCAGCAGGGAGCAGAGGAGAGTATTAGGGCTGCAGGTGGTAGGATAAGCCACCCCAGGGCAGTGGCTGCCAGTGGTCCGGGAAGCAACCTTTGCACCACTGCATTTTGATACCAGCTGCCGCTGGGTTTGCGGCTTCCCTCCGCTTTCTCTGCGGGTTCCTCATCCCTGACTGAGCCCCAGGCAGAAGCTGTGAACTCTTGAGCAGGCTTTGGAAACATACACATGTAACCACATTCTCACCCTTTTCAATTTAATTCCACAGTATAATTAAGCACATATACTGCACACGCACGGCTATAATACCAGCTGTCGGTTCAATTTGGAAGTGTGCATTAAACAAATTCGAGGAAGAAGCCACAATCTCTGAGCCTTAGGCTTGGGGGAGGACCAATCCAACAGGACCATGAAATGAACATTTACTGTGACACACTGCCACCCAGTGGCCTCGGGGGGAAATGTCAACACCAGGAAGCAGAGTATACGCAGCACCTTGGTCATCCTTGGTCCCTGCACACCTAGCAGATGCTCAGGATTTCTTTTTAACCAAATTGAATTGAATTACATTTGGTTGAGTTCAAATAAAGTAAAGTGAATGGAATGAGTATAAAATGGACACGGGGGCTGGGTGTGTGGCTCAGAGGTACAGCGCTCTCCTTTCATGCATGAGGCCACTGGGTTCCATCCTCAGCACTACATAGATATAAAATAAAGATATTGTGTCCACCTATGACTAAAAAATATTTTTTTAAAAATGGGCATGGGTGTATCGGATCAGTGACTAGGGGATGAATTTATTATTCCTAAGCCATGGCAATACTCTATTACATTTTAAATCAAAGAGAAGCATCCTCTCTGCACCTTGCATTAAGGAGAAAGAGAATTTTATCAGAAAAGAGGGTGAAAAGTCAAACTGTAGTCTTGGCTACATGATCAGATGTGGTCTACGAGGTCTGCAGTATGAGCCTTTTTTCTGACACGTTGCAGATAGGCCAGCCTTCAGCAATTTAGTGAGACCCTGGCTCAAAATTTTTACAAAAAAAAAAAAAATTAAGGGCCAAGGATATAGCACAGTTGCAAAGTGTCCCTGAGTTCAATCCCCACTACCAAAAAAAATAAAAATAATGAATTTCAACAGAAATTATTTCACCATTTCCTCTATTAGGTTTTGTTGGTGTTATTTTTGTACCAGGAATTGAGCCCAGGGGTATTTATAGCCACTGTACCACATCCCCAGCCCTTTTTTTATGTTTTATTTAGAGACAGGGTCTGAGTTGCTTCGGGCCTCACCAAGTTGCTAAGGCTGGCTTTGAACTCGCAATCCTCCTTCTTCAGCCTCCCAAGCCACTAAGATTACAGGCGTGCACCCCCGCACCCAGCTCTTCCATTAGTTTTGATACAGGCCTCCGAACTAGTGCTTCTACCAATTAATTCAAGGCTTTTGCACCTAAGGGGGGCAATGACAGTCATAGCCCTCCAAGTCCTTATTAGCTTCAGAGAAAGCCTCCACTTTTTCTTCTGCTTTGTTTCTGTTTGATTTGGTCTGGTTTCTTCCTTGTTTTATGTACATTCAATACATGACCCAAGATGTGGAATAAATATATAATGATGTGGAATGAAAATACCCAAAGTGCTTCACAGTTTACAAGCATCTCATTTGGGATTAAGATGACCCTGGGGTACTATTTTACAGATGTGGAAAACTGAGACTCCAGAAGCCACCCATAGTCACATGTGACATCTATAGCCGCATGGGACACAGGCCCAGGTCTCCTCACAAGACCACGCCATCTTCATCCCAGTGAGTGGGACACAGTGAAGACCTTACCAATTTCACTCACAAAGGGTTTCAACTGAGAAGGTGCTCTGTGGCCATATCTGGGACTCTTTTTGAGGAGTTTTGTCTTTGCCTTTTGCAGCATCTGCCCATGGGAGTAGATTCCTTCCTCAGAAGCTTCCGGCCGAGGGCTCCAGCTGTGGGTGGTGTCCCCCGAGCGCGTATCAGGCCCTCCAGTCTGACAGCCTGCTTGGCCTCTGCTGAATCACCGTCCTTCCTTCCCATTCCCCCATGTCATCTCCACCACAGCCCTTCAAAGCCACTGGAAGCTGTTAAGAATTTGAGCCCTTCACGGTTGTCTAGAAAACTATTTGCCAGAAATAAACTCCCAGAGAAGATGTAGGACTCACGGGTGAGGATGGTCTTGAAGAAACACAATGGGCATTCTGGGGAGAAAGGAAGAGCAGGGAGCCTTTCTTGGGAAGAGCGTTTAAATTAAGATTTTCATTTACAACTTCAATGAGTCCAAAATGGAAGCAATTGGCACCATGAGAGCAGACTGTATCTGCATATTAATATCTTTACATTCATCTTACTTTTCATAAAAGACACACACACACACACACACACATCTACCATGGAAACTGCTCTTCAAGGGTAACCCCTCTGAGGCTCGCCCTGCTGGTCCCTTCAGCAGGACAGAGTACCCCTCCCTCTCTGCTTCTGCCACACCCCCCACACACACACACACCCTCCAATCACTGACTGCCCCATTTTGTTTGCCTCACTAGCCCACCCGCTTCTTGAGACCCAGAACAGTGTGAAAGAATAGTCTCCCCTTCAGAGATCAGAGAATAATGACTAAGCCCGCCACAGGCTCACTGCGGTGTTCCCACACTGCACTGCACCTGATTCATAAGGTGGAAAACCAAATCTCTCATAGGTACCCCATCCTCCAGGTACATGCTAGTGGTCGTTGTCTAGCAAAGGCAATACCCAGCTCTGTGCCCTTGGAGAATGTCACAAAGGCAATGATAAAGGAGACTTCTTTTTAAAATGAGAAAGGGTCATCTGTCACCGCTGATTCTAAAGGATTTAGTTGTTAATGCTTAGAAAGCTCTCGTCCCTGTAGTGTGCTCTTTTAAGGTCTTCAGGAAATAGTCCGAGTAGGGCAATAGCTGGGTCAAATGGTGGTTCCATTCCCAGCTTTCCCAGGAATCTCCATACTGCTTTCCAAATTGGCCGCACCCGTTTGCAGTCCCACCAGCAGTGAACAAGAGTACCCTTTTCCCCACATCCTCGCCAGCACTCATTGTTGTTTGACTTCATCATGGCTGCCAATCTTACTGGGGTGAGGTGGTATCTTAGGGTGGTTTTGATTTGCATTTCCTTGACTGCTAGAGATGGTGAGCATTCTTTCATGTACTTGTTGATTGATTGTATATCCTCCTCTGAGAAGTGTCTGTTCAGGTCCTTGGCCCATTTGTTGATTGGGTTATTTGTTATCTTATTGTCTAATTTTTTGAGTTCTTTGTATACTCTGGATATTAGGGCTCTATCTGAAGTGTGAGAAGTAAAAATTTGTTCCCAGGATGTAGGCTCCCTATTTACCTCTCTTATTGTTTCTCTTGCTGAGAAAAAACTTTTCAGTTTAAGAAAGTCCCATTTGTTGATTCTTGTTATTAACTCTTGTGCTATGGGTGTCCTATTAAGGAATTTTGAGCCCGTCCCCACAATCTGTAGATCGGAGCCAACTTTTTCTTCTATCAGACGGAGAGTCTCTGATTTGATATCTAGCTCCTTTATCCACTTTGAGTTGACTTTTGTGCATGGCGAGAGGAGGGGATTCAGTTTCATTTTGTTGCATATGGATTTCCAGTTTTCCCAACACCATTTGTTGAAGATGCTATCCTTTCTCCATTGCATGTTTTTAGCTCCTTTGTCAAGTATAAGATAGTTGTAGCTTTGTGGGTTAGTCTCTGTGTCCTCTATTCTGTACCATTGGTCCACCCGCCTGTTCTGGTACCAGTACCATGCTGTTTTTATTACTATTGCTCTGTAATAAAGTTTGAAATCTGGTATCGCTATACCACCTGATTCACACTTCCTGCTTAGAATTGTTTTTGCTACAGGGATACTGCCACATCGATGTTCATAGCAGCACAATTCACAATTGCTAGACTGTGGAACCAACCCAGATGCCCTTCAATAGATGAATGGATAAAAAAAATGTGGCATTTATACACCATGGAATATTACACAGCACTAAAAAATGACAAAATCACGGAATTTGCAGGGAAATGGATGGCACTAGAGCAGATTATGCTTAGTGAAGCTAGCCAATCCCTAAAAAACAAATACCAAATGTCTTCCTTGATATAATGTGAGCAACTAAGAACGGAACAGGGAGGATGAGCAGGAAGAAAAGACTAGCATTAAACAGAGACATGAGGCGGGAGGGAAAGGGAGAAAAAAAGGGAAATCACATGTAAATGGAGGGAGACCCACATTGTTATACAAAATTACATTTAAGAGTTTACTAGGGGAATGGGATAACAAACATGGAGGGAAATGAATTACAGTAGATGGGGTAGAGAGAGAAGATGGGAGGGGAGGGGAGGGGGGGTAGTAGAGGATAGGAAAGGTAGCAGAATACAACAGTCACTAATATGGCAGTATGTAAAAATGTGATGTGTAACCGATGTGATTCTGCAATCTGTATTTGGGGAAAAATGGGAGTTCATAACCCAATTGATTCTATTTTATGAAATATGATTGGTCATGAGCTTTGTAAAGTTGTGAACATCCAATAAAAAATAAAAAAAATTAAAAAAAATTAAAAAAAAAAAAAAAAAAAAAAGAAAGCTCTCGTCCCGGGCAGGGACAGAGTCTTCTTTAAAAAAAAAAAAAAAAAAAATCTATCTGTGGTTCTTTTTTGAGATAAAGGATTTGCTGGAGTTTTATAGAACCCAATAAATAACTCCCTATGTTCCCCTTCTGAAATCCAAATCAAGCAAGAAATAAGGTTGAGGAGCCATGGTGAGGGAATTATAATAGCAATTATTAGTAACCCTTATTGTGTTCTAGGCACCACAAGCACTTAGATACGTACGTTAGTGAGCTTTGCATTGCTGTAACAAAATACCCAACAAGAACCGCTTAGAGGAGGAAAAGTATGAGTTCATGATTTCTAAGGTTCAGTCCATATTCAGCTGACCATAACTCTGGGCCCGAGATGAGGCACAAAACCAAGGCGTGGTGGAGCAAAGCTACAGAGTTCATGGCAGCCAGGAGCAGAGAGAGCTTGAGCGCAAGGAGCCAAGAATAATATAATTCCCAGGGGCATGCCCCCAGTGACACAGTTCCTCCAGCCATGCCCTACCTGCCAAAGTTACCACCCATTAATGCATTCAGATTATTAATCCACCAAATGGATTAATCCTCTGATTAGATTACAGCTCTCATAATCCAATCATTTCACCTCTGAGCGCTCCTGCATTGTCTCACCATGGGCTTTTGGGGGACACCTCACATCCAAACTACAACAATGTTAAATCATTTAAAAGCATTACCCACACTCCACAGGATGGAAAACTGAAGTACAAGAGTGGTTTCATTTGCCAAGGTCATGCGCCCACTAAGTGCAGAACCAGGATGCGTTCCTGGCAGTGGTGGCAGTGGTCGCCGTGGTCCCACTTGTAACCAACATGCAGCGCCGCCTCCCAGACACCTGATACGCTGCGGAAGCTGGTGAGCAGCAAACCTGGCTCTTTGGCCAAATGGGCTTCCCAAAATATGCCCCTAAATTGAAATTTATCCCCCCACAAAACTGCAAGCCTCCCTGTACAAGGTTAGAATTCTCTCCTTTACAGAAAGCAGAAAAGTGTGTTATTGGTGGGACTGGCTACTCAGTTTGCAAAGATCGATGCAAAAGGGAAATTTTAAAGAGTTCAAAAGTTGTTAGAAATTTTAAACAGACAATAGCAAAGCATGAAGCTAAGGCCCTTCTGAGTCCAATATCCTGTCCAATCACACAGACCAGACATCCACGAAGCTGGAGAGAAACCCAGGGAGCGCTCCGAGGAGCACACGGGCTCCTTCCCTGGTCAGAGAAGTCTCTCCTGCCAGGCAGGGAGCCAGGCTGCTGAGGGCATGAGGAGGGAATGGCATGCACACCTCTGAGCTTCTACAAATAGAATGAAAATTCCTCCCCTCAACAGACAGTGAAGAATGGGGAAGAAAGGCTCCTCCTTTCGGGGGCCTTATTTGAGCCGGTGGTGGATGTTGTGCACATGAGCAGTACATTTCACACGCCCTCCCATGGGAGTCACAGACACCTTGGGTGTATCTCTGCAAGTGTTCCTGCCGCCTCAAACAGAAGGGATGAGCACACACACACACACACACACACACACACATGCTCACACCTATATGTATGTGTATATACCCATGCACACACACACTCACGCACACATATACACACACCTGTATATATCTACACGTACACACACATACACAAAAGACCCCCACCAGGTCCCTTCCAGCTCTCCAATTTCTTGGTTATGACCATCACAACTTAATCCCCGGCTGATCTTCCTGAAGCTTTAATCTCAGCAGGACTCTATCTGGCTCAGGATGAGTCAGCTCATTTTCTTCCACAGGTAAAGGTCAAGCTGCCCCCATTATTTGTGCACAGGAATCTTCAGTCTCTGTCACCCATGGCTGTCAATCCAGAGGACTGGATTTACACTCAATGTGGTCTGGGTTCTCATTAACCTTGAAGTGTCTCCTCCTACACAGAGCTGGTGACATTTAAAATCCTATCAAAGTAGTCTAAAACAACCACCAGATTGAACCTTTAGGGGATAAAATAAATGATCCATAAGCCCAGGATGAGAAAGAAATAAAAACAGGCCTTAAAGAAGCAAAGTCTCCAATGAATGCATCACAACACATAATTCTGTGTTAGTCTCTATCTGTGGTATGCCTGGAATTGAGTGATAGTCATCGAATTTAACCCTTCAAGGGTAATTATGGTTCTGCAAGTCACCTTGAAAATGGCCACCAATCAAAATTTCCAAGAAAGTAGAATTTAATGTTTAGTAGGTTTTCAAAAATGTTATAGACGTTCCAAAGACTGAGGTCTTGTTTAAAATTTAAAAAAATAATTCAAATGGAACCTTTCAAAATAAGTTGATTTCCCTATACAGTCAGTTCTCCATATTTGTGAGTTCTGCATCCAACAGATTTAACCAACCTTGGGGTGAAAATATTTGTAAAACAAATTTGAACATATAGAAACTTCCATATAGGACCTTTCAAAATAAATTGATTTCCCTATACAGTCAGTTCTCTATATTTGTGAGTTCTGCATCCAAAGGATTCAACAAACTTTGGTTGAGAATATTTGCAAAACAAATTTGCACATATATTGAACATACAGAAACTTTTCCCCTTATAATTATTCCATAAATAAGACTAACACCATTTAAATAGTAACTGTGTTATTAGAAATAATTTAAAATATGTAGGAGGGGCTGGGGGTATAGCTCAGTGGCAAAACACTTGTCTAGCATGCACAAGGCACTGGGTCTGAACCCCAACACCAAAAATAAAGAAAGTATACATACAGGAGTATGTATGTAGGTGATATGCAAATACTGTGCCATTTTATATAAAGTAGTTGAGCATCTGAGGATTTGACATCCACAGGGGTCCTGGAACCATCCCCCATAGCTACCGAGGTGACTGTATTTTCAGACTGCATCAGTGACTCCTCTGCCCAGCCAGGCTGATGTGTAATGAGCATTATGTATACTCCTTCATTAGTTGAAAATCTATTGAGAACCTACTGTGTGTCTAATGATGTGACAGGAATGAGGAATCTGAAGATAAATAAAACCTGGGTTCTGTTTCAGAGAGCCGCGGTGCAGCAGAAGAGACAGTCCCATGGGAATACAGACTGTGAGAGCCGTACATACCCACTGCATGTTCTAGGAGGACAAAACAGGTCTGATAGAATCTGGAAGTTATTTCAACAGAAGAGAATGTTCGAGGCAGACAAAAGGATGTCAGAAAAAATGAAGGGGTACAGATATGCAATGGGGCGAGGGGAGGCGGGGACTTCAAATGCAGTCCTACACTGTTAGAAAGATAAGTCTGGATCCCACCAGTTTCATGTCCTTGAGTAGCTCACTTGTCCCTCAGTTTCTTTGTCTGTACATTGGGATAATCACCCCTAACCACTGAATCACCACTACAAGGTTCTAATGCAAAGTGTATATGAAAGTGACTTGCAAACCTGATGAGCTATACAAATGTCAGTTGTACTTTTATATCAAACCTACTGCAATTGTGCATCACTTAACTACAGGAAAACACTCTGATAAATGTGCCCACTAGGTGCTTTCGTCATTGTGCAAACATCATAGAGTGTAGTTACCCGGACTAAGATGGCTATGATGTCACCAGGCAATATAATCTTATGGGGCCATCATTATATATGCAGTCCATCCTTGACCAAAATAACTATTTCTCTTTTCTCTTAATCATGAAAGCATAGACTCTCGGAATGGCAGCAAAAGAAGGGATCCTGTAGGTCGCCTGTTAAGATAACAAAACTGAAGGCTCTAGAGACAGCTGTCAGCTACAGCATCAGCGTGAGCAGGATGATTGGCACAGACACCATTTTTGATTCCTTATCTGCCTCCTGGGCATGACACTTTATGTATCATGCCTCGTTTACAACCCCTTGCAATCAGCACAATAATGATCTCAATGTGGAAGAGGCTTGGAGAGGTTAAATAGCTCATCCAGCAACTCAAAGCTAGTAACTGCAAAAGACATTTGACCCCAAACTCTTGACATTCTGTTACAAGGCCTCTTTCTGCTTTTCCTTTTCCTCCTTTCTCCTCCTTTACTTCCTTCTTTGACATTAAAGTAGGCCCACTATTTGCAAGAATAAATTTTTCCAGGAGGAAGTGAAGGGAAGAAAACTGGTGGTAGACAGGCCCCAGCTGCAAGATCTGAGCACAGGCCTCCCGTCGCCAGGAGAACACCACAAGACTCTGGAGAAGTCTGACACCTCTCTCAAGAATTAGAGCTCAGCTCTGGAAGCAGAAGCTGCACAGTGGGAGCTCCGAGAAGCAGCAGGCAGCACTGCCTGTGTGGAACCTTCCCTGACCCATTAGCCTTAACATGTGAGTCTCATCCACAGGGAAGAGGCAGGCAGAGGGCTGCAGCAACACTGGCTCTCCTGCTTCTCAATCCTCTCAGCTAACCCTCCCCTTCAGCAGGCTCAGTTCCTTCCCTTTGGATTATTTGCTTCCTCCTAATGGACTCCTTTTTGCTGGTCCTCCCACTTTTTACTTCTGGAGTAGAATCATCGCCTCCTCTTATTACATCCTAACAGATATTGCTGGGTGGTGGGAGATAATTTAAATACCTTTGCTTCCACCGTTGCCTTTGAAAGGTAAAGGGACACAAGGCCGTCCCTTCATTAAAAGTCCTGTTTTCTTTTTTGTTTTATTTATTTATTTTTTAGTTGTAGTTGGACACAATAGCTTTGTTTTATTTATTTATTTTTATGTGGTTCTGAGGATCGAACCCAGGACCTCACATGTGCTAGGCGAGCACCCTACCGCTGAGCCACAACCCCAGCCCCAAAACCCCTGTTTTCAATGGTATTTTACAGAGCCATAAAGAAGAATGAAATTATGGAATTTGCTAGTAAATGGATGGAATAGAGAATATCATGCTAACTGAAATCAGCCAGATTCAGAAAGTCAAAGGTTGACTGTGTTCTCTCCTACATGGAAGCCAAACCAAAATAAGGCACAAGGGTAAACATGGGTATAAGGGAATCCCATGAAAATAGAAAGGAGAGCATGGTATTGAGAAAGGGAATAGAGAGGGATAATGAAAAAAACAGGAAAAGGGAGAAAGAGTGGAATGAAATTGTCCAAATTTCATTTGGATGTACCACAGTGAATTGCACCTTTATGTGAATCTCTAAAGCAGCAATTTAAAAAGACTATAAATGAACAGAAGGAAAACCAATAGAATAGAAGATGGAGAGTAGGAGGAGAGGAAGCACCGGATACTGAAGTGGAGCAAATTATATTCCATGCATGTATGATTACATCGAAATGAACCCCAATAATATGTATAACTATAGTGCAATCATTAAAAACATTCTAAGAGCCCTGTGTTTCAAGAGCTAAGCTCGGGCACCATTACAGAATTTTGTATTATGTTTTGGGAGTGAGGTGTTGCCCAAAGCTCATGTGTGAGATAATGCAAGAAGGTTTAGAGGAGAAATGATTGGGTTATGAGAGCCTTAATGCAATCAGTGATGGGATTTACTGAGAGGTAACTGAAGGTGGGTAGGTTGTGGCTGGAGGAGGTGGTTCATTAGGGGCAGGCCTCTGGGGTATATATTTTGTATCTGTCAAGTGGACCTCTCTCTGTCTCTCTGCTTCCTGATCATCATGTGAGCTACTTCCCTCCACCACCCTCTTCCACCCTGATGTTCTGTTCTGCCTCACCTTGAACCCTGAGAAATGGAGCCACTGTCTATGAACTGAGCCTCTGAAACTGTGAACCTCCAAATAAGCTTTTCCTCCTCTAAAATTGTTCTTGTCGGGTCTTTTAGTCACAGCAACAAAAAAGATGATTAAAATATTTTGTAAATAAGCATGGGTCCAGCAGAACACAAATCAAAAGAGAAAATCAAATTGATAAGCTGAAAGTAATTGAGCCATAATTTGGGTGCCATTGTCTCCAAGTTCCATTTGGGCCCTGCAGGAGGACAGGTACCTCTGGGGAAACACCAGATTTAGCATTGACTTTGCAGATAATCTGCTTCAAATTCTGACTATTGCTAGGTTTAGACCACTAAATTCTAAGCCTCCTGTAAGTAGGGCTCATCAGTACAAGCCAGACCCTGGCATTGAATAGTTCCCAGTGGATGTTTATGGGATAATGAATGAAAACATTGAGTGTTCTAACAAAATTATAAATATATCATGAAGGACAATCATGAAGCCACACTCCCCACCAAGAATTTGGATCTGCCTTCTGTCAATGACACGGCATCAGTACGCAAGTCATAACCTGTGAGGATGGACTCTAACCAAATTTAATTTATGACCCAGGGAGAGACATTATTTACATCCTACATGCCAATTCCATTCAAATGACTGCTCCCCTGGAGTGCTGTGCAGATAAGGATTTTTTTTTGCCCTCTTTTGAGCCCAGTAGGAAAGTCATGATCAATTAGTAATGTCTGCCTTGCACACAGCAGGAGACTGATGGCAAGGTCAGCATATAGTTGCCATCCCTTTGTTTACAGTCCAAAGAGCTATTAATCAGAAGTGGGATGGATCAACCACAGGAGTATGGAGAAAAGAAAGCCACGGATCCAGGTGTGGACACAGCCCAGGGAGCCCTATGGCAGGTGTTTCTTTGATGGGGAAGAACACAAAGCAGAACCCATATCATTTAATACTCACCACCCAAGCACTGAATCCACCAAGAAAACTCTGATTTGCTTTCCCGGGTAGTTATGCCTTCAGGGAAAGAATAATCTGGGTCAGGATATGCTCAGAGCCCAGTGGCCAGTTCCCTTGACATTTACAGTTCTCAATGGAGATGAAGAAGATGATTTTCTGGTTTTATTCATTACTCTCTTTCTGAGTGCCCATCCCAGAAAGATGAATCAACACTCAGGTGCCCTTGGCCAACCAGGTTTCTGAGTTTGCAAAGCTGTGGACTAGATCCTGGACTGTAGTAAAGTCCTCCTGAATGCCAACAAAACCTGCATGTTGACAACTCACACACTAAGAAGGTAGAACACATCATTAAATCATTAGCATATTTCTAGGAACTGGGTCAGCAGGTCAGCTGAGTTCTGAAGGTGGGGCCACTATATTATGTATTTGAATGAGAACGGAATGGATGTAATGTTTTTAATGCCTGGAGCATGGGAGGCCCAGATGGAGCCTGTGAGCTCTTCAAGGGCAGATACCATGTCTTAATTTATGTTCACATCTATCCTCAATGTCATCACTGCCCTGAGATGTGGCAAGGGCTCAATATTTGTTGCATGAATGAGTTGATTGAATGGGCAGCAGAAGTTTTCTGAAGTGTTGAGCAAGGAGCTATTTGGATAAGAGAATGAGCCTGAAAAGCCAACAAGAGATGCTAGCAACAAATCACCAGCTTTACAATGTCACCTTGAGCTTACCCAGCCAGTTTAAAAAGTTTTCCTCTTTGATCCAGCAATACCACATTCATACAACATAGCCTTGACCCTCTGCCTGTGCTGTTCATTTGCCTACAATGATCTTGCCACTCTACATATGGACACACACACACACACACACACACACACACAATTCACATGATTGCTTCTTCAACTGTCACCTCTTCAGACACATCTTTTCCACCTACTCAAATTCTTCTCCTCCCACTCAATTATCCTCTGTCTCAACTTCTTTTATATTTCCTTCATAGCATTTATCACCACATGTAATTACCTTAAATGTTTTTAATTATTTTTATCTCCTCCCCTGTATACTCTTATTTACCATTGTATCCTCAAGTGCCCAGCGTAGTCTACTATGTAATCAATTTCTGGTCATAGTAGATGCCCAGAAAGTATTTGTAGAATAAATCAATGAATGAAAAGTCCTGTGCCAACTGCCTCATACAGCACACTAGCCTTTTATGTGTCAGGGTTCAGTGGAAGGAAACAGAAGCCACCATTGCAGTTATTTTAATTCAAAGGGATTTAATCCAGGGAAACTGACTCATACAAGATTCTTCAAAGGCTGGAAGAGTAGGGTGTAGGCTGAGCCTCCACAAATGAGGACAGTCAGAAGGCCACCCCTAAAACAGTGGAATGCAAAGACATATACCACTAAGCCTGCAGATAAAGGATAGGGAAGTTATCACAGCTGCGACTGCCTGCCACCACCCCCAGAACTAGACAGAAAGCACCAGAACACTGCTGCAGAGTGGGGAAAGCTCTCTGTGACTGGGCTCACTGGCACAAACAGCCAAGGAGGCAGGGAGATGCTTCTACCTCCGCCCATCTTCCATATCATGAGCTGTCGGATCTAGATGGAGAAACCTAAATGGCATTTGGAAACCTAGCTGCGAGGGAGTCTGGGAAATGGGGTGTGCTACTTTCAGGAAGGCATCCTGACCATTCTGACCAAAATGGAAGGCGCTTCCTCCGTGACACCTGACCAAACTCCCCAAGCCAATGTTAATGCTACTGTTTATGCATGCGCGCGCACACATACACACACACACACACACACACACCAGGACTTTTTTGCTTCCATCATGGTACCTACCAAACATATTCTAAGGACAAATTTACATGTCTATTTCCTTGAGGACTGTGAAACCCTCAAGATCAAAGACAGCCTCTTATTCTTCTCACCAACATAATTGTTCACTGTGCTTAACTAATAGAGGGTAAAATCAATAATCAGTTTACTGGTTTAATAAGCATAGAGTGCTGGGCTCTTGACACCAGGCCAGTGCTCTTTCCACTATACCACCCTGCTTCTATCCAACTTTTCCTAAAACCCACTGATTTTGTTATTCACTTACACATTCAGGCAAAAGAAATCTACTGAACACCTGCAACACATCTGGGCTTGGCACAGGAGATGTGAGAATGAGCAAGAACAGACCCAGTCTCAGTTCTCATGGAGATTACGGTCTAGTACAGGAGATGGATATTAATTAACTGCTCACACAAATAAATGCAAAGCTATAACGACAGTGACAGCACCACCCAGAAAGGTGCACAGTGGTATGGGGACAGATGATAGAAGATTTGAGCTATTCAGAGACATCAGGGAAGACTTACCTACAGCAGGGATGAGAACAGAGGTCTAAGTGGTAACAAGTGCTACACAGTGCAGAAAGGGTAGGAAGAGTGGAAGAAATACAAGAGTGACGATGGTAACAGGTGGGCCTAGGGAAGAGTAAGGAGCCAGACCCCGCAGGACCCAAAGATCAAGTGAAAGATGTTTTCTTTATTTGTGTGGAAGAGAGGGGATGACATGCTTACTAGTGTACTTCGGAAAATTTCAGTGGGAAAAATAAATTAAGACATAGAATTAAAGAATTCAACATCCCACAGTGCCCTGTGAGGTCAGACACAGACATGGAGAGCTGAGCCATCCAACAGCAGCCCCCACCCACACTCTTCATCCATCTTTTCAAGACTGAATCATATTTGAAACATCATATAGATGAATGCTACACACGAGAAAAACACACATTTCCAAAGACCACTTTGGAGAGAAACAGCTTGGTGTATCATTCACATACAGAGATAGAGAGAGGTTTATATTAGCTTTTCCCATTTAATTGATTTTGCAGAAAGAAATTTAAAAGGCATTGGGATTGGAGGTTTCCTTTGAACTAACATCAAACCACCAGACCTGCTAAGGAAGGTTCAGCCAGGCTTTGATACGCCTCAGCACACAGAGAGCCCTGCCTCTGCTTTGGACGTGGGAATGGGGGGAAAAAAACATACTCTGCACCCAGAATCACTCCTTATTAAAAATAATTAGTGGAGATAGTGCATAAGTCACTTTTAAACTCCCCCTTTTCTCTAATTATCCTCTTAAATACACACCAAGACCGATTCACTAAAGACTGTTTGAGATATTTTGGAAAATACCTTTTTACTCTGTTCAACAAAAGCTTAAGCAAGAGATTGTTTGTTCTCAAACCAAACAAAATCATAATTAAACTGACTTTTTTTCCTTGTTTTTAAGTCTCCCTCCTTTTCATTCTTAAACTTTTGTCATGTTTTAGCCGAAAATGAAATGAATTGCTCCGCTTGAAAGATTAAAACATAAAAAAATAAAAAGTAAAAATTTTATTAGGAGGCACAGATAGATCCACAGCCACCAGCAAATTCTGGTGGGGTTTTATGTATTTCTCTGGGGATTCAGCAGAAATTCTGCACAAAGCAGAAAAGCATGCCTTGCCCATAAGTCAATACCAATGAAATCAATGCCAATTAAATCCATTTTATGTTCACGGTCATTCTAACCTGGCTGCCCTCCTTCCACTGAGGTGACCTGGACAAGTCACTTAACCTATCTGAGATTTGGTTTGCTTACTTTTCTTTCCCTTTTTTTATTATTATTTGTTCTGATTAGTTATACCTGATCGTAGAATGCAGTTTAACACATTGTACACAAATGGAACATAACTTCTCATTCCTCTGGCTGTACATGATGCTGAGTCACACGAGTAATGTAATCATACCTGTACATAGGGTAATAATGTCTGCCTCATTCTACCATTGGTTTGCTTATTTTCAAATGGAAATAATAAATTAAGTTTAAGAAGGGTTTCAAAGCAAAATTAAGGTTACTGAGCCTTTATTTTTTATTGTTTCTTATTCATTCCTTTTAGATATACATGACAGCAGAGTATATTTTGACATATTACACCTACATGGAGGAAAACTTGTTCTAATTAGGCTAAGCTTTTATTTCAGAAGGAGGCTGAATGTTCCAGCTTGCCCAGAGCCTCAGTATACTGGCCACACTCTGCCCTTAGCACATTTCTCTCCTGTTCCATGGAAAATGCTTTGGGTGCATTCCAATTCCCCAACTCCTGTATCACCAGTTGATCGATCTCTGCTCTATTTTTTCAGGGTCTTTTATCTCACCAGATTTGTTTATATCACTGTCTTTCCCAAATAGATAGCTGGTTCCCTGGGGCGGCAAGGATGTCTTGTTCATCCCCATAGCCTTAGCAAATTTCCTGACATAAAAATCTGCATTGACTGAATACATGTATGCATGGTAACATGTCATAAGCTTAGTATAACTGTGCAAATTAGAGGGAGACTAAAAATTGTGATTCCATGGAGCAAGTGATCTCTGTTTACTAACTCTCTTCAAACATCATCGGCAATTTTAATTAATGACAGAATGTACGACAATAAGATCCTCCTTCAGGCAAATCCATTCCTTCTCCAGTCACCCTCTGTCTCTCTTATCCTCTGTTGCCCTTTGTTTGTTTCCATCATAGAAATGAGCACAATTAATGACAGTTTCCTCTTGTTTCGGTTTTTTCTCCACTAGGACTTCCCGATGGTCAGAATTGTGTCTCTCTTGCTCATTGTGGAGGCATAGCTCCTACCAAGTGTTCAAAAGATATTTGTTTAGGAAATGAGTGAAGCCAGCCCGTATGACATAATCTGCCTCATAAAATCTCTGCATTCCATCAGCTACTTACGTTACATTTCCAAAGGGCTTCAGGAAAACCAGAAATTCAGCCTTTTGGAATCTACAACGGGTCCAATAAATGTCCCTCTCTTCCCTCCTCCGGAACAAGCTGGGAATTGAAACAAAGGGGATTGTAGTTAAAGAATCAAATTTTACCTTTATTCACAATCAAGATGAAATTGAAGAATTTACCAAATGACCCCATGGCACTAAATTTCAGAATCATTTAACCTCTGGAAGTCTCTGCTTGGGGGTGAAGGTGCTTCACTTTAAAAATTATAGCATTAGCTAGGCACAGCAGCACCGCCTGTTATCCAAGCAGCTAGGAAGGCTGAGGCAGGAGGATCGTGAGTGCAAAGCCAGCCTCAGCAACTTAGCAAGGCCCTCAGAAACCCAGTGAGACCCTGTCTCTAAATAAAATATTAAAAAGGGCTAAAGGGGCTGGGGTTGTAGCTCAGTAGTAGAGCGCGTGCCTTGTACGTGTGAGGCACTGGGCTTGATCCTTAGCATCACATAAAATATAAATAATAGTTTTTTTTTAAAGTGGGGGGAGGGCTGAAGACATGGCTCAGTGGTTAAGTACCTCGGGTATTCAATCACTGATACCAAAAAAAAAAAAAAAAAATATATATATATATATATATATATATATATATATATATATATATATATATATATCGCATTTTTTTAAAGTTATGGAATATTGTAAACAGCTCATCCCCAAGAGTGAGGACAGAAGGTCTTGGGACCCAAATGCACAGCTTGATCACCTAGGATTGCATACAGGAGATGGTGCTCCACCTCCAGCAGAGCGTGAGGGAATATGAACCTTGCCTTTATCAGCAGAAGTCACAGCACAGGATGGCCCTTTCTGGAATATTCAAGGTCCCCTGAGTTGAAATCCTTCTTTTCCTGTATTGCTAAATATCCTGGGGAAATCTCCAGAAGCAATACTCTCTGGTCCGCAAAGCAAGATAGAGGAAGACAGAAGAACAAAAAAGAAATTCTTAATGTCCTTTAAGAATGTTTCTTCAAGGGCTAGGGTTGTGGCTCAGCGGAAGAGAGCTCACCTCGATCACCCTGGGTTCGATCCTCAGCACCACATAAAAATTAAAAAAATAAAGGTATTGTGTCCAACTACAACTAAAAAACAAATATTAAAGAAAAAAAAAAGAATGTTTCTTTAAATGCCAAAAGGAGAAACTCTGAAAGGCACTTTCCCCAGACCTCTCAAGCTACTGGGAGCAGAGCTTCCACAGAGAAGTTACGGAGAATTATATCTCTTGGACAAAACAGGAAAATAAAAAAATAAAAATAACCTCAAAAAATTAAAAAAAAAAAAACAGGAAAATCCAAAATATTTGAACATTTTGCCTTTTCAGGTACCTATCTTTTGAGCTCAAAGGGGAAAAGTAAAGAAGGAGAAAGTCTTGCTAAGTATTTTTTTTTTTTTAATTATTATTTCTGTTTTGATTTTCCCTTGTGTTGAGCAAACTCTTGTGTTACATCCCAGCCTAGAACAAATCTTCTGGGCGGAATGATAAATCAGGGATTGTAATGAAAATCACTATTGACCTTTAAAAGGGCACTGTCTTTATATTTTCACACTGTGCTGTTTGAAATGTCGACTCAGAATCAGCAAAATAATATGCCATCGATTTCTCCCCCTGCCTCTTATAACAGAGCTTGAAATTGACCTGGAAACTATTAGTACGCGCTTTCTCATTACTGTTTTAACATCATCGGAAATGGTGATTAATGATTCAGGGTTGGGAACAGCGTGGTTAGACCTTGTAATTACTTGGTGCATTGTATCCAAGCAGCCACTAGCTTATCGTATTGGAACCACCCCCCAGAAGTGGGTGTATTTTAATTTTTATGTGGTAAAACTTTGTGGTTCCTCATTAAAAGCAAGAGGAGAATATTACTTTCTTGTATTATTGTTAATCCCGTTTACCATCCTCCCTTTTCAATTAAAGTTAGCCCTCCATATCCATAGGTTCCACATCAAAATATTCAAAACGTTTGCATCAGTACTGAACATGTACAGACCTTGTTTTCTTGTCTTCCCTAAACAATAACAATAGAACTGCTATTTACATAGCAGTGATATTGTATTAGCTATTATAAGTAACCTAGAGATGATTTAAAGTATACAAGAGGATGTGCATAGATGATATGCAAATACTGTGTCATCTCAAATAAGGGACTAGAGCACCCATGGATATTGGTATCCATGGGTGTCCTGGAATCAGTCCCCTGAAGATAATGAGGGACATTATTTCTCTTCCCTTTCTTAATTTGGGTCTCTCTTGCAATTCATTGTAGTTTTGTATCCCCTTTCTAAGCTCCTTGTTTTCCCTCCAATTTCATAATCTGTCTCCCTATAATTAGCTGATCTCTTTGCTCTTTTTTTTTTTCCTTGTGATTGGCTGTATGGAATGCTTCCCCCTGGCCTGCCTTTATCCTCTTATATCCTGGTCCATGCAGGAAAGCTGGCCTGCATACAGCCATCCCTTCCTGCCACCTCTGCTTTGAATCTTGTGAAGAAAACCCAGCAAAACACAATCAAGGGCTATACACTTTCAGTTAAACATGGAAGCTAGTGAACCCAACCTCTCTTCATTTTAAAAGAAGTTAGGAGAAAAGGATGAATATTTTTCTCAGTTAAAAATAAGTAGCTTTTAGATGATGTGGCCTTTAAGCTGAATTGTTCTTAGGGTCTTCTTGTAGTCACTATGCAAAAGCAAAGCGGTACTCAAGGTTTGGTTCAAATGTCAAGACTGATAATAGCATACATAGATCCATTTAATTAATAAGTTTGGCCTAGGTCTGTTTCTGTAGTTGGGTGATAAATTTTGGCCCAAAGCAGCCTCCAGATACAGTGAACTGCAACCTAACTTGATGTGCTAGTAAATTATAACCAAACTTAAGAGTATACCATTGTAACTAAGCAACTGGATGTCAGCCAATCACTGCAGTTAAGCTGCAGCCAATCACAGGCTGCAAACAGATCAGGCCATCCTTGTATAAGGCCAATGCTGACTGCAGCCAGTCACCTTGTTTCTGTGTCACTTCCAATTCTGTCTGTACATAATCTGCACATGTGGTGGAATAGGGCATTCCAGCTAAGATCTGGAATGCATCTCAATTCTAGAAACTTTTTCTTACCCAAATAAACTTTGTTAAGTTTAACCCATCTCAGAATTGTTCTAACATACCAAAAGGATATTTAATAGGCTTATTGCTTGCGTAATAGAAGTGTTCTTGGGAAAGTAGGGTAGCTTGAAAACATAAGGAAAGGAACCTGGCTTGGGTTACATATTGTGATTAGGGATTGGAATTGGGGAGGCATGGGGTTCTCACAAGCTGGCAGGGATCATTAAAAAAGAAAAAACTCACTTGACGTACTCAACTCTTCACAAGACATGATTTAAACAGAACAAAAGTACCCCTTTGCCCGAAGTCTTCTTTCTCAGGGCAACAAAGAGTCAGACACACACCAAAAGCTGTCCTTTAAATTTAAAAAATCAAATTTCCATCAGATTTATAACACTGAAGAAGGAGTATGCTCTGGGCATCTGGATTCAAGTCCCTCTTTTGTCTCTTTTGTAACCTTTAGAAAAGTATTCATTTCTGAGCCCGAGATTCTGTGGGTGTTTCATGGGGGTAAATAATCATCAATTCTAAAATGCAATTTTTCCTCATGTTTTAGTGTCTGAAAACTGGGTCCAATTCAAGAACTTTATAAATGTTCTTGGCAGCATTTTGTTTTTTCCTAGAGGCACATAAAATTATGGTACATATTAGAATTGGGGGGCATAATAGGTGATGTGAAATGTGGTACTCTGTAGGCTGTGGTGAAGAAAGAAAAAGAAAGTATGAAAACATTTATTATAAGTTCCCTGTAAATATATACCTATTTGGACCTCAGTATCCTTATCTGTGAAGTGGAATTACTAGTAGTACTAACTGCATAGCACTGCTATGAGGGTCAAGTATTCAAAATAGCGTCTGACCCATAGTAGGAGCGAGCCCTTAACCGAGTCCTTCCGTGATTCATTTGAAGTCAGGTTGTTTGTTGATTTATTCCCGAAACATTCGATGTTTGGTGTGTGCCTGCAGAGCTCTAGAGTTGTACTCAGCAGCTTTGAATTCTGGCTCTGCCACTATCTAACTCTGAGCAATTTCCATAGATGCATTCAGCCTCTTCTTCTGCCTTTATGAAATGAGAATTGCAGTGCCTCCATCAGCAAGTGTGACTGAGCATTACAGGGGTCAATGTAATAACGGGTCAATGGAGAGAGCCTCATACTGTGCCTGGCGAATGGAAATTCTCAGTCAATGCTACTTATTTTTAGCGAACAATTCTACTCTGGAGAAGCATCTGGACTAGCTAGAGATATGGCCCAGATGTAGAGAATTACAACATCACAAGGCAGGTGTAGCCCCTCTTCACACACTGCCCTTGTGCAAGCCCTATCCGTGCTCTTACGAAGAGTTGGATTAGCTCTCTGCTCTGAGGACATTTCCCACCATGAGGAACCATGAAGTGCCTCAGAGAGGGGACGTTAGGCAGGGAGTTGTGTTAGCTGTTTTGTGGGAGGGCCCAAGGCAGGGCAGGCCTGTGCTGGGCTGGAGTGTCACAAAATAGAACTATCTAATGACTACCTTCATTTACAGTTAGTGGGCAGGAGAAAAGAAGCCAGGCTAGAATTATCATTGAAGAAGAAGCAGTAGTCGCTCCTGTTAGCCAGAAGAGGGAGATGTTTAGTCATTTTTGTCGTTGAACAATTTCTGTTTTTATCTCTCTTCGGGCATAATTATAGAGTTGTCTTGATTTGTCTTGTTCCGTCGAATTCTTGAAAGTCCTCAGTTGATGCTAATGTTCTGCTTACATTCACCAAGGGAACAGCATGACCAAACTGGTAGCGATTAAGCCACCTACCAGCTATCAGCTGTAGGATGACACACTGTCCCAGTTTTGCTGGGGAGGGGAGGATGGGGTGGGGGCGGGGGGGGGGGGTCTGGGACACAGGACTTTGAATGATAAAGTGGAAAGAGTGCCCAGAAAACAGGGTGGAGTTGGTCACCCAGATGCCAGGACTTCACGCCTTTGATTACATGTCCTGTGAATTATCTGACTTACACGTGGTGTTTTCTCTCAGTGTCTGTATGTGAGGAAGTGGTTTGCAGGTAGACAAGCCGTAGCTCTGTCATTTACTGACCACGTGACCCTGAGCAAGTTACTCAATGTCTCTGAATCCTAGAGAAATTGGCTAAAGCTTGGACACACTTAAGTTGTCTTCCAGGAAAAGCCTCCAGGCCTTTCACTAATGATTCTTATGGTTTGGAACCAGCTTTTCAAGACTGGACAGGAGCCAATGCCATCATTGTCCCATCAATGATGCCACAAGCTCAGAATCTCCCGCACAGAACATAACTCCCCCCCCCCCCCCCCCCGCTTCCTACCACAGAATACTGTCTGCCAAGAGAAACATGTGCCCCTTCTCGCCATTTGCCATCCAATCAACCAGCAGTTCTCCTCTCTGCCTTCCTGTGAATTCAATTACTACCAACTGATCAGAGAGACAGATTGGAGCTTATAGCCCCGGCCTCCTTGCTAGTCAGTCAGTCGCTCAATAAAGCTTTTTTTTTTTTTTTTTTTTTTTTTGCAAAAACCCAATGCTACAGTATTGGCTTCTACACCAGGCAACAAGCTCTTGCTCGGTGACACTGGTGATGCCATCAGTAGTTACCTTAACAAATCCTGCTCCCCAAATGCTGAAGTATAACACTAGAGAAGCCGGCCAAGGGAAGCCTAGAGTAGGAAGTAAGGAGCTTTATTTAAAGGACAGTAGAACAGACTTCTCCCAGCTGGAAGAAGGGGAGTTTGTGGGATGAGGAAGTCCCTTCCCTTCTATACATCTTAAGTTTTCTTTGTCCTTTTACATTCCTCTCCTTTATCTTGCTCATTTCCCCTCATCCTGTACATGTATAATCGGGAGATGCAATGAGATGACCAAAAGGTGGGAAACGGTGGGCTGGAGGGGCCAGGGAGGAGTGATTCAGGCAGGAAGGGGGACCAGGGAGAATTAATTAGCAATCCCTCAGCTGCTCAGGAGTTGCTTTATTAATAATTATTTAGGATGGGCTGTATAAGCTGGGCTTCAGGACATTTCAATTTCCCAGGGCAGTTTCCGATTTCCCTGACTCAAATGGGACTCCATTTCTCCATCAGACCCGATTTACCTAGCTACACTAACTACCTGTCTGTAAGTCTGGGTTCACTGGTTTCCTCCTTTCTGAAGTGAATTGGTACGTGCTTTGTGCAAAGGCTCAATGAGATAATGGCATCTTCCACAATAACGTTGCGCCTCTTTCCTCCTTCAACTCCCTCCTCTACCCCTTTCCGTATCAGCTTTGTGCCATTTCATGCAAAAGCCCTGGATTAAGAGTGGTATTTCTGAACCTTATTTTTATGTCTCCTAAGATGGCTCCAGGTACTTAAAAACACTTAAATTTCTGTTTGAATGGTGTTACTACCATTCCTTTTTCTTCTCTCCAGCATCCCTTTTTATTTCCTATGTTTCTTTATCCACTTTTCTTGCGGGGAAATCAAACCTGCAAGTAATGACAACTATAATAAACTCCGCATTTCCAGAGAACTTCATAGTTTATAAAATGCTTTACACACAGATACACACACACACACACACACACCAAGAATTAAAAACCTGGAAAGAGAGAGAAAAGGGAAATTGCATGGAAATGAAGGGAGACCCTCATTGCTATACAAAATTACATATAAGAGGTTGTGAGGGCAATGGAAAATAAACAAGGAGAGAAATGAATTACAGTAGATGGGGTAGAGAGAGAAGATGTGAGGGAAGGGGAGGGGGGATAGTAGGGGATAGGAAAGGTAGCAGAATACAACAATTACTAATAGGGCATTATGTAAAATTGTGGATGTGTAACAGACGTGATTCTGCAATCTGCATTTGGGGTAAAATTGGGAGTTCATAATCCACTTCAATCTAATGTATGAAATATGATATGTCAAGAGCTTTGTAATGTTGTGAACAACCAATAAAAGAAAGAAAAAAAAAGAATTAAAAACCTGAAATGCAAGCATTGTTACTCTTCTGTTTACAGATTAGCAAAGCAAGGCTGAGAGTAGCCATGTGATTGATTCAAGATCACGAGTCTAGTAAAGAAATAAAACCAACTCTGTCAGTCTCTGCTCTGCTTAAAACAACTTTCCCCAAAGACCTTAAACTAGAAGCCAATGGATCCCCATTCCCCGCATACCAGGGTCCCTGGATGAGGCCTCTCGAATAGATGTTGCTATTGAGATGATCACCTGTCATTTGTAATTTCCTGCGCTGTCCCCCAGGGTCCACAGTTTAATTTCACTTTAAATCCAGCTGGCTCTTGCCAAACCAATGAAAAAAAAATCCCATTTGAGGTGGAACCACTGAAATCAGATCCAGAGCTCTCTGCTAGCTCTCCTTCTGACTATCAATTCTGCATAAGCCCTGGCAGCTGGGCCCAGCTGGGACAGGGTAATTCTATCTTCCCTTCCAAAAAGGAATGCCGAATGAACTCACATGTGTCAACCTTTGGAATCTTTTACATAGCATAACCTAAGCAGAAATCACAAATAGGGTTTTGATATTTAACTCAGACTGGCACCAAAATATTTCCCTGTCTGGAGTTCTTCCATGAAAAAAGCATTTGTACTATGCAGATGGAGGGTGTGGGGCTGGACAAGGCCCAGGAATGCAAAGTCAGCAGCCTCGGATCCTGCTAACTGAAGGGGTGTGATCCTGCTCACACCCCTTTGCAGAATAAGCAAAACAGGTGGATTTTGTGGTAAGACAGAAGAGGCAAGGATTTGGATTCAGAAGAACCAGGTTCAAATACCAGTTCCCATGCACACAGGGAGGATTGCTTAAGCACTTTGTGTCTCCTATGCACTTCTTTGCAAAAAAACAGAACAATGATGGCTGTCCAGCCATTCCCTTTAGGGTGGTCCTGAGCTAGCAGACATAAAAGCACATTAGAAACAAAATCACTACACAAGTATCAGCTGCTAATATTACAGTGCAGACTTCTAAAGTTTGTGATATATTTTCCACACATGTTCGCTATGCATTCCGTTCTCTTGGGTCTTTGTTGTTCTTCCAGTCACTTTGATCTACCTCCCTACACAAGCTCAGTCACCAAAGAACAGGTCTGCATTTGTTTCATAATTCACATAGTTATTCAAGCAGTATTCCAACCCAGAAAGACAGTCCAAGAAAGCTTAAGTGACTGGAAGGAAAAGAAAAACACTTGGCTCAAAGTCTGCTTTTGATATTTTGCTTCTCTAGTGTATAAGGACATGTTTTGGTTCAAAGGAGAGGGGAAAAAAAAAAACAGAAAAAGAGAAGTTGAGAACTGAAAGGAAAAATAACATCTCTCACACACTTAAAAATAATAGAAAAGAGTTTATATATGTATGAAGTCCACCAATACAGAGTCAAATAGGAGCTGTGAATTTGCAACAGGAGAGATAAAAATCGTCAAAGGGATGTTCCTAGTATTTGCATATCCTTTCTAGCATATTCTGGCTAAGCATATTTGCTTGTCACAGTTCAAGTCATAATTCTAGAAGGTTCTTATATTTGCCCAAGGGTTTTTCCAGGTAAGGAGAAATTCCTAGAAAATATAACTCATCTGTTCCTTATCACATCTTAACATCTCTTCATCCACACAGGGGTTAATATGTTTTCTGGGAACTGAACATATTGTTTATAAATCCATGAAGGACTAAAACTAGAAAGGTCCAGACACAGGTCTTTCTCCGTCTGTATACAGTCCTTCCAACCTGGCCCTGCTTCTGTTCACAGCACACCATGTTATAAGTTTCCAGCAGTCCTAAGACTTTGCACTGCAACAAGGTGATTCACCCATGAGCCTCTCTGGGGAACAGGTAAAGACGGCTGGATGTGAGCGCACAGGCTAAACGTATAGTGTGAAAACCTTCTGCAACACCAACGGCCCACATGCTATGGAATCTGGATTTGGCAGTAGAATCTTGGACACCTTCCAGAACATTTCGTTTGGGGAAATAACAAAGATCCTCTAGATTGTGCCGCAGCTTCACATTCAAGTTTGGAGGGTGTCAGAAACTGGAAACTATCTCAATGACCACCAGATGGCCTCACTACTCAGAACCTCACTGTTCAGATTTAGAATGCAGTTTCAGTCCTCAAAGCCCCAGGACAGAACCAGAGGAATATTTTAAAGTTGCCATTGAAATCACAATCAGGAGGGGACAGATTTTCTGTTGTCCCCTGGATTACCAATGACAATGTAGGGATCTAATTGCTAAAGTCTCCAGTGGAAGAAAATAAAGTAATATGCATTTTAACTTTAATGTTACACTCAAAATGCTTTCTGTTATGTACTTTTATGTACTTCTATTGAATTTTCTTGGTATCTCAATGATATTTTTTCTATAATAATAAAACTGTTCTGTAATATACATATTCCATTTTTTTAATTATATACTAAAGACACTTTAAGTATCTCATAAATTACTTCTGCAGAAGGTTGTAGCTAGCTTTAGGCTAACAGACAAGAATATTCATCATCTGCATGTAATCATCACTGAATATTATTTTTTTCATTTTAATCTGTGTATGATGTTCCTTTCTGGATCTTTCCACACAGTGCACAGAGTTTGGGTGAAATGCCACATAACAAGAAATGGACTGGAGAATAGGCTCAATTGAAAAAATTTTTTAAAAAAATTCTATGCCAGGGTTAGCTGGAGAAGAGCTCCTAGTTACTCCCACAGTTTGTGAAGTGGCATGCTGGGCATGCTGGACCATGGTCCTTCCCTCTAGATGACCAGCATAACCAGCAGCCTGATTTGAGGGCGCCAGCTATCCGGATGTCAGCACCCAGCACCTGGAGATTCTGGAGCCTATGAGATGCTGAGTAGCTCTCCTCTGCCATGCCCTTCTGCCATGATGTTCTGTCTCAGCTCAAGCCCAGAGCAACAGAAACAGCCAACCAAGGACTGAGACCTCTGAAACCATGAGCCAAAATACTCTTCCTCTAAGTTGTTCTCGTCTGATGTTTTAGGCAGTGATGGAAATCTGACTAATACAGCATCACCGATGAGAGGGAGAATCAGTCTTCTTCAAGATTATGTTTAAGAAGACATTCTCATCTGAGCTACTTTTATTGTTTCCTTGACTTGACAAAGTTCTTGGGAATGAAAGGGGTGTTTCAGGGACATGGTGTTTTACTGTCCTCCTCTTTTTTTCAATTCCAGGATGACACACCTTGGCAGGTGGAGGAAGCACCAATTTCATGAGAAGCGGAGCTTGGACATTTCCCCTCCAACAAGGAGAACTGCAAGACCTCAAATCCTAGTTAACCTTTGGCCAAGCAATCTAGGCAAACACACAGGGTTCTCTGGAACAATTCTACTCATTGCATAATGCTTAGTCAATTGTTAAAGCAAAAAAGCACAAAGGAATGTTTGTATTTTCATTTCTTTGATTACTAATGCACTTATGTCTACCTTTTCACTTATGTATTGATCAGTTGTATTCCTTCTATGATCTATTTATGCCCTTCACCAATTTTTCTTTGGAGATGTTAACATTTTATTCTTTAATATGTAAAATAGTTTTACGTAGAATATTTTTTAATTCATTAAGATTATCATGATTTTTCTTATTAGATCTATTGATGGTATATTTCACACTAATATAGAGAAGATTTGTTGATTATTTTTCTAGTATACACACTCCCCTGTAGTATCCTAATGCTTATTAGGGTATCTAAATGGTTCCAGAAAAACTGACTAGCCCCCTAGCTCCAGGTGGGGGGTATAGACACTGAACAAGCCACTCAACACAAGCCATTTCCCCCAACACCATGATTGTAAAAGGACAGAACTGAAATTCAAATCAGTCTAATCCAGGTGAATATCAGGATTCTTCCTATAAATGCTCACATAAAGATAATTCCTATTTCTTATTAAATAAGAATTTTGAAGTACATAACCCCAGGGCCTGCTGACAGCCATCTTGGGGACTGGATTTAGAATTAATATCATAGCAGAAAAGAGATGAACTGAGTATTTGGTGTAATATTTTTGGGTAACCAGACCAGACCAGGACCCACCTGAAGGGAGCCTACTTCTGGGTTTTTCAATTACATGAACCCAAGCATATATACTGAGCAGTACCCTCTGGAATAGCCATCCTGGTTACATGGTTTACATCATTCTTAATAGTCCATTCTAATGCCCATGTTGCACTGATTGGTAAATATTTTTCATCCCATCCTTATATGTGCTAATCATTTTCCTTTATTATTAAACTGGTTTAAGTAAATTTTTATTTTATTTTTTTATTTTAAGTATTTTTATAATACCTCTAAAATGTGATTTTTTTATTGTTAAAGAAGCTTTCATATCCCATACAGTGAGAACTACTTACTGGCCATCTAATCAATACAGTCAAGTAATAGCTAATATCTACTGAATAATCACCATGTGTCCAGACAACACTCTTTGTTTTTATATATGTCAACTTCCTTAAAACTTCTACTATCCCCATTTTAGAGATTAAAAAAAAGTTAAGGCACAGAAAGGATAAATCATCCAAAGCCACCACAGTTAAAACTGTAAGAGCTGGAATTCGAACTCAGGATATCTGGCTCCAGAGTCCATGAATTTTCACCATAGTATATCACCCTGCTCTAAAAGATGATGGCTAAATATACATACTGTAAATATTTTGTTTTTAACATATATGTAAATAACCATTTGCCAAATTGGTGTAGGGTACACAAAGATAGGTTTAATGTTTCTCCTTGTTTCTGCTTTTTCCAGGACATATAGTGAACCTACATTTCTCAGCTTGCCTTACAATAACATGTACCTGAGTCATAGTACATGAAACATGAACCCAAAGGATGTGGCTACTCCCTGGCCTGGTCCATCCATGAGGACTTCCACATGGGGGTCTCCATACACTCTTCCCCTCTGTGATAGATACAGAAGAGCATAACCACCTTGGAAGCCCATGTTGAAAATGCCATTGCCAAAAGATGGCAATAGTCTGGTGCCCACCAATCAGGAAGAGTTTTTTGAACTTGACGTAACTGAGAAAACTATTGCATTAAGCCATTGATAGTTGGGGATTTTGTCTAGTATAACAAGCTACTTATACCAGCTTACCTTAACTGCTTAGTATTGCCTCAACGAATAACTTTTCTTTAGGTATCAATTTCCTAATTAGGATGGTGTACCATCTTTCTTACCTAAATCAAACTCCTGATGCTTTGATATTTCTCACTTAGTTTCTTTAAAGAAGGTAATTTTAAAATGCTCACAAAATATGAGTGCAGAATTCATCTACACTTTTTCCCAAATTTTACCAACATCTCATCTTCACCTAATCTAATATTTTGGTGACTCACTTGTATTGAATTGTTTCAATACATTCAATTTAGTGTTCATAGGAACAACACTTTTTCCATACTCATATTTCATCGAGTCCACATAAATATTTAATGAGATTACATAAATATAGCAACAAACACAATTGACTTAAACTGACTTGGAAACCTGTTATTGTAGAAGAACTGCAAGACTACACCAGAGCAAGTTAACCCTGAGTGTTCATCCCTCTGTTGACACCAGTCAATATGTGGTATGGGTTGGGGGCAGCAGGGAACGGTGAATGGATTAAGTGACTTGGATCAACTGAACACACTGGAGTTTCATATCCTTGTGATTGCACTTAGGAATGTCTCATACATATTTTCACATTGAACTGTTTTTTTTTTTAGTTTGATAGTTTTGTGCTTTGCATATCACATTCTAGTGGCAAGGTTGTTCCAACTTTATTAAATGCATTGAATGATATGTCTGTAATTTACAGAGCATATGACGTGTTTCTCGAAGAAACTCATGAATAAAATCTTGAAGGCAAATTGAAGGTAAGTCTTTCATAATTTCTTACAGGGTTGCTCTATTCAGATTATCCAGTTCTAAGTCAGTGTTGGTAATGTGTTTTCTCAGAAAACCATCTACTTCATTAGATAGATTTCCAAAGTATTAGCAAAGAGTCATGTATAACATACTCTTCTAAGTTTCTAAACTTTTAATTATGGAAATTTTAAGCATACATAAAGTAGATAGAATAATGTAATGAACCCCCAAGTGCCCATTACCCAGCTTCAGCAGTAATCAGCACTTTTTTGCCAATATTCCTTCGCCTATTCCCCAATCACTCTTTTAAAGTAGAGCGCTGTATCTTAAAACAAATCCCAGACCTCCTATCATCCCACCCACACATATTTCAGTGAAGCTTCTCCAGGAAAGAACTTTCTTATTAAAAAACGTCTAACCTTTTCTGTCTGTAATTTTATCTCATTTTTAATTGTTTTCTCTATTTTTTTTTATTTTCCAGAGATTTTCGTGAACAGAGACATTGGTTTTTCAGTAAACATACCAATTCCACACTGTTTCTTCTTTCTGATTCAAAGATTCCTCTTAACAGCTCCTCCTCCTGCCTTCCTGAAGTCAGTTCAGTTTGTTTTTCTTAGATTAATGCTTGCTTGGTGAATAATGAATTCCTGTGAGGATATTAATTTGCTGCTGAATACAACTGTGGCCTCATCCTTTATGGGGTTCTTGTTTTCCATGTTTTCTTTGGTCTGTAACTGCAGTTTTAAATTTCTACATTGAGCCCTGAATTATTTAAATTGTTTATTTTTCTTTTTTCTCCCTCATTTCTAAGCTTTTGTTTCAAAGGTTTACATTAACTTTCTATCATTCATGTCCCTTCACCCACCTCACATTCCAATGTTTGTTATTATGCCAAATATTCCTCATTGTGTTATGTCCTTTGATTGTCACCTCTATGAAATGTCCCAAGCTACTTTTCATCATACAGTATTTCTCCTGGAGTGGTGGTCCTCTATCACAAAAACTACTGCTTTTAAATTATGTATAGTCTCTTTAAAGAATTGCTTTTAATACTTATTTGGTTTTTTAACTGTTTACAATTAGTTGATTAATTAGAGTTTATTTAATAAATTTCAGCACTTCCCTCTTTAATGCTATAACTTTCCCAATCTTAAATTCTTCACTTTGATATCTGTCTCAGTCATCTGACACATCTTTAAGAAACTTCTTGTCACCAGGTACGGTGGCAAATGCCTGTAATCCCTGCAGCTCGGGAGGCTGAGGAAGGAGGATCACTAATTCAAAGCCAGCCTCAGCAATTTATGGAGGACCTAAGCAACTCAGCGAGATCCTGTCTCTAAATAAAATACAAAAATGGGCTGGGGATGTGGCTCAGGGGTTAAGTGACCCTCAGTTCAATTCCCAGTACCAAAAAGAAAAAAAGAAAGAAACTTCTTGTCCAAATGGCAATGTAAGTATATATTTTGATGTCCTTAATTCTGCTCCTACACATAAAGACAAAATACAAAAGAAAAAATATTAACATCACAGCCATGCTCAAAAACAAAATGAACATATGGAACAGAAATGCAAGACAGTAAGTGGGCTGAAAGCAACAAGTCTACTGGGTGGCAGGTCAGAAGCAGCCTAAGCTGGCCAGGAATGAAGCTTTTGAAGGATAACGGGCAAGGCTGGTACTGATGATGGTACTAGAACAACCAGAACACCAGCCAGTGAGAAGGGATGCTGCCAAAAAGTCAAACTCTGGCTATGAACACACAGTCCAGGGACTGAAGCAGGGGCTCTCAGGTTCAAAATTTCTGCCTGGGCACATGGCTTCTGTGATGCTATGGGCTCAGGAAGGCAAGCCTCTATACTGAAGTCCCAGGCAAGCATTCCATGGGCTCAGGAACTGTATCTGTAATGGCCCCAGTATCGCTGTGGGACAAAAGCACCCACAGATGCTCTGAAGTCAACACTGTTGACCTACAATCAATAGTAATGTAGGGCTAAAGTGCTTTCATGGCATGCACAAGGCCCTGAGTTCCATTCCAGCACACAAATAATAATAGAAATAATAATGTATTGTACACTTAAAAACTTGTTAGGAGGTTAAATCTCGGGTTAAATGTTATCACAATCCAAAAAAAAAAAAAAAGACCTTGGAGACTTTCATGGACAAAAGAGACATCCTCAAAACTGCCAGGAGTGGAAGGTGAGGGAATCAGAAAGAGAAAGTAGAAAGACAGGAAGGTCCTGTCAACTATAATTCAGAAGAAAGAAAGAAAAATAATGTTAAAAAAAACACTACCTTTATATGAAGTTACTATAGAAAGAAAATCAAAAGAACAAACTTTCATTTCTTAATAAAATTATCGTAGAAGCCTCTAAGAGAGAAAGAAAAATAGCCAGGAAAATTAATAAGAAATTATGAGACAAAAAGAAATAAAACAGGAAAAGATTGACATAGAAAAGAAAATACTATTAAACAATTTTTCAGGAAAGTTCTCTGTGTTATATCTCATGAGCCTCTGGAAATCTTTCTTTCTTCCATATTTATACCTGAAAAACATCTGGACTGAGTAAAAACTATTCTGAAGACACACCTTTTATGCCCCAAATCCATAGCCACCATTCCATTTTCTTTGCCATTTATCTTTTCAGGGAAGGAGGCTGAGGCTGACCTGAATGTTGTTCTTTTATAGACAGGGGAAAAGGGGTGCAGACGGATTGTCCAACTGTGCTGAGATTCTTTATCTTTGCAATTCAAAAACTTCATCCTGGTGTGTCTAGGTGTAACATTCTTTTCACAAGTTTTGCTAGTATGTATTGAATCTTTTTTATTTTTACACTCATCTGGTTATTGCTTCTGTTAAATAAGCAGAGGCCTTTGGTCTGAGGCTGTCTCTGTACTTGGAGTTCCTATATAAGGAACTGCAACCAAATCAAAATGTAACCAAGAATATGACAGCCAATCAGAAGCAGCCAGGTTTCAACCCAGCGCAGGCAGCCAACTCATCACACCCTGCCCAAAGAAGGGACCCCTCCTAGCTGTAGCCAATCATGAGGTTTCTCTACTTGACTTCAGTATTTGGTCTAGAAAAACGCTCCCTGCTCACACTGCTGGGCCAAGGTCTGTGAACTCGTCTGGTTGTCAGTGCTGCCTGATTCATGAGTCATTCTTTGCTCAAATAAAACTCTGATAAATTAAATTTGTCTAAATTTACTCTGATGACACCTCTGTCAGCCAGTGTTCAACTGAAGAAAAGAAGACCCACAAGTTGAAGCAGAGAGATACATATTACAAGGCATTAAATCACCAGAACTGGAAAAACTAATGCAGGAGCCACATGAGACTCTGAGTACTTCAAATGTTCCTAGTCTCACGTGAAATATTCTTTATTTCATATTAAATATTCTTTAATATTTCATACTTTAAATAAGTATGAAATAAATATTCTTTATTTCATACTAATGCCAAGGACATCAGGACCGCTTTTCTTTCGCACCACCTAGATGCTAGTATTAATAAGTTTTAGTTTCCCAATGAATGGGACAAAAACAGAAAAAGAATGTGATATTGCTCAATAATACTTTGTATTGATGGCATGTGGAAACAATAATGTATTTGATATATAGGGTTAAATAAAATATATTATCAAAACTGATGTGACATATTTTTTGTACTTCTTTAACTGAAGCTACTAGAGATTTTTAATTACATACATGTCATATTAAATTTCTGTAGGACAGCAAGCACTGTTCTAGACTGAGCTGCCATAAGCTACTCCCCAGTGTATGTGCAAGTACTGGATTGCTACCAACCACTGCTCCTGCCACTGCAGAGTCAAGAGGCTGCCTACCGAGACAGGAGCTGCTGCCACATCAGATGGCACACACACACACACACACACACACACACACACACACACACCAAATCAGGAAGCCAACTCAGGGTTAGAAAGTTACCTCTAGCAAAATGGTCGTCCCATGACCTCCCTCTCTCCCAGGTGAGTCTATGCTAAATCCAGTCTCACTTGAGTGCATCATATTGGCAGAGCCTAAATCACATACATAGCTGCAAGCCATTCTGGGAAGGGCAAGTTCTGACTTTCCAGCATATTGCGCAAACCAATCTATAGTAACCGGTGCAGTTTCTGTTACAGTAGTTCTTGTTTCTTTTTTACAAACAAATTCTTCCATTGACTCACTTCTTTTTTTTGTCTACACTCAAGAAAATCCCATAAGTTTTCTTTTGATGTTATAGCTTTCATTTTCTGTAGTATCAGTTTGACTCCTTAATACTTCCAATTAAGATATTAATTCTATTAATAAGTTTTAGTTTCCCAATGAATGGGACAAAAGTAGAAGTTATAAAAATATACAGCTAAGGGCACTCTCTAATCTAGGGATAGTAGTCCTTTTTCTTTACTCAGCCATCAATTTTCCTCTAGACTGCATGGTTTTGCTTTGTTTGTTTGTTTGTTTGTTAATTTTATGATTTGCTTATCTTTGAAAGAAGAGAGATTGATCCTTACCGGCATTTGCCAAATACATATTGTTCCACTCTGTTTCCATTGTCAGTGCCCTCCAGTCAAAAAATACCTATAACACATTGAACATGTTGGATTTATTATGGGGTGCTGCAAGAAGAACCACCACAGGTGTCTCAGCATGAGGACTTTAGGAAGGTCTTACACAGAAGATGGACTTGGGTTGAGTGATTTGGGGCATGTCCAAGTAAGCAAACATTCTCTCTGGATTCGACACGGATAGAAAGCAGGAGAAATCATATAACTGGATATCTTAATAAGTCTTACTTATAAGGATGACAGGCCGGAGCAAGGCTCAATTATGAGAGGTAAGGAAGCAGCCTCCACTTGTTCTGCCGGGAAGAGGAAGACATTTGGCATTTTGTGGCTCAGACAATGTTCATCTGAGGTCTTTGTTCAGGCATGACAATGGAGGCTCTTTTTTTTTTTTTTTTTTTTTTTTGAAGCATGGTCACTGAGTGACCTCAACTGATGTTGATGTTCATGAAATTGTTTATGACCACCAAGAGCACGTCAAGGCCCAGCTGTGTCCAGACAGCGCATACTAATGCCAAGGACATCAGGACTGCTTTTCGTTCACACCTGGATGCTAGTATAATTCCAACTGAAATCCACCTCTGGAAGGAAAGCGGTTGTCAACGTTTCCTTAACCCAATTCCCAGGATCTAGCTGGTGTTCGTCTAGTGTCACTCTGTCTTAGCTGCTGGTTTGCTGACTCTCTGAATAGATGCACTGTGTTCTAGCTTAAACTCGTATTAAAGGAGCATGGAGAGGGTCTTCTGATGAGGTCAACTTCCTGCTTGACAAAAGTCCTCATGGACACAAGCAAGGGATCCAGACAGACACTTCTATACTGGTGCTCCTAAGCAAGGGGCCCAATAGAAAAACTAAAAGAGATGGGTGGACAGAGGGGACATCAATCAATAATAATGAGGAGCATGTGGACAGGGGAGGAGAGAAGGAAAGAAGGAAATTCTAGAGACCATAAAAAGAACAGGCCAAAATTCCCCACTGGATTCCCAGCTCTGGGTCCCCTTCTCTTCAGAGAAGTCTATCTCTCACTTTTGCAATAAATCTACTTCTTGCTTGCTATCTCTGTGTCTTGTTCCTCAATTCTTTGCTGAAAGGAGACAATGAACCCAGCATCCCTGAACAGTAACTCTAGGGCTTACCACCAAGACAAAATGCATTATCTCCAAACCCCTCCTTCTTCCCTCCATTCATCTCTGGAAACACATAACAGCCAGAAGAGTATTCCAACACTTCAATAAGCAATAGCCACATGGTAAAAGTAAATTAAGACATTGCTTGCATTTTGAGCCAGGGTACAAACAATACATCAATTTTTAAATTTTTTTTTAGAGAATTTTAATATTCATTTTTTTTAGTTTTCAGCGGACACAACATCTTTGTTTGTATGTGGTGCTGAGGATCGAACCTGGGCCGCACGCATGGCAGGCGAGCGCGCTACCGCTTGAGCCACATCCCCAGCCCAATACATCAATTTTTAAAGGTGTTCTGAGCCAGAAACAGCAGTGTACTCCCAGCTGCTAGAGAGGCCAATGTAGGAGGATGGCAAGTTCAAGGTCAACCTAGGCAACTTAGTGAGACCCTCTCAAATTAAAAAAAAAAAAATTAACAGGGCTGGGCTGGGGATATAGCTCAGCTGTAGAGTGCTTGCTTCGTATGCACAAGGTCCTGTGTTCAATCTCCAGCACCACAAAAAAAAAAAAAAAAAGAATTAACAGGGCTGAAGATGTAGCTCAGCCGTTCAATCTCTAGCACTGGGTTCAATCTCTAGTACAACCAACAACAAAAAAAGAGAGAAATCCACCTTGTATTCCGAGAATATTTAAACAAAAATACTTGCTTTTTCTTTTTCTTTCTTTTTTTTTTTAGGATACACTGTGTTTCTCAATCCATTTCCACTGGCTATTCAATAAATGGATATCCTAGATCCTACCAATACATTGATAATTTGTTCTAATTTTTGAAATTATATTTTCTTTTCTTTTTTTGAAGACATACACTAGGAACTTTTAGACAGGTATCATTTTCCACTGGAATCTTGCCAATGTAGTCTTGTATCAAAAACATACATGCCCTATCTACTTTCCTACCTCAGAATTTTGTCCAAAAATGATGTCAAACTTCTCTTAGCAGTTCTCACAGGAGCCTAGATGACCCACAAAAGTTCACTGAAAGTGACTATTTAATTAACACATCTAAACTAGGACCTGCCTATCTTTATAAAAATGAATCAAATATTAATGTGCTCTTGACCTGCAAAAGTAGGATATCCATGTAGAGAATAACTGATTTTTCTATAGATACACGGACCCATATCTATATAACTATATCTATATACACACAACTACATCTAGTTTGGAGTATAATGACCGTAAGACAGAGAGATGACAGGTGATAGATAGATACATGGATATATAGAACTATAGCTAGTTTGGAATACATGATTAGAGCTAGTTCAAGATACAATGACCCAAAGTAATTTGGAGCTAGTTTGAATTAAAGCTCATAGTTTTAGGTAGGATAACCATGTTATCTGAGGAATAGGATGGAACTGAAGATGATCATCCTAAGGAAAAAAGGATTTAGTGGCAGGAGGTGGGGGGATCCAGGGGAAGTAGAAACATAATACTCTTCAAACATTTGAAAACTATCATGTGAAAGGGAAATTGCCTTGTTATAAATGGCAAGGCTGAGGTGAGAGCCAAACTCAAGGGCTGGGGTTGTGGCTCAGTGGTAGAGTGCTCACCCAGCATGCAGGGGGCACTGGGTTCCATCCTCAGTACCACATAAAAATAAAATAAAGATAAGGTGTCCACCTAAAAACTAAAAAGTAAATATTTTTTAAAAATAAAAGAATCAAAATCAATAGGTAAAAGCTTAAGGAAGCCAATTCTGGCTGTAAGCTTTTTGATAAAACTGGGCCACCTTTAGAATAGACCATCATTGGAGGTATCTTCAGGCAAAAAAAAAATAGACTAACAAGAATTTTTAAACTATATTTTTAGCTGTAGATGAACACAATACTTTTATTTATTTATTTTTATGTGCTCTACCACTGAGTTACACTCCAGCCCCTGATAGGGATTTTTATAGAGAGTATTCAAGAACCCACAGGGCATTTCATCTAAAGAGCTTTAATGTCCTTTCCAATGTAATGACACAAAGAAACACTAATAAGAAGTTTTTGGAGACATGGTAACTAAATTAAATGTGGGATTATGGATTGGTTTCTGGCCAGAAAAAAAAAAAAAAAAAGAACATTCATGGTAAAACTCAAAACTTGAATGAGGTCTGTAAATTAGTTAACAATATTGTATCAGTGTAAATTTCCTGATTTCAGTAATTCTACTATGGTTATATAAGATGTTAATATTAGAGGAAAGTGGAGGAAGGGTATACAGAAACTCCATACTATTTTTGCAACTTTTCTGTAGCTAAAATTATGTTAAAATAAAAACTTTGTTAAATTGAATAATGATATAAAAACTTTCCTCTAAAACAACAAGAGTCCATAATATTAAAGTTCTAGAGACCAGTCTGTTGTCAACCCATCCCTCCACCAGGCCTCCCTGGAATGTAAATACAATTATCTTTTTAGTTTATCAGATGGAATAATCTCAGTAGTATAAAAACTGGAAATAGCTTATGTTTCTCTAATTACTCCTTCCAAACATGCTCTGTCACAGTACCTCTTCCCACCTCTCAGGCATATTTCATAGGTTTTGAAATTGCTTTCAAGAATTAAGATTTATAGGGGCTGGGGATGTGGCTCAAGCGGTAGCGCGCTCGCCTGGCATGCGTGCGGCCGGGGTTCGATCCTCAGCACCACATACAGACAAAGATGTTGTGTCCGCCGAGAACTAAAAGATAAATATTAAAAATTCTCTCTCACTCTCTCTCCTCTCTCACTCTCTCTTTAAAAAAAAAAAGAATTAAGATTTATTAAAAAGTCTTGGGACTGGGGATATAGCTCAGTTGATAGAGTGCTTGCCTTGTACGCACAAGGCTCTGAGTTCAATCCCCAGCACCACAAAAAAAAAAAAAAAAAAAAAAGTCCTACTGAAACTTCAATCTCATACTCAGTTCAGAATCCCCACTGATACCACACCCAGCACCCCAGCTCCACCAGTGGTACCTACATTGTGGAAAGGAGGTGCTGTCTGTTCTTTCTCTGTCTCCTTCACTTTCTTTCCCCCTCATCCTCTGCTCCTATCCTTTCTGTTGCCAGGAATGGGACAGGGGGATTAGAGGGGAAAGGTCGAATGTACTTTTTATGGCAGATGCAGCTGCAATACAGTAAGCAGACCATGGCCTTGATGTAGAAGGAGCCCATAGACAGCTCTCTCCAATGGGATGCATTTGTGGGTCCACCAGCTGAAAAGTTTCCTTCAAAGCTAATGCACTTTCCCACTTCCTCCCAGAAGTCTCTTGCAAACTTCTCAGCTCCTTCTCTGAAGTATAGTATAGAACCGTTTTTGCTGTTCCTCATCCCACAGTCAGTGCTCCTGGTTCAAGGCTGTCTATCTTCCGTTGTCACTCCTGGGAAACACACATCCTCATCATTGCAAATTCTAGCAGTCCAGATGGCTCCGGCTACAGTCCTCTCCACTCATTTAGAGTTCAACTAACCTCTAGTATCCTAGACTCCCCATGGAGTAAATGAGACCCACCTTCCACTCATTTATGGCCCTGAACTCTGCAAGACATATGTCCACTTCATGAACTTTTCCACTCTGCTCTACTCCAATCCCAGGACAACACTGCAGCCCCTACTTCCCTTGGGGGCTTCCCCACAGGGAGAGAAAAAGGAAACAGCACAACACTGTCCACTACTCTAGAGACTCCCTTCAATCCCCTTTCTCCTGCATCAGGTAAAAGTTAATAATCACTATACCAGTTTCCACAGTTTCTGCCTGGATATATGTATTGCTGGTTCCCCACTCTGAAACCTGGAGATACTTATCACCTTTCTTCTCAGCTTTGGGACTCCAGATGAAATTTCAAGACACCATAAAAAGTCCCATTGGATACCCTGTTACACTTAAAACACACCACGATGCCTTCCATATGAGCCTGCAGTCCGCAGCAGGGCTATCTGCAAACTGCACTCGATGGGAAACAGAGAAGCTGTGACTATTGGCAGAGTCCTGAGCCTGGGTTGCTGAGATAAGGCTCCTGGAAAGATTCAAACAAGAGAATTTTGCAATGATTACACAATCTCTTCTGGCCCACCCTCATCTCATGCTGAATGCATTCCAGAAAACTGAACATTCCTTAGAGAGGCTATTACATAACGAAAAGAGAAGGGTTATAATTGTTATGTAGGAATATGCTTTGGGGGTTTGAAAATTTATCAAGTGAGAAGGAAAGACTTAATTAGGACAGGATAGCTTTATATAGTTAAAGTTATACTGTAGAGAGGGTGTCTAAGTTACTCTGAATTGTCCCAAAGACTACATTATGAAAGCCAGTTTAGGGGCACAGTAATATTTATTCACTCATCCTCTAGTTTCTGACAAACTTCAGGCTCTGTGTCGGGGCTGGTATGGCCAGTAGCAGCTCAAGAAAATTTCTATAATGGGCTAAGCTACTAGTAGAGTGGATCTAGCAACCGTGGATCTCACATATGCACACCCTGGGTGGTCCATGAGAAGGAATGGCTGAAGATTAGGAAGTGAGATGAGAGAAGCAATGAAACAGCTTATCTTTAGGATCCCTTCAACCTCCCCTCCAAACCTGAAGTCCTGTGTTCTGGAAGATTCAGGCCTAAGGCCTGGTGTCCTGCTGGCAATGTACATAAAGCAAACTGAGAGAATGAAGGAACTGGCTTGATCACAGAAATTAATATCAAACAGGCAGTCAAACCACAGAGTCCAATGTGAGAGTTGGGTCCAATGCAGAGGACAGTCACCAGATTTTCACACATGGAACTCATGCAGGCAGATGGAATTCGGGCAGCTAGCAGTGACAGAAACACATGGAAACAGTCTTTGTGGGACTGCCACGAAATGTAGAACAAGGGGGAAAGATTTGTGAATGTACCCAGCTAAGTTAAACGGGACTTTTCTTGCCCCTACATTGTGACTGTGGCAGTAAAATCACTTTAAAAAGTTGTGCTATACACCAAAAAAACCACCTCTGGCCTATAATATAAGAAACAGTGAGAACAACAAAGTGGTGTAGATTACCATTGCCTTCCCAAACCAGGTGGGAGGCGCTGCCAGAGAAGCATTGACAGGACATGGAGGCAGAGTCCCTGCCAAGGGAAGGACACCATCTGTTCTATACTATAATTCAAGGAAGGAGCGGAGAAGTTTGCAAGAGATTTCTGGGAGGAAGTGGGGTGTGTATGAGATTCTGCTGCTGCCATACCAAATTACCACAAATTTAGTGGCATAGAACAATACAAATGCATTATCTTGCAGTCCACAGGGACTAAGTCTAGTAGGGACCTCCCTAAGCTAAAATCAATATGTCATCATCATTCTGGAAGCTCTAGGGTATAATCTGTTTCCTGCCCATTCAGTTACACGTCATTGTGGGAATGAGGTCTCTGTCTTCTTGTTGCCTATAGCTGAGGGCAATTCCCAAGCTCTCGAGGTCATTCCTTGGCCCATGACCCTCTTCCTTCATCTTCAAGTCAGCAATATTGAGAAATCTCTGAATGTCACATGCCTCTGACCCTTAGGATAGGTTCTCCACTTTTAAGTACTCCTGTGGTTAGGCAATTAGACTGGGCTCACATGAAAACCCAGGATAATCTCCCCAATCAAGGTTCGTAACCTCAATCACATCTGCAAAATAACATTTTGCCAGGTGAGATAATGTCATAGATTGTCCCTTTTGAAACTCATGCTAAATTTTTTTTGGGGGGTGCTGGGTATTGAACCAACCCAGAGTCTTGTGCATGCAAGGCAAGCCCTATACCAACTGAGTTATATACCCAGCCCTCATGTTGAACTTTTATTGCTATTGAGGGAGTGTTTGGAGGTGAGGCCTTAAAGAGATGATTAGGTCAGTAAGAGACTTTTTTTTAATGCCTTCCTCAATGGGCTGAGTTAATTCTTATGGGAGTGAGTGAGTTCTCACTCTCATGAGACTGGATTAGTTAATGAGAGAACAGGTTGCTATAAAACGAGGCAATTCCCATGTTTTGTCTCTTCCAAAACCACCCGCTTGTCCATCCACTTCTCCACCATGCTATGATACAGAATGAGGCCCTCGCCTGGTGAAACCACCCAATCTTGGACTCCCATTATCCAGAGCCAAATAAATAAACCTGTGTTCTTTATCAATTATCCATTCTCAGGTATTGTGTTATAGCAACAGAAAATTGACAAAGACACAAAACACACAAATTCCACATCTGCCTACCACAGAAAGCTTGATTTGTGTTCCCTGGAGTTTGGGAAGAACAGAGACTATTACCTGATTCTCACCAGAAAAGCCTGGGGGAGAGGGGCTGGCTGGTTCTGTGATAGAGAGCAAAGAGAGAATATGGTACTTCCAGAGTTTACTGGGTCAAAATGCCATGTTACAGGCAGACTAAATGGATGCTGCAGAGGACAGCCTGGCTGAGCCATCTTGAAAGAACTCCACCAAAGAAGCTGCCCACCAGGTCCAGACTACCACAGTCGAAAGAGGCTGTGCAATGTGAACTCTGGAGTAGGGATGAGGGCGTGTCATAAGAGGGCAGCAAGAGAATGTCTCACCCTTGCTAGGAAATTGTGCAATGTCAGAGGTCTCCAACAGGAAGTCTCCAGAAAACTCACAAAAGCCCCCATCTCATTTTCTCCAATGTCAGAATTGAGCTGGGATTTGAAAAAATGAGTATGGTCTTAGTGAGAAAAGGAGAGAAAGGATCCCAGGAGGAAAGTGTTAAGTTTGGAAGAAAAGCAAAGGCATAATAAGTGGGGATGAATAGGGCTGTTGCAGGAAAGAGACCAGAGCTATATGACTGGCCCAAAATGTGTCTGGGAAGCAAAAAGAAAGTTACCTAAATCAGATAAGTAATTAAAACTGGGAAAAAGAAGTTTGGCCTTATTGCAATGTATAATATATTACTATTAGAGTTTCTGTAACATGGTACATATCTTAGTCTGTTTTCCATTGCTATAACAGAATACCTGAGGCTGGATACTTATAAGAAAAGAGATTTACTTAGCTTACAGTTTTGCAGATTGAAAGTCTAGGCAGCATGGCATAGGCTCTGGTGAGGGTTTCATGGCAGGTACCATCATAGTGGGAATATTTAAGAAAGAGAAACAAAACAAGAAAATTACTGTGTGAGTAAGCCAGAGAGTGAGTGGGATAAGCATGTATTGCTCTCTTATAACAACTTTCTCACAAGAACTAGCCCATGTAACTATTAATTTCTTCTGAGGGCAGTGAGCCAAATGATCCAACCTCCTTGTACTAGTAGGCCCCACTCTTACAAGTCCACCAGCTCTCTAGCCCCACATCATTCAAGGGTCAACTGTATTTGAATTGAGGATGTCCCAGAAAATCTGTAGTTATTATAAGTACACCAGGCATGTGGCAATGAGGTAGCAGGATTTCTTAACCCTTCCTTCTTTGATTCATATTGTAAGAGGAGATCTCCTCAATCCTTCGGAAATTGGCCAATTTGAGGGCAAGCAGGAAATTATTAAGCAACAGTTGCATCATTGGGAAATATCACTCTTTCCTGGGGTTATGTTTTACTTAGACTTCTATTTGCAACTGATTCATTCCAAACAAAACAAGAAAATTACTGTGTGAGTAAGCTAGTCGGCTGCCTCGCTGAAGTTTAATTTCTCATCATGCACCATTCTCCTTGCTTTATGCATGCTGCTCAGTTGGACCTCAAGGGTACCAACCACACTGAAGGTGTTAATACTTTCCAGGAAGGGCAGTATATTCTTCTGTGGGAACATGTTTCTCTCCCTGCCCCTCCCCTTCTGTCTGTCTCCATTACAACAAATTATTGCAATTGTAATACAATTATTCTCCTAATTTTTTTCAAACAAATGTTCTGAACTCTTACCTCCCATCAACTCCTAACTCCTCACCTGAATGTCTGGGAACCTGAGGATACAGAAGAATGGTGGAGAGCCAAAATTAATGAGGCTAAACAGACACGGAAAGAAAGCAGCCGAGGGGCTCCTGTCCCATAGGTAGCACTTTTTCCTCTGTCTTCTCACTCCTAACTCAGCTAATGTTGCCTCCCCGTCCTCTTCTCCTTTCTCATCCTCTTTCAACCTCTGGGCAATTGCCTCATTCTGGAAAATCCCCCTTCTCAATCCCTCTTCATGCCATTTTTTACAACACCCACCTCCAATTAAAAGACCTTAATCATGACCAGCAAACATATCCATCTCCCTCCTCGCTGTCTCAGAATGTATTTCCTCCAGAATCAACATTCATCTAATTTTTGTTTTCAGTATTGGGGACTGAACCCAGGCCCTTGCACTTGTTAGGCAAGGGCTCTACAACCGAGCTACATTCCCAGCCCCAACATTCATCTGTTTTTAAACTCTTCTCTCAGTTTATTTCTCTACTTTTTAAAGTGTTCTTTTATAAAACTCTTATTTGAAATGTTACCAAGTATTATTTTTCTTTTAGCTGATCATGGGCTTTGGTGGTCTGGTGTAGGAATCTTGGACACCATTTTATAGCACTGTTTGTATAAAACAAATAAATTTCTGGGGGAATAGCTCAATGGTAGAGTGTTTAACTAGCATGTGTGAGGTCCTGGGTTCTATTCCCAACACCACAGGGGAAAAAATGTATTTCAAGTTTAAATAGCTGAGTTACAAACCTCTGGAACATAGCCATTTTTAAAATCAAGGAATGCTTACCAATTATACATTATGGAATTGCAAGACTTAAGGTAATTGCCTGTCGCAAAGTAAATGATATGCATAATAATTACTTTCTCTTTTAATGAACCTTCTTTCATCCAAAGAAGGCCCTCAGCTGATATCAAAACAAGAGTTTGTGCCAACCAGCTATATTTACTACTGTAAAGAATAATCTGCCAGATGTGGTGGCACACACCTGTAATCCCAGCAGCTTGGGGGCTGAGGCAGGAGGATTGCAAGTTCAACGCCAGCCTGAGCAATTCAGCAAGGCCCTAAGCAACTCAGTGAGACCCTGTCTCTAAATTTAAAAATATATATACAAAAAAGAACAATCATTAAAAATACAGCAGGAATGAAGGGGAAAGAAGAATGATAAAAAAAAGGACTATACAAAAATTTAAAATACAGAAAATAAATGATAACTAAATTATGAAATACAATGAACAATAAAATAATTATTGAGGGATTGTTTTTAATGTAAAGTTAATTGTAATCCAAATATGTAATACCATTTTTCTTTTTATTAAAGACATAACTATATTAAAAGAAAACCAATTAAAATCCAGTCATTTTAACACAACTCTTGTCATTTTTGTATATTTTTTTCTAGTACCATTCTGTCATGCCCATATGCATATATATTTTACACACATAACCAGCAGCGTAGAGTGCAGAATAAGGTCTTTTTTCATATTTCTCATTTGTGCATTGTAATCATACATAATGATGGGATTTGTTGAAGGCCATGTTTATTTTAACACTCAAATTAACTCAAGCCTCAGATCCCATAGTCAGAATATTGTTGAATTCTGGTCATTTACCTTAGAAGAAGAAAGAAGGAACCTGTGAAGAAAGTATATACACATCCATCCTAAAGACTCGTCCAATATCAACCTCACTGCAACAATGAGGGCCAGGGTGCTCAGCCCTGGTGAAACATTTTTCCTGAGAGCAACTGTTGCTTTCCTATCCATTGTGTTCCTTCAAGCCTTCCTAAGACCACTAGTAACAGTCTCTGGACTTTAAATCTCAAAAAGAAAGGTCTTCACTATCAGCCTCCTGAATACTTCTCAGCCCCTACACCAGTCTGTCCATCTCCTTCTTATCAATCTGCAAGTTCTCTAAAACAAGGGGTTGTAGACTTTATGGAGGTGGAGGCTTTTGCCAAGCTAAATCAGTGCCCTCTGGCTTTTTATGCCTATAACTGAAAGACTCACTCTGGGGTTGTCCCACACAAAGAAACTCTGCTCCAGGAGGACCGCACATCTCCACCACAAAAAACAGAAGTGACAGCCATTGCAGATAATGAGTGCTTGATTCAAGCAGTAACACCATCATCATCAAGTAATTAATTAAACTCAGCCAACATAAGTCTAATCCTAGTATGCATATTATTTTATATTCAGTTTTTTCCATTTACAGTATATTAAAGCTTTGACCCTATACAATCTCCTCTTCCTTCTCTCTGTGATGACTTCTTATCTCCAACAGCTACTGTGCCAATATCTACCAGGTCATCCACTTGTTTGGACATTCTTAAGTATGTACTGATCATTATTAAGTATGTACTAGACCCTGTGCTAGATGCCAGGAACACACCAACTAGTAAAATGCAGCCCTGCCCTCCTGAGGCTACTGTAGGAGAGTAGAAGCCTAAAATATAGTTATAACACCCTAGGAGGAAAGCTTGAGTGAAGACTATACCAACTACAGGTAGACAGAAGGAGAGAGCAACTGAAAGAGAAAAGGGGAATGGGGTCTTCCCAGAGGGCCCTTTAATGATGAATATGGGTTTTATAGGAAGGATGACAATTTCAGGCAAAAGAAAAATTATATGCAAAGACACCAAAGGATGGCTTTGATGAGCTCTAGATGATATTGTAATTAAAGCTGAAGACACAAGTAGGAAGTACCTGGGAGACAGAAGCACGGAGCATATCATGAAATGCTTTAAGTGCGACACAAAGCAGTTTATGCTCCAGCCATTATTTTCTGCAAAAATCCAAAGAAGAAATATTTCAGATTTTGCAGGCCATACTGTCTCTGCCCAAACCACTTGCATTCTGCCATTATAGCACAAAAGCAGCCCTCATAGAAAATACATAAGTGAATGGGTGTGGTCATGTTCCAATAAGTTATGTATAGGTACTTAAATTTGAATTTCATATAATTTTCATGTATCATAAAATATTATTTTTCTTTTCGTTTTTTAACCCCTCAAAAATGTAAAACACATGGGGCCATAGAAAAATGGGCCACCAGCTGGGTTTGATCAACAGGCTGTAGTTGGCAGACTTCTGCTCCCAACCAGCCATTTCCAAACTTTACTGCACATTAGAATCACCTGGGGAGTTTTTAAAATTCTCCATGCCCAAATTACAAGGAAAACAAATTAATCATGATTTTCTAAGCATGGAAGCCAGGTGGTTCCGTTTTTTTTAAATCCCAGATAATTCCAAAGTACAGAAACTTTTGGAAATGTTTGGAAACGAGGATTTACTATTCTCAATGGAAGAATGGCATGCATACTTGGACTTTAGAAATAACACTCCGAAATCAGGAAGAGATGTTGAAAGGGTAAAGTTTCTAAGCTGCAAGGCCTGAGTTAAAAAGTGAAGGACCAGGTATTGTTAAGTTCCTCTGCTACACCCAGAACCTGAAATTCCTGAGGCAGTTAAGACGACGCCCTACTGGCCATTTAGCCTAGGGCCCTGTGCAGCTTGTCACGTAGGCATACAGGGCTCAAACCAATCAGTTTGAATGTGTACCCCGCTTAGGAGTGACCAATCACCCCCGCCCGACCTGTTCCCGCCAATGAATGTGCTAATCATGTATGAGAGTTGTTTTTCAATTTTCCCGCGCCTCATGCTGATTTGTTCTGATGTTTACAAAGCCCCCGCCCTCCCCAAAAAGTGTACTTAAGCACTGCTTAGCCTCTGCTCTGGGCTCTGGGCTGCTCTCGCTTTTTGAGTGAACCTGGAGCCTCAGCGCGCTGAATTGGATCCTCAATAAATCCCCTTCTGCAACTGCATGAGTCAGTCTCTTGGTGGTCTCTTCCTCCAACTTTTCGCCGGACCCTTACATTAAGTCATGGCAGGAACCCATGGCAAAAGGAGGCCTGTTTACCTCATGGTAAGAGAAAGAGAGATGAGGAGGAAGAGAGGAAAGTTCCTCAGTCCCCTTCAAGGGCACACCTCCAATGACCTAACCTCCCACAAGAGCCCAACTCTAAAAGTTTCCACCGCCTTTCAATAATAACAAGGAACAGATCTTTACGACATGGGCCCTTGAGGGAAATTCCAGATCCTAACTAGAGCAGTAATTAGACAAGCAAAAGGTTGATATCAATATTGTAAAGTGCTTATAAAAGTTAGTATGAACATTTTTTTTAATTTTTTAAATAATATATTGATTGTATTTAATTATTTTATTCCTGGCACAGAAGTGAGTATGCAACATAATCAAACAGTACACATCAAAAAATTGAAATTACAATTAGTAAACACTAATGCAGGAAAATGTTCAACCCCTCCAATAAAGAACTAATCATTGGACTGGGGATACGGCTCAGTTGGTAGAGTGCTTGTCTTGCATGCAGAAGGCCCTGGGTTTAATCTCCATCACCACAAAAAAAGAAAGAAAGAAAGAGTCATTGAAATAACAAGGTATCATCTTACACCAATTTTCAATTAGAATACTTAGGACTGACCAATCAGTAGGCTTGTATTTTCAGAAAATAAATGGACCTGTCCTTTGTTCATATATGAATACACAACCAGTGTAACTTCATATCGTGGTCCACCATAGAAATGGGAAGTTATACTCCATGTATGTATGATAGGCCCAAATTCATTCTACTGTCATGAATAACTAAAAAGAATAAATACATGCCTGTAATCTCAGAGGCTTGGAAGGCTGAGTCAGAAGGATCACGAGTTCAAAGCCAGCCTCAGCAACAGCGAGGCACTAAGCAACTCAGTGAGATTGTCTCTAAACAAAATATAAAATGGAGCTGATTACAAAATGGAGCTAAGGATGTGTCTCAGTAGTTGAGTGCCCGTGAGTTCAATCCCTGGTACTCAAAAAAAAAAGAAAGAAAGAAAGAAAGAAAGAAAGGAAGGAAGAAAAGAAATGGATATGTTGACACTTTGTGAAAGAACAGTGAACATAAATGGGAACATTGTATCCATTGATCTGAAAATTCTATTTCCATATATTCATTTTAGGAAAATAACCCCAAGGTTTTCCCTCAACTTTAAAAATCTGTGTGTAGAAGGATTTTCAGGGCAATATTTATAATATCAAAAACAAAACCTAGGGGCTGGGGATGTGGCTCAAGCGGTAGCACGCTTGCCTGGCATGCTGGGTTCCATCCTCAGCACCACATACAAATAAAATAAAAGATGTTGTGTCCACCAAAAACTAAAAAATAAATATTAAAAAACAATGTCCCTTCTAATCAGCAAGAACAGATTCATTTGAGGGTACCAGGAATACAAGTGCATTTTTTTAAATTTAGAGTTCCGTTGATGTTGCTATAATGATGTTTGCATAGTTTATCTTGACCAATGAACTAATTTTTGATAATTCAAAAATTATCAAGGACCTGCATTTTTTGTGCCTCTTTGTTTTTGCTCTTCCATGCAGCATGGAAAATCCAAAATTGCATAAGTAGTGTGGCAGAGCGTGTGCCTACCATACATAAGGCCTTCATTTTTATCCCCAGCACACACACAAAAAAAAAAACATAAATCTTAGTTCATACTGTATTTCTGTAAGGAAAGACATTTCAAAACATGCCTTCTATTGTCCTCAAACATCAAATCTCTAGTTTGGCTGACATAGACTCTTATGCCCAGTGAGACACTTCATGTATTTATTAACTGATTTTTTTTCACATTTTGCTTTTGGACATTATCATCCTGAAGTAGCTTGTCTTATTTTATTTATAAATAAAAGGAGAAAAACATCTTTGAATAGCAGAGAGATATCTTCTTCAAATCATTAAAACTTTTCTTTGATAATTCCTCACTTTTTTAGACCTCAGTTGACATTCTTTACTGAGAACTAACCAAAAAGAACATGATAGAGAGTAAGGAAATTTTAAATGGTCCCAAGAACATATAAAGCTACTTTAAAAGGCATTTCTTTCAAATCAAATAAAAACACTAAACAATAGTTTGTTTTGTGAGTCATAATCCAAAATAGCCTAGAATTCTCACAGAAACCATTTAAAATAGAATTCTCTTTATCCTAAAGGACTCTATTCAACCACTCAGGAGAGGTAATATCCTTAGAAGATTCAGCAGAGTTAGCCAAATAAATAAATAAACAAAAGACTGTAAATCTTCTTATATTTTTAATATTGAAAAAGAATAGCTGAGCCAAGGTTTTTATATAAGAACACAAAAAAATTAAATCAGATTTAACAGTGGTCTATGCCATCCAGAACTGCAGTTCTCTTACTTGCCTACATTTTTAAAACTTCATCCAGATTCCAGGCATGGTGGTGCATGCCTATAATCCCAGCAGCTTGGGAGGCTGAGGCAGGAGAACTGCAAGTTCAAAGCACAGCCTCAGCAAAAGCCAGACACTAAGCAACTCAGTAAGACCTGTCTCTAAATAAAATACAAAATAGGGGTGGGGATGTGGCTCAGTGGCCAAGTGCCCCTGAGTTCAATCCCCAGTACCAAAAAAAGAAAAAAAAAAAAAAACACTTCATCCAGGACATTAAGATTTTAAAATATATTTAAAGTCAAAATGTTATTAGTCTCATATGATACCATGAAAGTTACCACAGATTGTATCATATTTCTGATTCTTTTTCATCAAGGAAATCGTCTTCTGGTTTTTAAGAAGCCATTTCCCTTTCACAAGCACCATATTTACAGGGACTGTTCACCGGGGCAGTGTTTCTCAACTCTTGCTATATTTTAGAATCATGTGGGGCCCTTTAAAACTAGGCTCTACAAAAAAAAAAAAAAAAAAAAAAAAAAAAAAAAAAAGACTATTAATTCCAAAGGGTGGGGGACAGGAACCAGCATCAAACTTTATAAAATCTTCCTATGAGATTCTAGTGCTTATTCAGGTTTGTGACTCACTACAATAAAATAGTATTTCTATCATCTCTCCCCACCCCTCACTTACTCATTCCCAGGTGAGAAATGTATCTTCTTGTGAGTGTTCAGAGTATAACATGCGTTGGTTCACGTTCCTCCACTGGGTGGAATCAGTGTTTTAAAAAGCACTGCACCATTTCTTACAAAGTTAAACATATACTCACCATATGATCCAAGAATCATATTTCTGGGAATTTACCCAAAAGAAATGAAAACAGTAAGTCCACACAAATATCCGTATCAAATGCTTAGCAATTTTATTCATAATAACCAAAATCTGAAAACAACCTGGAGATCCTTCAACTGGTGAACAGATCAACAAACCAGGATACATCCACGCAATGAAAAACAACTGAAGGGGCTGGGGATAAAGCTCAGTTGGTAGAGTGCTTGCCTAGCACGCACAAGGCCCTGGGTTCGATTCCCAGCCCCAAACTACCAGCAAATGCAATAACGTGGATGCCACATACTGTACATCTCTGCTTACCTAACATTCTGTAAGAAAAAGTATAGGGACAGAGATCTGGCCTAGACTGCCAGGGTCTGGGAGTAAGGGTAGAGAGCAGGGAAAACTGACTACAAAGACATGGTGGGAAACTACCTGGGGGTGATGGAGATGTTGTATATCTTGACTCTGGTGGTGGCTGTGTGATTCTGTATATTTGTCAAGACATATCTAACTTCACATTGAAAATTATGTATTTTACAATATTTTTTAAGTTAGATATGCACAGAAAAAAAAAACAAAACAGTTACCCAGTTACGTTTTTTTTTTTTCTGGGGCTCACAAGTGTGAGGTGGCAATTCTGGGTATGTGAGTCTGCTGTAAACACTCAAACTCTCCTTTAGATGGGTTAACCCAAAGTCTAGAACTTGCAGAAGAGACCCCATACTGGGTCCAACCACATTCTCCAATCCACTTTACAATAACAAGCCTATTTCCACTTCCTGAAGGATCCCTCAATCTACACCTCAAGTATTTCTGAATTCAGGAAGTAAGAGAAGAGGTAGGATGAATCATCATCCCGACCCTCCCTTACCCATCATCCAACCCTCCCTTACCAGATCGATATTACCCTGTGGCAGGGCAACTGAAATAACACACGGGAAAATGAAGGCAGAGGGAAGCCAAGGCCATAGTACTTTTATCAGCATTGACTCTTATAGGCTGTAATACATGTTTTGGCTGAGGTTTTACAGAAATAAAATGCTGGTTTTTACTCTCATTCTTGAGAAGTTTTTTTCTGGCAGACTTAGACCTAAGCAGGTGCAACTGAATCAAAGATTAGGCTCCCAGCAAAAAGTATTTTCATACCAGGGAAGATTTACAAAACTTCATTTTACCATATTATTAAGCACTGATGGAACAGTTTTTCTCCCTTTAATATGTTTCTTAGAAAGAACAGCAGGCTGGAACATAAAATTGTAAACAACAGTTAAGTGTACATGGACCAAAAAAGACTGGGCTTTTCATTGTAGCATCTGGTATTTAAAGGTGGCACTAATTCAGCAGACACAAGCTCTGTTCCCTTCCATCTTGTTTTGAACTACAACAGTGGTAGAGCCAAGGAAAGAGTGATTGTTACATAAATCCACCATGGCTTTTTTTTTTTTTAACAGACCCGAATGCTGGCTTCAACCACAAAAGAGTGGGAAAGTATCTCAATGGATAACCAAAAAAGAATTGGAATGCAATGTATGAACTTTGTTTGGTCCTGGTTCAAAAATTTAAAAAAAACACTAGAAAAGACATTTGGAGAACACTGAGGAAATTTGAATATAAACAGAGTATTAGATTATATTAGGAAATTTGTTTATTTTCTTTGAGGCAATAGTGGTATATTGTTACACAGAAGATTGTCCTTATTTTTATAAGGATACTGAGATATTAGGGGCAATGTGTTCTAATTTCCAGAATTTGCTTTCAGATGGTATAGAAAAGTGTGTGTGTATGTACATATACACACACATATATAATATGCTTATGCAAATAAATATATAGGTACAGATTGACAAAGCAAAGCGAATGTGGTTCAATATTATGGTTGAATGTAGAATTTAAGTATATCAGTGTTTATCGTACTTTTCCTCAACTTTTCTTTATATTTAAAATTTTCATAATTAAATATTAGAGAAGGGGGCTGGGGATGTGGCTCAAGCGGTAGCGCACTCACCTGGCGTGCGTGCGGCCCGGGTTCGATCCTCCAGCACCACATACAAACAAAGATGTTGTGTCTGCGGAAAACTAAAAAAAAAAATAAATATTGAAATTCTCAAAAAAAAAATATTAGAGAATAATATAGCTAATCACTCTATAAGGACATCTTGTTGGTATGAAGAAAAGAAATAATGAAATTATTAAACTAAATAAAATAAAATTACTATAAGTCAATGAGTAAGAATAATTTAAACACAATAATGTAAATGTATTTACTACTGAACTGTACACTTAAAAATTATTAAGTTAATGTGGGCTCCGTGTAATGCCTGAAATCCCATCAACTTGAATGACTGAGGCACGGAAGATCATAAATTCAATCAGCTTTTTCAACTTACTGAGACCCTGTCTCAAAATAAAAATTTAAAATAGGATATAAGCTCAGTGGTGGAGCACCCCTGGGTTAAATCCCCAGTACCACCAAAAGGAAAAGGGTTAGGTGTAAATTTCATGTTGTGTGTATTTTATTACCATATTTTTAAATGTTTAAAAAATTAAATTTCAAAATGAAAAAGAATAATTTAAAAGGCCTCAGCCTGCTACAGTTTTGCTCAGGAAATAAGGAGAGAAAAGCATTGATTTTCAAGGACATGTTTTAGGGTTACTAGAAGAGCAAGAACAGAAGAGAAAAAACAAAAACTAAAGAACGTTGGTCAATTAGGTTACACTCTAGAGGAAAAGAGAGAATTCCATAGGCGAAGGCATGAAACCCTAGAGGGAAAGTTAAATCCATATCAAAGGAAAATAAAAAATCTTCAAAGCCAGGCCAGACCCCCCCCAAAAAAAAAAATATATATATATGTATGTATATCCTAGTCTACCGTCTATAAAACTCAAACCATAAAATGAGAAGATGAATTGTTACCAGAAAAGCAGGTGAAAGCTTATGGAAGAGAGGCCAAGGTATCAAGGAAAAGCTGGGAGTGACCTCTGTTATGCACTGAATTGTGTCTCCATTCTGTGTGGAAGTCCTAACTTCCAGTACTTTAGGACGTGACCTAGTTTGGAAATAAGGTGGCAATTAGTTAAGATGAAGTCATGCTGGAAGATGCTGGTATCCTTACAAAAAGGGGAAATTTGGGCAGAGGCAAATTCTCTCAGACACATCTAGAGAGAAGATCACGTGAAGAGATACTGGGAGACAGCCGTCCAGGAGCCAAGGCTAGAGCAGATCCTTCCCTCACACACAAGGAGCCAGCCTTGCCAAACCAGCTTCCAGCCTCCAGATTCAGAGCCAACACATTTCTGATGTTCAAGCCCCCAGTTTGTACTATCTTACAGAAGCCCTAGCAAACTGATATATCCCTCAAAGGGAACCCAGGCCAGAAAACTACCCTGAAGCATCCTGTTAAAGCCTATTGGCCAAGGAACCAGGAATCCCTCTGATATCTGGGAATGTTATCCCAGGGAGTTATGCCAGAACATGGGGACAGATTGGAGAAGGAAAACTGAGATGGAGTCTTTAAGAATTCAAGTTTCAAGATGCAGGGTTGTCTTTTGGGGTGCTGCTGATGGAACCCAAGGGCTTGCAAATGCTAGACAAGTGTTCTACCGCTGAGCTACATCCCTAACATATGTGGTAATTTTAAAGAGACACTGGTATTTCTTATGTTCTGGGGAAACAAGCCCAGGGATTTTATGCACTTAGGACTCTAGGAGGCAAAAAAAAGAGACAGAGAGACATGCTAATAGAGACTCAGGCAAGACACAGTAAGCCCAGGTCTGGGTAAGGAGCTAATCTGATGGGAGAATATTTCTTATGTGGGTTTCTACATTTTGGGAGGTTGAAGGCAGACAAGGTGTATGTGAACAATGAATGCTTTAGGCAAAGCCAAAACTCCTTAATTTTGAATCTTTCATTAGGAGGAAGAGCCAGATTAGAAAAATATGGAAAGATATGTTAGGAAAAGAGAAATTTAAACTGGGAAAATAGTAAAAAAGATATTCAAATTCATCCATATTAGTTCTGTCTATATTGAAAAGAAAGCAATAACTTAAAAAGTTAGATTTAGATGTTTTTAAACTCGGCTGAATTCCCTAGAAGGATTCAGAGAACCATGGAGGAAAATGGACCACGAGATCATATCCCACCACCTCAAGCAAAGGGGTAGTGAAGGAAGTGGTCTGTTCCCCTGAAATATCAGAAGTTAGGTCCAGAAAAATCATAAAAAAGAAAAGACAAGGTGCAAAGAGAACCCACTACAGAAGTGTTGACTTTTAGCAGGTCTGTAGTAAAACATCGGGGGCATCACCAACAATTCAAATCAGCAATCTGCTAAGAGGGGAAAATCTCCTAGGCCCAGGCTACCAGTTAGTGCACTCCTCCTGTGAAAGGACTGTTACTAAATGCTTTTGGCTTTGTGGGTCACAGAATCTCTGTTGCCACTACTCAACTCTGACTTGGAGCATAAAAGAAGCCATAGGCAGTACAGAAATGAATGGACATGGCTGTGTTCCAATAAAACTTTATTCGTGGACATCAAAATTGGATTTACTATTATTGTCATGTGTCATGAAATATTATCCTTTTGACTTTTTTAATCATCTAAAAATGTAAAAACCATTACATTTATTAATGAATATACCTCATTTAAGTAAAATTTAAATATAAAAATTGGTATTTAACCCTATAAAAACGGGCAACAGGTTGCCTGGGCTAGGCCCCTGGCCCAGGCAATTACAAAACAAGAGCCAAAGTAACACAAAACACTCATCCTAGAAAAGGACTAGAGATGCCTTTCCCTGAAAATGAGGAGTCAACTCCCTACAGAGACCACACTTAATTCTGCCATGATGTGGCAGAAACGGTCTCAGAAGGTTTTGAATATGCTAAAAAAGAAAAATGGACAGCCCAAATAATCATCTGGGCACAGCCGCTTTGTAAATTTCACAACTTTACAAATGCCGTTCTCTGAGAGAAGAGGCATTATACCCATAGATGGATTCTCCCACAAGATGAAGTAAGTATGGGGCCTTGTGCCATAGCTCATCCATAATTAATCTCTGGATAAAGTCTCTCCTGAGTTTATATTTGTTGATAGTAGATATATCCTGGTGAGACTGAGACTAGAATTTCTCTTTTCATTTGTGAATTTCCACTGTCTTTTTTTTTTTCCTTCAAATATCACTGTCAAGTTTGGGGTTCTGGAAGGATCATCTTGGTTGTAGTCACTACTCAAAAGAAAAGAAATTTGTTAGGCCGATTTGAGGTGACTAAGGAAACCAAGCACCAGGCAACCCAGACACACAAAAGAACAATCAATCAGGTGCTGACAGACAAGCAGTGAACCACCTGTCCATCAGAGGGGTCTCCTGACCAATCCTGGAAGGTCATGGATCTCAGCAAGATCCCCGGACCAACCCCAGGAGGAGAAGAGACTCTAAAAACCTCTCTTTTCTGTCCCAAGCCCTCCCTTACTGCGCTAAGCCCAAAAAAATTCCCATCCAGTTGAGCCTGGGTGCGATTCCCCCCTGATCGCTCTGTTGGACTAGAGGGTCTCACCAGGGACCAAATCTCCATAAAGCCTTGTTAAGCAACTTTTAATCTGCCTCCTTTTGATTAACGTGCCTGACCTTACAGAAATGACTGAGCTTTTAAATTTTTGCTGGATAGATGCATTTATAAAAATGCATCCTATTAATGTTTCAGGCTCCTTAAAAAGTAGGGCTTTTGAAAGATTTTAGGTTGAATTAATTCAATTTCAGTATTCCTGAGAGAATATATCAGTCAGGATTGATAAGTTATTATGCCAAAACATTGTTTAGAAAATAAAAATTTGTTTCTTATTCCACACTACTTGTGTATCGCAGGTGGGGGGGGGGGGTCTATTGATCACAGTAAGTCAGGGGCTCCTTGATGGGTGTTCCTTCTCAACCCAATATTCTCACGAGTCCCGAGCAGAAGTACAGCACACATTGCCTCATTAACTTTCCACGGGGAAGTAACTCCTGACATTTCAACTCGCATTCCATTGATCAATATGAATCATATGGCCTCAGTCACCCCACACAGGGAACCCTGAAGCTGGGATGGCCCTTCAAACCTGTCCTGAGCTGGGTGGGGGCACTGCGTGTTTACGCCTCCACACGGGCCAGTCGTTGAATGCAGCTGCCCCTGAGGAGGGGGTCCAACTCTGAGCCAGGGGGTTCATCATCACAGTCATTTCCATTTTGCCAGTATCTCTGTTTAAAAGTATCGTCAAAAGTTGAACACAACATTTCAGATGTGATCTACACAGCACAGCTGTGCACTGGGCCCCATTTTTGTATGAATCCAATCCTAAATCCAAACTGGCTCTTTCACTAGCTGCTACACTCTTAGAATCCTCTCGAGCTTGTTTTAATTCCGATTCCCAAGCTTTTCCATGTGGGCAAGGAAGACAGGAACTGTGAATGGAGTCGGTCTTCCTGGGTTTGAATTCCTGCCCTGCCACAGGCTATGTCATCTTGAGCAAATCACTTCATCTCGCTAAACCTTGGTTTTCTCATCTGTGAAACAGGAATGATAAGCAGACCTGCCTCAAAGGGTCTTTGTGAAGATTAAGCTGGGTTAAGTAAAATACTTGGTAAATGCTGATCATGTCCCAGGCACCCCCACCATATGGTTCACCATTTTACCTAATCCTCACAGGAATTCTACAAGGGGTTTATTACTGAATCCATTTGGAAATCCAAGGTTCACAGAGTGTAGGGAGCTTGCCCAAGGTCAAATACCTGTTAAGTGGACGAGCCATGGTGATAAGACCTACTGAACTCCAAAGACCAAGTTCTTTTTCTTGCATCGTTTAGAAATCTTCTTCCTCTTCTGGTACCTCTACATTTTTGAAACACACTACAGAGATTAAAAGTGCATGCTCTGGGGCTGGGGTGTAGCTCAATAGTATAGCCTTTGCCTAGCATGAATGAGGCCTCAGATTTTTATCCCCAGGACCCCAAAAGAAAAATAAAAGGGTGGGGGTCACCCCAAGGGAAGACTAGTTTATTTCGTGATATTGAATGAATTGTTTAATCTCTCCTTCCAGGATCTGGGGAAAGTTACTTAATCTCCGCAAACCTCAGTTTCCCCACTTATAACACAGGAATCTTAATTTTGATACTATCTCAGTGGGTTCAGAGATGGTTGAATGAGATAGCATTTAACACAATGCCCACCCATTGGCTGATACCAATAGATCTTAGAGCTGAAAGGGAATGTTAGCTCCATTTCATCTGACTGGCTCCAGCCAAGTGCTCTCAGCCTGTCAAAATGGTACTGAATCCTAGCAAATCCTTGTGACTCCTGGTGATCACAATTTTCTCTCTAAATGCCTTCTCCTGGATTGTTTCTAGAGATCAGCATTGAATTTACAAAATTTCTCTGAACTTTCTCAAACACACATACTTCCCTATGTCTAAGCTATGTCCAATTATATCTAGAATTCTTTTCTTCACATTTATGAACTCTGAGGTAATAATATTGAAAAGAGGGAGAAATGAAAGCCATTGTTACTCACAAAATGCATAAGACCCAGAAATTATAGGAAGTTGACTTCAGCTGTGATTCATAAGGGCCATTTGCATCTGTTCCTACTGTTTTACCACAACTCACTGCCCACGTTACTCAGCCCTATATATTCCTCACCCACAACTCACATTTGAGGGCACTGATCACAAAATGTTAGTACATCATCACAATTGCCAGGAGCTCTCCTCCCCACACTCAGCAAAGATGGATAGATATCTCAGTTTTTGATATTCTAAGACTGGTGGGGAAAAAAAAGAACTCAACCCCCACCTAAGTTCTGCAAGATATTCATTGTTAGGTGCAGGGCAGGCTGAACTAAGTTGTCTGCAGGGCAGGCTGAACGAATGTTAGCTGCAGAATAACCCACGCACTCAGACCCCCCTCGGTCTGGTCCTTTCTCACCTGTTTCATCAAGTCTGAACACTCAACCCCACTCAAGGCTGAACACTCGACCCTCAACTGTCTGGTGCAACGGAAACCCACATCTAGCCCCTGCCCTGTCTGTCTGAAGGCAGAAGATGACACTACTGTATGATCTAATCATTGTACGCCAACAAGGCAGCTTGCAGACCCAGAGACCCCATCAGATTTTGGCTATAAAAACTCCCTCCTGCTGGACCCCTCTCTCTTGCTTGTTCTCACTCTCTCTCTCTCTCTCTCTCTCTCTCTCTCTCTCTCTCTCTCTCTCTCTCCCTCTCTTGATCTCTCTTTCTTCTCTTGCTCTCTCTCTTGCTCTCTTCTTCTCTTGCTTTCGTTCTCTCTCGCCTCTCTCTCTCTCTCTCTCTCTCTCTCTCTCTCTCTCTCTCTCTCTCCTGCAATAAAGACCTGTTGGTCGCTCCGAGTGTTTTGTGGTCACTTTCCCTTCATTCATCACTGTTCCCATTACTGCTGAGAAAGATGGAGCTGCTCAAGACCATGCTTCATATTTCACGCAAAGTCACAAAGTTGGTTAGAGATGGAGATAATAGCTAACTCAGGTGTCCTGCAAAGATGGAGGAGCCAATAGGCTACAAAAAGCTTTCCCCAACTGGTCCTCCATCCATGTACCACCACCGCCATTTCTGCAGCATCTTTCTACCTCTTATGGGATTGTGTGCTTATTTTTTAAAATCAATGCATTTTTTTACTGCCTCAATAAATTTAGAGGCTATTAATCTCACCAGTAACAGCTGAGAAAACACAGGTTTCTATACAGTGTATATTTGTATAGGACCTCTTTTAAAGTATATTCATTTTCTAAGGCTGCCATAACAAATTACTGTAAACTAGGTGGCTTAAAACAACATAAAAGAGAAAGGGAAGAAGGAAAGGAGAAAGAGAGAAAGAGAGAGGTAGGGAGGGGAGGGAAGAAAGGAAGACAAAGCAGAAATGGGCTGTCCGATTCAGAAGGCCAAAAGTCCAAAACAAGGTGTTGGCAAGTTCCTTCTAGGAAGAGAAACTGTTTCATGCCTTCTCCAAGCTTCTTGGCATCTGTGGCTCATAGATACATCACTCCACTCTCCACCTCCATATACACACAAACTTTTCTTTCTGTATGTCTCTATTCAAATCGCCTCTTCTTTCCTTTATAGCGATACCAGTCATTGACTTTAGAGGCAACCCTAAATCCAATATTCTTCCATCTAGAGATTCTTATTTAATTACATCTGCAAAGACCCCATTTCCAAATGTCGTGTTCTGAAGTTCTAGGTGGATATAAACTTTGAGAGGTACACTGTCTAGCCCAGTACAATAAATAAGTAATGATTAAATTTTTGGAAAGTTGGGCTGGGGGTGTAGCTCAGTGGTACTGTGCTTGCTTAGCATGTACAAGGCCCTGGATTTGATCCCTAGAACCAAAAAAAAAAAAAAAAAAGAATCTGTTTTGAGAGTTTAGCCATATACCACCTAAAATCATCTTGCATCCTGCTAGTAAGAGGTTTGCAAACTCCACTAGGGAAACAGACCTTGGTGTGCACAACATTAGAAGGCATATGGGCCCCTGTCCTGATTTTAAAAGCAGCAGATTTAACAGTCAAAATGGGTGCACTTCCCCTACTGTATTTGAACCAATGTATGTTTTGGTAAATCAAGAAGTATGTCCCCTAGATAGACCCAATTCTCTCGTTTTTGAGAACTCAGGAAATGTTATTAATCATAGAAATGCTTCAAGTGCTATTTTAAGAATGGTGGATGAACATTAGCTCATTGCATGACTCATTGTTCACCGAAATCAGGAGCTAGCTGTTCCTGTACAGGTCTCAGTGAGGTTGTATTTAGGGGATTTACTAATTTTCCTTTCCACAAAGACAGCCAAAGTATGGTAAGGTGGATTTGCAATTTAAAAGAAACCATTAGGTGATTTCAGACTCCATTTTGTGCCTGTAGACAAGAACCCAAAGTACACTTAGTTTCAAAGTACCCAAAGTTTCGGTCCAGAGAAGAAAGATGGAGCGGAAGATTTTATTTTCAGCAGCTTTTGTGAGCCCTGGTCTCCCATGTAAACTTGATTTTTTCCATTTGAGATATTACTGAGTAGACCCTGATCTAACTGCACCAACTTTGGCTCAGTCTTTCAGTCTTTTTTTTTTTTTCTTTTGGCAGTGGGGTGGGGGGTGGCAGTGCTGAGGATTGAATCTGTGGCCTCACAAGGGTAAGCAAGCATTCTCCTACTGAGCTTCACCCCAACTGTCTAAAGAGCATTCACGGTATGATGAAATTAAAGAACTCAGCAGAGATATTTTCATAGATTTTTATTGATCGTTGTTATTTTTAATTTAAATGCTTTTTTGTTCCCCAATAGTAAAAATTATTATGTATCAAAAACATAAGAGAAATTATCTTAAGTGGAAGAATCATCAGATGATAAAGACCAATTATCATATAGGCCTGATGCAACATATTATAAAAGATGCATAAGAGCAGATGCTGCTCTTGGAAATGACATGTCAATAAGCACATTTCCATAAACACATATGGTGTAGTATCTTTCACATACTTATCACTCAGTGTTTACACTGAGTTAAATAATTCAAGATGGTATAGCCAGCTCCCAGAAATAGAATAAAACACTTCAAACAATTGCATTACTGCCATGAAAAATAATCCACCTAACAATAATAACAAACAACACTAAGATCAGAGGAGATGGGAAAAGTCCATATTTCTTAGCAAAAACTCAAAGTATGAGATGTTACTAACCTGCACCCTGTGTTTCCATCCACAAATATATCGGAAAGAAGCAGTCCTAACTTTCATATTTGAATGATCACTGACTTCCAACAGTATGTGTCACTATGACTCATTGCCCAACACTATTGCTGACACAGAAGGCCTGGTAAAACTTTTCTTGCAGGACGCCCTCAGAGACAGATGCACACCTCCCAAGAAAATGTGTTCCTTCTCTTTTTAGTCAGGCCTAGATTTTCATGACACCCATTGCCCAAATGAACAGGAAGGCTTTGAAGGGTCAAGAACAACCAACTCGAGGTGAAAATGTATTGCTTTGTCAGATACCAACATATTTAACAGGATACTGGCAGCATTCAGACATGCTTTTAGAGGGAAGGAAGTGGGGATGGGGAAGAGGAGAGAGACCCACTGGTGGAAGAGCTGAAGAATGAAAAGGAAGCCGTTTTGCTGGTACCTACTCTATCCCTCTTTCAGAAATTCAAAGTCAGCATCAGTATACTAAAAACTGCTATAGAAAGACTGTAGGAAACAAGCTGGTTTAACTTGGTTTAACACATCTTTTCTCAAACTGACCTGACTGCAGAATCTCTTCTTAATACAACAATGTTTAACATCACAATTTTATTTGATGTGTTTTGGGGAATGTGGTTGCCAGCCTCCAAGAGGATCCCCAGTGATTCACACCTTCTGGGTTTCACATCCTGCCTCATTCTCCCCCCAGAACACATTTAATAGGGGTGATGTGTGTCATAAAAAGGCTGTTGCAGAAATAATAGAATATAACTTCCAAGGGTAGGTCATTGAAAACTGAGGCTTTCACCTTGCCATCTCATGGAGCTCATCCTTGGAGAAGGCAGCTGCCATGTCATAAGGACACACAAGCTGCCTATGGAGAGTTCCACATGGGGAGGAACTGAGGGAGCTGACTTGTGAGTGCACCATCTTGGATTCAGACCCTTCAGCTCCAGTCCAGCCTCCAGATAATTTTAGCCCCAGACAACATCTGGGGCTGCAATTTCATGAAAAATCCTGAACCAGTCCTGATTTTTAAACCTTAGAGACTATGTGAGATCATAAATGTTTATTACTGTTTTAAGTCAGTAAGTTTGGGAATAAGAAGTTATGCACCAATAGATGACTAGTACAATACTATTAACCTAAAACATTTGATGTCAATTATTCTGGCTTGTCATTTGCTCATCATGCAACTTCAAAGTGGACTCTATCTGTACACTAATGTACCTCTCCAGATATAGTTAATTGAGGAAGGAACTCATACTTAAAACCAACCAGTTGAGGTCACTCCCTGAGTGTTGTTGTTGTTGTTGTTTGTTTTTATTTGTTCAACTTAATCATACAAGACAGCAGATTGCATTTCAAATCATCGTACACAAATGAGGTGTGTAGAGTCGCACCATTCATGCAATCATACATGTACCTAGGGTAAAGATGACTCATTCCACCATCTACCCTATTCCCATGACCCCTTCCCCCTCCACCCTCCCCTTTACCCAATCCAAAGTTCCTCCATTCTTCCTATGCCCCCTCCCCGCCATTATGGATCAGCATCCATTAATCAGAGGAAAACATTCTGCCTTTAGTTTTGGGGATTGGCTTACTTCACTTAGCATGATATTCTCCAACTCCATCCATTTACCTGCAAATGCCATGATTTCATTCTCTTTTATTGCCCAGTAATATTCCATTATATATATATACATATATATGTATATATATAATATTCCATTATATATACACATATATATAATATTCTCATATATAATATAATATATATATACAGTTTCTTTATTAATTCATCTATTGATAGGCATTTAGGTTGGTTCCACAGTTTTAGCTATTGTGAATTCAGCTGCTTTAAAAATTGATATGACTGTGTCACTATAGTATGCTGATTTTAAGTTCTTTGGGTATAGACCAAGGAGTGGGATAGCTGGGTCAATTGGTGGTTCCATTCCAAGTTTTCTGAGGAATCTCCACACTGCTTTACAAAGTGGTTGCGCCAATTTACAGTCCCACCAGCAATGTATGAGTGAACCTTTTCCCCACATCCTCACGAACACTTATTATGGTTTGTATTCTTCATAACTGCCGTTCTGACTGGAGTGAGATGAAATCTTGGAGTAGTTTTGATTTGCATTTCTCTAATTACTAAAGATGTTGAACATTTTTTCATAGATTTGTTAAATGCTTGTATATCTTCTTCTGAGAAGCGTCTGTTCAGTTCCTTGGCCCATTTATTGAGTGGGTTACTTGGATTTTTGCAGTTAAGAATTTTGAGTTCTTTATATATCCTAGAGATTAGTGTTCTATCTGATGTGCATGTGGTAAAGATTTTCTCCCACTCTGTGGACACACTCTTCATATCATTGATTGTTTCTTTTGCTGAGAAGAAGCTGTTTGGTTTGAATCCATCCCACTTACTGATTCTTGATTTTATTTCTTGCACTTTAGGAGTCTTGTGAGGGAAGTCAGGGCCTAATCTGACATGATACTGAAGTTAGACAGAACCAACTCTTCTGTGGTGGTTAAGGCCAGAAGATGTGGGACTCAAGAGGTGCCGGTGACCACATTTCCTACAAAGATAGTGACAACATAGAAGCAGGGTTGAGAGCCTGAGGGGAAAAAAAAAACATTGAAGTTACTTGTCCTGTCCTTCAGCCCTCTCAGTGAGAACCTTCTAATAAGTTTCCCCTTTTTCCTAAATTGGTCTAAATTGGGTTTCTTTGTTTTGGGTTGTTTTAGTCAGGTTTTTCTTCACTGTGACCAAAAGACCTGACAAGAACAACGTAGAGGAGGAAAAGTTTATTTGGGGGCTCACGGATTCAGCAATCTCAGTTCATAGATGGCCAACTCCATAGATGACCCAACTCCACTTGGGTCCACTCTGGACCCAAGGGAGTCAGAACATCATGGCAGATGGTGTGGTAAAGGAAAGCAGCTCAGGACATGACAGTCAGGAAGCAGTGAGACAGCTCCGCTCACCAGGGACAAAAGGCATGTCCCCAGAGACCGGCCTCCTCCAGTCACACCCTATCTTGCCTACAGTGACCACTGAGTTAATCCATTCAATTTGATTAATGCACTGATTAGTTTCAGCTCTTGTAACCCAATCATTTCACCTCTAAATTTTCTTTCATTGTCTCACAAATGAGCTTTTGGGGGACACATTATATAACACTGGTGTTTGTTTTGTTTGTGGTGCTAGGGGTTGAACACAAGAATACTCTACCACTAAGCTACAACCCCAACCCTATTTATTTATTTATTTATTTATTTATTTATTATTTTAATTTTTTAGTTGTAGATAGACACAGTTTCTTTGTTTTATTTATTTATTTTTATGTGGTGCTGAGGATCAAACCTAGTGCCTCACACATACTAGGCAAGCACTCTACTACTGAGCTACAACTCCAACCCCTTATTTTTTATTTTGAGACAGGGTCTCACTAAATTGCTGAGACTGACCTCAAACTTGCAATCCTCCTGCCTCAGCCTCCCAAATCCCTGGGATTACAGAAATGAGTTACCAGGCCTGGCCTAAACTGGATTTCTAAACCTTGCTTCCATAGAACTTGACTGATATATTGAGATATTCCCACCTAATTCCATGTGTCTCCTGGCATAGACTGATGATAGCAATGACATTGTTCATCTTCCCCCTTGTTCACAAAGAGAATGGTTTCAGGTTCACCTATTCCACCCCTTCTTAGAAACTGCATTCACAAGTAGGACCGCGACAATCATGTCTGATTGTCAGCTGAGTTGATTCAGCCAGTCTGAGCCAATCAGATTCTCCCTCTAGGTATTTGGAACTGAGGCAAAAGATACTGAATACAGAAACCCCTTTACACTCATAATATCACTCTTAAAACAGGTGCTGAACCCTGGATAGTAAGGGGCTCCAAGCTGTCCCAGTCCCTGACTCTTCTGTGAAATCTCTAAGACCCTCCAGTGTTCTTCCAATAAGTTTGCAAAAGTCACTTATATTTCCTAAAGTCAAAAGGAACTGGACTAACACATGCCCCCCAACCTACTACAGTCTCTGTGCCATCCGGGACTTGTCCATCATTATCTCCAAGACCAACCTAGTCCCTCATTAGAACTCAGTAAATATCTGACGAACAACGGCCGCTCACTGTACTGGGTGGGAGATGCTCCTCTTCCCACTGAGCGAAACCCTGATTTTCTTTTCTCTCTTGTACTCATCTGTCCTGGCCTTGATTCTGCCTGTTGTGTCAGCCACAGGGACTATATGTCCTTCAGGGGCAGCACAACACATTCCCACCTTCACATCAGAGACCAGAAGTCCCTGGCCCCTCATCACCATGAAACTTTACCTTTTACAACATGCCCAGGGTCATCAGCCCTATCTGCTTGGTTTTCCTGCCTGCCTTGCCTATGCTGAACTGGAGTCAGGATGACCAATTCCCGTGCCAGTACTGGCTTTACCCTGGCAATGCCATGTTGCCAAGGACCAGAGGGACTTGACACTCACACCTCTGTGTTTTTCCAGTCCTTATTTTTAGCATTCTGTGGGATGAGGGGCTTTTGTCGTGGCTTCACTGCCTTGGACAGAAAAAAAGAATGAGCTTCCGGGAAATTTCCACCTTCCAAAGAATCATCCTTCTAAGCCAAACAGACCTCCTGTATGACTAGGGCAAGAAAGGTAGGTAAGGAATAGGACAGAGCATGGGGCTCAGTAGTTCAGTAGGTGCTAAGTGCAAGATGAACTAGAGAATCGTGGTTAGCAGAGCATAAAGAAGCAGCAAGTATCGTGGGCTGACTACTCATTCCTACAACCCAACCCTCTACTCCCCCGTTTCTTCCCTTTCTAAAAGTATTCAGAGCTTCCTTGAAGGAGCTGCCCCTCCTCTATGCTCAGCCAGGTGTGGAACTGACAATCCTTTAACCCCAGGCTCTGAACAGCCTGATCCAATCACCTTTTACCCCCAACAAACTATCACCAGGTGGTATTTCTCTGGTCACAGCAACTGGTGAGTACCTGACCTAAACTAATTTAATCAGAGTGAAGCCCAGCATTTTTTGGGGTGGTCAAGGGAGAAAGCCAACTTTCCCTCTAATGTGAAAGAAGTACATAGACCCGGGAGATATTAACAGCTATCTTGCACCCAGGAGGACAGGTCATCTTGGAATAAAGTTGGTACCATGGAAGGCAGGGTTGAAAATGAAAATGAACAAAGTTCTGTGTAGCAACATTTATCTCCTAGATCAAAACAAACCTGAAGGCCACTGAAGTGTGTAAGCCAATAAACTCTAACAAGTTAAATAAGTTGGAGTTCCATTTCTGGTACTTATCACCCAAAAGATATGAACCAATAAACAAGGACTAACTAGCAATCTTCCCGGTTTGTGAGGATGCAAGCAATAATTGAGTAGGGGAGGAAGGTGAACATAATCACATGAGAGCAAAGAAAATCATATTTTCCTGAAATCCCAGAGGGGAGATGAGGGATAGGATATGTGGGTCCATCCTGTAAACTGTGGTGGAACAGCCCTGCATTTGATTCCATTAGGGCATGCTCCATTTCCTGAAGGCTGTGATAAGTCCAGATTCTTAAATCCAATATATTTATATACCAGCAATAGATGTTCATGAACTTATAACTATCATGGGTGTCATGACAAAAATGAGTGGTGTGGCCAGGCATGGAAGGGCACGCCTATAATCCCAGTTACTTAGGAGGCTGAGGCAGAAGAATCACTTCACCCCACAAAATTGAGAACAGCCTGGGCAACATACTGAAACCCTTCCAAAATAAAAAAAAAAAAAAAAAATAGTGGCTTGTGTTTTAAAAATTTAGAGCCAATCTTACATGGAAAGCTAAGAATGTCATTTGATATGAGACACCAAGAATAAGACTCATTTTTAATCTGGCCTTTATTGCTTACTTACTCTCAGGCACACAGGAGGCTTAGTTAACCTAATCATATTTTGTACAAACACTTTTAGTAAAGCTAAAAAAATGGGGTCAAAGCAATTTTCCTTCCCCTTCCCCTTCGCTACCACATGACAATGGAAGGGAGGTAATTCCTGCTCCATTGGAGAAGAGAGGGGCTCTGTTAAAATCAACAAAGGTAAAAGGTTAATTAGCTTCATTTGGTCATATATCTATCTATCTATCTATATATATATATATATATGACACACACACATACGTGTAAGTATATATATTTTTTAATTTGTTAATTTAAAAAATAAAATTTAGGTCTGGAAAAAAAAGTTTAGGGAATGAAATTTTCCTTACCTGAGATAATCAACTTACAGTGAGGAAAGGTTTATTTGGCTCATAGTTTCAGAGGTTCCAATCCATGGTAGCTTGCCCCTGTTGTTGTGGGCCTGTGACAGTACACTACATCCTGGCAAGAATACCTGGCAGAGGAGGGCTGTTCACCATATGGTCCCCAGCAAGTAAAAGAGAGAGAGTGACTGGAAACTGAATATCCCCTTCAAGGGTACACCCCTAGTTCCCTAATTTCCTTCCACTGGGCCTCACCTCTTAAAGGTTCTACCACCTACCAGTAGTGACACAGGCTGCTGACCAAGCCTTTAACATAAGTCTTTGGGGACACTTAAAATCCAAACCAGAGCAGGAACCTATACTATAAATCAGGCATTAGGCAATTACCTCACCAGCTTCATGTTTCCAATAATGTTGCACCCTTAAGAAGTACACAAGCGCTCACACCAGCAGCACATATACTGAAATTAGCCGGGTGCCTTGGTGCATACCTGTAATCCCAGCGACTCTGAAGGCTGAGGCAGGAGTATTGTGAGCTCAAAGCCAGCTTCAGCTACAGTGAGGCACTCAGCAACTCAGAGAGACCTCATCTCTAAATAAAATACAAATCAGGGCTGGGGATGTGGCTCAGAGGTCGAGTGCCTTTGAGTTCAATCCCCGGTACATGTCTCCAACCAGCTGGCTGGGCTGGCGAGACGAACTGGGTTCAAAGGAGCTGGCTGCAGCAATAAACTGAGAAAATGGAGAAGACACCATGCAAAACATGAACAGGAGTTTCTAAGAACAAGGGCAGGACCTTAAGGGTCAGCTCCATGTTGAGCAGCACTGGAAAGAGGGCAAGAGAGAGAGCACACCCAGAACCCCTCTATTTATTAGGGAAAAGACATTCGATAGAATATTTCACCCCAATAAAGCAAGGAATAGGGTTTCAAAAGGTGGAGTCTTGCTTTGTGATGTCTTGCGGCCAGCAGATTGACTGACGTCTTGGTAAGTCACATACATCTCAGGTGCTATGTGGGATCACAGGCAGAGCAAGAGGAAAGGCACACTTACCGCACACAGCCCACTAGGCCCGCAATGCCAGACCAGTCCCCTCATATGGCTCAAATACACATAGCTCACACACACAGCCCATGGATGGCTCACAACGCCTGCCCCCCAAAGAGTACATAAATATTAAAAGTAATTGAATTATTTTCATCTTAGGTGATTTCATTTTGTCATATCAAAGCTGAAAAGCTCTATATAAATTCAGTAGATTCATTCAGAATACTTTATTATCAAGACAATAAAAATTGAAATTGGACTTTCACTTTTTCATAAATTTGAAACTTAAGAAACAAGTAACACAACTGGAAATCAAAATGCTATTTAATTTTTATTTTAGACAGGCAGGTCTTCATCTCCTAGGAGGGGAAAAAATAATTCCTGAATCAACAGATGTGTTTAAGAAAAACACATCACCTTTCTTTCCCCTATCTAAAAAAGTTCATTTCCAGTTGACTTTCATAGCTTAAATCCTGGTATTGAACTCATTTCAGCTCTCTAGAAGGTTCCTCTGACCCTCCCTTTAGAAAGGTTTTCCTAGAATTTCCCTTCAAGTTTTACAACTTAGTTTAAAACCACAGGCACACAAACACACACATTCTCCTTTCCAAGGTCTCATCCAATAATCTTGATTTGTTTTCAAGAAGGTTGGCACTGTCCCGGGAATCTTCTTCCCTCTGTATGCTGGTAGATTCTGCTAGACAGGCGTGCCATCCTGGCAGCCAGGGCAAGCTCTGGGCTGAAGCAACTGACAGGAGACTGTGAGGCAAAACAGTACTCCTCCCCTTCCTTGGGGACTGAGCAAGCCTGAATCAGACATCATCCGGCCTAGGATTCAAGTTTCTAGTACAGAGCATACCAATTGCTCCAGACCAGAAACCTCGGATTGGTCTGACCTAAGAATGACCCATCAAGCAAGTTAAAACCCACCAATCTAAGCTAACCTAAACTAGGCACCCCCTCTAAAACTAAACCAGCACTTAACTCTGTTTTTGATGGCTTCATTAGCCTCTGATAAATTAATGGAAGAGCTTCAACTGGGTTATAAGTTTACTCTTAAATATACTCCCTAAATATCCTTTAGCAATATACGTTCATGTTCAATGTAGTGCTATTGTAGTATAGTCATTAAGGCTTTACCCCAGGGGCTTGGGACATAGATTAGTCGCAGATCTCTTGCCTGGCTTAGGCAAGGGCGGGAGATATGGGGATATGGCTCAGTGGTTGAGCCAGCACAGGGGTTCTCAGCACCGCAAAAAAAAAAAAATAAGAATAAAATGAAATTATATAATGAGATTATTTGACATTTAAAAAATCTTGATTTTCTATATCTAGATTATGGATAAAAATTAATCCTATAAATAACTAGTGTACAAGTAATATATAATGTAGCATACAGATACTATACTATAAATCAGGCATTAGGCAATGATCTTACCAGCTTCATGTTTCCAATAATGTTGCATCCTTAAGAAGTGTAATATAGTATACTCATATGTTTTTATAGCATGAATATATCTGTGTGTGTGTGTATATATATATATATATATATATATTGTTCCATATATCTGTATTTTATAGAAACACAGATAAAATAGGAGGGGGAAAATCCCATGATTTTCTTATCATCCAGAATACACATCACTCTCTTCCCAGTGCACAAGTAGCAGAATGATATGTAAAATAATAACTTTTTTGCTTTCTAACAGTTTGGGATTGTCCCCCTGCCCCTGGAAAGGAAATGATTCTGAAACATCAGGACTTTGAGTGACTGAAAAACAATTGTGTTTACCTGAAAGTGACTAAGTATACCAAAAAGAATAGGCAAGAGGGCTGAGGTTGTGGCTCAGTGGTAGAGCACTTGCCTAGCACATGTGAGGCCCTGGGTTCAATTGTCAGCACCACGTATAATTAAATAAATTTAAGGGGCTGGGATATAGCTTAGTGGCAAAGTGTCTGCCTTGCATTCGCAAAGCCCTGGGTTCAACCCCCAGTTCAAAAAAAAAAAAAAAAAGACAGAAAAAAGAACCCTGCCAAAAATAATAATAATAAGATTTAAAAAAATTTAAAAGGTCCATCTACAGCTAAAAAATATTTTTTAAAAAAATAATGGGCAAGACATGAACTCTGGAGGTGGGAATATGGGAACAAAAATCAAAAACTGAGTTTTAGCAAGAAATTACATTTCATTTCTTGCCTACCTAACTTTATGTCCTTGATATACCAAACCCATTACCTACCCATGTGCACACCAGACATGCACACACATACACACACAACTCTGAATATGTATAAATGAAAATGGAATCACACATACTGTGCTGTAACCTGCTTTTTCCATTTAATAACATACCTAGAACACCTTTGCATGGACCATGCTTTCAATGCCAGGATGAAAAGTACTCAGTCCACTTCACTCTACCGGGTTATGGGAGAATGCATTTTTCAAAGAGGACGCAACAATATTCCCTATTCCCTGTGCTCTTCTGTGATGTAACTTTGTCACTTCTGCATCAACAAGTGGAATCTGATACACCTCTGCTTGAGTCTGAGCTGTCTTTGGCAGCAATTTGGTGACAACAGAATGTGGCAAAAGTGCCTGCAATGCCATGCAGCCTCTTCCCCTGGTATTCTTGCGTTGTTCCTTGTCTAGGTGCTGTCTTGGAATACACTTGCCACACTGTAAGAAGCCTGAAGCCCACAGAGGCCAAACTCAGGTACTCTGGGTGACAGACCTGTTAAACCCAACCTGCAAGTCAAGCCAGCCCAGGCACCAGATATGTAAGTAAAAAAGTCTCCAAATGACTCTAGATCCTTACTTTTTATTTGTTGTTTTTAGATCTACATGACAGTCAAGGGTATTCTGACATATTATACATACATGTAGTATGATTTCTTGCAGTTTTACATGATGTGGAGTTTCACTCATTTTGAACATAGGAAAGTTATGTCCAGTTCATTCTATTATCTCTCTTATTCCATCCCTGCTCTCTTCTCTTCATTTCCCTTTGTCTATTCCAATGAACTTCTATTCTTCCCTCTCCTTCCCCCTTATTGTGTGCTAGTATCCACATATTGTTCAGCCTTTGGTTTTTTGAGATTGACTTATTTCACTTAGTATGATGGTTTCCAGTTTCATTCATTTACTGGCAAATGCCATAATTTCATTCTTATTTATGGTTGAGTAATATTCCATTATAGATAGATAGATATCCCACAGTTTATATATCACTGCTATAAACAGTTTATATACACATGTATCACAATATATATAAATATATATCACAGTTTCTTTATACATTCATCTGTTGAAGGGCACCTAGGTTGGTTCCATAGCTTAGCTATTATGAATTAAGCTGCTATAAACATTGATGTGCCCGTGTCACTGTAGTATGCTGATTTTTAAGTCCTTTGGGTATATACCGAGAATTGGGATAACTGGGTCAAATTGTGGTTCCATTCCAAGTTTTCTGAGGAATCTCCATACTGCTTCCCACAGTGGTGACACCAATTTGCCGTCCCACCAGCGATGTATGAGTGCAGCTTTTTCTCCACATCCTCGCCAACATTTATCATTACTTGTATTATTGATAATTGCCATTCTGACTGGAGTGTAGTTCTTTACTTTTTGAGTCACCCTTTGCTAGTCACGTCTCCCCAGCTGAGACCACAGACATTTTAGAGCAGAAACAAGCCGTCTTCCCTGTCCCCTGTCAGATTCCTGACCCATAGAATCTGAGAGCATCATAAAATTGGTGCTATTTTATAGCACTAGTTTTTACGATGGCTTGTTCTGTAGCAATTGAAAACCAGATCACATGACCAATAGTTTTCAGGGAAAACTGAAAAAAAAAAAATGTTGTCACCAGACTGAAAATGAATTAACAAGGTAAATCCTCCATGAACAGCTAATGCAGCACAATGAATGTCAAATCCCAATTTAATATTTTTCCAAATTATCTCTGCCATCTCTCATCATCCTCACGAATGTATGGCTTCCTCATATGTGGCCTATGCATATTATGTGTCTGGTATTTTAACACATACCCAACATACTTCATTTAATTCACAAAACCCTAAAAGAAAAATATTGTATCCTTATTTTACAGATGACAAATTTGAAGCTTGAACGAGTTACTCAGCTAATAAATGACACAGCAGAGAATTGAACTCCCACCTTCTGGCTCCAAATTGAGGTGCTCTACCTGTATACTACAAGATAAGTGACAATATGGCATGGACAGGAGGCTTATGTCACATAATAAAGCCAAAAATTCTACCATATCCCTGAAAATACAGAGAGGATTTCAGTGGAATCTGGTCATGGGGGTGGTTCCATTGTTGCTCCTAGTGTTTTTTCTGTAGTAATACACTCTGGAATGCATCCACTCACCTTTTATTTCATGGGTATATTTATATAATATCCTTTTCTCAGCCAACTGTTTTTATCAAAGTAGTTTGTCTGGAGACTCATGGCTCAGTGGTAGAGCATATGCTTAACATTCACAATCTCCAGCCCCAAAAATCAAAAAAGAAAATAGTATCAATACATACATGTGTAATACATGTCAATGTGTATACATATTTTTTTTAGAATTTTTTAATATTTATCTCTTAGTTTTCAGCGGACACAACATCCTTGTTTGTATGTGGTGCTGAGGATGGAACCCGGGCGGCACGCATGCCAGGCGAGCGGGCCACCGCTTGAGCCACATCCCCAGCCCTGTATACATATTCTTACCTCCACCAAGAAATACTAACTATGACACCATCAATACCACCAAGCACTGAGCTGTTTTTTTTTTCCTTTGATTTTTAGTCAGGATATATATTGACCTGTAACTGGAATTCTGTGATTGTATTGAAGGACAGATAAAGTGGAGGAAAGATGTAGGAAGACCATGGCTATAATGGAATTATTTAAAATATACCACAATTTTGGTATTAACCCCTCTGATTTGTTTTAACCTTAAAAGGGGGTTCAAATTTTAAACCATCTCAGTGTATTATAAAGGTTAAATTTTATATCATCAGTTTGATTTTCCTATATCAACAACAGTAATAATACCAACAACATCAACAATAATATGAGCCTGTTCACCAAGCACCAAACGCTAGACTAAAGGGCTTCTGCTCTACCTCGATTCATCTTAATAGCACCTCTGTGACATAGCCAGTAAAATCATCCATATTTAATAGATGAGGAAACAGGTCTTTAAAGGTTGAGTAGTGGATCCAGAGTGACTCAGCCAAGAAACTATCAGCTTGGACTTGAACTAGGGTGCATGTGACTCCACGCTTTCAACCCTATCTATCTTTTGATTTGGTATGTGTCCTATGCAGGACTGCCCAGCGTTTTTTTGTATGTAATTCTTGTTTGCAGAATTTTTCATGAGTCCCATCTGCAAAACTGGAAATCAGAGATCGGCTTTCTCAGCCTGTCTTGCAGCTGGCGAATTGGCATGTGATCAGATATACACATATGAAAATTCAATCTGCAGAACTTGAGGAAACAAGCCGTGCACAAACCTATGCATCTTGAGGTACTGTTCTAATGGGGGGTCTTAACGGCCGCCGGCGGCAGAGGGCGCTCTACCGGGTGGTGGGTGCCTGACAATGGTGGCATCTTCATTGTTCTGGTGGTCAAGTCAACGGAGCCCATTCGAGACCCTCCCAGTTTCTCTGAACTCTCAGTTAGATCTTAATAAATTTTGTTTCTGTTTAAACTAGCTAAAGTTTTGTTATATGGGACTAAGAATCTGAATGGCACAATCCCTTCAGAACTCAGGAACTAGTATTTCAAACAGAACTGCAAATACTTATTTGTTTTGTTTTTCATGAGTTACAGTCAATTTTATTATTAACTATCTTAAATGTCTTCAGATTTTTCTGAGTGAGTCTTCTAATAATTCATCAAAAGCAGCAGGACAAGCCATCCTCCTCAGCTATGGAGAGAGGTCTGCTGACTTTTTCACCAAATGAGAACCATTTCTTTCATGAATTGAAGTCCAAAAAAACTTCAAAAATATTTTCCCCCTTTGGAAGTATTTTCTTTCTTTGCTTCCTTGGTTATTAAAATTAATGTGATGTATCTAACTATGAACTTAATCAAATTCTCATTCCATTGATTTAAGTTTATTCCCAAAGTGAAACTTGGAAACATTTGCTCATTCTCTTCATATATTTCATTCTTATCAAACCGTATCCTTGTTCTCTATCTCTGTTCTACTGATGTGGTGACTACTGCACCTTAAATGGCATTGCATTCTTGTGAGCTGTTTGGAACACTTTTTCTGTGATTTTTTCCTACTGGTTTTACCATTCCCCCTTACTTCTTGTTTACAGGGTAAAAATAAAACAGAAATAAAGAAGGCTCTTCCCACAGTTCCATCTGTTGAACTCTGGTGGTTTCCTTTCCCTTTTGCTGTGATTTGCTTTAGGGATGAGTCTATGGTGGGCATGAGAATTTGACTAATCAGATTAAGGATGGAGTAACTTTGGAATGGTTTATCTACTTGATAAATGGAGAGCTGTACATAAAGAAAAACACCTGGACTTCTTACTTTGTGTGTTTTATGATGATATGTGTGGATATGATGTTTAGGGTTAAGAGAGCCCTTTGGCAACCTGAAGGTATATACATAAACACATAGATTTACAAGATCTGGAGAACAAGAGAGAAGGCATTGACAAAAAAAAAGGTTGGAATCTGGAAAACATATGAATGGAGGCAGAGTCAATAAATCAGAATTCTAACTGGCAATGAGGAAAGCTGAGAACCAACCTGACTAACACTTCAAAGGTCTTTGGAACTGGTAGAACCAGGGACCTCTGGGACGCGGGTTGAAAGAAGATAATAAAATAAGAAGACAGCAGTATATCCCCTAAACCCCTTCCTTATCCATAGAGCTAGGCCAATGCCCTTCTCCCACACCAGCACAACACTGATGGTTTATTCCCTGAAAAAGGTAAAATAGAATCTTCTAGACTTGAGGACAGCTGATTCATACATCCTGTATGTAAATCAGAAATATTAAGTAATTGAGTATTCACTGAAGGCTGAAGGCTGAGACCCTCAGCCCTCCTTACTCTCTTGGATTCTAAAATATTTATAATTGGACCTTAGTACTCTAGGCAGGTAATTGGAACAGTTTCCAAGTAATCTAATCAGCTCAAAAGGAAAAAAGAAAGAACTAAAGATACAGAAATGGAGATAGAGGATAATCCCTCAGGGCATCTATAGTGAGGCTCCCTCATGAACAAGCTTCACCCACACTCAGAACTGCACATTGTCTTTTGGGTTCTCACTCTTCTTAATCAGGAGCTGACAGCCAAAGATTTCCAATCCTCTGAGAGAAGTCCCTAAAATAAAAACTGGGGGGGGGGGGGGGAAGAAAAATGGAAGGAAACAAAGCAAAGCAACTTGAAGGAAACAGAAACTGTGAAAGGAGAATAAAACTCCAAAAACACTCTCTAATGTTCTCAGAACGAAAAGAAAATATTTTGTTTCCATAAAACAAGAACCAAATTGTTAGCAATTTTTAAAAGTATAATCTGAGTGTAAGAATGGGCATGTGAAATTTTCAAATATGCTAACAGAATTTAAAAATCAAAATAAAGTCTGGAAGACAAATTTGAAGAAATCTCCTAAAAGTAGAATTCTAAGCAGAACTATAGGAAATAAAAATTTTAAATTACAGATCTAACCCAAAAAGTCCAACATCCAGACATTAGGTATTCCAGAGCAACAAGACATAAAAAAATAAACAGAAGAAAATACTCCAGAAAAATATCTCAGAACTTCAGAGCATTAAGTCACCAGATAGAAAAGTCTTCCTGGGAGCCATACACCATGAGTTAAAAAAAAAAAATTGCTCATGGGTTATCAATGTGCATTTCAAAACATTAATGAACTAAGAGGTGATTCTGCCGGCCACCAGAGAGGAAGAGAGTGTCACATATAAGGTATTAGGAATCAAAATGGCTTCAGATTTCTCCACTACAATGCTAAAAGCAAAGCCATTCTGTCACTTAGGATTTGACCAGGAAAACAAGCCACTCCAGGTACAGAAATAGGGACTTACACTACTAAGGGTTGAGAGTGTGAAGGTCAGGTGAGCTGCCACAGAAGCAGGTGAGATGAGGGATTGGGCCTGGAAGTGATAGAAAATCTCAGCAATCTAAAGTAAATCACTGCTTTCAATCCCAGCCACCAGCACCACCAAAGCAGAAGATACCCAAGAGCTTGCCTCCAGCCCTTGTGTCTGTCTATAGCTGCCTCTGCAGAATAGCAATTTCTCCTCTTCCGATTTCCATCTTAGATAAGTGCTTCTCATTGACAAATTCAGACTAGACCTACATCTGGAGAAGGAGATTCTAAGATATGCGGTTACCATATTCTCCCTCTGATGCAGAGGAGATTCTAGAAGGGGAAATGAAGAGAAGTTGGACAGCAGACAATCCAGTACAATGACCGTGGAGTGATACCTTGAAAATCCTGAGGGCAAATAACTTCCAACCTAGAATTATATTTCCAACTAAGTTGTTCATCCAGTATGTACATAAAATCAAGAGGTTTCTTAAACACAAACGGTCTCAAAACATTTAACTTCCATGTACCCATTCTCAAGGAGTTCCAAGCACATGCCTGTAATCTCAGCAAATCAGGAGGTTAAGGCAGGAGAGCTGCAAGTTGGAGGCCGGCCTCGGTAACTTAGAGAGGCCCAGTTTCTAAATAAAAAATAAAACAAACTGGGGATGTCGCTTAGTTGTAAAGTACCCCTGGGTTTAATTCCTGGTGCCAGAAAAAAACCAAAATATTTCCAAGAGGCTTGGCTATACCAAATATATAAAGCAAGAAAGGTTAAGAATTAAAAGTAAAGAGGGGGCTGGGGTTGTGACTCAGTGGTGGAGTGCTCACCTAGCATGTATGGGGCACAGAGTTCGATCCTCAGCACCACATAAAAATAAAATAATGATATTGTGTTCACCTAAAAAGTAAAAAATATTTTTTAAAAAATAATAAAGAAATAAAAGTAAAGGGGAAGAAATGTGATGCAAGAAAGAGACAATCCAATGGGAGAGAGAAATTAATGGGATTCTCAGAAAGATAATTTTAAAAACTGGTTCTAGCATGTCAGCTATGAGTCAAATACAGAGGACAATCCATCCATATTGGAGATGTGTGATGCAGAACACAGACACATCAAAAGAACTATGTCCAAGATATCCTTTACCAATGGACTGTCTTCTCAACATGAAGACAGCAGGCACAATTGGGTCTGTCCTAGATACTATCTGGGCTTGTCCTGCCAATGAAGTCTCTGCTGTCCTTGCTGCATTAGGCAGGATTCTAAAAGGGTCTCTAAAAAGTCTCCACCCCAAACATTACTCCCATGATTACCTTACAGGGCAAAGGGGAATTTTGCAGGTATAATTAAATTGACTAAACAGTTGACTATAAAAATAGAGAGATTATCCAAATAGGTCTGAACTAATCTCTTGAGCCCTTTAGACACAGCATTTCTCTGGCCAGTAGAAGAAAAGGAAGCCTGAGGGATTCTAAGCAAAAGGGAAATTCTCCATCAAGTGGAGGGTGCACTTGAGAGCAGCCTCAACTACCAAGAGCAGTCCCCTCTGACTGCCAAGGAAATGAATTCCAAAAACCTGAGGTAGCTTGGAAATGGACTGTTGCCTAGTTGAGCCTCCAGCTGGGGATCCAACCAGCCTACGATCATTTCCACCTTATGAGGTCCTGAGCAAAAGAGTGACCTGAGGAAACTGGGAAATAATAAATGTGCTGTTTTAAAATGCCAGATTTGTGGTGATTTGTGATGTGATGAAAGAAAACCAACACACTCAACATCAACTGTTGTTCTGATGAACTGGGGAAATTACTTTACCCCATAGAAGAGATCTGCTTGATTTTTTCCTGAAAGAGAGAAACCATAGAGACTTTGGAAGCAGCGGGAGGCTGCCTACTCTTTGACTATACTTCTGCACTTGTCTAACCCAAACTTCAGACCTCCCAGATATCCCATCTGAGATACACAGTATATCCCAGAACTCACTCTGGACCCTGATCTCTGGATTCCCACAAGGGGCTCTTGAACTCTCACAAGAACATTAACATCAAACTTGATCCAGAGATTCATTCAACTTCTCTTTTGAGAGTCTACCACAATAGTTGGGCTTGTCATTCAGTTGTCAAATATGTACAAAATGGTATTCACAGATATGTATGTGTATGAAAAGTGTAAAGCAAAGCAAGGAATAATTGTCAAAGAAGTCAGCATACTGGTCACCTCTTGAGGAAAGGATGGAGAACATGATTGAAGTGGAGCACATGGAAGACTTCCAAGTTACTGGCAATGATTTCCTGGGCAACAAGTAAGCAAGTGTTCGTTTTACCATTATTCTTTTTTTTTTTTTTTTTTTTTTGGTCTTTTTTTGGAACTGGGGGTCTAACCCAGGGCTTTGAGAATGCAAGGCAGATGCTTTGCCATTGAGCTCCATCCCAGCCCTTACCATTATTCTTTCAACTCTGTGTATTTTCATGCAGTCTTCTGTATATATTAAACTTCACACATAAATGCTTACAAAAGATAATATTATAAAATTAGAAATTGTAAGACATGAAGCTACAAATTAAAATTTTCTTCTAGCTGCTTTGTCTTTAAGTTCCATTCTTTAGACCTTTAGAATATTAAAAGTTTCATAGTGAATGGTCTCTGAAAATCAGGAACCCACTGGAGTTTTCGTAAGTGGGAAAAATGATGGAATGTTTATTAAACTCTATTAGATTGTTATACCAAAATAAATTCCATATGGATCAAGATTTATAGTGAGAATTGAAAGCCTGAAAATAAAAGAGGAAAATATGAGAGAACTATTTTAAAATCCATGAGTAGATAAAGCATTTCTAAGCATGATACAAAATATAAAAGCTATAAAAGTAGTTAAATATGGATACATTTTTTTTAAATTCTGCTTAGTGACACCACCACAAACAAACCCAAAAGACATGAAAAACTGGAAACAACTATTTGCATTCCCACAAACTGATAAGAAAAAGACCAATAATTCACTCAAAAAAAAATAGGCAAAGGATATGAACAGACAGTTCTCAGGAAAGAAGTTTCAAACGGCTCTTAAACATATGAAAATATGCTCAATCTTCTCCACAATGAGAAATCCAAATTAAACTACCAGATTGGCACAGATAAAATTTTTGATAACACCATGTGGATGAAGGTTAGAAAAACAGATGCTCTCACATATTGCTGGTGGGAGTGCAAACTGGCTCAGCCCCTGTAGAGAACAACTTGACAGTATCTATCAAAATCTAAAATGCATGTTTTGGCACACGCCAGGAGTTGTGTACCCCAGAATCAATCCTCTAGATTCCTTGCTAACAGAATCCAGTTGCTCAGGTGGCAGTGTGCCAGGTCCCAAGCAATGGATTTTATGTATTGAGTCGTTTATATTTATTAAGCACTTTCTGTGTGCCAGGCACTGTTCTGGGCCCTATCTGCCAGCAAAGGAAGCTGAATCAAATTCTATCCTTCATGACAATCTGGTTCCTACAGGTTGAAATGCCAGAGCAAAAGGGCAACCATGATATTTTTTATGTCTATTTCATATAAGAAATGATTCACATAATTTTTCATCCAAGTTGAGACACATTTGAAAGCGCATACTGTAACACATACTGGCACAAACCATGATTATCCCAGGCAAACTGGGAAATATGGTCTCCCTTTGTAATCCTGATACCGCCAGTTACTGTGACGAAGTCCTTGTGAGAAACTGTTTGACTCCATTTTTGAGAAACCTCAAGGCCTGTCCAGAGGCAAACCCACAGAGCCACCCTGCTGAGTTTTTTGTTGGTAATTAACTGGAGAGATCTGTGGCGCCAGGTGTCCCTGACTCAGTTAGGCTAGGTGAGGACCCATAGCAACCCCCTAGCAACCACCAATCAGCATGAGACAGGGAAAATATCTGAAATGCCAGGTGACCCTCCCAGGAATTTTGGTGATTGATATCATGATTAGGCAACCCTGCAATTTAGCATATACACTCTTGCAACTCCTCGAGGCCTAAACCAACCAGTTCAAATGTATCCACCACTTGAACTAACAAATCACCCTTGCCCAACTTGTTCCCCGCCAGTGAATATGCTAATCAATGTTAAGAGTTGTTTGATTTTCCCATGGTATGAAATGGTTTGTTGTGTGATGTTGTGATGCATAGAGTATCCCCCAAAAAACTATGAATCTTCACTGAACTAAGGGCTAGGACTCACTCCTCCGGAGCACTGCGTCGGAAACGGTTGTGAGTCCAGGCTCGAGCTTGCAATACAGACTCTTGTGTGATTGCATCAGATTCGGTTCCTGGAGGTCTATTGGGCGTCCCACGAATCTGGCATAACACTTTCTTCCCCAAATGCTGAAGTCTAACACCAGAGAAGCACACGGAGGCAAATGTAGAGCAGAAAGCAAAAGGTTTTATTAAAGGATCACAGAGAAGACTTCCCCCCAGAGGAAGAAGGGGATCCAAAGGCAGAATCCGTGGGATGGGGAGGTCTTACCCCTTTTATATCTAAGGTCTTCTTTTATCTTTCTACATTTCTGTCCTTTATCTTGCTTATTTCCCTCTATCCTGAATGTGAAGGGGGATGTGGGTGAGAAGGTGAAAGGTGGAAAACAGGTGGGGATGTGGCGGGGAAGGAGTGATCCAGGCAAGAAGGGCCTAGGGTGGTTTGATGAGCACCTCCCTATTTGCTGGGAGCTGCTTCATTAACAGTTCTTTAGAATTTGCTGAAGCTTTGGGGACATTAATATTTCAATCTCCCAGGTGTAGTTCTGATTACCCAGGCTCAGATCAGACTCCTTTTCTTTTTGGACTCCATTTTCTTTATTAGACTAGCTTTCAGACGGGATTTACCTAGCTACACTAACTACCTATCTTTAAATCTGGCTTGAACCCTACAATAATAATGACATCAAAACTGCCTCCGTGGCTGTTCTGAACGACGTCCTTCCATTCTAGAGTGATTCCACTAGGGAAGTCTGGAAGAGAAATTAACCCGAGAGAAGATACATATGACAGATAATCATGCAAAGATGCTCAACCCCTTTAATAATGAGGGAAGTTGGAATTAAACCAATAATAAGATGCCTTGGAAGGATTAGAAAGAGAGGAAGGATGTGGTCAGATTGCCTTCAAAGCACATACAACTTTGATTTGAAATTGTAGTGCAGTATATAATTCTCTGGGCATATCTCTTAACATAAAAATGATTAAAACATCATTGCTGAAAATAAGGAGGGGGAAGTATTAAATGATTTCAGTTCTGGGGCCAGGGTTGTGGCTCAGTGGTAGAGTGCTTGCCTAGTATGCACGGGGCACTGGGTTCTATCCTCGGCACCACGTAAATGTAAAAATGAAAATATTGTGTCCACCTAAAACTAAAAAATAAATATTTTTTAAAAATTTTTCAGTTCTTAAAAACAACACAGAACACTAGAATATGAAAAAAATATTTAGAATTTCTATCCACTCCCATTTATTTGGCTAGTACTTTCCCAGTTTCCTAGTTACCCCACAGTGGCTAATGAAACAGAGAAACTACTGCCAGAATTCTTCTGGGAAAGATTTCTTCCTGTTAAAGCCAGAATATCCAAAAGGAAAGTTGACTGGAGCTGACTTTTCCCTCATGCTTCAACCTTGAAAGTGACCGTGAAGCCCACAGCAGCTATCCTGCAATCACGAAAAACAAGAGTCAACAAGGTTGCAGAGAAGAAACAGAAGAACCCAGAGCCCTGGATGACCTTGTTGACCAATCCTGACAACACTTGAGAGCCTGTGGTTGTGAGTAGAAATGGGAGACAGACTTTTTGTCCATAATACTTTCTAATATTTCTGAATTTTATTCTGTGAACATCAGTCACTTATCCAAACAAAACTACAATACCTGGGGTCCTATCAATCATTCAGCCTGAAACTTTTGTCTGTTTGTTTGTTTGTTTGTTTATTTATTTATTTATTTATTTATTTATTTATTTATTTTAGTGGAAATGTAACTGTATGAAACATACTTTGATGGAAAACACAATAACATGGCATAGACTGTAAACAAAGGGTGCCTTCACTATCAACTCTTACTGATAAAGCTCCAAGTTGTAAAAATCATTACTGGCAGTCAAATTAAACCTATCTACCTTTTCACCTAATTTATTTGAGAATTATCCAAAGCACTAATTGATATTGATGCCAGAATTAGGCAGTCAGTATAGATAGGTAAAAGAGTCAGGTGGGATCAAGGAGGCCAATTTGAGTGAGTCTGGGGAGCTGGAGACTGTCCCCAGAGGGATTAAAATGCTAATGCCTTCAGAGCCTTTCCTCCACTTTATCAAGATAACTGGGTGAAAATACTTTGTGTACAATCAGTGGCTTGAGAAATTGTGCTCTATATGTGAAATAGGTAATGAATTGCATTCTGCCATCGTGTATAACAAATTAGAATAAATAATTTAATTTAAAAATTTTAAAAACAAAAAATAAAAAGATAACCGGCCCCTGCCCCAAATGCTTTTGAGAAACTCCCTGATTTACATATATATATATATGTTTTTAAATGCTTGCAGTCCAGTTGCTGATTTTAATGTTTGAAAAAAAAAAAAGTACTCATACTTGCAGGCCATGATTAAGTTTCAAAGACCCAGCCTGCCATGCCCGTCGGTGTGTGATTTCTAAGATTCCCCACATTCCCTCTCCGGCTGTCACCATATGGGAAGGGCGCCTTGTGAAAATGGCTGTGATCTTTGTTGGGTTTGTCTGGTGCTATACCTCATTGCGACACCAGAGGGCGCGCGGAGGGCCAGCTCTTGTTTTTCTTTAAATCTCCAATCGAAGTCCGTGCTTAGAACAACAAAAGACCCGGAACCCAGGGGCCTGCAGACAAAGGGACAAGGGGAAAAGGCTGCCCGCCCTGTTTTACTGGAGTCGAGTGTGTCCCTCCCCTGCCTTAAGGAACTAGAAATAAACAAATGAAGCCGCAAAATTATGCAATCTTTCTCACTAACAAAACCCAGAGTATATTAGAATAGGCAACACAGGGCTAGGGAAGAGCATCACAGGTGTGCCTGGGGACTGTTTTGCCTAATATTAGTAACTATAAAAAATATTTTTATTATTTGCTTTTCTGAGTTCAAGAATAACATAAGCCCATAGTAGAAAATTCAGAAAATGTAGAAAAGCAAAAAGGACAATTCAACAGATTCTAACAGGGATGCAGCTATTTTTGCTTTCACTTATTTCTCTCCAGACTTTCAGGATTGGTAAACACACAGGAAAATAGGACTCGGCATGCTGTTTTGTACTTTTTTTTTTCATTTACTAGATTTCTAAATTTCATTTTTCCCCGTAAATCCTGATAACAAAACTTTCCAATCACAAGTCCTTCACAGTTAGGATGAGATATTTCAAAACTGCTACAGGAAGATTTTTTCCTAAAAGAGCAACAACTTGCATACCAGATCTCAGTCTGGTATTTGAAGCGGGAATAAAAGCATGAATTTTCCTGTTGCCGTTGCATTTAGAAGAAGAAACAGGTAAAGGCAACAAGGAGAAGGAAACTATTCCATCCCACCCCCAGAAGCAAAATAAATTTGTCCTTCCCAACAGCCTAAAGACATTCTCCACGGGGCTAGGGGTAGTGTGAGTCACAAGCACCTCTGATCCTCTGGGTGGAGCAAGGGCTTGACAGGGCCAGACAGATGAGCACAGCTACTTACCCAGACAGGTCTGCAAGCAATCTGCAAGACAGGAAAAAGTCTAGAACAGGGAGGCTATTGGCTCAGAGCCAATGACCAGCAGGTGGATGCCTCAAACAAGAGGAAATTTAGCCCAGCTTAGGAACAGAGAAGCAACGCCAGGACCTGATACCCTGGAGACCTCCAGAGACACCTAATCACTGAGCCTGTACGTTGTAGCAACTGAGCAAAGCAAGGTGATCTTCTAGGCCATAAGCATTTTGTTATAATCATTGGAGCTGTCTGGGTCTCAGTTTCCTTATTTGTATAATGAAAGTGTCAAAAAGATCTGTTAAGGTACCTGCCTGTTCCTCAAGTCTGGGATTTGTGGGGTATGTGTGCTGAAATTAAACTCAGGGCCTCAGCATGCCAGGCAATTGTTCTACCACTGAGCTACACCCCAGCCCCAGTCCACTCTGGAATTTTTAACTATACCCAACTATGCATTATAAAGTTTCCTGCCTCCTGGCACCCTGGTCACAGAAGCTCCTCTACTTGCCATTTCCTAAATGCCCACATACAGTTTCATAAGCTCTGAGCCTTTACACTCATGTTTCCCTCTTCTCTGAATGCTGGAGAATTTTTCCCCCTTCTCCTTTAAAGTTCATCCTCCTTTGAAGGCTCTGCTGGAAAGTAGGACTTCAACCATCCCAGCCTTTCCATCTCTGTAATCCCATGGTGCTTTGCATATACTAACATTCCTTGGTTTTCTAGCTTTGTAGCCTTAATCTTCCTGTGACTCAGTTTCCTCATTGTAAAAGAGAGAGGATTATTATATCAAGCTCATAGGATTAATAATAATTGAAAGGTCAATATTGTGTAATGCTCTTAAAACAGAGACTTGGGGAATGGGGCTGTGGCTCAGTTGTAGAGCACTTGTCTGGCACGTGTGAGGCACTGGGTTCGATCTTCAGTACCACATAAAAATAAAGGTATTGTGTCTATCTACAACTAAATATACATTTTTTTATTAAAAAAAAAAACAGGGCCTTGTACCTAATAGGCTCTCAATAAGCATGAGCTATGCCTCCACCATAGCACTTAACATAATATAACTACCATGTAAAGGGTCCAACTCCCCTATGAAATTTGAGTTCCTCAAGGGCCAAAAGAAAGTCTTATTCTTTTATCTTTTTTCTTTCGTATCCCCACCCACTCCTCAATGCCTAGGTTCATGCCTGACACAAAGGATAAATCAAAATGTTGATTTATGTTTTTTCAATGAAGAGGAAAAGAAAAGTCTGAAGTACTGATTGAATGGGAGGAAGACAGATTTTTGCCTCTTAGTTTTAACTTTAAACTACTGCTTAAAAAAATTAGGTTAGGCAATATTGAAGTATGAGCATCTCCAATAGTTTATTTCCCCCCTTTAATAATTTAATCATGTACTCATCTAAATTTGTCCTTCAGGCCTAAATCATAAACATTCACCCTTAAATGTTTATAGAGGGCTAAAATGGTGTGGGTAATTTTGGCCTTAATATATATAAATAATGTTTCTGTGAATGAATGTTTATAGACTCCAAAAACTACCCAAGAGCAATTTTAGCTTTTATTTAGTTATGGGGAAGAGGGAAGAGAAGAAAAAGTTAGGTAATGCCCTGAGCTAAGTTCTTGTTTTCTTTATGTTCAAAGGTTAAGTTGAAGAAAAAAGAATAATAGAGGGGGAAAAAAAGAAAGAAACACAAGAAAGAAAAAGAAAAAGAAAGAAACACAAGAAAGAAAAAGATAAAACAGGTCTTGAATTGTCCATTTAAAACTTTCTCATCATTTCTCATTACTCTTAGAATAAAAATTGAAGTCCTTCCAGGTAAGGTGGTGCACGCCTGCCCATAATCCCAGTGGCTCGGGAGACTGAGGCAGGAGGACTGCGAGTTCAAAGTCCACCTCAGCAAAAGCAAGGCACTAAGCAACTCAGTGAGACCCTGTCTCTGAATAAAATACAAAATAGGGCTGGGGATGTTGCTCAGTAGTCGGGTACCCCTGAGTTCAATTCCCAGTAGCCAAAAAAGAAAATTAAAGTTCTTTAAGAGAATGCAAGATAAGACACAACTTTAGAGAAAATATTTGCAAAATATTTATGATGAAAAATCTGGTAGTCAGAATATTTTTTATACTTTCAAAACTCAATAATAAGAAAACAACTCAATTTTCTAAGCGGGCAAAAGATTTGAATGCTCAAGTGAATCCATGAAAAAAAGAATGTTCAAAGGGTTGGGGATATAGCTCAGTTGGTAGAGAGTTTGCCTTGCATGCACAAGGCCCTGGGTTCAATCTCCAGCACTGCCACCAAAAAAGAAAAAAAAAAAAATGATGACATCATTAACCACTGGGGAAAGGCAATTAAGATTTCAATGAGATGTTGCTACACATCTAGTAGAGTAAGAAGTCCTAATTAAAAAAAAAAAAAAAAAAAAAACACTTACCTTACAACACACAACACTGCTATGGTATGTTAAAGGCTGGGCCCTGGGCTGGGGACATGGTTCAAATGGTAACGCGCTCGCCTGCCTGGCAGGCGCGGGGCACTGGGTTGGGTTGGATCCTCAACACCATATAAAATTTAAAAAAAAATAAAAGATGTTGTGAAAAAAAAAAAAAGGATGGGCCCTATTGGGAGGTAGTGGAATCTTTAGAAGGTTGGGCCAAATGGAAGATAGTTTGGTCATTGGGAATGTGTCCTCTTCTCTCTCTTTGCTTCCTGGCCCCCATAAGGTAAACAGCTTCCTCTTCCACACAGTCTCACCATATTGCATTGTTTCAAGGCAATGGGACCATGAACTGAAACCTCAGAAAGTGGGTCAAAGTAAACCTTTCCTCCTCATAAGTTGATTTATCTCAGACATTTGTTATGGTAATGGAAAGCTGACTGACACAAATGCCAAGTACTTGCAAAGAAGTGGAACAATAAGATAAAAACTCTCATGTATTTTTAAGGAGGATCAAAATGTTACAGTCACTTAGGAAAACATTGTGGCAGTTTCTCACAAAGATAAACATGTTTACCCTAAAACCCAACAAAGCTGATCCTATGAAGGCATAGGTTCATGAAAAAAACTGCATACTCAGGTTTTATATTTATATATCTATATTTTTAATAATCAGAAAACTGAAGACAACACAAAAGTCCATCAACTAGTAAATGGATAAACAAATAAACATCCATAAAATAGAATATTAATCAACAATTAAAAAAAAACATCATGAATGACTCTCAAAAGCATTACACTAAGTGACAGAAGCCATATTCAAAAGTCCCAGACTATACAATTCCATTAATATGACATTCTGGAAATGGATATCGGGTCAGTTGGTTCTCTGGGGCTGCAGGAAGGTAAATGACTTCCAAGGGATAAGCCAACTTTGTGATGGAAAGGATGGAGCAAAGGAAATAATCTATATCCTGATTATGGCCAAAATTCATAGAATGGCACACCTAACATGAGTGAATTCTGCTACATGTAAATTATATTTCAACAAACCCTAAAAATAGCAAATAGGTAGGTGGATGGATAGAGAGATGATAGGCAGGTAGGTAAATATGAATAAGAGGCCTCAAAAAAGTCCTTAACACAGCCTGGGAGACCCAGCATCATCCTCCTCCCTTCAGCCTTTTCTTTGTCCCTCCTATGATCTTCCTCCCTCCCTCCCCCCCTTTCCTCAACCCACTTCAGCCTTCTTTCAAACCCTCTACTTACCGCATTTCCTCAGTTCCTATAACCTTTGCACATCCAATTCTATCTATTTAAGATGCCCTTCCCTCTGCATTATCATCTTGGTAACTGTCAAAGCTGTAATTTTACATTTTTGTGTTATCCTTTGATTATTGAAAAGTGTCTCCTCCACCAAAATGAAAGTTCCTTGAGACCAGGATCTTTGTTCATCACTGTGTCTCCAGTATCCAGTACTGTACTTGACATACACAATGAGTACTCATATGAAGAGGTCATATCTAATAGACTCTTCCATGTCTCAGCCTTAACACACCCAAAACTGGAATTCTGATCATCCCTCCAGAATACTGCTCCACATGCAGGGCTGCCATGTTGCACAATTCCAAGGAGCACCACCATCACAGAGAATCTGTGAACGGCGTCCTGCCTCTTCCTCAGTTATATCCTTAGTCCATTTTGTGCTGCCATCATAGGACACCTGAGAGTTGATAATTTATAAATAATGTGTATTTATTGCAGTTCTGGAGGCCAGGAAGTCCAAGGTCAAGGATGCCACATCATCCCATGGTGGAAGGCAAAGGGGTAAAACAGCACAAACCCATGCATGATGGGAAAGAAAAGAGTGAAACTTATCCTTCCATCAGGAACCCACTTCTCGGGGTAAAAATGGGAGTTCATAACCCACTTGAATCAAATGTATGAAATATGATATGTCAAGAACTATGTAATGTTTTGAACAACTAATAATAAAAATTTTAAAAAAGGAACCCACTTCTAAGACAACTAACCCAAATTTTTCAATAATAGCATAAATCCATCCAGCCTTCATGACTTAATCATCTCTTAAATGCCCTACTTCTCAAAACCTTTACATTAGGGATGAAGTTTCCAAATTTAAACCTTAGTATGCTCTTCATATGCAATATCAAAATGAATAGTGCCCTGTAAAGTCGCATATCATCCTTCTCCAGCTCAGTGATGGCAACTCCATCTTTGCACTTGCTCATGCTACAAAATTTTAGAGTCATCTTTGATTCCTCTTTCACTCTCATACCTCAAATTTACTTGATCAAGAAATTCTATTGGAATGGTGCTGAGATAACTGGACATCCATAGGTAGAAGAATGAAACGTGACCTCTATCTTTCACCTTGCACAAAAGTCAACTCAAAATGGATCAGACTTAGAAATTAGCCCAGAAACTCTGCAACTGCTAGAAGAAAATGTAGGCCCAATACTCCAACATATTGGCTCATAAATTAACCTCTTTAACAAGACTCCTAAAGCACAGAAATAAAACCAAGAATCAATAATTGAGACAACATCAACCTCTAATTAAAAAGCTTCTGCACAGCAAAGGAAAGAACAGATCCCACAGAGTGGGAAATCTTTGCCACCTGCTTCTCAGATAGGGCATTAATACCCAGAATCTATAAAGAACTCAAAACACTTAACACTCAAAAATAAATAGCCCAATTAATAAATGGGCAAAAGAACTAAACAGACACTTCTCAAAGGAAGAAATATAAATGGCCAACAAATATATGAAAAAAATTTCTATCAACTCTAGCAATTAGGGAAAGGCAAATCAAGTGAGAATTCATCTCATTCCAGTTAGAATAGCATTTATCAAAAGTACAAATAGTAATAAATGTTGGCAAGTATATAGGGGGGAAGCACACTCATATGTTATTGGTGGAGCTGCAAATTAATGCAACCACTCTAAAAAGCAATATGAGGTTTCTCAAAAAACTAAGAATGGAACACTCTATGACCCAACCACACCAATCCTCAGTACATACCCGAAAGATCTAAAATCAGCATCTTGTAGAGATACAGCCACATCAATATTTATAGCAGCACAATTCACATGGGCCAAGCTATAGAACCAATTTAGGTGCTCTTCAACAAATGAATGGTTAAGGGAAAAAATACACACACACACACACACACACACACACACACACAATGAAGTATTACTAGCCTTAAAGAAGAATGAAATTATGACAATTACTAATAAATTGATGAAACTGGAGACTTATCATACTAAGTGAAATAAGTAAGACCCAGAAAGTCAAACATCAAATGTTTTCTCTTATGTGCAGAAGGTAGTCCAAAATAGGAAAAAGAGACAAAAGAAAAAGAAATCAAGGGGTAAAGGGGATTCTACCAAAGTAGAAGAAAGATCAGTGGATTAGAGGAAGGGGATTGACAGGGAGGAAGGAGGGAACAGATACGAGAAGAACAGTGGAATGAGGCTGACCTAACTTTCCTGTGTACATATATGAAAACACCACAGTGAATCTCATCATTATGTATATCCACAAGTCACTAATTTAATTATATGTAAGTAAATAGCAGAAAGATCAGTAGAGTAGAGGGCAGGGAACAGGGGAATGGAGGAGGGGAAGAGAAGGGGAAATAATAGGGACTTTACTAGAGCAAATTATATTCCGTGCTTCTATAATTATGTCAAAATGAATCCAAATGTTATGTATAACTACAAAGGAATATAAAAAAGGAAAAAAAAAGAATATAAAAAAGGAAAAAAAAAGAAAAAAGAAAGAAAAGAAATTCTGTTGGTTCTAACTTGAAAATATATCAGCACTGCTCACCTTCTCTATGACTCTCATCTAGTCTGAGATCTTCATCCTCTAAGTGGATTATTACAATAGACTCCATTAGTCTCCCTGCTTCTGCTTTTTCTTCCTACAGTCTACTGCCAACCATGTAGCCAAAGTCCCTTTAAAATATAAATCAGGGGCCAGGGTTGTGGCTCAGTGGTAGCGCGCTTGCCTAGGATGTGTGATGCACTGGGTTCGTTTCTCAGCACCACATACAAATAAATAAAGGTCCATCAACTACTAAAAATTATTTTAAAAATAAATAAATAAATAAAATATAAATCAGGCTGAGTGTGGTGGTACACACCTGTAATTCCAGCAGTTTGGGAGTCTGAGGCAGGAGGATCGCAAGTTCAAAACCAACCTCAGCAATTTAGCTTAGGACCTAAGCAATTTAGCATGACTCTGTCTCAAAATAAAAAATAAAAAGGACCAGAGATGTAGTTCAGTGGTTAAGTGCCCCTGGGTTCAATCCCAAGTACTAAAAATAAAACAAACAAATATCAGACTATCTTTACAGTCACTTTTGAGGCCCCCAGGCCTCTCAGAGTTACATAACCATTGTCACTTCCTTCCTTCAAGTTTGGTCAAATGTTAGCTTTAAAACAAAATTGTAGTTGTAGATGGACAGCATGCCTTTATTTTATTTGTTTATTTTTATGTGGTGCTGAGGATCGAATCCAATGCCTCACACTTGCTAGGCAAGCGCTCTAACTGAGCCACAACTCCAGCGCAAATGTTAGATTCTTAATAAGGCCTTTGTTGAACATCTTATTTAACTGATCATTCTCCAAATACCCTATTCTCTTTTCTAATATTTTTGCTCTTACTTTTATTTATTATACTCATTATTCACTGTTTTTTTTTTCCTTCAACTAGAACATAAGCTCCACCTGAACAAGATTTATTTGCTAAAAATCTTACCATACATCTGAAACAGTGTCTGGCACATACCCTGGGTTGTTAAGTGAATGAGTAACTACAAAGTGTCTGTTAAGTAATTTGAGATTACTCAATAGTAGTATAGGAACAAGCAGGGCACGTGCTTACACTAGTTATAAAGTTTTCTCTGCATGGCATGTATTTGTTTGTTAATACTCATGGATAAGGAAATTTGCAACAGGGTGAAAATAGCAGCGGAATTACTATCAAAGCTTGGATGATTCCTGGCCTCTCACCACTTCCTACTTGTGTGACCCTTACAAAATTCTATTTAGGGACCGATAAAACATCTACCTGTAAAATAAAAATACTTACCCTATTGGCCTCATGGGGCTGTTAGAAGATGAAATGTTTAGCAAGCTGCGATAAGCTACCCAAACAGTTATTTAAGCAGAGCAAGATTTGAAGTTCTCAATAATATTGATTGCCATCATGCAATCTACAGAGATTTCTCTCCAGAGTGTTCGGCACCCTCTGTGCTGCCAGTCACATTCTTAACCTTTATGTTCTCCAGCGCTGACAGTGAGAAATCTCTGAACTCCGTTACCCTGTTCAGGTTAATTACCCTCTCTTTTCCTTTCCATTTTAGGAAGATGGACAACAGGTGCTAAATTCCCTGCTCTCTGATCTGCGCTGACTCAGGCAACTTCTTAGTTTCCCTAGGGAGGCAAAAAGAGCGTAACAACATGTGTCTCAACATCAGCATAGCCTTACCAGAGCTTCAGTGGATGGTCTCTCCTGGAAAGTACAAAGATTAAGCCTCTTCCATCACGTGAAGAACAGGGGGCAAACATGTGATTCAGGAGACCTTGAGTTTTCAACATGCTATGGCTCTGTCAAAGGAGGGACCTGAGACAAGTCCTTTGGATCTTATCACAAAAAGGATGCTGCCATTGTTATCACAGTGACTTTTGGCATAGAGTTATTTGAGGGTAAGAAATGGAAGGAGTCACCAGGACAAAGAGGGGTTTTATTTTTAGTTTTTGAGGGTTTGGGTATATTTAGGAGTGAAAAAATAATAATTCATGCCAAAACACACCGCAGAAATTGCCATTGGTTGATATTTGCATTAGACAAATTATCCTTTTCATCAGATGAAAAATAGCATGTAATTTACAATCTATACAAATACATTAATTTTTAGTACACGGCAAGAAAGGGGCTTCTTTTTTTCAAGGGGGAGGGGGGTTCTCTGTGTGCCTGGGATTGAACTCAGGGTTGCTCAACACTGAGCCACATCCCCAACCCTATTTTGTATTTTATTTAGAGACAGGGTCTCACTGAGTTGCTTAGTGCTTCCATTTGCTCAGGCTGGTTTTGAACTAGCAATCCTCCTGCCTCAGCCTCTCAAGCCCTGGGATTACTGGTGTGCTCCACCCCGCCAGCCAAGAAAGGGATTTCTTAAAACATGTGAGTTTAAGTTCTAAACTGAATCTTTTCAATCACACAGTTTATCAGTGACTCTAAATACACTAATTTAGAGACAGTCAAAAGTTGACATGAGAGGCCCTCTTTGACCCACTGGGAAAATGGCTTGCTCCTGTTTATGGAAAGGCTTAGGATGGCACAAATAATCCTGTTAACGTACTTTCCTGACTTTTTGTTTAAATAATAACACATCTTTATTTTGAATTTTAAATTTAAGTGCATTACTTGGCCATTTACATATGCTTTATGTCATTCTAAACAAATCGAAGACACTACCTAGAATTTGTAGACAAATTGTATCAGGAACAGGCCGGTGATAAAATTTCATATGGCTGCAGCTGGTCAAAGGCCTGAGCCCTTTTGTGTCCTGAAAGCATAGAATTGTCTGAGAGGCCCCAGGCTGTGGGGCGACTCTGACTGCAGCAGACATCTGACAACCGTTGGGTACCCTTGAAATTCAACTTCCGAATGAAAATTAAAATTTGTGAGGGTGAAAATTCTGTTTCAAGTCACATACCATTCCTTGGTCCTGATTAAATCCAACCAAAAACTCATGCCAACCACCTAAGTCACTTGGAAAGCATAAAGAACCCCGGGAAGCTTTTTTTACACAATTCACCACCACTGAAATTGGAAGCATTTTTGTTTAACTCATCCTATACCACTTATCCCTTCCGCCCCCAAAGAAAAAGGGTCTAAGACTGCCAGGGAAGATAATCAGAGCAAGTACTCCAGGAAGGTGGTTTTTCACACTTCCTGGCGGCACACCAAAGAGAAACAGAGCCCAGGGAGGGGACCTGAACACTCCTTGAAGAAATACCTGAGCAAGGGCACATGCATGGCTCCTCGTTAGTATAGTGGTTAGTATCCCCGCCTGTCACGCGGGAGACCGGGGTTCAATTCCCCGACGGGGAGGTTCTCACCTTTTTAATATCCCGGTATTACTTTTATAAATTTAACCCTCATGACATTGCTGTCAAACATAAGGATGTCGAGACATCATTTCTAAGTGCACAAAATGATCACCTTTACGCTTAAGGCACAGGGTGGAATGAAAGCTGACCTGAGAGAAAACACTACATTGTTGACAAAGGCGGAAAGAAAAGCGCAGAGACTCTGGCGGGCCCCTAGCTCGCCCTGGGCGCCAGATGGCACCGGTCCGCGCGTGCGCAGTGGCTCCCCGTCGGATTGCAACTCAGGGTCACGAACTCACGCGCCATCCGTGGGGGAGGGGAGAGGAAGGACGGCGTCTCCGCCCCTAACGGGCGGGGGGGGGCACACAAGAACGGAAATGGCTCGATAAAGAAGAGGAAGGATTGTTTTCTCCTGACCCTGGGGGCCGGCTTAACCGGGTAACCCTATCGCGGTTCCCCGCTGGCCATGTCTCAATCTAGGTAGAGAGCTCGTTGTCGGGGACAGTTGAGCTCTGAAGGAATTGGTCTCCAGCTCCGACAGATACCGAGTGGAAGGAAAGCAAGAAAAGGCGGGGTTCAGCCGGAAGAAGCGCCATGTTATCGGAGTCCTAAGAAACCGCGCGAGCCATAGCCCAGCAGGACCTCGTGGCGCAACGGTAGCGCGTCTGACTCCAGATCAGAAGGCTGCGTGTTCGAATCACGTCGGGGTCATGGCTTTTTTTTTTTTTTTCCTTTCTGAAATTATCCGTTTGTACAATCTTCGATGCGTTCCCGCCATTTTTCGAAAATGATTTTAGTGTTAAAAAACAAAAGTCTTCCTCGGTTAAAAGTTATCGTAGTAACCTTTAGTGTGCATGAAAGATAAAGCTTACCATATAGTAAAAAGCCTTAAGGATGGTGTTTGTACTGTCTGGTCTTGTACCAGTGAGTTTTTTGTTATTACCGAGAAGTAAGCCTACAGAGTGGAAGGGTTACCTCTGCATCACGGAGCATATCAGCCCACTGCGGTCCTTTGTAGCATATATGCAATATACGGTGCTGGCTGCTTTTCCGAAAATGATTTTAGGCTATTTGCCTTTTAAAAGCAAGTACAATAGAGTACTGTTTTGAATATTATGATTTACAAATTTTAGCCCTTACTGGGTGCCACAGGCACTGTGAAAACCGCACAACGTGTGACCAATATAACATGGGGCTGTGGCACACAGGTTTTAGTGATCTGCCAAGGGTCACCCAAGATTGCAATCAGCTGACTGACTCCAGATAGCCCTCTAAATGTTTGATTTTAAAAAGGTGGGGGAGTGGGGAACTATTGAAAGAATGTCTTAGAAGCTGCAGGAATACATTTTCATCAATTTCAAGTGAGTCGTAACAAGTAACAAGTCACATACTACTTTGACTGTTAATCTCTTTATACTAAATAGTGCCTTAAAGGTAATGTATACAAATATTTGTTGCACACACACACACACACAAATAAAAGAATAACAGGCTATGAGAAATATTTTTAGGCTTTTATTGGATATTTCTATAAAAGCCCCTGAGTTTTACTGCTCAATATTTTGAAAATATCAAACAATAAGTTCTAATGATTCAACCTAATGTAGCCATATAGCTAGACATTGTATTTTCAGTTTGATGTGGTTTGTTTTTCCCCTCTCCTGTTCAAATTGAAAATAGATCCATTTCAACAGATATTTATGAGACCTCCCCAATTAAGATGAACCTGGTGTTGTAGATGAGGGTGACAGTAAAATTTACATTGAGTAAATTTTTTTTCTTCTTTTTTGAGCATCAGGAGACATATATTTTAAGCCCCCCCCCAATACTATAATATGTTTTGTGCCACAAAAAGTAGCATAAATCGAATGGTGTGGGGTGCTAAAAACTGGGAGATTAACTCAGCAGTTTGTTATATGAGCTGGTAACAATGTGATACAACCTGCTGTGTCTACATCACAAAAATGTGATTTTATACAAATGAAACAACATGCTTCTTACAAGTGAAGATCAAAGAAGTACTGTTACAGAAATATGCTGTATTTACAAAGGTTCCAGGAGGAAGAAAGAAGATAGCTTCTGTTAATGAGCTAAATTGTCCTCCCAAAGTCTTCTGTTGAAGCCCTAATCCCCAGTACATTGAAATGTGAATATATTGGGAGACAGGCCTTTAAAGAGATGAGTAAGTGAAAACTAAGCCATTAGAGTGGCTCCTAATCCAGTCTGATTGGTGTCATCCTTTAAAGATTAAATTTGGACCTACAAACATTAAGGATATATATACTCAGAGGAAAGGCCATGCAAGAACTGAACAAGAAGTCAGTCATATACAAGGCAAGGTTTAGCACCTTAACCTTGTACTTCTAGCCTCCAGAGCTAACACAGCTTCCTTGGAGACCACTTAGTTCTTCAGTATGGCCAGAGAAGGAAAAAAAATAAAAAAAAAAACTGGAGAGGTAAACAAGACAGATGACACAGGATCTTTTACATTCTAATTTAGATTTTATTTTGAGGATAATGCAGAGCTATTATAATGATACACCAAAATGTTTTCTAAGCTGTAAAGCGGTTTATATACACATTGTTATTAATACTATTATATGCACTGTAAAACTTTCACTTCACAGTTCCCATCTTCTTTCCCAAAGGTGAACATACATGGTTTCTTAGAATGGTCCATTGACTGACTTGTTGTAACTTTTAATTAACCTAAATCCAACACTTCATTTTAACTTGATCTTTATATAGGGTTGATGTGTGGAAAGAGGATCTAGAATACACAGATCCATATCTGAATCCAAATTCTGACTTTGTTTCATTTCACTAAAAATTTTCCAGAGTATTATTTTTTTATTTATTTTTTTTTTTAGTTGATGGGCCTTTATTTTATTTATTTATCTGTATGTGGTGCTGAGAATCAAACCCAGTGCCTCACACATGTGAGGCAAGTGCTCTACCACAACCCTAGCCATTGTTGTTTATTGTTTATCCCCAGCATCACAGAAAAAAGAAAAAATGATATTATTTATTCTTAAAAGGGGATTAATTCAGTAGTACACAATTGTATGAGCTATGTTTGTCACCTGATAAATACCTGTTCCCTTCTGCCATTATTTGAAATCAGTTACCTAAAATAGATCTGGATGGGCTGGGGATGTGGCTCAAGCCGTAGGGCGGTGGCCTGGCATGCGCGTGACCCAGGTTCGATCCTCAGCACCACATACCAACAAAGATGTTGTGTCCACCGAGAACTAAAAAATAAATAATAAAAAATTCTCTCTCTCTCCCCCTCCTCTCTTTAAAAAAAAAATAGATCTGGATAAGTTGATGAAATGGAGTTTGGGGATAGGCAAAATTGAAATATTCTTATTCTGATAAACCAAGTGATTGCTTGACTTCTCACATTAATTTAAAAATATTTGAAATTAGAAAAATATTTGTGGTTTAAATTCATATGTGTTTATTATAAAAATCTTGGAGAATACAGAAATCACCCATGCCCCACTACCCATGGGAACTACTACAAACATTTTGGTCCGTATGAGGTTAGTATGTTTTTCTTTGAGTAGATTTTTAAATATGCACATCTCCACACACACTGTTACATCTATATTCTTTATAGAACTGCAATCTCCTTCTACATAGTACTCCATTTTTTCTACTTTTTAAGCAATGTTACTGTGAACATTCTCTCATTTTTTTCTTTTCTTTTCTTGAGGTGCTGGGGATTGAACCCAGGACCTTGTGCATGTGAGGAAGCACTCTACTAACTGAGCTCTACCCCCAGCCCTTCCTCATATTCTTAAACATCAAGAACATGATTTTAATGCCCATGAAATATATGGATTTTTATGACCATAATATCATAGTTATTTCATAAATTACTTAGCCAGTTCCTTATTGTAGATTTCAGTTTTTATTTTTCACCATTATAAATAATAAAACAACAAATATAAACAAACTCTACTTTTGATTATTTCCTTGGAACAAATTCCCAGAAATGGCTTAAGGGAAATAAACATTTTTAAGGATTTTGGCTTTTCAATTTTTGACATCATTTTAAATGTAAACCGATCTTCTGTTTGAAGTGACTTCTTTTTGAAGTGACACCCTAAAGTTCACAGTCAATCCCATGAAAAACAAAAGTCAGCTGTATATTAATAACATGGGAAATGGAGGCACTTATCCAAATGATTAAGAAAGATATGAAAAAGTTTTCTGACAAAATAATTGGAGCAAAATTTTTTTTGTCTCATTTATTTTTATGTGATGCTGAGGATCGAACCCAGGGCCCCACACATGTTAGGCAAGTGCTCCACCATTGAGGCACAACTCCAGCCCCTTAGTTCTGTTTTAGCATAGAAATATCTTTCCTTTGATTCTCGGGGTTTGGAGCCTTGATATTGTAAGTATTTTAAGGATTTTTAATAGTTGTTTTAACATAAGAAATCAATTTTATATTGGATGGATATTATAAAATACATAGCTTCCCCCCCCCCCCTTAATTCAGAACATTTCACAAATAAATGAGAGTTTTTAAGCATTGTTATTCTGGCCCTATTGTCAAAATGTCTGGTCAAGGTTGGTGTCAAGCATGAGAAAGGGTACTAAAAGAAGCAAGTCTTTGAAATGGGAAGGACCCTGAATACAAATGGTAGAACTTACTTATGATAGTACAAATCTTCAATTGGAAAAAAAGAAAAGATGCAAGAGAAAATGAGGGAAATTTGACAGTTCTGGAGATTGAAGCAGTCTCAACAGATGGTTTTAATTTTCTTAAATATGTGGCAAGGTCACAAGCTGAAAAAGGAAGTGGAGGAAAGGGATGTGAGAAATTTGAGGAGAGAATTAAAGGTAAGAATGGTTAATCCAGAGAATGGAATGACTTTGCCAAATAGTGTTGAGAACTCCTATGAGGACTAAAGTCTTTTGAATTAAACCAGTCAATCCATTTCATGACTTTTGTACAGCAATATTTGCTGTTCAGATGCAAGTAAGAAAAAAATTCAATTGAAACAGGGTTTAATCCAAGAAAGGTTGAGGTTACTCCAACAAAGAAAGAGTTAAGAGAGTTGAATATATTTACCAAAATGTTGATCAGGGGGCTGGGGGTATGGCTCAGTGGTAGAGCGCTCTACCACTAGCATGTATGAGGCTCTACCACTAGCATGTATGAGGCACTGGGTTCGACTCTTAGCACTGCATATAAAATAAATGTCCATCAACAACTAAAAAATGTTGGTCAGGATGAGTTGATAATGGCAGAAGCAGGAAAATAGAAAATGTTAGGCTTAAAAAGGATTAATGATTTGGAAGTCTTACTTAGGTTAGGGACACTACAATAAGCTGAAAAAAAAAGGCTAGTAGTGGTTAACAATTGGGATCCTTAAAATTGAGACTTAGAGAGTAAGGTAGGGCTGGAGATGTACCTCAGTTGGTAGAGTGCCTGCCTCACATGCACAAGGCCCTGGGTTCAATCCCCAGCACCACCGAACAAAAAAACAAAACTGTAGAGAGTGAGGTAGTTGACTTGGGGCAAAGCCAGTTGTCACTCTTCATAAAACATTTCTTCTTTCTGATTCACTTCTAGGTTTGTCTAGAAGGACATCACCAGCATTCTTGCGTTCCCAGCTTATAGACAGCAGGTCATGGGTCATTAAGTCATTAGGTCATTCCCCAATCATGTCTAAAGTAGAAAGCTCCTGGAGTGGTAGATTCCACTTGACTCACAGCTTCTTGCATCTGACCCTTAGGGGGTGTCTACAATGATTCTGACCCTGCCATGTACTGCGTGGCCTCCCATGCTTTCCCTTGAAATCTTGGTGGAAGCCTCCATCACCCTGTACTCTTGCTTTCTGTACAGCTACAAAATGAGCACCATGTACAAGATGCCAGGGTTCACCACCAACAGGAAGAATCGACAGGCCCCTTTGGAATGTGAATACAATGGCCTTTGAGTGCCTGGCAACTGAACCTTGGGAAACAATTTCCTAGGCAGCCCTGTGCCAGCAAGGAGCCCTACGACTCTCTTCTCAAAGCAAAAATCTTTCAAATTAGTTTACAATTTTTACACCCTTGAGCCTGGGATGGGTGGGAGTATGGCCAATTTCTTAGAAGTCCTCAAGGCCTAATCCCACAGCCATGATACAAAGCACTTGGCTTCTTTTTAATGGTACTAATCTCTTCAACAACCACATCCTCCTTGGTCCCAAACTGCAAATTTTAAAAATCTTCCTGTTCTTCTTTTTGCTTCCCATTCTCACTGTAAATCTGGCTCAATTAGCCATCAATAGCCATTGCAGATCCTGAATGCTGTGCTGTCTTGTGTGGGGAGCCACAATGAATGACCTCACCTTCCAGTCCTGATGCCTCAAGATTCTGACCAACCACTGCATTCACTGTGACTTGGTCGGGGTCTAGCTTGGAAAGTTAGGGGTCTTTGTGGGGTGTACCCCTAGGGTTGAGTAACACTCACCTGCCCTTTTTTGGATAGAACTTTATAAGAACAAGAGTCCCCCCCAATAAAAGCTCACTTCCGAACATGTTTTTTCTCTCTTGCCAGCCTCTCATGACTTTCTCTTGCCCTTCCTTTTGGGGAGCCTGAGGCCGAGAGCAGGGAAGCCATCCTGAAGCTTGTGTAAAGGTAAATTGTGTCTGTGTTTTATTTGGTGTCCCTGCAAATTCACAAGAGCCATCTTAAGTTCAGCTGCCTATTGCTGGTCGGCAGTCTTGAAATTTCTTCTACCAGATTATTCTGTCACCTTTAAACTCAGCCTCACACAAAGTCTCAGGGCGTGGACAAAACATAGGTAAGTTCTTTACTAGAATGTAATGGTCTCTAATCCCAATTCCCAATAGAGTCCTCATTTCCTTTGGAAACCTCATGGCACAGTCTTTACTTTTGCATTCCTATCAGCATTCTGGTTTTATAAATTACCACCAGAGTCACCTATTAAGTTCCACATACAACATTCTAAGCCCGACTTCTAGCCTGATTCTCCAAACTTTTCCTGCAAACCAGTTCCAAAGGTTTCTGAATCACATGGTCAGATACAGTCACAGTAACAATTCCATTTCTGGTACCAATCTGCTATGTTAGTCAACTGAATTGTTTCACAATTTCAGAGGCTTTAGCCCATGGCCGCTTGGACTCATTGATTTGGGACTCTGGCAAGGCAGGACATCATGGTAGAGAATGCACAGTGGCAGAGAGCAGCTTACCTGAGATGGCCAGAAAGCAGAAAGAGAGGTGCCAGAGACAAAATATACCCTTTAAGGGCCTCTACCTATTTACTTTCTCTTGGCCCCTCCTCCTAAAATTTCTACCACCTTTCATAACCCATTAAGCTATGAATCCATCATTGGATTAATCCATTTATGAGGTCACAGCTCTACTAAGAGGTCCCACCTCAGAACACTGCTGCATTGGGAACAAAGTCTTCAACTCTTGAGATTTTGTGGAGTATTTAATATCTATACCATAGCAAGCCTCACATTTCACACTCATTCAACAGTGTTTATTGTTTGTGTGTGTCTGTGCTAACCACCAATAGCACACATATATGAATGAATGAGTTGTAGTGAGCCATTGCTCATTGACAAAATGGGAGCAAAGATTTCAGCTTCAAGGTCTATGGACCAATCAAGTGATGCTGATCATGAGACAGTATGTGACATGTGTCAGTATTTAGTTAACATCCATTTTCTTCTCCTTTTCTTTTGTTTTCCCCACCACAGTCTCAAGCTCCTCAAATGCCAAGACCATGTCTGAGAAAGCCCATGTGGGCTTGAGCATCCTGGCTTAGAGTGTGCTCTCTTGCATGCTTCCTTCTCTCCGTCTAGATTCTGATTGGTTTCTGAAGCATTCATGACTTTCAAAGCTTGCCTTCTACTTTTCCATTTTCTTTTTTCTCTGTGGTGCATCCTGAGCAGTTTCTTCAGGACTATCTTCTAGTTCACAAATTCTCCCATCAGCTTTGTCTAGCTTACTGTGTGTCCAATGTGTTGTGGGTCCCCAGTGCTCTTGGATGGGCTCTATGTGTGTTCAGCTTGATTATGGAGGGCACTTGGTCCTTTACTTACACAGAAAGTAGATCTTATAGGAGTCAGACTCAAGTCAAATTCAAAATGAGAAAAACATTCATCTTACTAGGTGCTAAAGAAAAATCTTCTGGTGACTATTTAGAAGATAGGCCAGAGATATTTGAGGAGTAGGGAGCCTCCTGATGAACTCAATTGGGGAATGAACTAAATTATTAAATATATTTAATCAGCCTGTCTGAATATTTATGTCTGTTGCAACCATAGCTTAAATAGATACCCAGGAGGTGTAACACATGTGTTACAGTGTTTTGAGGAAGTGGACTTTGGAATCAAGATGTGAGAGAAGGGTCTCAGCAGAATGGCTCAACTTCCCTGAACCTCAGTTTCCTTACCTGTAAAATGGAAATAAGATCACCAGTTCCAAGTTTGACCTTAATTTGACCTCCACTTGGTGTTGCACCATCACTGGGATCACACACTTTGGTCTCCTTGTATCTCCATCTCCCTAAGCTCCTTTATGCCCAGGACCTTTCTCCTTGCTGTTCCCTCTGCCTAAAACACATTTCCCCAGATTCTCCCAGGGTTGGAGGCTGGCCCTCAGTTAGTTCTTACCATCTTTGTTTGTACGTGGTGCTGAGGATTGAACCTGGGCTGCACACATGCCAGGCGAGCGCGCTACCACTTGAGCCACATCCCCAGCCCATTCCCTGACTTTTCATTACAGTGTTTAATGTATTGTCACTTAAAGCAATTCCTGATAAGAGCATGTATATATATATTATGTTCATTAATGTAGACTAGTAATTTTTTAGCTAAATTAGTCTCTTAAGTCATGCAGAAAACAAAAGTAGCATTAGCCATTATAACGTCATGAATTTGCCTTTCCAGAGATCTTTCCATCTTTATTCAGCTCTGAGTTCCTATCTAAAATCCTTCAGTTCAACCTGAAGGACTCCCCTCATGCAGGGCATATTCAGTGGTGATCAACTCCCTCAACTCATTTTACCTAGTGTTGTGATTTGAATGTATGTATCCCTCCAGAATTTCTGTTGAAACTTCAACCCCAAGGCAACAGTATTGGGACATGAGGCCTTCAGGAGGTGATTAGGTCATGAGGCTCCAACTTCCTGAATGGGATATGTGCCCTCCTTAGAAAAGAGCACTTGTCTATAATACATAAGGCCTATTTAATCCTACACAACACAGAAACACATACATTTATTACACTGTGCATGGTAGTAGATGCCTAGAATCCTTGCTACTTAGGAGGCTGAGACAGGAGGATCTCAAGTTCGAGACCAGCCTAGGTAACTTAGTAAGATCCAGTGCCAAAAGAAACTTAAAAGGGCTGGGGATGTAACTCATTGGTAGAGCTTTTGCTTAGCACATATGAGGACTTTGGGTTTAGTTGCCAGTATCTTGAGGAAAATAAAAATAAAACAAAATAAATAAAAAGCACTTGAGGGAGTGAGTTCAGTCCTTCTCCCCTTCTACCACACAAGGACACAGCAACAAATTACCATGTAGAAGGAGAAAGCCAACTCTCTCAACACACTGTATCTCATGGTACCTTGATTTTGGATTTTGTCAGACTCTAGAACTGGGAAAAATTAATTTCTGTTCTTAAAAGTTGCCCTGCCTAAGGTATTTCATACAGCAGTATGAAAGGACCAAGGGATCTGCCACTGCCCCCACTGCTCTCCCCTATTGGAAGGACATTTTTGCTGACCATAGGATTCTTGGATGACAGCTTCATTTTTCATCACTTTGAATATATCAACCCACTGCCTCCTGGGTTCAGGGTTCCTGATAAGAAATAAGATGAGGACCTTATGGGTAAATTATTCTGAAAGGTCCCTCCCTCTCAGCCCCATAGGTATTAATAGCATGCCCTATAGTATCTTTGGGAACAGAACATTTTGTTACAGTGTCACAATGTGAATGAAGTGCTACCATCATAAAATAAAAAATCATTTATAAAAAATACGATCTTTTTTTTTTTTAAAGAGAGAGTGAGAGAGGAGGGAGGGAGGGGGAGAGAGAGAGAGAGAGAATTTTTTAATATTTATTTTTTAGTTCTCGGCGGACACAACATCTTTGTTGGTATGTGGTGCTGAGGATCGAACCCGGGCCGCACGCATGCCAGGCGAGTGCGCTACCGCTTGAGCCACATCCCCAGCCCCATCTTTTTTTTTTTTTTTTTAAAGAATATTTAACATGGACTAGATAGTAGGTGATCTTGGGTAATTTTACAATGAAACTAATTGAATAGAACAAAAATGTCCTTTTTGGAGACTTATACTGAAATATTCATGGGTGAAATGTCATGGTGTTTGCTATAAACTTTAAGTTGCTTTGGTGAAAAAAAAATATGAGGAAATGTGGAAAATGTTTATAATGTTAAATCTAGATGAGATCATCTGGGTATTTATTATAGAGTTCACTCTATTTTTTAGGGTTTTTTTAAATAATAGAAAATGTAGAAGCTGGGTTTGTGGCTCAGTGGTAGAGTACTTGCCTAGTATGTGTGAGGTACTCACTTTGATTTACCACGTATAAATAAATAAAATACAGGACCATAGACTAATATAACAAGAAAAAGAAAATATAGAGAGCACCAACAGTTGTCCCAGGGACACAGGCCACACTTTCTTCTGATCAGAGTTGACACTAATCATTTTGAGTAGAAAGGAAAAGGAATTGAATACATTGAGTAGAGATAAGATGAGGTCTTGGGGACTGGGGTTGTGGCTCAGTGATAGAGTGCTTGTCTCCCATGTGTGAGGCACTGGGTTCAATTCTCAGCACCACATATAAATCAATAAAATAAAAGTCCATTGACAACTAAAAAAAAAAAATTTTTTTAAAGATGAGGTCTTTAAAAGCCAAAAATTATTATAGATTTTTGGGCTTGAAAAGATCATTGAAGCATGCCACAGGTTTTAATTTCTAAGCAAGTATATGTCATTCTCTATAACACACTGCAGTGAAAAAGCTTCCAGGGTCCTTTTCTTATTATTAAAGTGAAAATGGTCCCAGAGACCAAAAAGTAAGACAACCACTGTGGGTTACACCAAGTTGTGACTGGACCATTTGCTGCTTTGACCTCACAAGGAATCAATGTAAGGGAATTTCAAACAACACCTATATAGGCTCTGGCGTGACTGATTTTTGTCCATAAGTACAGGGAGCTTTTGTTTGGTGACCTGTCAGACTCACAGATAGTTAGCTCACTTAGTGGTTTGGTTTTGGTCTTCATATTGGTTTTTGATTTGGGGGTTTGTTTGTTTTTCTTTTTATTATTTGTTTGTTTGTTTGTTTTAGCTAGAATCCTTAGTTGGTATTGCTTTTGAGGCTGTATAGTGAGAATAGTCAGAGTAGTGAGGTTGTAAGAGTATGGCAGGGCCTTTCAACCAGCTTCTACATTGAGGAACCCTCACATGTTATATAGGCCCCTAAGGGACATCAAATAGGGAAATTTTCCTTAGGTGAATCTGACCTTGCATATCCTCATGGGTACAGAGGTAGCCATGAAAATCCTACGAAACGTAGAAAAGAACTTTGTTCTTCATTATATTCTAAGTGGATCTAATGAAGACTGTGGAACACCCAAATGTGATCCAACTCTCTCACATTATTGAAACAACTGAAAATATCTGCCTCATGATGGAGTATGCAGGTGGCAGACAGCTAGCTACTGCAGTCTATCCCAGAGGTCACTGGCATGTAGGAAGAGGTTCACAAAGTGCTCAGGCAGATCATGTATTCTGAACACAACTGTCTTGAGAAAGGCATCATGACCACATCTGAAGCTGGAGAACACCCTGGTGAATGCCAGAAGAAATAGCAAACTTTATGACTTCAGGCTGGGCATCAGGTTCACAGCTGGCAGAATCTGACACAATCTGCGGCATTCTTCCAGACTATGCCCCAGAACTCTACCAATGAAAAGACTGTAACAGCTCCATCATGGACATATGGAGCCTTGATGTCCTTCTGTCCTTCATAAGAGTCCTCCCACTTAACAAACATCACATTTTTCTAACTGAAGAAGCAGGTCTTGCACACATGGTACCTTCCCTCTCACGTTTTCATGAAGTGATAAGTGTCATCAGTTACTGACTGACCCCACGAAGAATACTACGGTAGACTAAGTCGCAAGGCACCATGACTAAACTAATGTGAGGAATATTCACTGATTTCTTCTAGGGAGCCACTCCCCAGCCACCTAGAACCTCACTACTGAGGGTCATGTTTGACATGGTTTGTGGTCCATATGAATCCTGAGTATCTTAGGTAACCAGAAAATTTGATGAGATTATAGCTATCTTTCTGATGCTCCAGCACAAACAAACCAGGGGGACTGATCAGTCCAAGTTAACCCTATCCTACACATCCAAAAGTGGGCCCAGCCCATTCCCTTCCAATCCTTTCAGCTTCACTCTCTGTTCAAAAAAGAGTGCCAGTGAGCCTGCTCTTTACTTCTTTCCCTTTTGTCCTATGAGCTATAGCTGCCTCAGGAGGACTGTCAGGACAGAAGGGCAGTAGAAGACCCAGTCTGCCTGCCATTCCCCTCTGCAACTTGCAAACAAGGACACCCCAATCCAGTATAGTCCCACAACATATTCTTGCAGCCCCCCTCACCCAGCCCCTTGTTGAGCACAGTGGGTAGGAGGCAGAGAGCAGCAAGTCCTCCTGGGATACTTTGTCATCAGAAGAAAACTCCCTCCCTACTGAGCAACCCCATGGTAGGACTACAGCCTGTACTCATGACAACAGCAAGGACTGGGAGGCAGTGACTAGGAGCATTGCAACTGTATCCTAGGAATATGTTGCTGAATGCCATGTTGCTGCCTGCTGGCCCTCAAGACAAACACTAAATTCAGGAACAATGTGCTCCAACAAAAGGAAGACACACACACTCTGAACTCAGAAATAAAGTGGCTCCAATGAAAGTGGACAGCTCAGACAGAGGCAAAAACCAAATAGATTATAGGGGATCTCACTCACGTGGAACAGCTGCAGGAGGGAAGTCTGCAAGCATCCTGGGACATCGCCCCATGAATTCCAATCCGGAGGGCATTCAGAACTGCCTGTGGATGAGTTGGCCCCACTACCCCAGGTGGAAGAAATAAAACAGACTTTTTACCTGGGACTCTTCTCCCTTCCCTACTCTTCTCTGGCCTTTCTGCCATGTTTCTGAAATAGCAGAGATTATTTTCTTAATATTGTTTTAGTTGTAGATGAACACAATATCTTTATTAATTTTTGTATGGTGCTTGGGGATCAAACCCATTGCCTTCCACATGTGAGGTGAGAACTCTACCACTGAGCTACAACCCCAGCCTGCAGAGATGGTTCTTAATAAGTTTCTATTTCTCACCAATTTGGTAGTAAAATTGATGCTCCAAAGATAATCACAATTTTTTTAAAGGTAAGGTAGTTATTGATGCTAAGGCTCATAGTCTTACCACTAGAGTCGATACAATAGAAAAGGGGAACAAATTGTTGGAGATACAGAAGTCAAAGATCTAAGAGGCTAAGTGTTAGTGTTGCACAGATCACCTACAAGATGCTGAATCTGCATAAACTGTAGACAAGAATGATAGTGAGAAAAACCTAGAGCAAGGAGATCTATAATTTCTGAAGGAGATTAGCCAGGAGGTTAGTAAATAATAGCAAAAATAGTAGAGGGTGACTTAGCTGGATGATGTGAACTCCAAATGTTCCTGGAGGAGGAAAGAGAAGTTTGAAAGTAGTGATCAGGAACAAATTCAGTAGCCTAATTACTTTAGTTTGAGGTACATAGAATATGAGAGAAAAATATCCTCTACTTTGGAATTCTACAGCAGAGTTAAAAGCAAAAATTACATTCATCACTAAAAGTAATGGTTCTGGGAATACATCCTAGGATGATTCCAAGTCTCAATTTGATAACTCATGATTTGGAGAGAAAGATCTAGAAAAGCAGTCTCATTCTGATAGCTTATGACATAAATCATGCTTCCTGAGAAATGTAGTATCTGCAGTAATCTCCTATTGATAGCATGTCCAGGAATAAGAAAAAGAGATGAAAGTGACAGTTTTTGTTTAGGGAACATTAATTTCAGGCATCTAGAATGCAGTTTTTGTGAATCATATCTTGACTTGTAGGGCACAGTACTGTCTACTAAAACAACTTTCAGACTTAATAGTTGGTCAACACTCCTTTGCTTGTGGAAAAAATAGGATGAGCTATCGATACTACAGGTTATGAGTGACAAGGTCTGTTTCCTCACATATTGAAGGATAACATTAAAGAAGCACACCGAGGCAAGCATATAAAGCAGGGTTTATTTAAAAAGGGGTAACATAGACTTTTCCCAGGAGGGAGAAGTGGGCCATAGTTGGTATCCTAGGAAGTGAAGGTGCTCTGCCTTTTTATATGTCCTAGGCTTCCTTTGTTCTCCTGTTCTCTTCCTCCTTATCTCTTTCCTTCCTGCATACATGACTAGGCCCAGGAGATGATTGATGGAACGGCGAAAAGGTGGGGAACAGGTGGCCTAGAGGGCCAGGGAAGGAGTGATCTGGGAAGGAAGGGGGCCCAGGGCAAATTAATTAGCAGTTCCCAGTCTGCTCTGGAGTTGCTTCATTAACAATTCTTTAGGATGGGCCTTATAGGCTGGACTTTGGGGATATTAACATTTCAATCTCCCACAGGCACAGTACCCAAACCAGATTGGTCTGTTTTCTTCAATTTGTCTATGCTGACTATCTCTTTTTAAATTCTGGCTTCATTATTGTCTCTAAAAATTAAACTACTTGGAAAACTTCTGGTGCAAAAGTCCTGTGGATAACAAAACAAACAGTTTCAATGCAGCATCTTCAGGAAGCACACTGAGGTGGCAGTGAGACCTTAGTATTGTATTGTACTCGTACCAAATTTAGGGTAGAAGCCAGCGCAGTGGTGCACACCTGTAATCCCAGTGGTTTGGGAGCCTGAGACAGGAGAATTGCGAGTTCAAAGCCAGCCTCAGGGGGTTGGGCTTGTGGCTCAAGTGGTAGAGTGCTTGCCTAGCACATGTGAGGCACTGACTTTGGTTCTCAGCACCACATAAAAATAAGATATTGTGTCCACCTAAAGTGATGGCAAGGCACTAAGCAGCTCAGTGAGACTCTCTAAATATTTTAAACTACAAAATAGGGGTGGGGATGTGGCTCAGTGGTCTAGTGCCCCTGAGTTCTATCCCTAGTACCAAAAAAAAAAAAAAACAACTTAGGGTAGAAGAATATTATCTTAAAATGTCACCAAAATATCAGCAATACTTCTTCCTCTGAGGATCCACAAAAGACCTATTGTATATGCCCTTGCAGAGATAAAGCTCAAGACTTGTTCTGTCCATTAAAATTTGAGACTATACTGGAAAACATAACTGAAGTACATTGCAGATTGGGACGCAAAATTATGGTCCTTTATCTCTCAGTTCAGTTCCCTTTTTGACGATAAAAACACTCACCTATGCCGTGGAAGCTGTGATGGGGGGCGGAGGGAAGCTGTGATGGGGGTGGGGGAACCCCAACTTTCATAAGTGATTATAAAAATGTACAAAATAACTTTTTTATTAAAACAAAATTTTAAATTTTCATCACTGAGTTTAATACTGTTGCCTAAATATATGTAATATTGAGATTTTTAGGCAGGAATTAATAAAATCACTTCTAGGAAAATAATGTCATTAAAAGAATGTTTCTTTGAATTCATAAAAACATTTTTAGTGATGCCATTTATTTTAAATTTACTTCAACGTAACCATGTAGAAATCAGGTAAACATTTAAAAAATTTTTAAAGCAATTTACAAAGCATAATTTGAGATTTTTTTCAGAGTCAGCTGACAACCCAAATCCGAGGATAGTTTCTCTTTAGGAAGCATCTTACATACGTATATTCTTGAAACGTGTTTGTTCCTATTGATGTCATCAATGGTGTTTGTTTCCAGGAAGATATTTTAATTAGAGTATATGTTTCAGATTCTACTGGATTTTAATCAGTTTAACACGGGTTTGTTTATAGTTTCCGGCCTAATTATAAAGTCACTAATGCTGCGTCCGAAATTAAAATCTAGTAATGTACCATCTCTGTTGTTTGAAGTTGACTATAAATACTGCGCTTCATTTAGTTGTTACCACTCTCTCTGGGTTTAAGTTATAGTCAGAGACTTAAGGCTGGGGGGGATTTAACCAAGAGAGACTGTCCAGCAAAAATGCATGCACGGATTTATGTAAGCCCCAAGTAACTGTTCAAATGAAATAATTTAGAAATGCCCAATCCGTAGGGTCACAAGCAAACGGGACATATAAGAATGCAATTTTGTCAACAAATTCAAGGACGTTTTAAACTAATAGCAGAGGTCCAGTTTCTCCGGAATTGCAGGAACAAAAGAAGCTTTTCTGAGCAGAGGGGAATTTGCCTCCTGGTGCTGCCCCTTCCACTCTCCAAGTAAATCAAGACACACGAACATGCATGCCTCGCCTCTCGTCTTCCCTACTAGAGCTAGCGTTCGGGAAAGCAGCCTATTCTTTGACGGACAGTGTCCTGGGAGGGAGAAAGGCCCAGCCAAGGGTCCTCAGGGCTGGCGTGGAACTCGGCCCGCTCGGAGGTGACCGACCCCAGGATGGAAGCTGTGTCCCAAGCAGGAGGAGGGAAAGGAAACGGAGCACAAAAGCAGTACGACCCGTCCCTTATCAGCGTCTAAAGGGAAGGGTGGAGGAAGGGGGAAACCGAAACGGGCCAGAAGCCTGAGCTCCCGCCCGAGCAGCTTTTAAACTGCGTTTCTACAACCTCTCGCTCCGCACGGTGGCTAATGGAACCCGCGCGAGCCGCCCAGCCAATCACGGCTGCGCTTCCTCCCGCCGCCCACCAATGGCGGCGCGCGTTCTTGGGGCGTGGGCGAAGCAGGCTGCTCTCGCCTTGGCTGTAGTGTGTGGGCTGGGGTTGGTGTAGCCTCCCAGCCTGTCCGCACTTAGTCCGTAGTTGGGCTCGCGGCGCTTTTGTGCCCGCGTCTGGCCTCGCTTTGTGTCTGCGATTTTTTTGCCGTGCCCCCGCGGCGCTCCTCCCGGGCGGGAGCCGTAAGGCTCGGAGGCGACAGCGCGGCCCCCGGCCAGGAGTGAGCGCGGCGGTGTGAGCGGCGGCAGTGAGGCTGCGGGGAAGGGGACTAGTAGATCCCGGAGATGCCGGAGTTCCTGGAAGACCCCTCGGTCCTGACGAAAGACAAGTTGAAGAGTGAACTGGTCGCTAACAATGTGACTCTCCCGGCCGGGGAGCAGCGCAAAGACGTGTACGTGCAGCTCTACCTGCAGCACCTCACTGCACGCAACCGGCCGCCGCACGCCGCGGGCGCCAACAGCAAGGGGCCCCCGGACTTCTCCAGCGACGAGGAGCGCGAGCCCACCCCAGTGCTCAGCTCCGGGCCCTCCACCGCGGGCCGCGGCCGCGCCACCGTCGGCAGGGTAAGGACGCCCGGCCCGGGACAAAAAGGCGGGCATTTGGCGGTTTCCGCGCGCGCTCGTCCCCGCTCGGCGCGGGGCTGTCCCCGTGCTCCGACCCGCAGCTCGGTCGCCGCCGGGGTGCGGGCTCCGGGACCGGGGCGCTGCGAGGGAGGGACCAGAAGTTGCGGCCGCGGGGCGCTCGGACGCTGCGTCGGGGAGCTATGCGGCGCCGGAGCCCTGGTCCTCGACTGGCGGCCGTCGGGAGTGGGCCCTGAGACCGGGCCCCAAGCGCTTTTCAAACGCCTGGCGAGGGTCGGCCCCGGAACGCTGCTGCAGGTCAGGTCCGAGCGTTTTCCCGCTTCAGTAACCGAAATGATTCGTGCAGAACAGTCTCAGAGCGCTCCCTGGAGGGCAGTCTGCGACCTACTCATATCTAAGCAAAATTTGAAATAAAGAAATTCCCGCCTTTTCATATTGGTTTTGTTAGTTTGCGTGCAGAGGGCTTTTTGAACTGGTGGTGTTTTCTTGTTAGTCTGACTTCTTCCAGCAACAGGCCATCTCTTGTCGCGGCAGTTTTACTCTAGGTTGAAATGAACCTTTAAAAATTTTTTTTTAAATGTTTATCATCGATCTTAGGAAATTCTAGTTAATGAGTTTGAGTTGATTGTCCCCTCCCACCCCTTTTTTGCTTAATATTACTTGAGGAAAGAAAGATTCGGAACCAAGAGATAGGTTTATTTTATGGCATCATGATGTGTCGGTATTAAATTTGGGGGAGGGGTACCGGGAATTGAACTCAGGGGCACTCACGTGACCACTGAGCCACATCACATCCCCAGCCCTATTTCGTGTTTTATTTAGAGACACTGTCTCACTGAGTTGCTTGGGCCTCGCTGTTGCTGAGGCTGGCTTTGAACTCGGGGTCCTCCTGTCTCAGCCTCCGCTGGGATTATGGTATTAAATGTCTGATCCTGGTTAATTCTCAGATTGGCTTCAGCGAATGCTTATTAGTTTGCTTTTTGTTATCGGTAAATTTTAAGTGTGTTTTTGTTGGTTTGTATATACTTAGTTACCAGGTTTCATATCATAATGTTGTTAAAACTTGATGGCATAACTTAAAATGCTTTCATGAAAAGACAGTGAAATGTGGTAGGAGTTGTTGCTGCTGGTTACTATTATAACTCAAAGTTATTGCTGTTTTTCTTTTTCTTTCTTTTTTTTTCCCTTTTTTTGATGCTGCATTTTGCAACAGAGCCAAACCCCAACCTATTTCTTTTCAAAAGTTTTACAACATTCTCTGTTAATTTAAAATTTTTTATCTAATGTGTTTTGCTGACGAATGAAATGGAAATGAATAACATGTAACAGACACATGTAAATTTAATCGAAAAGTCTCAGTCTGGGCTTCAGAGAAACTATTATATATTATGCCACATAATATATAATAAGTGTTTGTTCAATAAATAAAAGAGCAGCCAAATTTTATTGTTTCTGATGTCTCCATTTTAGGGTTTAAAGAATTAGGATTTTCCTCCATTGACTCTTCAAAAAAGGGGATAGTATTCAAACTATTTCATTATAGATTTGGTCAAAAGTGAAATATCTTCCATTTCAGTCAGCACACTTAAAAAAAAAAACAGTTCTTCTGTAGTACCCTTTGTTGGTGTAGATGTATTAAACCATAAAGTTTGGGTTGTATGCAAAAACTTTAAGTCTTGGAGTTTCCATCATTTTTGAGTTCCTAATATGTGCTCATAACACATTAAGATAATAAAAATAGAAATTTAAAGATTGATTTCTGCAGATCCTATACATCATCATAAAAATTTAGTGTCTTGGGTCTAAAAATTATGTTATTTACCCATTTCTCACTCCAATTCATTTGGGGGGGGGGCGAATTAACTTTTTTTTAGCTTATCTACTGTGGGACTGAAGGTGTGGCTCACTAGTAGAGCATCTGCTTAGCATAGGAAGGTCTAGGTTGATCCCCAACACCTGCCCCCCTACACACACACACACTCACACTACTGTGTCCAGTGACATGCTAAAAAGTTATATTTCTCCCTCTGGCGGTGAGGGGGTGTCTCCTGGTCTCAAGTGATCCTCCCACCTCAGCCACCCTAGTTACTGGGACTGCTGGAGTGTACCACCATGCCCAGCTTCCTTTATAGAGGAGAATTATTTCATAACCATAGAATTTTGTCTTATCCCACTTGAGTGATTAAAACTTAAAAATGTATGCCTTTGGCCAGGCTCAATGATAACAACTTGAAAAAGTTAATATTGGTAGTCAATAGCTTTATTTTCTGTTTTAAAGATACTTGAGGCAAGTGGCGCAAGCCTGTAATACCAGCTGTTGGGGAGACTAAGGAGAATCTGAGTTCTAAGCCAGCCTCTGCAAAAGCGAAGTACTAAGCAACTCCGTGAGACTCTGTCTCTAAATGAAATACAAAATAGAGTTGGGTATGTGGCTCAGTGATGGAGTACTCCTGAGTTCCATCCAGTACCAAAAACAAACAAAAAAAGATACTTAAGACAAGAGTGAGTTACAATTAAGTCTGAATAGACTTTTTTTTTTTTTTAAATATGGGATAGGAAGAGGTTCTTTGGATTTACAAGAGCCATAGAGCATTTATAATAGTTGATATGTAAAACTATTTTGCATGTCAGATTCCTTTATAAGAGAGAATTTGCTTTGTATGAACCACCACAATAATGTCAGACTGTGTAGTATGACAAACATTTGCATGTTAAAATTTTTATTTTGGTTTTGTTTTCTTGTTTTTCTTTTCTTTTATTGTTTCTTTTATTCATCTTAATGCCAGTATTTTAGGTGTTGAAATTAGATTGTGGACACAAGAATAAACATTCCTTGAGTTTGCATCCTACCTTTTTGTTACAAAGTGCAAAGCATGAAGGTGTGGTAGGGATTGAATCCAGGGCTTCATGCAGGCTAACATACTACCAGTGAGCCACCCTGCCCCCCAACCTGATTAATTCTTAACAGGAAATGTTTAAAGACTTGGGACAGAACCGGAAAAGGCAAGTTAGCGTAAATCATAAATTGATTGCAATGCTCCTTAATGAGGTGTTAAATGAATCAGAGTTATAGATTTAAATTCTAGGTCTGCTGCTTATTGAACAGTGAACATTGATTGCCTTTAGATTTCTCCATTTTTACCTGGAATATAGGAATAAACTAAAAGTCACTTATCAGATTGACGGTTGATTACATGAGTTTGCATAAATGAAGTGCCTTGTGCTCAGTAATTGATACCTATTATAGTCATTGTTTCTGGATGTTTTCATCTTAATATCAGGGCAGTACAGTGCAAAGGTACCATAATAACAATTTCAGAAAAGGATAAGTATATGAAAGTGATACATAATGTCTGTTCAGTGATACTATGTTACATAGTATGCAGATGTCCCTTGTTAGCCTTACAGCCTTGGACCTTAGTTTCCTCACTTAGTAAAATGGGGGATATTAGCATCTTTATCATGATTTTTTTTTTTTTTTTAGAATTCTCAAATACTATAAGGCACTTTTGCACACACATCAATATATAATGTGTGCTCAGTAGAATTTATTTTATAATAGTATTGTTATCAGCATCTTTGCTATTAAAGGTAGAAATTAAACAAGTTATTTCACAGAATTGTTGGATTTTAAAATTGAAAAAAACAGTAGAGGGCTGAGGTTGTGTCTCAGCGGTAGAGCACTCGCCTAGCATGTGTGAGGTGCTGGGTTCGATCCTCAGCACCACATAAAAAATAAAAACAAATAAAAATAAAAGATATTGTGTCCAACTACAACTAAAAATATATATATTAAAAAAAGAAAAAAACAGATGTCATCTGGTATCTGGGAACGAACTGGAGAAGAGTGCTTGGTACATAGGTACACTGTTTTTGTTTTTTCCTCAACTTCTTGCTGCCTGTATTGATTCTTTTTTTTTTTTTTAAATTTTTTTTAATATTTATTTTTTAGTTCTCGGCGGACACAATGTGTTTGTTGGTATGTGGTGCTGAGGATCGAACCCGGGTCGCACGCATGCCAGGCTACTGCTTGAGCCACATCCCCAGCCCCTGTATTGATTCTTTTTTATTTTATCTATTTATTTATTTAATTTTGCATTATGATTCTTAATACACCATTATACAATAATTTATCATATCTCTGATAGTACTCTGTGTTTTTGACTGAATGAAATTTAACAGATTGTGACTTACTTAAAGGAATACAACTATCAGGAGGTAGAATTTAGTACAATTAATGTTTCCTTCTTCCTGATTGAAACTGCTGTCTTGTTAATCATGTACACCAAACTACCCGTCTCCCAATTTTTTTTATATTTATAAAATGAATTACTTTTCTGGCACTTTCCCCCTACAGATTAAATTTAAAATCACAGAGTTTATCTACTACATTTTAAAGTTTTCTTTGTTCAGCTGAAGTTTAAGAAAATGTAAAAGGATTGATTTCCTACTTTGATTCAAAATCTATGTCATTTGTTCTCTTTTTATGGTGCTAGGGATGGAATCCAGGGCCTCACACATACTAGGCAAGCATGCCACCTACCTATAAGCCACATCCCCACACCTCCCTGCCCCCCCAATAGGAAATGGATTTTCAAAAATAAATGACTTGATTTTCCCTCTCAAGAATGTACACATCATTCATTTGTTTGACAGAACTCCTGTGTCAGGCGCTACTTTTGTTTTTGTTCTAAGATGCTTGAGTTAAAAATATGATAGTGCTCTTGCTCTCTGGTGCCCACTTAAATGCTACATCCAGATTACTAAAGCTACACATTTAAAATATAGATTTTTCTGCCCAAACTTAAGAATCAGAGTGAAGCAAGATATTTTAAAATAGTTTCGATTTTTTTTTTTTTTAAAGAGAGAGAGAGAGAGAGAGAGAGAGAGAGAGAGAATTTTTTAGTATTTATTTTTTCAGTTTTCGGCGGTCACAACATCTTTGTTTGTATGTGGTGCTGAGAATCGAACCCGGGCCACACGCATGCCAGGCGAGCGCGCTACCGCTTGAGCCACATCCCCAGCCCTAGTTTCGATTTTGATAACAAGCTACACTTGGAGACTTGCTACTTAAGGAGTTCACCATTTAGAGAAAATAAAGGGTGTATACAAATAACTAATAAAAAGTAAGTGGGCTGTGTTGAATGCTAAAATCAGTTTTTTCCGAAACTTTAGGCTAGTAACCCTGTCAAAGGTGGCATATACCTATAATCCCAGCTGCTCTGGAAACTGAAGCAGGAGGATTACAAATTCTAGGCCATTTGGGGCAATCTAGCAAGACCTTCCTTTGTCACAATATAAAATATAAAGAACTCAGATTTAAAACTTAGTGACAGGATTTTCTTAGTATGTGCAAGACCATGAGTTCAATCCCTAATACCACACCCTCCCATCCACCTCCCACCCCCCCAAAAAAAAACCACTTCAGGATGTTACAAGAAATTGAAATTTTTGTTGATAGTAAAATTTGAACATTCTTATGCTGGGAGGAATTATTTACAAGTAATTTGAACCTGGTTAAATTATTCATTGCTTAAAGTATTTATATCATATAATGGCGTTTTTCTCTACAAACTATGTTTTATGGAAAATTCAAGTTAAGTCAATAACACAAGATTAGGTTGATAAGATTTCAAGTCTTTAAATATAGAGCTCTTAGATTTTAGGTAACTATTTTGACATCAAAATGTACAGTTTCAAGATTTGAGCCTGGTAAGTCTAGATTAGTGCACTAAAAGATATATAGTGAATTGACTTTATTATTATCACTTTCTGGGGAAAAAAATATGTGAAGTTTTTGTGTTTGCTTGCTTGCTGGGTGGAACTCAGGGCCTGTGCTAGGCAAGCATTCTGCTTCTGAGCTACATCCCAAGCCTCTATTAAAAAAAAAAAAAAAATTTTTAAACTTTGTTTTTGTGAACCCAGTGCCTCACACATGGCTAGGCCAGTGCTCCCCCACTGAGCCACATCCCCAGCCCTTTATTTTGGTACATTCCCAGGATGCCTGCTCCCCCCCCCCTTTAATTGGAAAGTAATTGATCCGTACAACTTAATAACTTTAGCCATTTTTCATAAAACATTTCTAAGGTGTAGTATTAACTCTCCTGCCTTAAATACTAATTCAGGCCTGAGTGATTTTTTTGAGTGATATTTGTGGCCATTATTTAAACAACTGGGTATTGTTCGGTACACTGATACTTTCTAGGATTACTCAGACATTTGTAAAGGCTATTTGCCATAATCTTAAAAGGTATCCATACTTTTACTGGCTTAAACTATTTATTTTGGAAATATATATAGTTTTTTGAGAAAATACTGCCATTGTTCAGATTATTTCAAAAATTTATTTTGAGGGGCTGGGGTTGTGGCTCAGTGGTAGAGCACTTGCCTAGCATGTGTGAAGCACTGGGTTTGATTCTCAGCAACACATATAAAATAAAATAAAGGTCCATCAACAACTAAAAGAAATACATTTAAATAGGGGTCTGGAGTTGTGGATCAGCAGTAGAGTGCTCGCCTAGCATGCATGAGGCACTGGGTTTGATCCTCAGCACCACATAAATATAAAATAAAAATATTGTGTCCACCTAAAACTAAAAAATAAATATTAAAAATTAGGAAAGAACTTATTTTGGTATTGTTCTCAAAGTTCCACATTCTTTTGGCTATTCTAGTAAAATGATTTTATACAACTGAATCTGATGAATAAGCTGTGTTAGGGGTGATAACTATGAAGTCTTGTGAGACTTCTTTCAATGGCCATAAACTAAGTACAAGGAGAATAATCATTTGGGCTTCTTATGTTCTGATATACTGTTTAAGGGGAAATCATTTTTTATAAAAGTCTTTAACTTTCATACACTAGTTTAAACTTTAAGAATTATAACTGCTGGGGTTGTAGCTCAGTGATAGAACACACCTAGCACTTGTGAGGCACTGGGTTCCATTCTCCATATCACCTAAAAAAAAAAGTATAAAAAAAACTCCAAGGATTAGAAAAGGTCAACAGTAAATTATATTTACTACATTAGGGTGAACATGTTTAAACCGCGTCTGGCTTCACTTTGTTTCTTTCATGCTGATCTGACTCCCTTGTCTTCAGGAGTTATCTTTTAAGAAATACAGTATAGTTGGGCATGGTGGTGCACGCCTATAAGCCCATTGACTTGGGAGGCTGAGGCAGGAGGATCACAAGTTCAAGTCCAGCCTCTGGATCTTATTAAGACTCTGTCTCAAAAAAAATAAAAAGCCCTGCGAACTTAACTCAGTGTTAAGGGGCAGGGTGCACAGTATAAAAAATTCAGCATAATTTTTGTTTATTTTAAAGAAAATAGGTATAAGGTTCATTATTACATATATAATGTTATCCGAAGTCAATTACTTTTACTTTGTATTTATTTGCTGTTGAATTTTTGATGCCATTACTACCTCTTTACAGAGGTATTTCAAAATTGAATATTTCAACAGTTAATCGCTTTAACATGTAAGTTATTTGTGTGGGAATTAGTTTTGTACAGTCTAATTATAGTTGAATTTAGAATGTCTTTAAATAATGAATTGTTTTAACTTAATCAAATTGCTATGGCTTAATGTCGTATAACTATAAATTGACTTGTGGGTGAATGTTTATATTTATTTTACACAGCATATTATTTGTCTAATAAATATACACTCTAAAATTTGTGTAGAAATGACAATTGGACTTTGTTTACAGAAAGCAACAAAGAAAACTGATAAGCCCAGACTAGAAGATAAGGATGATCTAGATGTAACAGAGCTCTCTAATGAAGAACTTCTGGATCAGCTTGTGAAATATGGGGTGAATCCTGGTCCTATTGTGGGTAAGTTCATAAAATTTCAAATATATTTTCTATGAAGCAAGGCCCTTAGTTGTTTTCTCTTCTTGCCTAGTGATTAGAATTTGGGTTCCAAGGGCTGGTCTTACCATTAACCCTTTGTATCCCCAAGACTTTAATTTCCTCAACCCTATCAAGGGAAATAAAAGAATTGAACTAGCTAATCTCTTATCTCTGTGGTTGAGATTGCTTTATGTGGTGCACATATCACATCACCTGGTGAGACTATATTGAATTATTTTTTGTTTTCTTATTGGGAATTGAACCCAGGGGCTCTTAACCACTAAGCCACACCCCCAGCCCTTTTTTGTGTGCGTATTTTATTTAGAGATAGTGTCTCACTGAGTTGCTTAGATGCTAAGTTGCTGAAGCTGGCTTGATCCTCCTACCTCAGTCTCCCAAGCTGCTGGGATTACTGGTGTGTGCCACTGTTCCAAGCCCATATGGGTTTAATATGACAGTTGAGGAGAATCTCAGCTAACTTAACTGGCCAGTTCATCCACATCAGTAAGTTAATAACTGACTAATATAACTAAAGTTATTCAATTCCTCGCCTAGTACCGTTTTTTCCATTTATCATTAAAAGTGCCATATCTTGATTGGAATTTAAAGATAATTTAAAGAATGATAAACTATCTGGTTGTGGTGGCACTCAAGGCAAGAGGATCTTAAGTTCAAAGTCAGCGTCAGCAACTTAGCACCCCCCCCCCCCCCCCCGCCCGCTGCATAAAGTATAAAAAAGGGCTGGGAATGTGGCTCAGTGATTATTGCAAGGTAGCATTTACCTTATTTTATGAGGGTCTTGACAATGACCTCAAGGTGAGAAAAATTCATTTTGATCATCTAAGTTGTAGAAAATTTTGAACACAAAGATTTTGTTTAAAATTGTAAAAGGAAGATGCTGATATGTACCAGCATACATTAAATTACATGATGGTATACCAGCTGTTCATTTTAAGACTACTTTATATTTCTGGATATGTATTGCTTATAAAAGTCCATACTCATTTTACTCAACTTACAGAAAATGATTATATATAATATATCAATGCATATTCCTCAGGGGGCATGATCTGTTTCTAGAATTTTCTATATTGGCATATACTTCTGTAATTGTAGAGAAAATATACAAAGTCCAAGACTTGCAGTCAAAAAGAGTCATACATGGCAGGTGGAGGCTGTGGCTCAGCAGTAGCACCCTTGCAGAGAGAGTGAGAGAGGAGAGAGAGAGAGAATTTTTAATATTTATTTTTTAGTTCTCGGCGGACACAACATCTTTGTTGGTATGTGGTGCTGAGGATCGAACCCGGGCCGCATGCATGCCAGGCGAGCGCGCTACCGCTTGAGCCACATCCCCAGCCCCTAAAAAAAATATTTTTTAAAAAAGAGTCATACATGGTTCTTCGGTAGCTAATCTCCAATAAGACCTATATCAATCTACTGTGTATTCCATGTTATTAAAAGAAACATTATAATCTCATTAAAATCTCAGAAAAATTCCTATTTTTGAAAAGACCCCATTATTATTATTATTTTTAAGTAATAAAGTTTAGGAAAGGAAAGGGTAAAAATTGAGTTTATAATGTTATTTAATTTCTGAGCTAGACCTTAAATAAGATAATGCAAGAGCTAAAATCAAGTTTTGCCTTGATATAGGAACAACCAGGAAGCTGTATGAGAAAAAGCTATTGAAACTGAGAGAACAAGGACCAGAATCAAGATCTTCTACTCCTCTACCAACAATTTCCTCATCAGCAGAAAATACTAGGCAGAATGGAAGTAATGACTCTGACAGATACAGTGACAATGAAGAAGGTAAAATTTTTAAACTTAAATGCATGTAATTCTTTTAGATTCTCATGAGACTTCATTCATGAAGAAGGTAAAGTTTAAAACAATATTGGCAGGACATATGTAATTTTTGTTCATATTATTAGAGTAATTCTACAAGTAACTTGATTTAAATACTTGAAACAAGTATGAGAAACAAAAAAGTACAAGTGTCTAATTTTCTATTACCCAAACTTACCAGTTAATTATCTTTTGCTTCAGATCTCATTTTTGTAAAGACTCTCTCCTCCACTTTTGCCCTTGTCCATTATCATCTCCACAGAAGTGACCACTACCAGTAGATACTGATCTATTTAGTTTTTTAATACTTATTCATCTAATATATAGTATTATTTTGTACTTTAAAAAAGTCTATATAAATCATATGCTACTTCTTGTGCTTGTATTTTTATTCCATGTTATTTTTTTAATCTAATCTTTATTAAGTATGTATATGTTCCTTGTTAATATATAGTGGTAGCATTTGAATGTGGCACATTATTTTTTTCTGACAGGCATTTAAATTGTTGCTAGATAATCTGATTTCATGGCAACTTTAAAGCAAATATTTTGACCATATCTTTATATATTATACTATTTTAAAGAAAATTTGTGATATTTAAAATTTTTGATACTAGCACATGAAATAAATGTCCTTTTAAAAATGATAAGTGCAATGTGATATTTATAAACTCTTGATTCATATGCCTTGTTCATTAGTTTTGTGATTATCTAATTTGACCCAAGTTACTCAAATCTCTAAAAGCTCTGCCTTCTAAGGCACAGTCTGCCAAATTGTTCAGAATATGAAATATAGGGTCTTTTCCTTCAACAGCACTATTTTAGCAAGGAGGCAAGAATAAAACCAGCTCAAACACAAGTAATGCTTAAACTTCCTGCCTCTTTTGCCTCTACAGGAAAGAAGAAAGAACACAAGAAAGTGAAGTCCACTAGGGATTTTGCTCCTTTTTCTGGACTTCCAGCTACTCCCTCTGGTGGATTTTTTCAGGGTATTTCTTTTCCTGAAATCTCCACCCGTCCTCCTTTGGGCAGGACTGAACTACAGGCAGCTAAGAAAATACATACTTCTAAGGGCGACCCACCTAGGGAGCCTCTTATTGCCACAACCTTGCCTGGCAAGAGACAGATGCAGAATTTAGCCTCTGGAGGGAATTTGTTATTTTCCTCTAAGACTAGCCATGATAGGAGTGTAGAGAAAAGTTCTTCGTCATCCTCTCAGCGTGAACTCGCTGCCATGTTGGGCTCTACTGCAGCTTCTCCTTCACTGATTAAAGAAACCACTACTTCTTACTGTAAAGACATAGTAGAAAATATTTACCGTGGAGAGAAAAGTGGAATTCAGCCATTATATACTGAGAAGTCCAATATTTCAGATCAGCGCATTCTCTCCAGCGAAAGGGAAGTACTAGAGGAGTCTAAGAGATCACAAGTAATTTCCCCACAACTTGCTCAGGCAATCAAAGATTATGTCAATTCTCTGTTGGTCCAGGGTGGGGTAGATAGTTTACCTGGGACTTCTAACTCTATACCCACACTGGACATTGAAAACATATGCAAGAGAATTGGTCAATCTAGTTTTCGAGAAACCACTTCCCTGTCTCCTCCACGAAAATTCCCTAGACTCAGTGAGAAGTCAGTAGAGGAGAGGGATTCAGGTTCCTCTGTGTCATTTCAGGATAGCCAGGTATTGCAGGATATACCTGAATCTGAACATATGTCTTCTTTTGCCAAAACTGTTGTCTCTCATGCACTTACTACCTTAGGCATGGAAAAGTCTGAGAAATCACAGCATGATAACATTGATAGCTCAGAACTATCTTTTCCCTTCCATGAATCTATTTTAAAAGTAATTGAAGAGGAGTGGCAGCAGATTGACAGGCAGTTGCCTTCATTGGCACGCAAATATCCAATTTCTTCCAGAGAGGCGACCCAGATATTATCCGTTCCAAAAGTAGATGATGAAATCCAAGGGTTTATTTCTGAAACTATCCCACCAGCAGGTATTCAGGAGGGCTCTGCTGAGTCTTGTGATAAACACTTGGACTTAACACTTTGTAGAGCATATACAGCTGCAGCATCCATGATGCAGATTGCAACCCACACTGCCTTTGTAGTTAAGGCTATGCAAGCAGACATTAGTCAGGCTGCACAAATTATTAGCTCAGATCCTAGTCGTACACACCAGGCACTCAATATTCTGAGCAAAACATATGATGCAGCTTCGTTTCTTTGTGAAGCTGCATTTGATGAAGTGAAGATGGCTGCCTATACCATGGGATCTTCCACTCTTGGTCGTCGATATCTCTGGTTGAAGGATTGCAAAATTAATCCAGCTTCTAAGAATAAGCTGACTGTGACTCCCTTTAAAGGTGGGACATTATTTGGAGGAGAAGTACACAAAGTAATTAAAAAGCGTGGAAAAAAATAAAGTTAAGAGCTAAATCACCTGTCTTATCTTTGATAAGGAATTTCAGATAGTTAAGTCATTCCCTATGTGGAACTGCTCTTTTAGATTTACACAGATAGAAAGGCTGATAAAGTTTTAAGCTTTATTGATCATATATTTGTCTCAAACATTTAATGTTTCCTATTATACTTTTTACAACTCTTCAAAACTGAGAATTTCAATACTAAAATAAGTAGATTCTTCACTATTTCAAATATCATATGCATATTCTTTTCTATCTAGGGTAGAATTAAACACTAATTACACATTTAAAGCAGTGATTTATCCTTTTTGATACTTCACTTTCTAGAAGTTGTCTACACTTTTATTTTCTTTTGTTTGTTATATGCTGATACCTGCAGTAGCATTCATAATATTCTAGATCAGTGCAACTTAAAGTAACCAGTTCACAAACTATTACTGATCCACAGACAAACATGCACAAAAATTTTTAAGACTAAGGGGTTCGGGACATAGTTCAGGAATGTAGTATGTGCAAGGCCCTGGGTTAGTCTCCCCATTCCCCCATTGCTTTTTTAATAAAAGAATTTAAAAATTTAAAAATAAAGGCACTTTTTAGGTCAATGAAAGGATTTATTTATGTAGTACATTTATTGATAGCAAAAGCAGTATATGGCTTTACAATCTGATACAGATGCCTCATCACTTCCGAATTAACTAACAATTCATGGACCTCACTTTGAAAGACATTGCTCTTGTTGGTAAATAGTCTAGGATAGTAAAAGCATACACTAACACTCTATTTTGTCAGATGAACTAGACACTGGAGAGATGGGGCTTTTAAAAAAAAAGACTTTTCTTTTGAGGTATGTGGTATTTCATGGATGATTAGGCTTAATAATCTTGATACGAAAAGCAAATTTATCAGCTTTTTCTTAAAGCCTTAAGAAATCATACTATATCCCAGTGTCTATGTCTGTATAAAACAGTGTATTATCCTGTTTTCATTTCTATGATTGTAAGATAAAAGAATCTGATTGTAGAGACATTGTGGGAAATGGTAGTCTCAGCATAACAGAATATGGTCCCTCAGTTCTCTATCCATTTATTCTTAGACTACACATTACATCTTTGCAGCTTTCTGGGAGTAATTTTGTTATTTGTCTTCTAAAATGTACATGTATACATGTACCTACTAAGTACTTTGTGATTTTAAAAAATGTATTGATGTAGAATGCTCCTACAAATTCAATAAAGTTGTTAAATTTGAACAGTTTTGTGTGGTCTCCAGAAACGTGTTGTACGTGTGCTTTATTCTTGAAGTTTCAAACAAGTTGAATATTTGTGGATGAACATTTCATTTCCATTTCATCATTGAAACTCACTTAACATTCCAATAGTATAATCAAATATTCCAGTTATTGTTGTGTGGATTTTCTTCTATTGAAGACCATGTTTTTATTGACTGTTGGAATCTAAATTTGTAAGGGGAATTAATCTGTAATCAGATAAATTATTTGCCTAATCAGTTTCTGCTTGGCTATAAGTATTTTACCTTGTGCTTTCTAATTCTTAGATTTCAAGTTAACAAAGAATAAAAGTAAATTTTTATGATGCTGAGGGTTGTACCAAATATATCTATTAGTGGCAATGTTGGGAAATGGGGGAATATAGTTGATAGCCTATTCCCAAATGAAGATTGAACTGTTTGAACTAAATTGATAAAAATCACCTTTCTTTTTGGGAAACTTGCAAATAAATTCTAGACTGACTAATATCAGATTGGAAGTTAGCAGGACAAGTATATCATAGCCATCTTGACCACTTTGTAGCACAACTACATTGAATTCATACAAAATTGAGCTTTAAGAATTGACTCCATCCTTGTTTTTTGGTAAGAAAATTATATAACAAATTTTTGGTGGTAGAAGTTTTTAGAAGAGCCAACTGATAACTAAGTTTACTACACTATAATAAATGACCACAAAAATGGGAAAGGTACATATTTTTTAAAATGGAGGTCTTCAAATGACAATAAAATCAAGACCAGAAAAGTGAAAAATTGAAATCTATGAAAAATGTAGCAAATACTGACTCATCTTCAAAGAAATACATTTTTATTATGGGGAAGGGAAAGAGAAGTGCCCTGTGATTGTTGTAACTTTTCTGTGAACAAGATTCCTTCTTATCTCAGTTTCATCTGGACTTTTTGTGACTGCATCAAAAATGGATTAATTGGGTGCTGGTAATTGAACCTAGGACTTTTGAGCTATACCCCTCATTGAGAAGAGACTTTTAGATTGCACTTACTTGTTAATATCATTGACAATTACCATGTACTGTTGTTAGAGGCTTAATATAATACAGATTTTTTTTTTAATTCTTAAAAATCTATGTGGTTTTTCTTTTCCACACACCAAACTTAAATTTAACAAGCTAACTTTTGTCATATAGTAGCAATATACTACATGGACAAAATAATGGCAAACTGTTGACTATTTTAATGTTTTTTTCCCACATTTGAAATTGTTTTTTAGTGAAAAGCCTCCAGGAGTAGTTGGAATACACTTTTATATTTAATTCTATTAGTCTGAGAAAAAGAAAAGGAGAATTAAGTAGGAAGTGGGAATGGGATTTAAAGAGGGAATTTTTAAAAATGGAATATAATAGTAAAAGTTTCTAAGACAAATTGTAGTTAAACAATTTTGGTCTATTGAGATATCACCAATAGACAAATTTGTTTTATGTATTAATGTGCCTAAAACTGGATTCCCAGATTGTGTTAGGAGAACATAACTTACATGTTTCAGAAAGTAATGGTTTCTCCAATATTATTTCCAGACTCTAAAATAGAGCTCAAGCTTGAGAAGAGAGAACCACTAAAGGGCAGAGCAAAGACTCCAGTAACACTCAAGCAAAGAAGACTTGAGCACAACCAGGTATATTTAGCTTTGTAATCAACGTGTACAGATTCAAGTAATCCGATGACACTCATCTGTTATGTTAAATTTGGTTAACAGTTGATACCCAGATTCAGTGTACTATTAACTTGATTTCATAGCTAGCTACATGGCACGGGAAATCTAAACTTTGGGGTATATCAGTATTGTAGGTTATGTTTACTGCAAAAGCAAGTGTTTGATAAAAGTCTCATTTGTGTTTGATTCTGTACTAAGCATGGTTCAAAGTTGGTCAAACTGCCTCTCTTTCCCAGTTGCTGAAATCAAACTCAGGGCCTCATGGGTGCTAGGCAAGTGCTCTACTACCATACAGCTTTTTGAGAGAAATATTTTAAAACATAGAAATGTCTTAGTGCTTTTGGTACAGCTTCTTTAAAAGGCAGGGGGTAGTTTTATATTTGTGTCTTTTTCTCTGGATTTCTGAATTTGCTTTTACTTTTACCTGCTTTGTCTTTTGTGGTGTTTCCCTAAACTCTGACGCTGTTTCATATTCTAGATGAAAATTTGACTTTTTGTGTAAGAAGCAAAATGCAAAGGGAAATTAAGGGGAAAATCAACATAGTTATAAATGAACTAGTTTATAGAGAACTAATTATTGGCTTTAATTTAATAACTTTTCTCTACAGTCTTTTTTCTTGTCCTTAGTCTTTAGTTGAAAATTTTATCTAGTTAGCTATTTATCTTTTCCATGTTCTGTTTATCATTTAAAGTTGCACTTGGGCATGGTGGCATAAGTCTGTAATTCCAGCTACTTTTGAGACTGAGGCAGTCAGGAAGTGAAATTTGAGGCTGTCTTTGGGCAACTTAACAGGACCCTGTCTCAACATTTAACAAAAGGTCTGGGGATATAACTCAGCGGTAGAGTGCTCCTGGGTTCAATTCTCAGTAATGGTGGGAGGCAGGGGGACATGTCCTAAAATGGAATTTTGTGTGTGTTTGTATTCATATGCACATACGCATGCATAGCTGGGATTGAACCCAGGGCCTCATGCGTCTTAATCATGAACCTACCACTGAGTTAAATTCCCAACCCAACATGTTCTTGTAAGCCATGTTCCTCTGTTCATTTGATGTAGTTGATACGTGTAATTTTAGAACCATTTATTAAAAATAAGCTGGATGACTACAGAAAATGTGTAGGGTATTGAATGAATTTTTTTTTTTGTAGTAGTTGGACATGATACGTTTATTTCACTCATTTTTTTTTTTTAATGTGGTACTGAGCCACAGCCCCAGCCCTGTTCTGTTTTGATACAGAACTAAATACCAGAATAAGTATTTCATTGACTTTAGAGTTTTGCTAGCAAAGAGCTTTAGGGTCATATTAAGGAATACAGAAATAAGAGTAAGAGCAGAAGAAATTGGGAATATCATGAAAGGCACTGCAATAGACAAGCATGGAGGATTTTGTTCCAGAATATGAAGGCAAGGTGTCTACCAAGAATGTGTGTCTGATCTGATAGTAGATTAAAGGAAGGTATGGGGTTTAAAGATGGTTTAATGGTTAATTGGGGAATCTAAACTGAGGAGCAGGATAAATAGTCAAAGGAGAGTTGAGGTTAAGGAGTTGACAGGCAGAATAAAACTGTGGACTTATTACAAAAAAATGTAAAACAGAAGAGTGGAGGGAAGAGTTTAATAACTCTCCAGTCAAGGATGTCCTAGTTATCAATATATTACCAATTTAGTTTCATCTTCACCTACATCTTCCATCCAGCTTTTTAAAATGCTTTTGATTTTGTTGTTTTGCCTTTTGTTGGAGTATTTAAAGCAGATCCTTAACATATTTCACATGTTAGTATCAATATTTTAATGTTTATTTCTCAAAGATAGCTATTTAAATGACAGTGTCATTTTCCCACCTAGTAAAATTATTCGTTTTTTTTTTTTAATATCTAAACTGTTCATGTTATTCCAGTTTTAGAAGTGTTGCACTTTTCTATTTTACATTTGTTTGGATCAATCAGGGATCCAGATAAGATCCATACATTGTAATTTATTTTTTAAATGAATTTTTTAGATTTCTAAGTCTGTGGCTATTCTTACTATAACTGCTTTTCTTCCCTCCATTTATTTGGTCTAGAAATTAGGTCATTAGATTCTCTCCCACATTCTGGATTTGATTTGTCAGATCGTGTAATTTGCTCTTCTAGACCCTGTGTATCCTATACACTGGAAGTTAGTCCAATAGATTGTTCATTAATGATAGAAATGTTTTATATCTGTGCTGTTCATTACAGTAGTGTCTAGGGTTTGAACACATGGAATTTGTCTTAGCATGTCTGAGAAACCAAGTCTTTAATTATATTTAATTTAAATTGATACATGTGGCTAGTGGCTTCCATGTTGAACAGAACAAATCTGAAGGGTCGGTTAGATTCAGGTTCAGTTTCTTTGGCAAGAATGATGCTGTAGTCTTCCTATTGATCATTTCAGGAGATATATATGCGCCCTTTTGATGATGCCAAAATTAATGAGTAGTAGGTTCAGATATTGAAAGAATGATCTATCCAATTAGAAGTTTTACATTGGCCTTTCATTATAATGGTTCCATTTGTTATTAATGATTATTACTTAAATCCATTATTTTATTTGAGGTTCTAAAATGGTGATTTGAGGGTTGGGATGTAACTCAGTGGTAGAGCACTTGCTTAGCATGCTCAACACCCCAGGTTCAATTCACAGCAATACAAAAGATAAAATGGTTATAAAATGGTGAAGGCTGGGGCTGTAGCTTAGTGGTAGAGTACTTGCCTAGCATGCATGAGGCACTGGGTTTGATCCTCAGTAATACATAAAAATAAATAAAATAAAGGCATTCTGTCCATCTATTAACTACCAAAAAATTTAAGAATAAATAAATAAAATGGTGATTTGTCTCAGTATCTCACTCCTTTATATCTATGACCAGGATTTTTTTTTTTAAATAAAGAAACATTCCTCATAAATTTCTCAGGTACCTAAAAATAAAATTTTATACAAGAGGCTGGGATTGTGGCTCAGAGGTAAAGCGCTTGCCTAGCACCAGTGGGACCCGGGTTCGATCCTCAGCACCACATAAAAATAAAGGCATTGTGTTGTGCCCATCTATACCTAAAAAATAAATATTTAAAAAAAATTTATACAAGAGAACCAAGAGAAATGCTTTCTTGCCTTTTGTTTGCCAGTTTTCAAATTGATATTAATAATTAATATGTCGAAGGGTTAGCAATAAAACTTTACATATTGACTTGTGATGTACTATGTGTACTATAGTCATTTTTTCCTTCCCCCCACAGCATTAGTTTTGTTTTTTTTTTTTCACAGTGTGCTATCTTTTTTTTTTTTTTTTTTTGTATTTGGACATAATGCCTTTATTTTATTTATGTTTATGTGGTGCTGAGGATCAAACCCAGTGCCTTGCACATACCGCTGAACCACAACCCCGGCCCCACAGTGTGCCATCTTTTGTCAGTGGGAATTACTAAGTTTTTTCCTGTATTCTTTTATTGTCTCCCATATGTCTTTGGTAGTTTCTTGCTAGGGTGCTCCTTCTACGAAGTTGCCATTGCTTTACTCCTTTTCGGAGAAAAGTAAAACATGAATGAATGGTGAACTTTTGGGTGTTACACTTATATCTCTTCTAAAATGCTTGGTATCTTGGTTCTTCAAATGATAGTATATCTTATATATCACAGGTGTTTCACAGTATTCTAACAATAAGATTGCTAAATGTGGTTTAGTACTTTATTTTTCGTTTTCTTTAGGGCATATTTCATTAGGATATAAAGTCAAATGCTATGCTTAAATACACTTGAAAGACTTTTTATTTGTGTCCTAAAGCCACAACTTAATGTACTGTTAGGGGGTTTTGTTGTTTTTTCTTTTTTTTTTTTTTTTTTTTTTTTTTTAAGAGAGAGGAGAGGGGGGATAGAGAGAGAGAGAGGGAATTTATTTACTTTTTAGTTTTTTTTTTTTTTCGGCGGACACAACATCTCTGTTTGTACGTGGTGCTGAGGATCGAACCCGGGCCGCAGGCATGCCAGGCGAGCGCGCTACCGCTTGAGCCACATCCCCAGCCCCTGTTTTTTCTTTTTTTTTAGTTTATGTTTTTTTTTTTTTTTTCTTTTTCTTTAACCAAACTTTGGTTAGTTTCTTTTTGAAAATATAAATAAATGCACAAATTTATTTATACATATATGTGATATGTATGTATGTTTGTTCCCTTTCTCCTTGCTTAAAAGGCAGCCTACTTTGTACATTATCTTTAACCTAAGCACATATCCCAGATCACTCCATATCCGAATTTATCCATGTTCCTCATTGTTTTGTACAACTGCACTTTGTGTTGCAGTTTGTAATTTATTTAGCCACTTCCCTTTTGGTTAATATTTGAGTAATTTTCATTTGTATGCTGTTATGAATAATGCCAAAGTGAGTGTGTATCTTGTCCCCTTTTTTTTTGATGGTGGTGCTGGGGATTGAACCCAGGGCTTTGTGCATGCAAGGCAAGCATTCTACCAACTGAGCTATATCCCCAGCTCAATGCTTGTCTTTTTGTTGATGAGGATTTATTGCCTTTTTAACCTAGCTCTCCTGCGAATGTTCTCAAGTGCCTCAGCAAATGTCTTTTGACCGACTTTTTGCCTGATATATTATCAGAAGGCAATATGAAAACATCTCACTGAACATAGATGATACTGTAATTCTTATTTTGTCTGCAAAATACACAGCAATCACATTTCTAATTTTACATCTCAGTGAGCTTCCTTTTAATCATTGTTTATCATCTTATTAAATAATTATAGTACTGAATTATAATTTTATATTTTTAATTTGGGGGGGGGGTGATCAGGATTGAACTTAGGGGCACTCAACCACTGAGCCATATCCCCTGCCCTGATTTGTACTTTATTTAGAGACAGGGTCTGACTGAGTTGTTTATAGTGCTTTGCTGTTGCTGAGGCTGCTTTGAACACGCAATCCTCTTGCCCCAGCTTCCAGAGCAGCTGTGATTACAGGCAAGTGACATCACACCCAGCTTAAAGTCATTTATGATGTGGGTTCTAATAAAAAATCCTTAGGATATCTTTTTGTTTTAGTCGGACACAATACCTTTATTTATTTATTTTTATGTGGTGCTGAAGATTGAACCCAGTGCTTCACACATGCAAATGCTCTACCACTGAGCTGCAGCTCGAGCCCCTAGAATATCTTTTTTAATTGTGTTACAGGTTCTCAATTTTCCGTAAAGATCACTAATCCTAAATTGGATAATGATGGGAACTAATAAAACTGGTTGAAATTTTCTAAGAACTTATAAAATCTGAACAAAAGAAATATAAATTATTTTTAGAATTCTCAAGTAGGCCCTCAGTCAACCAACGTGTTCCTTGTGTTACCTGCCACAAAAGATTATAAAGAACTTTAAATGAAATTTAACTTTGAAAATGTAAACTTTATTTTTAATTAACCATAATTATTATTTCAGTAGATGTTTGGTAAAGTTTTTAATGGACTATTATTTATTCAATCCAAAACATACCAAAGTTCTGGAATTTGGCCTGGCACAGTAAAAGGGGGTTGTAGCTCAGTTGTAAACACCCATGGGTTCAATCCCTGGTACCAAGAAAGAAAGAAAGTTAATCCTTGAGTTTGGTAGATGATCAATTCTAAGGAAAAAGATTGTCTTCCCCCAGCCCCTTTACCTTCATCTTGGTTATAGGTAAAGTGTCTGGTTTTATTGTGTCACTTACACAACTGATAAACTTAGTTCTTTCAAGTAATGTAATTCTTTGAAGAGTTTTTAAGTACTGAATACATGTCAAATAGACTATCAAACTAAAATATTTTTAAAATACTTCTAATTATTTTGACCAGCATTGAATAATTAATTATTTAAAAGGGAATGATATTCGGGGCTGGGGTTGTGGCTCAGAAGTAGAATGCTCGCCTAGCATGTGCTGGCCCCTATGTTCGATCCTCAGCACCACATTAAAATAAAGGTATTTTGTCCAAGTACACATAAAAATAAATTTTTTAAAAAAGAGACCAATATTCAAAGTAGGATTTTTTTCCTTAACTTCAAGGTGCATGTTAAATCTACTGCAATTATATTAAGCCAGTTATTCCCAACTCTGCACATTAGAATCCTCTTAAGAGCAATAAGAATTAACTGTATCCAGACCTTTTTATTTATTTATTTTTAAATTTTTGTTTACTCATTTGTGCTAGAAATTGAACCTAAGGCATTGCAGACATTAAGCATATACTTGACCAATGAGCTATACCCCCAGCCCTGTCTAGACCCTTTTAGAAGGATTCTGATCTAATTGGTCTGAGGTGAGGGTTGGGAGCATTCAATAGATTGTGAAGCTCTCCCCAGATGATACTCTACCACCAAGATTGAGAACCTCAAATTAAAACTATTATTTTTAAATAATTAAGAATTTGACTGCTATTAAGCATTTATTATGTTTTGTAATTTGCTTACACATTTGTCTTTAGACTAACTATAATTTTACATTCAGCAAGTATTTCCTAATTGTTAGTTGGATAAGGAACACAGATTTAGATTGTGAGAAAAAGTAAACTCTTATGTCAATTCCAAGTACAGATAAATATAAAATCAGATACATGAGACAATGTTCCTTTGTGAGGTTTTGGTACAAATTTGCATATTTTAAAATAATTTTTCTTGATATAGGATAAGAATAAATATGTCTTTAATTTTAACAGACACTAACTTGGTCATAAAACTACCAGTTATCTAGGTAAAATATTATCTTGAAAAGTGACAACCTAGGCACACTGTACTGTAATACTAATAATTAGTTGATGTTATCTAGTTAGAAGGAATTTAAAATAATCATCTGATAATAGTGGCTTCAAAATTGAAAGCTTGTTACTTGGAATGCAGAATCTTAGGTTCCGTTCCAGAACCTCTGAATCAGATTCTGCATTTTAACAAAAGGTTCAGGTGATTGATATATGTATTTGGCCTAATGAATTTCAAACTGTAAGCATCCAGGAACTAATAAAATTATTTCTTAAAAAGGGAAAAAAATCTGTTGATCCCCCCCCCCCTCCAGGGAGAAATTAATCCGGAACTAGAAAGTAGTAACTATCACTATTACCTTTCTATCTTTCTGTATGAGGTGTGGGAGCATTGTGATTTGGCAGTGACATACTGTGTTTATGTATTCACTAGGATGATCATTAGGTTTTTCTTGTTTGATTCTGTTTGTTTCTAAGAGTTTGACACCTGGGAATTTTTAGTTTACATAGCCAAGTATGGTTTATAATTCAAACTGTTTCTATTAAAATAATACTAATCACATGAAAAGAATGTTTGATCTGTTCTAACAGTCAGAAAAGTTCTGGTTGGTTTGTTTGCAATGCTAGGGATCAAACTCAGAGCCTTGCACATGCTAGGCAAGCACTCTACCACTATGCTACATCCTCAGCCAAAAGTTTGTGTTTTTGTTTTAAAAGGAAATTGACCTGCTATATAATAAATGACTTTCATTTAAGTCATGATCATTCTGCTTCTTTGTTGAGACAAGAGTTGCAGCTGCATTATTAGAGCTGCCCAAGCATACAATGAGTCACAAAAGGACCCAGTGATAATTGGTGTCTTTTCCCCTCTTATTGGTGGACTCTTTAGTGTATTTTATGATTCTTTATAAGAGTTTTTCTGATGCTGAATGTTCAATCGGTACGATAGAAATGTTTTGAGGGCATAGCATTATTTGTAAATGCTGGCATTTGGAGATTTGTTGGCTTTGCAGTGTGCTAATGTGGCCATTTTTAGGGTGTTTGTTAGAATATGACTTTTTAATGTGTCAATGCTTAAATAGAGCTATTCACAAGCTGGAGTAACTGAGACTGAATGGACAAGTGGATCTTCCAAAGGCGGACCTCTGCAGGCATTAACTAGGGAATCTCCAAGAGGGTCAAGAAGAACTCCAAGGAAAAGGGTGATGCAAGGCTTATTCCTTAGAATTGGGTTTTCAGATTGGTAGGGTTTTAGTGATTACTTTATATTTATTGTTTTTGTTTTGTTTTCAAACTAACAGGTGGAAACTTCACAACATTTTCGTATAGATGGTGCAGTAATTTCAGAGAGTACTCCCATAGCTGAAACTATAATGGCTTCAAGCAACGAATCCTTAGTAAATATGTTTTGTGAACTATACAAGTGGTCTTCTTTGAAAATTGCCCTTTAATTGGAAATGGGGAGGTGGTAAATTTTGGCAAATCTCAAAATCTACAAATTTTTAATATTTCAAACGGATTTTCCCCCCATATAGTTCTGAATTTTAGAATTTTTCAATATAGCTATTTTATTACAAATAAGTTCAATTCCTCACACAAGAATCCATACTTTTTTACTAAATATTTGAAGAACTATAAGACTTCACCTATAAAGTACTCAACGTGTGTGTTTCTGGGCTCCATTGCCTAAATTTTTGTTAAGGGAAAGTCACGTGTTACAGAAATAGAATATTTTCTTTTTAAGTGTCTGTTATGTTTGGATAATTCTGAGTCTGAATAATTTGAATCTTGGCAGGTTGTCAATAGGGTGACTGGAAATTTCAAGCATGCAACTTCTATTCTGCCAATCACTGAATTCTCAGACATACCCAGAAGAACACCAAAGAAACCATTGACGAGAGCTGAAGTAAATGAATAAAATTTAGATCGATGCTATCATTGATCTTTTAAAGAGGAAATATTTATATTTGGGTTTTTTTTTTTTTTCTCCAGTGGGAGGGAACAGAGCTTTCTTTTCTTGGGTGGTGGTTGTGTGTGTGTGTGTGTGTGTGTGTGTGCAGCACGCGTGTGCACACGCATTTCTCATTTTTAAGACACTTTTAATAGTGAAAACAGAAATTAACTAATATAGTATGCCATGCTAATACTACCCTTTTGCTGCTATGTGCCTTCTTAAGTTCTGGTTTTCAAAGGAGTAGTCATTTGTGTGCTGCTTGTAATATGTTCTATTTGTCATGGATGCAAGTTTAGAAGTGCTGCCTGGGCTGTGAGGGATGCTACATTTTTCTTCTGTCGAAATGTTAAATAATGGGACTTTAAAGTGACTTTGTGTGGTGCTTGAATGGATTAACTCCTGTATAATTATGCTTTAAAGTACTAACTGCATGATACATTGTAATTTTTATGAATCTTTATTAAAGGAGATGAAATTATTTTGATGTGGGTTTTAAAGGTAAACATATACAGCAAAACAAGCCAAAATTTTTTCTAAGCTAAGGAGATTGCATTGCCTATAGTTTTAAACATAAACTAGAATTGGTTAAAGGTCCATGTTAATTGGTCACTTCCTATTTTGATTATTTTATTTTATTATGGAATTCCTAATAAGAAAAAATGTATTCTTAATGTTTTATTAATGAAAAACATGGAAAATCATTGAGGGAATTTACACTGCCACATTAGGTTGCTGAATTTTTTTTTTCCCTGTTTGTTGGCATGGCAGTTTTCCCCCAATAGCCACATTAATATCACTTCATGATGAAGAAATTTAAAGAGAGCCATAGAACTCTGTGAATATCTAGATGGTAATAAATTTAGAAATGGCAGTCATAAAAGCTAGGATAGATTAAAAGGCATTTTTGTTCTCTAAAACTTCTATTTAAAATTATTACACACTTATATTGAATTTTAACTTGTTTCTTTCTTTTTTGTTAGGTGGGAGAAAAAACAGAGGAAAGAAGAGTAGAAAGAGATATTCTTAAGGAAATGTTCCCCTATGAAGCATCTACACCAACAGGAATTAGGTACTTGGAAATACTGAATCAAGTATAAGTGTACTCTGCTAGGGAATTCTTCATTCTTCATTACAAAGTTATTTTACTCTGTTTTCAGAATTAAACTGTTCTTTGGGGAACAGATTAATTCCCCTAAGCCACAAGTTATTCGTGTCCTTGAAAGTTGAATCATTTTCAAAATTAACTTGTCAAAACAACTAATAAAAAAAATTAACTTGTCAAGTTGAAGGATTATAAATAAATCTTTTACCTTCTATTTATTTAATTTTATTTATTTGGCAGTACTAGGAGTATAACCCCAAGCCTTCAGTCTCTTCCCTCATTTATTTTTTATGGTGCTGTGTTTGAACCCATGGCCTTGTCCATGCTAAACATGTGCTCTCCCACTAAGCTATATCCCAAGCCCTGAAGGAAATCAATTATTTCGTGCATTTATCCTTTCTAATTGAAAAAACTGGAGTTAGATTTACCTGTTGAATACTTCCTTACTGAAAGAATCACAGCCAAAACCTACCTTATGTTATAATTTTCTCCTAAATATACTTGCTTTGAAAATAACTTTTAAGGCAAGTCCAGTGAGCATTTATCAATGTTCTGCATATTATTTTCTAATAAAAGATACATCTGACATTTAAAGTGGAAAATGTTTAGAAGTTTTAAATTGACTTGACCTTGTGGCTTTATATATATCAATTTTGTACTGCTGCCTCATGGAATATTCTTAGAATTAGAAGTGGTATGACGTTTTATGTTACTTGTTCAAATCATGAACTCATCTAAAATTATTTTTCTCTTTCTCCTTTTACTTTCAACAGTGCTAGTTGCCGCAGACCAATCAAAGGGGCTGCAGGCCGGCCATTAGAACTCGGTGATTTCAGGATGGAGGAATCTTTCTCATCTAAATATGTTCCTAAGTATGTTCCTTTGGCAGATGTCAAATCAGAAAAGACAAAAAAGGGACGTTCCATTCCCGTATGGATAAAAATTTTGCTGTTTGTTGTTGTGGCAGTTTTTTTGTTTTTGGTTTATCAAGCTATGGAAACCAACCAAGGAAATCCTTTCTCTCGTTTTCTTCATGATGAAAATAGAAAATCCACCTGAATTATATCACTTTGGCACATTCAACTTGGTCTCCTATTTTTAATAACTAGAAAAACATTTGTGTATATTTGTTGACTCAAGAACTAAAAATAATGTGATTTCACTTCAAATTTAATATTCCATGGAAAAGCAAACAAGATATCTGAATGAACTTCATTTAAATGTTTTGGACTTTGGACTAGTGGGAGATCACTTTGTGCCATATGGATAATCTTTTTTAGCTCTGGAACTTTTTGTAGGCTTTATTTTTTTAATGTGGACATCTTATTTCATTTTGGGGAAAATATATTGTTTTGTGTATTTGGAAAACAAGAAGGGCAAAACATGGTAGTATAATGTGAAATTACACATTTAAATACTTTGAATTCTTACAGAAAAGATTAAGAATTATTCTCTGAATAAAATTTTACAGAGGTGGAACATTGAAATTTGGTAAGAGAAAGTAATTTGGTTGTACTTTTGTAACTGAAACAGTTTGACAGTGTTTATGAGGGAAAGTACAGCAATAATCTCTTCTGTAACTTATTAATAGTAATGTTGCTATTGTAGCCCTATCATACTCACTTTTTAAAAGATTTCTAATATCATGAATGTCCTCTTTCAGTAAGACCCATTTAAATACAATTGATTTTTAGCAGGGATCTTTTAGGGTGACATAATACTTGTTTTAGAGAACTAGCTGGCTGTACATGTTAGCTAGCTAGAAGGCTAAAATTGGAAATTTATACTTTTTATTTACAACTGAAGATTCTGTCAATCCAATTTACTACCAGAATTTTTTTTTTTTTTAAGAAAAGTAAGTGTGTGTATGTGTTTTGTTTAAAAGTTAGAAATTTAAATACTGGTGTTGTTCCATTTGGATTCTTTGTTGCATTGTCTTCTATTACCAAAAACAAACTTTTGCCAAGTGTTTTTTTCTCCCCTATATTTCCAGCTATCGTTTAATTAAAAAGTAAAAAAGTATTTGCTTTTAAACTACATACAAGTAGTAGTTAAAGTTGTAAACTTTCAGTGCAAAGTGGGCATTATGATTTTGTATTCTCTTGAAATATGGTTAGCTTTATCTTTGTGGTTGATTTATTTTAACTTTTTAGCTAAAATTTACCTCATGTATAACTTGGTTGCATAAAATTGTAGGTGATGGAAAGAAATTTCAGTAGAATCAGGTAAAACATAAAAACTTTAAACTTAATCATTTGATTTGCAACTTTATCGTCATTGACCTTAAAGCACACTAAAAACATAAGTTATTTTTAAAATGCCATCCAAAATAAAAGATAATTTTAACAAAGGAAGAAATTGAAGGTGTATTTAGACTACCAAACTTTTTGTTTGAACTAGCACTGTTCTGATTTTTAGATTTTAGGTATTTTGTAGACATTTTTACTCAACTTCTGCAAGACCAGACCAGACACACTTATAGGTCTGATTCTGCAGAGGCACTCATAGATCTGAAAAGCTTTCCTCTTTGAATTAAAATGTTGCTTTGAGATGAGCCACAGAGGAGGCATGTTTTACTCAACTTTTCAACTATCAGGTAATATCCATCTACACTATTTTTTTTGTTTTCAGACTTTTTTCCCATATTGTTTTCAGTTGTTTGGTTATAATTAGAAATTGTGAGGAACTCCATTTAATGTTTAAAAATGTGAGGAGATAAATCAGACTTGACATTTATGTAAGATCAGTTCTCTAATAGGAAAAGTATGGTCCAAAATAGCAAAAGGACTGGGTAAAACGTGTACTCTTTTTTTAAAAAACAAACATGTATATGGTCTTTTGTCTGTGTCTGTTTTATTCCACTAGAGTAAATGTGTCCTTGTTGTAAACACAAAGCATTTCTTCCTGATTAAATCATAGGTGTAGATTTACAGTATAATTCAATAATAAAAAAATAATTAACCTCTAGTTTTGTTGTTGCAATATATGATTTTTAGATAGCTCAAACAATAAGATTTCTAGGTAAAATTTCTCGTGTATTTATGGATTGAGTTTTAGTTCTCATTTCAGTCTATTCCTATGTGTGTTACTTCTAATTACTGTAGTAATCAGGTCCTCATTTGTTCATAAGTAAGCAATGTACGTCTATTATATCTGCAGAATGACGTTAAGTCTCCCATTTCCTCTCAATACTAGCCCCAACTTTACTGTTGTTAGAACTTATCTGTGACACTCTTGCATTGAGACTAAGCCAAAGTGTCACTGTTGTATTCATTGTGGAGTCGTGTTCACAAGATGAAAGTGCTGTTGTTACATCTCTGATTTGTGTCTCCAATGGTGATCTTATTAACAGTGGTTTTTAAAGTAATAAATACACTATAATTAATTGGAAAGTAATTAGTGTGAAAGGTTTAAAATAACAATTTGTTGCATGCTTACCATGTGCCAGGTAATATTACTCTTATGCCCTTGATATGTATTGACTCAGCCTTCCTGATAATCATGTAAAGTAGGTATTATTCTCTCGTGGCAAATGAGAGAATGGATGCCCAGAGAGATTATGCTCAGCTGAGAAATGATGGATCTATTTGCATATGTTAGAGGGGACCAAATACACATAATCATTTCTCTATTCAGCCCTGTTCCTTCCATGATTTTGGTGGTGCATCTCTTTTAAATTTCTAAATAGGGTTTTTTTAGGGTTAAGTATTTCACTGCTAGCTTTACTATTTTTGTTTTGATTAATCACTTCTTATTTTAATTGTTATTAGCCATTTGAATTTAAGACTTCCTAATTTTTGTTATTTCATCTGTTTTCTATCCTTCACGCAGCTTTTTGAAGTATCTTTTGCTGTCATCTTTGTCAATTGTGTCGAACACATTTTTATTTCTTTATTACTGATGTAGTTTTAGCAGGAAGAGAGCAATCACATATCATCCTTGTCGCCAAAGATTTGGGTAAGAAGAACTAGAGAAGCACCATCAAATTGGGTCATTTCGTAGGTTTTTGTTGTTGATTTTTTTGTGGTGCTGGGGATTGAACAAACAGGGCCTTAAGCATACTAGGCAAGTACTCTAGCATTGGGTTACATCCCCAGCTCGAGACATGGGAGTTTTGAGTACAGGGGAATTCCTGTGTTTTGTAATGTTCTCCTGAGATTGAATCATTAGTTAAACTGACAGTGGCTTTTATGCTATATTCATAGTGGTTTAAAAGTTTTTCACCACCTTCTTCAAGAAACATTTATTCCAAGCCCCCTTTGTGCCAAATACATTAATGTTTGGTGCATGAGTGCAGTTTTGGAAATAATCTTTGAGCTTGAATTGGGCATTCTTTGGGCAAGGTGGGTTTGTTGTTGTTGTTGTTTTTGTTTGTTTTTTGTGGTGCTAGGGATTGAACCCAGGGCCTTGTGCATGTGAGGCAAGCACCTCTGCCAACTGAGCTATATCCCCAGCCCAACAAGTGGTATTTTTTAAAAAAGTATTTGACCATCCTATTAAATAATAGTCATATAAATTTATTAGGAGTTTAAATATTTTTTAATATTTACTTTTTAGTTTTAGGTAGACACAATATCTTTATGTGGTGCTGAGGATCGAATCCAGTGCCTCATGCATGCTAGGTGAGCACTCTACCACTGAGCCATACAACCCCAGCCCAGCAGTTTAAATATTGATAATTATTTTTTATCATATTAACCTTGTGTTAAATAGGACCAAAAACTTGTCAAAACTACAATCCAAAAGCTTTTATACTAGATCACTACTGACTTTGTTGTTCAAAATTTAACATATAGATATTGTAGCTGTGAATAATTTCAAATGGGAAAGAAGTGTGAAGCATGTGTTTTATTCACATTAATAATAGTTTACTATTTATTTGTTTCTGGTTTGGGAAAAGAAGACTTATTATTTTATAGAAAATTATGTCAAAATCTAGCTAGTTACCTGCATGCCATGGCACAAACCTCTAATCCAGCAACTCAGGAGACCTGTGGGTAATATTGCAAGTTTGAAGCCAGCCTGGGCAATTTATGGAGACCCTGTCTCAAAATCAAAAAAGGGCTGGAAATGTAAGCTCAGTGGTAGAGCACCCAATCCAGTAGCCTGAAATAATTGCCACAGTTTCTGGATCATAAGTAAGGAAGGAGGGCTGGGGATGTGGCTCAAGCGGTAGCGCACTTGCCTGGCATGCGTGCGGCCCGGGTTCGATCCTCAGCAACACATACAAACAAAGATGTTGTGTCCCCCGAAAACTAAATAAATATTTAAAATAAATATTAAAATATTAAAAAAAATAAGGAAGGAAGGAGCTGGGTAGTTCTGGATCAGTATCTCATGACTTTGCAGTTATGCCATCACCATGGCTACAGTATCATCTGAGGGATCAGGAGGGGAGAATCTGCTTCCAAGCTCAGAGTAATTGTCATACCCGAGTGCCTTCTTGACATAATTGCAGGCTTCTCCCACATTAACCCAGGTGCACCCAAGATAGAGATTTGGTGCCTATAGAAGACATACGTGTTCATCAGTCATGTGTTTCTGGGCCAAACCTTCCTGTTAGGAATGACCTCCAGAACAAGACAGAACCTCTGACAGCCTCTGATCAGTTGTTTAGGAAACAAGAGTCTTTAAGCATTGTGACCAGCAGGTCTTGAGTCGGCCTTAAATGTATACTGACCAAAAAAACCACAGTAATCACATACAAAAAATCTGACTTTTTCAAAAGAAGGAAAGTAGAAAATACTCTACTTTAAAATGAATAAAAGGGAAGATGCACAAGTCTCCAATTTAACATACTTGATGGTAAAACCTCCCCAGTGTTTGCTTTTGGGTTATTTTGTGTGCTGGGCATGGAACCCAGGGCTTTGTATATGCAGCAGATGCTCTACTACTGAGCTCTAAAGAGAAGAAAATAATGATCAGAAACATCAAAATACCAATAACCTGTGGAAAGGAGGACTTTGTGATCAGAAAAGTGTTCAGAGGGGAAGGAAAGTGAGGGCCATGCTGTATTTACTGATCGAAGTGTTGCTTTTGTGATCATAAATTTTACCTTTCTATGTACCTTGTTTCTGATATAGCTTGTGATTTTTTTTCTTAAAATTCAGAAAAGTTCCCAAGGCGAAGGAGAAAGTGATTTTTGTTGGTCATATGTTGGACATAGTTTTTCAAGAGTTGATTGTGTCTTGCCCAAATATTCAAAAGAGTCTTGAAAAAACAAAGTGACAGGTACCATACTTTCTAATTTCAAAACAATGTGGTGCTGGCATAAAGACAGACAGGCAATGAAGTAGGATAGAAATCCCAGAAATAAACCCTCACATTTACTGTCAGATGACTTTTCTCCAAGGGCACTGTATACAGGGAAAGGTTGATCTCTTCTGCAGTAGTAAACTGGATATCCATGTGCAGAGGTGTGAAGTTGAACCCTTACTGTCCTCCATATTTAAAAAAAAAAATTAACTCAATGGATTAGAAATATAAATTTGAGACCTAAAACTATACAATTTCTAGAAGAAAACAGGGAAAGCTTTAGCAGCAATTTGCTTGCAGTAATACCAGAAGCACAGGCAACAAAAGGCAAGAGAAAAGTGGGCTTACATCAAACTTCAAAACTTCTGTGTATTAAAGGACACAATAAAATGAAATGATAATCTGTGGAATGGGAGGAAATATTTGCAAAATCTGATGGGGATCATGTCCCAGAACATGTGAAGAACTTAGAACAACAAAATGGTCTATTTATGGGCAAAGGGAGCTGGGTGCAGTGGTGTGTACCTGAAGTCCCAGGTTGGGAGGCTGAGGCAGGAGGGTCACTTAAGCCCAGGAGTCCGGGGCCAACCTGGGAAACCTAGTGAGACCCTGTCTCACAAGGAAAAGGTGGGTGGGGGGGGAGGGTTTATTACACATTTCTCCAAAGAAGATATATAAATAGACAATAAGCATATGAAAATTTGTTAAACATCACATAATCAGAGAAATGAAAATTGAAAGCAAGATCACCTCATATCAGGATGGCTGGTCAAAAATTACAAGTGGTGACAAGGATGTGAGATAATTGGGCCCCTTATACACTGGTGAGAAAATAAAATGGTACAACCATTATGGAAAACAGTATAGTCAGCCCTCAAGTTAAAAGTGGATTTGTGGGACCTGGGGATATAGCTCAGTGGTAAAGCACTTGCCTAGCACGCGTGAGGCACTGGGTTAAATCCTCAGTGCCACATAAAAATGAATAAATAAAGGTATTGTGTCCATCTAAAAAAAATGGATTTGTATGATTCAGTAACCACCCTTTGGGGTATATATCCAAGAGAATTCAAAGTAGGCTCTCAAAGGCAATTGTCACAGGTGCAGTGGCACATTCCTATTTTAATTCCAGCAGCTTGGGAGGCTGAGGTGTGAGAATCTTGAGTTCAAAGCCAGCCTCAGCAAAAACAAAATGCTAAGCAACTCAGTGAGACCCTGTCTAAATAAAATATAAAATAGGGCTGGGAATGAGTGTCCCTGAGTTCAGTTCCTGGTACCCAGAAAAAAAAAAAAATATATATATATATATATAGCCTGCTCATAGTAGTGTTATTTAAAATGGCCATGAGGTGGAAGCAATTCAGACATTCTCAAAAATGTGGCATATGTGCACAATGAAATATTGTTCGGCCGTGAGATAAATCCTGTCACTGTGAGATAGATGGACCTTGAAGACATTACAGTAAGGGAAGTAAGTCACAAAATCTCAAATGCTGTATTATTTCATGTCAGAAGTCAACACAAAAACTAGAATGGTGGGCTGGGGATGTGGCTCAAGTGGTAGCGCGCTCGCCTGGCATGCGTGCGGCCCGGGTTCGATCCTCAGCACCACATACCAACAAAGATGTTGTGTCCGACGAGAACTAAAAAATAAATATTAAAAATTCTCTCTCTCTCTCACACCCTCTCTCCTCTCTCACTCTCTCTTTAAAAAAAAAAAAAAAAACTAGAATGGTGAGGCTGGGGATGTCCTCAGTGTTGGAGGACTTGCCCAGCATTCGTGAGGCCCTGGATTTTATCCCTAGTACTGGGGAGCTGGGGGGAGGGAGAAAAAGGTGCCAAGGCTGAGGGTAAGGGAAGTAGAGAACTGGTATTTAATGTAGAATTTCAGTGTAGTCAGGCATAGTGGCGCACACCTGCAATCCCAGCAGCTCAGGAGGCTAAAACAGGAAGGTCACAAGTTTTAGCAAAACCCTATCTGACTCAAAAAGGGCAGGAGTTGTGGCTTAGTAGTTAAGCACCCCTGGGTTCAATCCCCAGTACCCGCCCCCCCCCCGAAAAAAAATCCACCTTTGAAAGGTGAAAAAACCCTGGAGATGGGTTGCACAACAAAGTGAATATACTTAACGCTACTGAACTGTACACTTGCAAATGGTTAACATGGAAAAATTTTTATTACCTTTTTTTAGCCACAATTTAAAGTTTTTAAAATTTTTTGTGGCTGAATCTAAAATTCTAAATTTTTAGCCTAAGTAAAATGAGTGGGTCATGCATAAAATACATTACTTAGGTATCTTCATAATTATTTTGTGTTAATTGTGCAAAATTCTAATTTACAAATGGTAAACACTTTTTTCAAGCTTTATCTGCTTTTTAAATTCTTTTGTTTCCAAAATCAGGGACTCAAGTCTGTATTTGTAAATATGCTGTTCCATATTTCAACTATATAGTCATCTCAAAAGACACAGAAAAACCGTTCAATTAAATTCCCATTCATTATTTTTAAAAATTTGAAATCTAGCAATAGAAAGAAATATCCTTAATTTCTACAGGTTAATTTATCTGTCAAAACTTGGAGTTGTGTTAATAGTAAAACAACAAGTACTAAATAAATTGTTCCTAAATTGTTACTTTAGGAAAAAAGAATGCTTACTGTCTTCACTACTTGTTCATTTCAAGGAAGATTAAATCTTTCTTTTGCAGCTGAGGAAACTATAGCCCAAAGGCATTAAGTTATTTTCATGAGGTCACACAGTTTGCAGATCAAAACTGAAGTTTTAAATTCAGATCTGTCCCAAGGGTTTGTATTCTTACAAAAGATTGTCAAACCAGGCACAACTAAGCAAGTAACTCCAAACATTCAGACTCTGCTCTGTATATAAATAAATATTTGGTGGGTAACACTGATTAATAAAATAATCAATTTCACATAATGTGGAATTTTTTTCTTTGATTAAAGGGCCTGAAGGGCTTCAAACTGAAGCCTATTTAGTGGAATGGAGAAATAATATCTGCTTTTCCAAAGCAACACAACAGTGACCCATTTCCTAGACTATTAAAAGTAGGTAGAGGATTCCTGAATCACAGTGGTTTAACTTACAAGTGTTCAACTTTATGATGGTGAAAAAGTGATACATATTCAATGGAAGCCATACTTAGAATTTTTTATTTTTTATCTTTTCCCTGACTGATTCCCAGTATGTGGGGTTCAATATTGTCTTAGGATGCTGGGTAACTCCCAGTCACACAATCTCAGAAGTGAAAAATGGATGCTCTACAGTATACTGTACCACCACCATTTTCTGGATGCAGGTATTCACTGTTACATGAGACATTCAACCCTTTATTATAAAATACTTTGGGGCCTGGGGTTGTGGCTCAGTGGTAGAGGGCTTGCCTAGCATGTGTGTGGCACTGGGTTTAATCCTCAGCACCACATAAATAAAATTATGGTGTCCATCTACAACTTAAATAAATAAAAGTACTCTTTGGTTAGAAGATTGTACCCAACCGTGGGCTGTGTTTTGAACCCATACTAGGCTGCACTGTGACATTCATAGCTCAAATGAATTAAATGTTGTTATAGCTTGGGTAAGAGGTGTCCTCCAAAAGCTATGTAAATACAGGAATATTCAGAAGTGAAATGATCAAATTATGAGAACTGCCATCTAATCGGATTAATCCACTTAATGGATTAATGATTTTGAATGGATTACTAGGTGGTAATTGTAGGAAGATGGGACATGACTGGAGGAAGTGAGTCATAGGGGCGAACCTTGGGGATTATGTATTTTTATCCCTGGCTCCTCCCACTTTGTCACTTCTTACAAACTGAGTGGCTTTCTTCCCCCATGAAGTTCTACGTCACCTTGGTCCCAGAAGAGTTGAGTCAGCCAACCATGGTCTGAAATCTGAAATCTTGAGTCCCAAATCAACCTTTGCTCCTCTAATTCCTTCTGCTCAGGATTTGGTCACAGTGACTAAAAGCTGATTACCCACAAATGCATCTTTGACCTATGATACTTTCAACTTAATGATGTGATTGTTTGGCTGTAAATCCATAGTGAGTAAAGAAGCAGTTAATAGAAAAAGTTATCAGTAAATGTTTACTTGCAGTTTGTTATGTCTTTGTAAATAAAGTTACTTTGGAGCAATGGGGCCTTGTTACCAACCAGAGAATGATAGTCACAAAGTATATGCTTGTTGTCTGCTACTCCTTTATTAGTCAAGAATGATATTGGTATTTTTACTCAAGTGATTTCTAATTTCATAATATTCAACAAATAAAATTTTGATTTTGTGGACAGAAGTCCTGTACTATTTTTATACTACTCTACCTTGCATAAGGCAGCTTTAAATGGAAGATGGTTATAGGCATTTTTGTAGATATTTCTAGTATTTCTAGTAATTAAAAAATTTACACATAAATCAAAGCTTTTCCTAATTTCTCTCTCTTCACAAACTAAGTATATTTCACAGTAAAATTTTTAAAAAGTGCTATGGTTTTAATATGATTTGTCCCCCCCAAAACTTACATTGAGGCTTAATCAAAGTGGCAGTGCTGAGAAGTGGGGCCTAGCTGGAGGTGTTTGGGTCATGGGGGGCAGAGCTTACCTGAATAGATTAAAGCTGGTGGGAGTCAATGAGTTCTCCCTCTTGTAGAACTGATTGTACCATGGCAGGTTGATATAAATCAAGTTTGGCTTCCGTATCTTTCTCTTGCTTCCTGGCTCTCCATGTGAACTTCCTTTGCACACATCCTCTTGCCCTGCCCACTTTCTATCCAATATGGAGCAGCACAAGGATTTCACCAGAAGCCCAGCAGGTGCTGCAACCTCCAGCCTCCAGAACTGTGAGCTACATAAGCCTTTTTATTGAAAATAAATTACTCATGCCAGGTATGATAGCAGACACCAATAATCCCAGCTACTTAGAGGCTGAGGAAAGAGGATATCAAGTTCAAGGCCAGCCTCAGCAGGTTAAGGAGACCCTGTCTCAAAGCAACGACCACAACTTTTTTTCTTTTTAATATTTTTAGTTGTAGATAGATAAAATACCTTTATTTCATTTATTTAGTTTTTAATGTGATGCTGGGGATTGAACCTCACACATGCTAGGCAAGCGCTCTACCACTGAGCTATAATCCCAATCCCAACCACCACGACTATTTTGAGACTGCAGGGTCAACTGCTTTAGTCAAATCCAATCTGGCTAAAACATGCATGGTAAGAACCCCAAACAATACCACAATTTACACTGTAATCTAAAAGTCACAATAAGAATTAGTAAGCACATTTTGACTAGGATGTTTATTTTGGGATTCTAAAATAAGTACATAGGGGAGGGGGGATAGTAGAGAATAGGAAAGGCAGCAGAACACATCAGACACTAGTATGGCAATATGTAAAACAGTGGATGTGTAAACGATGGGATTCTGCAATCTGTATACGGGGTAAAAATGGGAGTTCATAACCCACTTGAATCAAATGTATGAAATATGATATGTCAAGAATTATGTAATGTTTTGAACAACCAATAATAAAAATTTTTAAAAAAGAAAAAAAATAATAAAATAAGTACATAGTAATTGTATTATCCCTAAAGAAAAGGGAGAGAGTCAAGCACCAGGTCCCTGGATGCCCCTTTCCTGTTCCCCAAAAACCTAGCCAAATTAAGGGAACACAAAGAGCAAGGCTGGGTCGGAAAGTGTGTGTGTGTGTGTGTGTGTGTGTGTGTGTGTGTGTGTGTGTACAGAACTCAGAAGTACTTTTATCACTGAGCTACATGTCCCTCCCCCCACCCTCTCCTCTCTCTCCTCTCTCTCTCCCTTCCCCCCTCCCTCCATCACCCACTCATCACTCCCTTTCCCTCTCTTATCCTCTCCAGTAGAGACTAAACCCAGGGGCACTTTACCACAAAGCCACATCCCCAGCTCTTTTTTATATTTTAAGACCATCTCACTAAGTTGCTTAGGATCTTGCCAAGTTGCTGAGGCTTCTGCCTCAGCCTCCCAAGTTGCTGGGATTGCAGGTGTGTGCCACTGCACCTGGCTAAACACATATTATCTTGAAAGACACTGACTTTCTCTTATGCATACTGAGAACTAGAACACTTTTAGCATGATCACCAGGACAGTTATTCCCTAGAATGTTGGTCATACAAGCAAGCTAATGCTGATGATAGCACTGCTAATGCAGTCTAACATAAAAACCTTGAGTAGAGATGGGTACAGAACTGAGGGTACGGGGGAAAGGATATGTGTCCTAGTCCAGCCGGCTGCCACTGGACAAAATGCGCTGCAGGAGAGGAGGCACTACATGGCTAAGCACTGTTAGGGATGTCTATGAGGCTATCACCTCTGAACTCTTCTTGAAGCAGTCACTTGTCTCTTGTAAGTCTTCCCCTCAATAAATCATGTCTCACACCCTGTCTCTGGCATTTTCTTTGGCCTCTTGGAAACACTTGACTACCATGGCACAAATTGGCTTGTGGGTGTGACAATCCCAAAAATCAAGTATAAGGGATTTTACACTAGATGTCGCTGTATAACTCAGTAATAAGTAACAATGTGAAGTGGTTCATGTTGCATGCTGGATTAACAATACTATTAGATGTTAACTATTCATGTAATTACACTAAAGTAGATATAAAGGTAGAGGGCTGGGGTTGTGGCTCGGTGGTAGATGCTTGCCTGGCATGTGTGAGGCACTGGGTTTGATTCTCAGCACCACATATAAATAAATAAAATAAAGGTATTGTGTCCATCTACAATAAAAAATAAATAAATAAATAAGTTGTATAGGTAGAGTAATAGGGAATCAGTAAGGAGGACCCAAGCATTATTTCCATTATAATGTATTCTGGTCATCAAGGTTAACTAAATAAGTTTAGATCATTTATTTTTCACTGATAACTCTCATAAGAACAAGAGCCTTTTATAAGACCAACTCGTAAAGTAAATCTTGAAATATCAAGATAATAATTGATACATACACGTGGTTTAAAAGTTTAAATACAATATATTGAAGATACAGAGAAAAGTCTTCTCATTAGTGGCCCCCACTACCCAGTTTCCTGCCTCATTCACAACCAAAGTTACCCGTTTTTGTGTATCTTTCCAGAGATGATATCTCACACACACATACACACATAATCTTCATCCTCTTGTACACGGATAGTAGCATACTTTGCATACTATTTCATGTTGAATTTTTATTTAACAATGGAGACTTCAGTTTTGTTTATTTACATTTATTAGCTACGAGTTGCATAATATTCCATGTGATAATTTATATAAACCAACTAATGGATTTACTATATCCTTTCTTTTTTAATATTTATTTTTTTAGCTGTAGTTGGACACAATATCTTTATTTTACTTATTTATTTTCATGTGGTGCTAAGGATCGAACCCAGGGCCTCACACATGCTAGGCGAGTGCTCTACTGCTGAACCACAATCCCAGCCCCATACTATATCCTTTCTAATAGTTGTAGTTATAAGTGATACTGCAATGAATCATCTTGTACATAACATCATCCTGCCCATTATAAGTGTAAAATAAATTCCCGGAAGTAACTGGACCAAAGTGTATGTATATTTGCAATTTTTGGTAGAAAAATGTTAGTATCGTATGTCTTGATAACTAAGGTATTCTCCCTCTTTCTCCATCCATCTTTTCCCCTTTTAGAGGTGTGTGAGAGACAGAGGGAATATCTATAATCATGTAAAATTTAATCCTAAATAGGAACAGCCAGCTCTATTTCTTTTGTGTAAGGTTCTCCCTCTTATTATCTGTTCCTCTTTTTATCTCTCAATAGACTTACTTCTTTATTTTTTTTGGTATTGGGAACTAAACCCAGAAGGACTTTACTGCTTAGCTACATCTCCAGACCTTTTTATTTTTATTTTGAGACACATCTTGCTAAGTTATGAAGGTCTTGCTAAGATGCTGAGGCTGGTCTTGAACTTGAGATTCTCCTACCTCAGCCTCCTGAGTCGCTGGCATTACAGACAATTGCCATTGTGCCTGGCTCTCAACTGGATTTTTATATACAGCTTCTTTGCCCCTACTAATTTTCATCTTCTATTTCCCCATGTTTTTAAAAAGCGGATTTCCAAGACTGTTAGGTTTCTTTAAAAAAATAAAATAAAAAGTTACATTAAAATTATAATTTGTCGGGGCTGGGGATGTGGCTCAAGCGGTAGCACGCTCGCCTGGCATGCATGCGGCCCGGGTTCAATCCTCAGCACCACATACAAACAAGGATGTTGTGTCCGCCAATAACTAAAAAATAAATATGAAAATTCTCTCTCTCTCTCTCTCTCTCTCTCTCAAAAAAAAAATTATAATTTGTTGGGCTGGGGATGTGGCTCAAGCGGTAGCACGCTCGCCTGGCATGCATGCGGCCCAGGTTCAATCCTCAGCACCACATACAAACAAGGATGTTGTGTCCCCCGAAAACTAAAAAAAATAAATAAATATTGAAATTCTCTCTCTCTTCTCTCTCTCTCCCCTCTCTTTAAAAAAAAAAAAAATATATATATATATATATATATATATATATATATATATATATAATTTGTTTCTCCAACTAGAGATCAGAATTCTACCTTTGTTTCAAATTTATAATTTGAACTATTCAGATTTTTTATACTTAATTCCCTTACAGTAAAGCAACTGATGTAACCCAACTGATGGTTTTACTATATCCTTTCTAATAGTTATAAGTGACACTGCAATGAATCATCTTGTATTATTTTTAATAATAATGCTTTAATATTTTTACTTTAAAAATTAACCATATAGAGGCTGGAGTTGTGGCTCAATGGTAGAGCACTTGTCTGGCATGTGTGAGGCCCTGGGTTTGATCCTCAGCACCACATATAAATAAATAAATAAATAAATAAATAAATAAATAAATAAAAGATCCATTTGCAACTAAAAAATATTTTCAAAACTTAACCATATAAATCTTGACATAGGACTTAAACAAAGCTGAATATAACACATTGAGTTTATGCACTAAATTTATATACTGAGCATTCAGTTGTTCTCGGTGTAATATAGTCTTTCAGGTCTAAATGTGTCGATATGATAGATTGCTTTAGGCCTGAACTCCTTTGAGTGCTGTGCTGGTTTTAAAGTTTTCCTTGACCAGCTCCAAACCCAGTTCCTCCCCTTCTTACACTCTTGACATTAAGGTTCCAAGGATGCAAACACTATTTTAGTTTCCACCAATAGGAAGATCCAGAGGAGATGGGGCAGGAGGAGGAAGATGGGACTTGGCTGTTGATCCTGTCAAAATCCTACTTGTCTTCCTCCCTTAACTTTGGCAGCAACAGCTGGTGCCAGTCTCCAGTTTTTTCTGGCATTTCCAGAATCAGCCTCACTGAGTGCTCTCAGAGACGCTCAGGCAGAGCCTTCTCAGAGGTCTGGATCTAGTTCTATAGGTCCCCTCCTACCCATTGCTAAATTCTAAGATTCCAGCCTATTTATTTTGTGCCTTTAGCACCAGGGGTGGCAGCTGCTGTCTGTAGTTACTATCTTTGTGACCTCAGTCTTCTTTGTAGATTCTCTGTTCTCCAATGCCTGTTTAACCAATCCCCACATGAAACATTCTGTTAAAATAAATGGTATGGTTTCTTTTTCTCCTTATAGAATGACTACAATCACATTTTTTTCCCAAGAAAAATAAAAATAAAATGCTCTTCTTAACTATATATTTTGAATTGACATTTTAGACTTTACAGAGGTCAGTACTCTCACAGTCTCAGTAAAAGCAGCTACATTTACTAAGATCACTTCAGAGTCATTTAGAAGGATCTAGAAAACAGGGCATCTTGAAAAAGAGACACTGAAAAATAGTTTTTGTAGGCTAAGCTGTCAGCCTCTGCAGGTTCTAATACCATATAAACACTAAGGTAAATTGCAGGAGAGAGAAGTCTATTTTAAGCTGAGTCTGAAACATGATAAGTGGCTGTAACAAGTGAATGCAGAGAATGTAATTGCTTGGTAGTGACCCTTGAACTTAGGATGGGAAGCTTATCTCAAATTGGTTTCTCTAAAGTAGGTCTGGCAGCAGGTAAATCATTCGGAAAGTATTTATGGAATGTTTCCTATATAAATGGCTGGCACTCTGGGTACCAAGAGTCCACCTATGAGCAAAACTGACCCATGTAGAAATTACCATCGTGTGATACTGGGAATTGAACCCAGGTCTCTGTGAATGCTAGGTAAGCACTCTACCACTGAGCTACATCCCAAATCCTTAAAAAAATTTTTTTTTTTTTTTTTAATTTTGAGGAAGGTTCTCTCTAAGTTACCCAGGCTACCCTCAAACTTGCAAAACTTTTAACCTTTGTCTCTGAGTAGCTGGGATTATAAGCATGTGCCACCATGCCTGGCCTGATTTATACTCCTATAAAGAATGTAAAGAAGATGAACAACTTTTCAGTCTGAGCCAATGGAACCTAATCTAATTCTCTAGTTCAGAAGGCCCAAAATGAATCGATTAAAAAATGTGAGTCCTTCCTTAAGAAAGGATTAAAGTTGACCAGGTTTTGGTTCCTAAATAGTATTAGCCTGTAAAAGGTACCAGTGTTTCCTGGAGAAGTGACTGATTTCAGGGTTATGACATGAAAAGGACAAAAGAAGCCAGGAATGTGTTGTACCAGAAGATAATGGTGCACCCGGCTTGTGGTGCACGCCTGTAATCCCAGCTACTTGGGAGGCTGAGGCAGGAGGATTGCAAGTTTGAGCCCATTCTCAGCAATTTAGCAAGACCCCATCATCTCAATAAATAAAAGGGATGGAGATTTAGCTCAATGGTACAATGCCCCAGGGTTCAATCCCCAATATGGGGTGGGGAAAAAGTGGAGGATGTGCTAAAAAATTGATGGGACACTAAAAGAGGACAGAGGGGTCAGATGGCAGGGGCTCCCAGTTAAGATTGTGTGTGTGGGGCTGGGGATGTGGCTCAAGCGGTAGCGTTGAAAGACCCTCAGACCCTCAGACCCTCAAATCCCCCGTCCAAGAGAGAACTAGTGTCACACTGGCTGCAAAAGCAAGAGGCAAGTTTATTAATACACAGGCGCCTGCGGGTGCACAGCAAAACCTCAGCCGAAGCTTTGGTGAACTGGCACACCGGGCTTCGGGGTACAGACCTTTTATAGGGAAAAAGGAGTTGTTTTCCACCTAGCACAATAACAGGTGTTTTTGAATCCAGCATACATGTCACTTAAAGGGTAAACTTGTTTTTCACTATGATAAACTTGTTTTTCACTATAGGTTCCCGAAAAACTCATAAATCTCACAGGTTTACATTTTGTTTCCTCCCTGTTCCCGCTTATGATCCCAGTTTGCTCAAGCATGTCCTGTGATGTGGGCAGGGTGCCCTTTCTAACAGGTCATGTGGTGAGCTCACCCTGTTTACTGCATACTTTCTATTTTTCATAATCGGGCCTTAGGTTATGGGGCTGGGGTCTTTCAGCGTGCTCGCCTGGCATGCGTGCGGCCCGGGTTCGATCCTCAGCACCACATACCAACAAAGATGTTGTGTTCGCCGAGAACTAAAAAATAAATATTAAAAAAAATTTCCTCTCTCTCTCCCTCTCTCTCTCTCTCTCTCTCTCTCTCTCTCTCTCTCTCTCTCCTCTCTGACTCTCTCTTTAAAGAAAAAAAAAGATTGTGTGTGTGTGTATGTGTGTGTACACACACACACGTTTATTTATGTACACACACATCCACTCACAGAGCCTAGAAGCAACAGCATCCCAGAAACAATAAGCATATTTTTCTCCCAGATCTTGGTTTCTAGGTGCTGTTCTGTCCTCAAAGGAATGAGAGCTCTTTGGAGAAATGGCTGATTCCAAGACTCTTGGATAGAGAAAAAGGGTAAAGTAAGGATGGAACATGTTGCTGTGACAGAAAATAAGAAAGTACTTTAAAAATGATGGGTATTGGGGCTAGGGTTGTGGCTCAGTGGTAGAGTGCTTGCCTTACACACATAAAGCACTGGGTTCAGTCCTCAGCACCACATAAAGTAAATAAGTAAAGGTATTGTGTTCATGTTCAACTAAATTTTTTTTTTTTAAATAATGGGCACTTGTCAAAAGAATAAAAGATCGATTAAAGGGGTTCCTGCAGATCAAATCTGGGACAATATGAAAATGGAAATAATAATGTACTAGTGGGGGCTGGGGATGTGGCTCAAGCGGTAGCGCGCTCGCCTGGCATGCCGCGGTTCGATCCTCCAGCACCACATACCAACAAAGATGTTGTGTCCGCCAATAACTAATAAATAAATAAATATTTTAAAAAAATTCTCTCTCTCTCTCTCTCTCTCACTCTCTCTCCTCTCTCACTCTCTCTTTTAAAAAAAATAATGTACTAGTGTTAGATTATAAGTCATTAAATAAAATTGAGATCTGTTAGTCCATACTGATAAAAACAAGTGAGGAAGTAAATGAATAGGCAGAAAGGAAGAACTTCCACGGGGCTGGGGATGTGGGTCAAATGGTAGTGCGTTCGCCTGGCATGCGTGCGGCCCGGTTGGATCCTCAATACAAAGATATTGTGTCCGCCAAAAAATAAATATTAAAAAAAAGAAAGGAAGAACTTAGTAGAATACCAACTAATAAGTCTAGAAGGACTGATGATACTAGAAAAATCACCATTTGACAACCAACACAGTAATAACTGATTCGGGCAAGAATCATGAATGGATGTGAAAATTATTGTTGAACAGAATACTTGGGTGGTTTCACAGTGTCTCCCACAAATTACTTATTGTTTTCAGAGAAAATGGTAACTATAATGAAGAAATCTGGCAGATAAGCCCTTGATCAAGTAATCAAAGTTCACCTGACCACTAATGAGATGAGTCAATACCAAGTGCTTCTGGATAAGATAACTGAGAATATCCCTTCTGTGACAGTCCTGTTCTAATGTATAACCTAAGTCTGACTATTACTATTACTAAGTCTGAAATTACTTAAAAATGAAAATAAATAAAACCAGAAAACATGAACAATACAAGATTGAGAATTTCCTATGAAGAATGAAAGTTTATCCCCTGGTAATAAAGGAAAGAGGAGATAAAAGAAGAGAAGCCAAAGATAGAACTTTGAAAATATATTAAGAGTACCTTAAATTAAGTGTTCCATAAACATTAAATAATTTTAAAATGTGAGGCTGAGGCAAAATAATGACAAGTTCAAAGCCAGCCTCAGCAACTTAGGAGACCCTAAGCAATGTAGCCAGACCCTGTCTCAAAAAAAATAAAACCGGCAGGCTTGTGGCTCAGCAGTTAAATGCTCCTGGGTTCACTCCCCTGTACTAAAATAAAATAAGACAAAACTGTGTGCCTTAGATTAATCTAGCATATGTATTTGGTGTTTAATTATTGTACTGAGGTCTAAAAATTGTCTTCTATTTTTCCTAGACATATTTACGTTTTAACCATCATGTTATATTAAATATTTAACAGTCAAAACATGCCTTTCTGACTTCTTTTTCCATTTTCCTTGAACCCACTGTCTTAAAGCAAACTTTGAAATGTTTCACCAAATTTTTAAAAGTATGTTATGTTACCTTGCCTTGTTCTGATTTATTTTTATTTTTTTCCACAGTATTTCTTGGAGTGAAAGATAGGGCATGGCAAAATAAGGTATTTAAAAGTGGTTAATATTTAAGAGTAAGGCTGATCCACAGAGCCCAGAAGGAAATTCATTTTTGTAATAATGTTATGAAAATAGTAATATATAAAGACAATTCAGGAGCTGCTCTGGAAGGGGTAGACCGGGCAAAAAACCTGAACATGACCCCCCCGTAGTCCTCTGCCGCCCCTGCTGGGGCTGTCTGCCCAGGAGGCGCCTCGGCACGCTGCCCAGCCTGTGGGCAACGGGTGCAGGCGGATCATCCCCGGGGCTGCGTGGAGGAAGAGGGCGGGGGACCGCTGGCGGAGGGCTGTGCGAAGCCGGGGGCTGTCTCAGGGTAGAGGGCGACAGTGCACGGTCCACACCCCTAGCCGCGTCCCAGGACTGCAGTGCCAGCTGTAGAGAAGACGCCTTTTAGGACGCTGCTGCCTTGCTAGGGCCGCCACTGCGCCTGCGCACCCACGAAAGTGACTCCCTACGCCCCGAAGCTCCAAGGAGGCACCACCCGTCCCTTGGACGTGAACCGTGGAGAACAATGGAGGATTCAGGGACCTCCACTGCTCCCGCTCAGCCCAATCCTGGGACTGTCCAAGACAACGAACTGGGCCCTGCCGCAGCTCCGCGCTGCAGCAACCCCAGACCGAGGTCTTCCGAGGGACCATCGAAGCTTCTACAGGAAGCGACAGTGCCGCTTCTCCTAGGGACAGCGACGAGGTCCCTGCTGGTGTGTGACCAGATGGGCCAGCCCCTGCTGAGTCTCCAGATGGCGATGGAAGCTTCTTGTGTCCTAACCCGAGCTAAAGCCTTGTGAGGAGCAGCGGGATGGGAGCTGGTGGGAGCCGTCATGTTGGGTTATGGAAAAATTGTTGGTGTCACCCTGGGGTGTTAATAAAGCTGTGTTGGGGGTTTAAAGGGGGAAAAAAACACAATTCAGGCTGCATACAATTTGTAAGAAACAACTTAGTCTGAAAGACAAAAAGTTGGAACAAACATTACAAATGTGCAAGAATATAGTATAAGAAACCTTGGATTGCTCCAGTATGCAAAGAATTTTTAGCAAATTAGACTTTTTTTTTTTTTTTTTTTTTTTTTTTTTTTTTGAGCGGGGGACGTGGAGGGTTAAGGGGATTGAACTCAGGGGCACTTAACTACTGAGTCACATCCCCAGTCCTATTTTGTATTTGATACAGAGACTGAGTCTCATTGAGTTTCTTAGCGCCTCATCTTTGCTGAGGCTGGCTTTGAACTCGTGATTCTCCTGTCTCAGCCTCCCTCTTCACCCACTGGGATAACAGGCGTGCACCACCTCCTGCTGCAATTTAGACCATTCTAAGAATAAATTACATTTCCATTTATACAGCCTTCAGATGCTTAATCATATTTCTCTAAAATTAGAAAATTATTTCTAAATTTTATCCATACTACTTAAATAGTGAAATTAGTAATCTTGCTCATTTAATTCATATGTCCAGTCAGATCATTCCAACAACGAGGAACAAGTTATTGCAATTCATGAGCTGCCCTGTTCAAGTAAATTAGCTGCTCTACTTTGATCTTTATATTCCCCTATTTTGTAATTTAAATGAGGAATGATTTAAATATTTTTAAAATTTGAAATTCTTGAAATCAAAAGGGAAAAATATTTTTCCCACAGTGTTTCAAGTATCACAAATTATATAAAAGTTAAGTAACTGCTAGTGTTTCATAAGTTAATTGTAATTGTGTAAGACTCATTGCTATTCAGTTTCTCTCAGAAGAATAAAGTCAGTCAGTTAATTCCAATAACATTTGAAGCTACTGCTCTCTAAAGAATATGTTTGGGAATGGGGATATAGCTCAGTAGGTAGAGTGCTTGCCTCCCATTCACAAGGCCCTGGGTTTGATCCCCAGTACCACGAAAGAAAAAGAAAAGAATATGCTTGATTCTCTAAAGCTATTCTTTCCCAATCGACTACATTCCTAACTTAGAGATATCCTAGCATACTGAATGAATTTTTTTGAAGTTTCATTATATATGCAAATTTAGGGCTGACTCCAACTGTATTGTACTAATGAGTGAGTAGACCTCTTCATATCTACAGCAAAAAAGTACCTTAAGTGGTACAAAGTTTGAATTATGACAAAACTACATTTCAGTTCACAATGGCCCAGCACAAAAACAAAAAGTTAGATATACTCAGTCCCATGCCTGTAATGGAACTATTTCTATTCTTTTTGTTGAATTTTAATCCCTTCATTTTATATTCATTATTTAACATTTGCTGCTTTTTAATTTTTTTCAGACCAGTATATTTCTTCCTAAAAATTTCTGTTAACAAACCCATGGCGCTTTACAGAGCTTATATTCCCTGTCCTTTTTTATACCTCTTGTTGCAGGCGTTTTTTTGTTTGTTTGTGTGTGTGTGTGTGTGTGTGTGTGTGTGTGTGTGTGTTGATGGGGATCAAATCCAGGGTCTAAAAATGCTAGGAAAGTTTGGGTGTGGTGGTGCACGACTGTAATCCCAGCAGCTGGGGAGGCTGAGACAGGAAGATCGAAAGTTCAAAGCCAGCCTCATCAATGGCAAGGTGCTTAGCAATTCAGTGAGACCCTGTCTCAAAATAAAATTCAAAATAGGGCTGTGAGTGTGACTCTGTGGTTGAGTGCCCCTGGGTTCAATCCTTGGTACTAAAAAAAAAAAAAAAAAAAAAAGCTAGAAAAGTGCTCTGCCACTCAGCTCAAAATTTTATTTTGAGACAGGGTCTCACTAAGTTGCCTCAGCCTCAAGAGTAGCTGGGATTCTAGCTGTGCACCACCACACCTTGGTGTACCTCTCTTACATCATCAAGAAGTTGCCTTGTTCTGTATAGCATATGAAAGGTATACACCATAGCTCTTACACACAAAAGAACAGTCTAACACCATCAATGTGAAGCAAACTAAATCAGCAGGGACTCCTTCCTTTTGCCGTCCTAGAGATGGAACCAAGGGCCTCTGGTATGCTAGGCAAGTGCTCTACCACTGAGCTACAGCCCAACCCTAGGGATTTCTTTTCTTTTCTTTTCTGGTAACCGGGCACTTTCTATGGCAAACCAGGCAATTCAATATGATGTCTCATGTTACAGATAGGAAGCTCATGTCAAGCTCCTTCCACAGACTTTATCACTTGTGTCTGTCTTTAAATTCCTGTGTCGATAAGTTCCCAAGAATTACCTGGGGATCTTTTTAAAAGGACACCTTCTAGGAGTCCTCATCAGACTTAGTAAACTCTTTTGAGATCTCAGAATGGCTGTGTTTGCCCAGGTGCTTTAATGAGAATCCAGAATTGGCAACCTCTACTTCTGCCTGTAAAAGCTGTCAGGCTAATGGACTGAAGCCATTGAGTGACTCAAGTTGCCTTGTATTCATGTACCATATACGGGGATTATTTTAGGGTTTGACTCCTTACTCTGGACACACCATATACTATGCTTTTAATTGCAGAAAGGAGGAAATTTCAAGTTATCTAGTAGGTAGAGACTGGGCAAAAAGATTCATATGCCTTTATTCCCTCTCAAATGCAATGCTCCTGAATGTGCAAGTATCACTTTCACTGTTTTCAAACTCCTGCATAAAGAGGAGTGACTTCTGGAGTATGAACCTCAGCCTCAGAGCTGGGTCTGCTTTTTTACCATGGGCTGTGGTAAAGAGGTTGCCCCTAGTCTTACAGTCAAGGCTTTATCTAGGATACCTTTCCAGAAAAGGATGTGTGTTTACCTTATAACACTGCTCAGAATAGAAATTATGGACCCATTAAAAGCAAACAGGGGCTGGGGATGCGGCTCAGTGATACAGCACTTGCTTAGTGTGTATGAGGTCCTGAGTTTAATCCTCAGGACCACAAATCAAACAAACAAACAAAAACAAGATTCTGAAACAAAAAAGACAATAACTAAAGTGTTAGTGAATGTTACTCTTTTCTATAGTATGATTGTGTTCCCCCCAAATTTATGCATTTGATCCTTAATTCCTAAAGGTGTTGATGTTGGGAGGTGGGGCCTAGTGGGAAGTGCTTGGATCCTGGGGACTGGCCCCACAGCAAAAGAATTCTTGCTGAAATAGGTTAGCTATTTGAGGAGTTCAGTTTTCTTTTGTGCATGCCTGCTTGCTCTTCTGCTTTCAGACATTTGTTAATGTGGCCTGAGGCCCTCACCAGATGCAATCACCTGATTGTGGACTTCCCAGCCACAATGTGAACCAAAGTAGACTACTTTCTTTTAGAAATTACTCAGTCTCAAGTATTCAGTTATAGAAACAGGAAATGGACTAATATGGTCAGTGTGGCCACTAGAAGTAATGGATTGTCACTTCTGAGATTAGGACATAAAGGGGACTTGGCAGCTCTCTGTCTTGATATATTCACTCGGAGGAAGCAATATCATGAGATTTTCTACGCAGAGGATCACATGTCCAGCAACTAGTTTCCTGCCAATAGCCAAATATAAGAGCTTGAAAGAAGATTCTCCAGCCCCAGTCAAGTCTTTCATGAATGCAGTCCCAGCCCACAGCCAGACTGCAGTCTCCTAGGAGATCCTGAGCCAGAACCACCCACAGCAGCCATATCCAGATTCCTGAACCTCAGAAAACGGTGAGATAATACATGTCTTTTGTGCCAGTAAATTTTGGAGTAATTTGATACGCAGCAATAACTAAAGTAGAACAGAAGAAATATAACAACAAATCAAGCCAAATGTATTGATATGGGTACAGTAAATAAACAGAGTGTTTCAATTTACTGTTTTAGCTTAAATGGCTGGGAGTCACTAATAGTTTGGCTGAAATTTAAATTCAACAGTAGGCTATACTGAATGAAATTAAAATCAAACTTCCTAGGTATGCCAAATAAGAAGGTACACTGTATTAATGAAGATTCTCCTATATCAGATTTTAGTCAGGCTTATCTGAACCCTTTATCAACTATGCACCATCTTTGAGGGTGCTCTCCAAAAGCTCACTCAAAAATAAGAAACTTGTCAAATTTATCCAGAATCCCTCACTCTCAGACTCTGATCAGCCCCCATATTTGATCAGATTGCTCATCTCCCATCCTCTCCCAGTGATATCTGATCTCTCTGGTCTGCCTTCAGCAAAAATCCTGTTTATCCCTCTTATCTGATGCTTTGCTTTCTATGTTTTCAGTT